>NC_054384.1:56605855-57315855 GCF_017654675.1 Xenopus laevis
CAACTCTCATTTCCTTGGATCGTTGTTTGCCGCGGCCAGAGCGGACCCAGCGGCTACACCTGCCAGGCTGTTTGTGTGTGCTCACGTCTCCAGGTTTGGATCGCTCTCCTTTGAATCTTCTCTGAATAAAGGAAGTATCAAGTGTGAGCAAAGGTTGAATAAAGGAAGTATCAATTGTGAGCAAAGGTTGAATAGGGAAATGTTCCTAAGTTAAACATGGCAAGATTTTTTTATCATCTGGATTTGAATGTGAGGCAAGAGTCCCCAATGACCCCTAAACAACTTTTATTTTTTGACTTTGGGATTAATATGCTGAAACCAAAAAAAGGAATGTTGCCCTGTTTGAGAGAGAAGGGAGAAGCTAATACAATTAAGCAGTGTCATGCTCCCTCCTAAGGGTAAGGCCACACGAGGAGATTCAGGGAGATTTTGCCGCCTGGCTACTAATGGCCTCGTCTTTTGAGCAACTATCTCCCTGAACTGCCTCAGCGTTTTTCCCCATAGGCTACAATGAAAAGTCGCCTGCGCTAATGCACACACGGCGATGCGTTTTCAATAGTTGCCTGAAACTGAGGCAACTTTGGGCAACTATTGAAAACGCATCGCTGCGTGTGCATTAGCGCAGGCGACTTTTCATTGTAGCCTATGGGGAAAAACGCTGAGGCAGTTCAGGGAGATACAGATGAAGCCACTTGGATTTGTGAGTTAAATGCGTCATGACTCAGGGGTAATTGAAGAAACTGTGTTATCTAAAGTCATCTTAACTCATTTAATGCATTTAACTTTTTCATTAGCATACCAAAGCTCCATTGTTCACAAAGGTGAATGCTTTAATTAGATGGGTTGTTGTGACGCAGTTTTCTGTGTTAAATGAGATAAATGGGATATCTGTGTTTAGTTATTCTGTGTCAAACAGACAAACCAAATTGGCTGCATCTGTAGTTGCTCAAAAGACGAGGCCATTAGTAGCCAGGCGACAAAATCTCCCTGAATCTCCTCGTGTGGACTAGCCCTAAATCAACTGGAACAAGAGAAAATGGATTTCATTTTATAATCCCATGTAATGCTATTCAGACTCCATATCCTTTCATTGTCCAGCTGCAAAGGTGACAGGCTTCTGTTTCTGGTCCCTGAGGTCTCTACAGTTGAGAGCACTGGCTGTGGCTTCACTTGTAAGAGGCACTTGAGGAAATCACTGATCCACTAATGCTTCATAAATTTTTTACAAGTCTTCTGCTAAGGGAAGCAAAACAAACAAAGACAGCCCTCACTTTTTGCAAGCTCTTTAAATCAGACTCCCTCTAATGCACTCATACCTATCACAGGAGCAATCAGGCGTGGGTTCTAAGTCTCCCCACCCTTTCTTCTTCACAACGCTCTCCCCTGTCTCTCTCTGAGGTCCCTCGGTGCATTTTTCTCTGACAACTAAAGCCAAAACTATACAATTTTATGAAGTGATTAACCCTTTGAACTGAATCTGAACTGAAGTATTTGCTGTTTACTGGTGAAAAAGTATTGCACCATTTGTAGCTGTGTAGAAATACAAGGGATAATACGGCTTATTATACTGTCATTCAAAATGATTGATATTTCCACTGCTGTGAAGTAGCTGATCAGCATGAGAGGGTCAGCCTTTCATTCTGCCATTTCAAATAATAAAAATGTAGTGCAGTTCCAGTCGTACTTCGTGTTTGTGAAACTAATCAATTAAAATAGCCTGTACCTAGAGACCAGGGTCAGTTTAATATAGATGTGCGAATAAATAGTACATTAATAAAATAACATAATAATAAGATTCTAGTATTTCTATTGCTGATTATTTCTTGGTCTTACATTAAAAGGCAACTATGATCTCGATTACATCTACCAACGTATATGGGAGCAGCAAGAGGGATTTTGTTTATATTTCCAGATAATTTAAATGCATATAAATATATAGAAAACAACTATTAGTCATTTTTATCTGGAAAACAATCTACAACTGTCTATATACTGTAATAACAGGGACAGATAATGAAAAACAAACAAATAGTTGGATATTAAACTGATTGTCAGTTTATTAATATCTATACAAACACTCTACCTACAATACAGAGCAGTCTTCCAATGTTTGCCCACAAGATATCAAGAAAAGTAAAATGTATAGTTTGGCTGGATGCTTGATGACATATTCTAACTATCTGATTTACTTACAGGAAATGTACTTGCTACATCAGTGCAGACAACCTGCTCTTCAATATTGATTGATCAGATTCTAAAAACTCTCCAAGCAGTATTTTAAGCTTTGATCACCATGAAGAATCAGAGAATTGTAAAATATCTATATTTTCCCTGATTCAAAAAATCTGATCTTCAGAAATAACTAGACATGTTTGTGGCATTTTTCACTTTCACAGTGCTCTGGCAAAACCTTTTTCAGTGCTGAAGCAATACAAGTAAGGTCCTTCAAGCTCCAAGCAGTTTAAGACAACAGTGACATTTATTTTGAGTGCCATTTATTTTGCTGAGTACTTTGGATAGCCTTTATGCATTTCAAATATTAGTATCCCAACCCTAGCACTCAACAGGCTTTTTAAAATGGACACCTTAAAGTGCAGGCTATGACCCACCACCAAAAGCTACTCAAACTAACTATCAATTGTTGACTGCTCTCGGATCTTCATGTTCTTGTCTAGCTTTCAGAATGAAGTGTTTCCTTTCCGAGCGGCCGTGACATGAAGCTAGATTAAAGGCACAGGTTACCATACATACTGTATGTTACCTAGTAAATATAATGCATACAGGCGCCAGTGTAATTGTGCTACATTTAGTTCCAAAACACAATGTTATAGCAGAATAAAACAATGGCAAAAGATAATTTAATGTTAGATAACTGAGTACTTGAAAAAAAGCAACATTTATATAAAAGTAGCAAAGTATAAAGAAGTAAATGGGCTGGATTACAAACACAAGCATACATTTTGCATATTTTAGCATTAAGCACATTGCATTAGCATTGCTAACTGAGCCTCATACAAATTACCCCTTTGTCATTCCCACTTTCACAGTAGAACACAGAGATGTCTAAACTAGGAACTAAGGGACAAATATAGTACACAAACAATCTGTTCCATCAAAGTTTACTTGAAGTGTCTGACAGTCAGACTAACACTCCTTTTTCTTTAATTGAATACCTAAACTTTCTTTGGGAGTTTCACAATTACATTAGGCAGCCATTTATAACTGTTTTCTTTATTTTTATGTTTAACCATATGACTTCTGATGTAGCCTTTATTTTTTAATCCACTCTTTAATTAAGTCATATGGTTTCCAATTCCACCTCTATGCTGATTATACTCAAATATATCTCTCCTCTCTTAATCTCAAACCATTTTTATATCATGTTTTTTCTTTTTTATGAGTCATTTTCACTTGGATGCCTGAGTGCTACCTTAAATAACTCTCCAGCCACTGCTAATGCTAATTTTATATTTATTTTACTATGCACATGCACTTGGTTCTGGAGCACCACAAGGGGCCACTGGTAAGTGGACGAGCAGCACTTGCAATATAATGCCATATCTTTAATTCTGCTGACTCCTTGCCCAACCCCATACCTTGAGTATCATGTTTTCCTTTTAGATTATAAACTCTAAGGGCAATGGCACACAATGAGATTAGTCACCTTGCAAGGCAACATCAGACTACCATGCGGTGCGGTGCGTATGTTCTGACAACAGGTGATTTACATTAATACCAGCGGGAAATCATTTTCAGGAGATTAGTCACCTATGGTAGAGCAGATTTACTGGTGGCAACTAATCTCATCACATGGCATCACCCTAATGAATAGGACCCTGTTGTGAAGTTTTTTAGTATTTGTATATTTAATGCATTTGTTTGATGCATACATCCTTACTTGCTAGCAATAATCTTCTTAGTAATCGCTCTATATAGCCTTCAGTGTACCTCAACATCATTCCTTCTCACTTGATTTTTGTCCAATGGTTTTATTTGGCATTATGGATCAAGCAGTACTGATTTTAAGTGACAGTAAAATACACTCATTACAGAATTATCATAATTTATTTATGAGGAAGTTGATCGGCTGTATTCACCAAGGTTATCAAAAAGTAGGCCAGGTGTTTAAAATCTGCAAGCACTCATAAATGTACTATATACATCAACCATTCAGTCATCAACATTTGTATGGATACAACTTTTTATGAAAATCATATGACAAAGTTGTAGCGAGTGATATGAAAACATTAAACTACTTTAACCCTACTGGTAGGAATTCAAAAGATTTGTAGTATTTTAAAAGAGAAATAAAGCTCAACAAAGAAGTATACTAGAAATGCTGCATACTATGTTTTGAGATTCTGTAATTGCCCAGGGCAACCAGAGTTGCGCATTAGATCTTTACCGTTAAAGATCTAATGCGCATATGCCCGAAAGTCACAAAGTTTCTGATTCTTTTTTCAGAAACTTTGTGACTTTCTGCGCATGCACAGTAGATCCTTACGATAAATCCCTCTACTGCGCATGCGCCACCAAATGCCGGCAAATACAGGAAGAAGAGTGCACGGGCAAACAGGGCTGCCGTGAACTCAACAGGAGAGGAACTGCACGGAGGGGTCAGTAACAAGTTAGGGGCATTTGCCTGGGGGGAGGAGGGAGGGGGGCAACACAGGGGAGGGGGGAGGAATTTAGCGCCGAATTGGTTGAATCCTCCTATAAGGGGTATTTCCGTTCCTTAATGATTTCTATAACTTAAGTCTCCTAAAAAATTATTTAAACATTAAATAAACCAATAGGATTGTTTTGTCACCAATGAAGATTAATTATATCTTAGTTGGGATCAAGGTCCTGTTTTATTATTACAGAGAAAAATCACAATGCCTCTATTCCCTATACCAGGCTGATTAATTAATTCAAATTATCATTGCATGCCTGCTAAGAAACCAGTGCAATTTGCATCAGATAATAATAATAATAATCAGCCACGTAGCATCAGCTTCTATGACATGTGAACCCTTATTTTCTGCTTGATTATTTTGACAACCCCTAAGCTTAGCTTCTCACATGTGAGTGTCGCTGAGACTCCAAACAACTTTGAAGGTCTGAATCAATACTGTTATAAAGATGCCAAAACTTTAGGCTGGTGCAGTAAGTTCAGTCTATAAAATACAGCATTTTTACCCATATTTGTTTTTGTGTTTGACTGCACAAAAAAAAAGAGTCACAATGCATTTAGCCTTATGTGTGTAGTCACCCAATCAATATTTAACCAGTGTTTAGGGATATGAGCTAATATAGGCACAACAGTAGTGCAGCATCCAGGGATTTTTTTTATAACACCCTGCCATGTGCAAAGTTATATAATTTAAAATAATCCAAATTTCTTGCTTATATAATAGTTCTTAGTAAGAATATATTTAGCATTTTTTATTGTGGTTCAGCATGAAACAGGTTTGCCTAGTTATGTAAAAAATATAACGGTCTCAGCAGGTGCAATGAACAAAAACAAAAAAGTAAGCAAATTTAGATGATCACAAGCAATAAACAACATTGTAATAACATAATAAAAGTTTTTAAAGCAAATGGTAAAAAAAACACATTCAGATTTTATCTCCTCTTTTGTCAGACAGACTTTATTTTTTTAATTGTTGAACTGTAGTCTGAATCATCTAAACAGATATAAAAATAAGCATTGTCGTCTAAGAGATAAACATTAAGCCTTTGTCTGGATTCTACTATAGGTTGCTGTGCTGTTTATGGTTGGACACCATGGTCTCCTTTTATAGTGAAATATCCTCTTCTGCTATGTAACAATAAATAAAGTGATATATAGTACACAGTTGATGCTAAATTAAATAGTGAGTCTAATGACTGACAACTAGATGGGTCCTGGGTCCCATGTACAATGTTAAGAAATTCTGCCCTGTATGTCTGAGATTCATTCATTGTTACATTTAAATATACTGCTTTCCCATTCTTTTTAAAAAATAAATTTTGGATTTGGCAGTCTTATACCTAGGAAAGCCAAATTTTAAAAGCAACAGGCTTGGAATCCCTTAGATAATAGATAACTGAATTAAAATGGTTCAATATTTCCCTATTTGTTGAGTTGGTTGGTACCTCTTTGTGCAATGGTCCCAGGAGGTAAGGGTTTGATACTTGCCCATCCAATTACAGCATCATTTGTATGGCCAGCATGGAGGTGGCTAGATCACTCGATGAAGTTGTACAGGCAATCATTCTAGTTGGAGTAATATTTATAATTAAACTGTCATTTACAGTTATGTTTTGATAATATTGTTACTAAAAATTACCATTTTTAAAATCAATCCTTGACTCTTGGGGGCTGATTCACTAAGCTCGAGTGAAGGATTCGAATGAAAAATACTTCGAATTTCGAAGTATTTTTTTGGTACTCCGACCATCGAATTGGTTAAATTCGTTCGAATTCGAACGAAATCGAACGAATCGAACGAAAAATCGTTCGACTATTCGACCATTCGATAGTCGAAGTACTTGCCCTTTAAAAAAAACTTCGACCCCCTACTTCGGCAGGTAAAACCTACCGAAGTCAATGTTAGCCTATGGGGAAGGTCCCCATAGGTTTGCTAATCTTTTTTTGATCGAAGGATTTTCCTTCGATCGTTGAATTAAAATCGTTCGAATCGTTCGATTCGAACGATTTAATCGTTCGATCGAACGAAAAATCCTTCGATCGTTCGATCGAAGGATTAGCGCTAAATCCTTCGACTTCGATATTCGAAGTCGAAGGATTTCAATTCGAGGGTCGAATTTCGAAGTATTTTTAACTTCGAAATTCGACCCTTAGTGAATCTGCCCCTTGGTGTCTTTATTGTATAGTTATTAGGTACATGAAAAGTTTAGAAATGGTAATTAGTGATTAGCAAATCTGACCCTTTTCGCTTTGCCAAAAAGCATTGAAGTCTAAACTTTTTTGCCGCGCAAATTGCACAATAAATTTTTCACCCACTAGAGCTATGGACACCATTTTTACGGTCAAACTTGGCAAAAATAATTTGCTGATCACTTATGGTAAGTATAACTGGTTGCCTTGAAGCTGTCCAGGTAATAATAACAATAATTAATATTTGAGCTTAAAGGAGAATTAACCCTAAACACGAATATGGCTAAAAATGCCATATTTTATATACTGAACTTATTGCACAGGCCTTAAGTTTCAGCTTGTCAATACCAGCAATGACAAACAAAGGAAAGTTGTGCTCCCCACTAATTTTTAAAAACATTAAACCGGGGAGCAATGAGGTTGTAACCACAAAATTCCCATAGACAAATACAAAAGGTCATCTGCACTCAACCCATTATCAATATAATAAACATATTATATGAAACATATATTGAAACATCAATATATTGAAACATTTTTTTTAAGCTACTAAAAATGCCTTACCCTTTAAACAATTGTTATAGTTATACAGGAGCAGTGACCAGCTCCATGTTGTAGCTCCCACCCTTTCCAGCTAAAGTCAGGTGATCCCACTGGTGGCCAATAAAAGGGCAACCAAGTTTGGGAGTTTTAATTTGAAAGCAGCAAGTAAGTTGCAGGTAAAACTTAGTCCCTTTATAAAATGTATAATGAAGCAATAGAAATCTTAAAGGAGAAATCAACCTGTGTGGAAAAATTCCCCTACCCCCCACCCCAGGTAGCCCTCCCTCCCTCCTCCCCCCAGGCTAACTACCCCCCGGGGAGATGCACCATACACCATACTTACCCCCTCGGCGCAGATTATTCCAGCGAAGTTCCACGCGTCCATCTTCAGGCTCCTCTGTAAGCTGACTGAGAGATCGGCATTTCTGCGCATGCGCAGTTGAATCAGTTTGTAGGTTTGGGACAACTGCGCATGCGCGGAATTACATGGAAATTGACAAAATCTGGTGTCCGTGCTGCCATGAAGTAATTATCTGTATTAATTACTAATCAGCCTTATATTGTGACATTTATATTTTATGTGTACTATATATTTTGAGTTTCCCAAGCTCAGGTAACTGACAGCAGAACAGAGCATGTGCAGTGAATAAGCAGAAAGGGACTGGGGCATCTTTTGAGGCACAGCTAATGTTTTAGCCTGCTTCTTTAGTTCTCCCTTAATGGGTAGATCGGATATAATGTTTTCTTGTTGACCCACTCTAAGTCCTCTTCCAGATGGCAGAATGTCCCTTCCAAGAAGCAATCTCCATACTAAGAAAGCAACATCTTATAGGGTTACAGTATGACCTATTCAACCAAGTACTGATGGAATCAAGAGGGTTATAATTTGTAACTTTGTGATGGGAAATGCAGATATATTGAAAATGCTATAACTGTGCATATATGTTTGCATGTAAAACAAAGCTTAGTTTTAAATGAGAACTAAGCCCTAAAAATGAATGTGGCTAAAAATGGCATATTTCATATACTGAAAGTATTGCACCAGCCTAAAGTTTCAGCTTGTCAACAGCAGCAATGATCCAGGACTTCAAACTTGTCACAGGGGGTCACCATCTTGGGAAGTGTCTGTGACACTCACATGCTCAGTGGATTCTGAGCGGCTGTTGAGAAGCTAAGTTTAGGGATCGTCACAAATTATCAAGCAGAAAATGAGGGTTGTCTGTAATATAAGCTGATGCTAAATTCTGATGCTAATTGCACTGGTTTCTGTGCTGTCATGTAGTAATTATCTGTATTAATTACTAATCAGCCTTATATTGTGACATTTATATTCTATGTGTACTGTATATTGTGAGTGGGTCTCTAAACTCAGTAATTGACAGCAGCACAGAGCATGTGCAGTGAATCATCAGAAAATAAGATGGGGAGCAAATTTGGCATCTTTGGAGACACAGATCTTTACTGCTAAAGGGCTGTGGTTGCCTTGGGCTGGTACAGAAGCACAAAACTTCATGTACAACAATTCTAGCCTACTTCTTTAGTTTAACTTTTCTTGTCCTTTAATAAATCAGCAGAGCATATGAATAAAAACCAGAAGCAGCACATTTCCAATAAAACACTAATATATTACTTCCTATATGCGATAATGCATTGTATTGGCTTTCCTGCAATTACAAATACATTCTGCATCATTAAGTGGGGGAAAAAGTAGAAGAAGGATGATTCTGTGATTGCAACATCATTTATTAAGATAAGCATTTCTAAATGAAAGTCATTGATTTTCAGCCCCCGAGGAATGGTTCTATGATGAAGAATTTTCATTGGTGAGTGCCACTCTTAACAATATAATATGGTGGAAGGCAGAAGAATTGCACATAACAAGGTTTCTTAACATTCCTATTAAATCAGAAATATCTAGAATGAGATGTACATAATTTCAACATAATGAATAATTACTATAAAATGTGGATTGATTCGTAAATGCTGTTGATTATTGATTTAAACAAAATAGATTGGTAAATGTCGCTTAATTCTGATTAATACATAAATAGATAACTAAGCAGCATTTTTTTCACTAATATATTTAATATATCTTAATATGGTAAAATATAATAGATTTTCATAAAGGGGAGATAAACACCTGTGTTAAATATAAACCCAATAAACTGTGCTTGTATTATAGAATTATGCTTTTTGTTATTTAATAAATTTTGCTCTAAAAAGTGCCAAACGGTGAACCTGAAAGAGCTTTCATTTTACACCTGTTTTTTTTAGAGAGCAAATGTGAAAGCAGGAGAAGGCTATTAATCAAATCACCCTTCTCAGTTAATGCCCTGTATCCGTACAGGGCCCTTTCCGTAAACCTGAGACAGGCAGCAGCTGGAGGGAAAGGTGGGTTTCATTATAAAAAAAATGTTCTTAATCTTTCTATAAACATATTCCACTGGTTACTGGGTTGGGGAAGATAGTAAGTTAGAAGCAAAACAATGACTTCCTTTTAATGGTAGCAAAATGTGCTTTTTTCTGAAAAGAATAAGCAGAAAATATTTTCAATATAAACCTTAATTATTTAAATTTATCTTAAAATACTATACATCAAGCAGAAAGAAAGCCTGCAGATGTATTGTATTCCTCTTTTTATTAGATATATTTTAGCTCAGTCTGCAGGATAAACAAAAGAATAGACCTCCAAGCAAAAGAAGACCCACAGAGTAACACTGAAAGAAAACAGGAAGAAAGAATGGGGCATGTGCAATGCTTCTACAACAGCTACAGCTATGGCTTTTCTGTTCTTTGTCAGAGCTGAGATATTATTCTTCCAGCTGTATATATATTTTACAAAGTCAGATCCACACCCATATTAAAAAAGGGACGGCCCATTAAAATCACTGCTCTCGAAAATTCACAGCACAATGTCCTACATTTCAAATACACTGCACATAAAATATGTATATAGTTGAAAATCAGAGTGTATGTTTAACACTAACGTTTGATAGAATAATTTATGTGGAACAGTTTTTCACTGGAACAGGTTGGAGCAGGTGCACACCCTCAGCAACCCCAATGGATTGTAGCCTGGTGTTCAGTAATGGAGACTTCGGTAACCTCCTGGTAATCCAATTGAACAAAGATACCGGCACACAAGGCTTTATTTTGCAAAGAAATCCTTGCTTTAATACTTTGTGTGTGGACACACAAAGAATTAAAGCAAGGGTTTCCCTGCAAACAGTTTTCCACATCATTTTAGTGGGTATAATAAAGGTTTTGTTTTAGACGATTTGCTTATCATTTCCTAACCAGTGAGATGGGTAGGTGCAATCAACACATTGGTCACTTAAAGGGGAACAATGGTTTCCCTTTTCAAAATCTCCCATAGACCCTAGATCCCTGCTCTCTCTCTCTTTCTCTCTCTCTCTCTCTCTCTCTCATATACAGTATATAACTTTATCATCATTGGCAAGTGTATCTGCTCCCTGTGGTTTGTCCCTTTTTGCCTTGATCTTGTAACTTGGTGGTTTGTATATATTTGTGATAATACTGTTGTGCATAATATACCAGTTTGTCTGATGTATATTTGTTTGCTATACACTATATAAAAGAGAATTTTTAAAATACCACCTTTGTTTACTAAGTATTATTTTCTCTATTGAGTGTGCATCCCCTCCCTATTCTTACATATGGTTTTGGGTAACTGACTGTGAGGTTATCCCAGGGTTATCTGCACCTCATATTTTTCAAAAAAGAGCTTTTTTTCCCTTTCTAGTACTGGTAGTGCCCTCCATTAACTTATATGTGTTTGTTATAGTTGATACAGTAGCAGTGGCCAACTCAATGTTGTGGTTCCTACCCTTTCCAGCTGTGGCCAATAAGAGGGCAACCATGTTGGTAGTTTTAACCTTGCAAGTTTAGTGTAGGAACTGGCCACACTGCGGAGGACTTTAACGTAGTTGGCCAGCTTACATATATTGCAATATTTGGACAAACAATCCCTGTTTTGTTTAAAGGGCAAGGCATTTTAGTAGCTTAAGGCACAAAATGTCTCAGTGTTCTAAACATATTGATAACTTGGTTTGAGTGCAGAGGACCTCTTGTATTTGTATATATGAATTTGTGGTCACACCCGCATTGCACACTCGCTTAATTGTTTTAAAAATTGGTGCACAACTTTCCCTTGTTTCTTTTATATATATATATATATATATATATATATATATATATATATATATATATATATATATATATGAAAAACAAATGTTACATTGTAGTGAAAACAAAGAACATTATACATTCTGATATAAACAAATAAGAAACATTAAAATATTTCTCACTAAAAAAGGAAACAGAATAAAAGATAAGATCTACACATATAAATCATACAGTAGAGAACCAGAACTTACTGGTTCATTTACTAATGCGAGTATAAAAAACAAGTTACAAAAATGTTTCCTAAAATTGCATCCATTCAAATGCTAATCACAAAGGTATTTTTGATGGCACACACTCTTCTAAATCGTGCTACTTTGTGGGTGCCTGCAGTTACGCTGGAAATCTGACAAATAACATTGCGCTGTGGGTAAAAAACATTGAATTTGGAATAGACATAAAAGTATGATTATTTAGGTTTGTTGGTAAATCTAAATAATCATACATACAGTATACATTCGTCTGAAAATTGTGGAAATATTTCTGAATATTTATGTTGCAGTAACGATAAGTTTCCATAAATCTACAAAGTCTGATTCTATCTATCATTCCATATAAGTAGTGATGGGTGAATTTGGGGTGTTTCACCGAAAAATTCACGAATTTCCAACGAAATTCGAGAAACGTCAAAAAATTAACAAAACCGCGCTGTCTTCCATTTTTTTTTTACGCCGGCGGCGAATCGCAGGAATTTGCCGTGAATTTGCGCCTGGCGAATAAATTCGCCCATCACTACATATAAGCATTTTTTCATCTAAATAATCACAGTTCATTAAACAGCGTGACTTAAATAGTTTCGGCAGGAAAAAGACAATTTCAGCTCCTCATCGTGCTGACTTTTACAATATACAAATTCCCTAACCGGCGAAAATTCGCCAGCGACTGCTTCGCAGCCATCGCAACACTTCGCCAGGCATAAATTCGCTAGGACAACGCTAATTCACTGAAGTGCAAAGTTGCGTCCAGGGCCTCGAAAACTTTGGAAATCAAAGCGAAGATGTGCTAGGGTTGCCTAATTTGCATACGGCGGGAAATGATAAAGTTACATATGATGCAGCAAATGCATTACGTTACACAAGTCCAGGGAACCTTATTAAAGAAAATAGAGTTGTCATAATGCCCTACACATGATCCCACTGTATAGTTTATGTTCCAAATGTTAGAAAATGGAGGGGGGAACCCGGTTACCCCCAAAAAAATTTACGGACCTTGGCAGGCTATCACTCACTGCAGAGTTACATCCATTCGCCAGAGAAATAGTCCTACATTTTCCAGTTCTTTAATGAATTCATATTGCACATCATAAGGGAAATCGAGTATTAAATTATGATTATCATCATGATGCATTTAAAATGTTTTAAGTACTTTGGGAGTAACAAATGTATTCAAGTGAAGCGTGGAAGAGCCAGATCTTGAATTCATTATTAACTCCATACCCCTTTTTGATATAATAGTTAGCTCCATAGAATTTATAAGACATAACATGATTCTTACATGCTTCGTTGCTCACAGATAATGTTGAATTTAGATTAAAAACACGTATTGCAATGTTATTTTAGCACATAATTTAAGATAGCAATACAGTGTTGATAATGTACATACATTTGTTTTAATTAGGGATGCACCAAATCCAGAATTTAGTTCAGGATTATTCCAGGATTCTGCCTTAACAGCAGCATTTCGCCGAATCCAAGTTTCTGTCCAAACCCAATCCTTAAAATCATGTGACTTTTTGTCACACAAACAAGGATTTAGTTGGCGCATAAACTGTCATTCAGTTTTTTTTGTGGCCAAAGCCAGTCCTTGCACTTCTTCATAGGTGTTGCTTAACACCACTGGTTCTGACCTGCCTCCTCTTGCAAATCATGCAGAGTGCTCCTATTGAAGCACAGTTCCACAGTAGCAAAAGCTGCGCTTAAAAATTGTTTATAGATATCAATTTAAAACAGAGAAACAGAAATTATTACATCCTAACACCAAAGATTTTCAGTGTAACTGCAGCTGATTCTCATGAAAACACGTGCAATTGCATTAATTTTAATGTATTGGCCATTTTTGTAAAACATTTTTTGACATAGTAATAGAGAGTCAAGCTACACAAGTATTAGGATGGTCCTGTCTAACCTTAATTGCAGGACTCCAATTAATAGATCCTCCGGGTAGCTGTCCATATGGGGAGGAAATTACAGGGCTGTGATGAAGCAACAGTTAGGCGCACATTTACTAAGCTTGAGTGAAGGATTCGAATATAAAAAACATCGAATTTCGAAGTTTTTTTTTGGGTACTTCGACCATCGAATAGGCTACTTCGACCTTCGACTACGACTTCGATTAGAACGATTCGAAGTAAAAATCTTTGACTACATACTTCGCCACTTTAAACCTACCGAGCTACAATGTTAGCCTATGGGGACCTTCCCTATAAGTTTTCTAAGCTATTTCTGATCAAAGAAAAATTTTTTGATCGATGGATTAAAATCCTTCGAATCGTTCCTGAAGGGTTACCTTTATGTTACACAATGCTATACAATTAATATATGTGCTGTTCTGAGCATAACATGTTGTTTCTTCTCTGCAACTGTTACTACTTATTGATAAGCTACTGTATGTATCCTGTCACAAGATGTGTCTTACTCCTATGCTACAGATCATATGCTTCCTATACGTAAAAGGGTTCTTTGTCTTTGTACTCAATATAAGCTGTTGTAACACTACCAATAAACTGAACTTGTTATGAGTCTCACTGCTTGTTAGTGTCTCTCTGTACAAGCTCCCGGATCCGAGGAACGTACGGACGTGCTGTCTTAGGGACCCCTGGGCGTCAGTAGCCGATTACCCCAACAATCTGGTGTCAGAAGCGGAATATAGCAGGCTGCACGGACGGTAGGTAAAAATCTGTCTTATTGACGATCTTTTCCTTACCACCCGTATATGCTTAATGCTGTATCTATAAGTATAGGGTTGGGGTACTAATGGCTTTGGTGGCTATTAGATAAAGAGGATCCCTGACGAGGGACCTAATAGGAATTTTAGGTAAATTCCAGGAGTCTTTGGTAGACTCCAGAGTCTTTGGTAGACTCAAAAATAGTCTTTGGTAGACTCAAAAAGAGTTTTTGGTAAGCTCAAGAGTTTGTGGTAAACTCAGTTTTGCTACTTGAGACAGGGGACCCTGAATGGTTACAGCGCTTCCGTACTGTTCTTTGCATGTTGTGCATGTTGTGTTGTAATGTAGTTTTGTAGTGTTTTAATGTTGTTTTAATCAACTGTATACTAAATATTCTGCAATATTAAGGATTACCGCTTGATTGAGGTGTCAGGTTTTGTCGGGACCTCTGATCCCAAGACAGCCCGCCCTTATCAGGTTTTCTTGCATGATATTTACTTTTCAAATAAATTTGTTGCAATATTAAGACTTTTCTCGGAAATAGATAAAAGTTTTGTCGGGACCACTGATCTCAAGACAGCTTTATCTAGCTCCTGATTTATTGCAACCCATTTATACTATAATTTTGTGAAATTTTCCTATCATGGGAAGCAAAGGTTCTAAAGATTTTCCACCACCCAATCCTGGTGAAATGTGTAAACAATATGTGTATAGGTGTAGCCCCACAGGGGGATTTCATGTAGACCCATAGGTAGATAAAATAGCAGGATGGGGAGAAGCTTTTTCTATACTGAACATCTTGTGTCAGTGCGGTTCTTCTGGTGTACACCCATAATCTAATTAGGATGGGAATAGATATCCTCAGGACTTTTTGTGTCCTTATCAATTTTGGTGCCTAAAGTGGGGCTGCAGGTTCTGACTGCTCATCAGCCGATACAAAGGACACAGGTCGACCAATAGAGGATGGGACGGAGACTGATCACCTCCGGGACACGGGAAGACCTATTTTTTAGTTTCTTACTCGTGTCAAACCTGCTACCTATTATTGTTCATACCTGTTGTCTAAATCGACTCCTGGCAGCCAGCAAAAACAGGTATTTTCTTGCCTGCAGCTCTTTATTGAACCTGTATAGAGCTATCTATTACCCGGTTTGTGTTTTATGTTTTGTGATATTCTCTTTCCAAGCGATTTGGATGACAGGGGAGTTTTGATGATAGAGACAGGGTATCCGGATGTCGATTGGACGCTGATACAACTCTGTCTCTGTACATCGTAATACCCCATAAATCCCATCAGATTAGAGGTTATGTCCTGTCCTGACTGTGTGTTTGGTCTTCTGTTTGGCATTACTGAGGGGGGGCTGGAGATTGGCCAAAGTTAGACCAGGAGGTTACCCTGAACAGTATTTAGGCAGAAAACACCTTTTGTCTAACGTCCCAGACTTTTTGGCATATCGCCTCAACGTTCACTTCCCAGTATTTAATAGCAGTCTAGGTCATAGTCTTATTGAAGTGTATGAGAAAGTCTCTATCGAATAAAATGGGAAAGTTAAAGTTATGTATTAGAAGCTCTAGCCCTACAAGAGTTGAGTGGTTGTAATTAATATGGCATACATAGAGCCATCAACTCCCTATGCTGGGAATGTTTCCCGTCATAAGTGCAGTAGAAGAAGATCAGGTAATTGACATACAAGGTCAGGAAAATGCCCTAGAATTAGAGGAAGCTAGAAAGCAAAGAAAAGAACAAGAAAAGTTGCTAGCAGAAGGGTTAAGTTAGAAAATAGTGAATAGTGAGAAGAGGCAATTTATCTTTCAGTGCTGAAAACAGCAGCTCTGATACAGGCAGTTCTCAGCCTCACAGCCAAGATCTACCCCACCCTTAGAGAAAAAGGGGGGGGGGGAGACGGGCATCCCTGCAGCACATCTCATTAACACAGACAGAAAGCACCAAATTTCTGAAATAAACACCATATATTCTTTTAAGGAAATTCCACACACAGTATGGGCTGACTCCAAATTAGAAGTTGGGTGTGTAGATTGCACTCCACACATACGCCCACATACTCAACCTATCTTTCTTAAAGATATTGAAGATATTGATTCTTCATTCAGTAATAAAAATCTTAAATTGTGTACAAAGAAAATATCTTTTAGTAGGAAGACTAACAAAGTATAAAGCAGCTTTACTAACACCATCAAATCTAACGATCAAAAGATGTAATGTCCTCAACCCTGCCACACTAATACCTGAGAAAGGGGGGGATGATCTGTTGAAATACATGACAAAGTGAGGTACATGGGTTTGATAATGTAAAAGATGAACCTTTGTTAAATCCTTATTTTGAATTGTTTTTTGATGGTTCTCGCTACTGTACTGAGGATTTTAAATATCATATGCTGTTGTAACATTTGTCTGATGTTTTAGTTCAGCAGAATCTACCTCCATACATGTCAGCTCAAGAAGCTGAGCTACAAGCACTCATCATATCATGCACACTAGTGGAAGGTCAAAGGGCGAACATCTTCTCTGATAGCAGGTACTGTATTGGTATTTGTCTCGACTATCTTCTGATTTGGAGGGCCAGAAATTTTATGACATCATCAGGTAAACCAAATAAGAATAAAAATACAAATTTAGTAAAATAGCTATTGTTAGCATTTACAGCTTCCAACTGAAGTAGCCATTCTTAAAGTACAAGCGCACACAAAGCTTCAAACTCCAGAAGCTACGAGGAAATGCAAAAGCTGACGAGAGAGCCAAGTCAGCTGCCCTCTTGCCTATAATGACAGTAAGTTGCATCCTGGACATGGATATCCTGGCTACAATTCAGGACTAGGCCCCTGAGATGGAAAAAGGAAGGTGGTTGAAGCTGGGAGCCTCCAAGGATGACATGGGCCTATGGAGAAATGGCCTATTATACTGTCTATCAAAAGCAGTGTATGCTATGATGGCACATCTAACTCATGGACTTGCGCACTCAGGTAAGAATGCAATGGCTGCTTCAGTTCAGAAAAGTTGGATAGCACCTGGGGTTCCAGCAATTGTTGCAAAATATGTTTTTTCTTGTCTTACCTGTTTACGTCATAATCCTGGTCAGGTAGTCAAATCTCCGAGACAGCACTTTGCTAAACCAGAATAACCCTTTCAGCGATTACAAATAGATTACAGCCAACTGCCTAAAGTAGGTACATATGAATATATACTAATATGTGTTGACATGTTCTCAGGATGGCCTGAGGCATGGCCAAGTTGCTAAGGCTACAACAAAAGCAACTGCTAAGAAACTTTAAATTAAGTAATCTGTAGGTGTTCTTTACCAACCTACATTGAAAGTGATAGGGGTACACACTTTACAGGGCAAAAGCATTAAACAAGTTTAAATGATACATGGAAAATAATGATTGGTCTAAGTGTGTTCTTACAGGCAACCAAAGATGAAGCTAATGAATTTTGCAGAAGATGGTATTTATAAAACAACTCTTAATTTGACAGATACTAACTTTAAGAAAAGTATAGAGTGTTGGAACCTATTCTATTCTAAAATAGAATTAGCTATTTATGAATTAATTACATAGAAATCTGCCTACTACTTTGAATGTGGTACATGGGCTTATGTTTGGTTACCAGAGAATAGCTATGGTACCTGTATTATTGCTACTTCAGCTCCTGCCATAGCAATTGTAGATTGTAGATTGGGATAATGTAACAGCAAATAATTTTTTTAATATCAGGCCACAATCTTCTTAAGAGAATTGTTTACCATAGTAAAATTTTATATTTTTTGTGGAATTGTAAATAAGATGAAGCAAGGGCAAGTAGGCATAAGGGGTGGAACCTTTTTAAAGGTTTACAATTTGATAATATATTTAGTGTTTTCTTGTTCATGGTTTTCATTATGTTGCCATCATTTTATGCCCTTTATAAACTTACTGTGTTTATAATTTCTCAAAGTACAAAACCTAATGTTAAACATATCCACCATGTCAGGATTCAAGATCCTTAAAGATTATTTATAAAAGTGGTTTCTAACATTATAATTTGTTTACTTCTATAGAACAACTGAGCATGTGGAACATTTTGGCAATCGTTTTTCTTGCTACATGTTTATGATGATGATGATTTCAAATGAACACTATTGATAATTCGAAATCTGTGATAGAGGGGAACCATTCCTATTTCACAGTTCCCTTTAATTCCGGACGTCTTTTCCATGTCTCCTCTCCAAAGCACTTTAAAGAAAGTGTTTGCTGACACCTGTCTCTACAAGAACACGACTATATCATGGAGATACAAGTATACTAAGTTCATCACTTCTAAGAACTATACATGGGACAATACCTTTGCAGATGCCTTTACTATAAATAAGTTCAAACCATCTTTTCTAAACAGCACTGTAACATGGATAAAGAGACTTATGTTTACTAAACGCAATATTTCAAAATATATGGCATGGAATCTTTTGGATGTTGGTAGAATTAGATATGTAATACTTCATGTTAATTATTTTAAACTGAAGTAGTTTGTGTAGTTAGGCAAATAACAAGATTGGGATGGATTAGGAATTCTCCAGCATGTAGTTGTGTTAATTCTGCTGGTCAAGAATGAGTTCTTGGTTTTGAAGACAGGCCTAGCCCCTCTTCAGAGCATAGTAGTCTCAATATGGTTATTTGCATTTAGGTGAGTTTATAGTTTAGGTTAATTTTGGTCATGGGTGTGACCAAAAGGGGGGAATGTTAAGGTGGCCTTTATTATTATCACATATATCATATCTAATACATGGTTGTATACCACTTTAAGCTAAGTCTTTTTCTATTAGCAGAAACCACATTGTATGTCAGCATGACACTAAGCACCATCCTTTAAACAAACTTTAAACTCATGCCTCTGTTCAAGGTTGGTCCTATTACACAGGACTAGGTGAACGGTCATTCAATACTAGTTATTTCTGAAACTGAAAACTCTTTTCTAATTGGTTATGCTGGGAAACCACCCTAACCCACCTTAAAGCATACCAGTTTAGTTACCTCTCTTCCCATTGGGATTCCTTCTGTTGATTCTAATTTACCCTTTGCTGGCTGTCTCTCTAATATTACTATGTTACAATGGTATTCCCATTTGTATTACTTCTCTCCTATTCCTTCCATTTATCATTCCCTTTCCTATTTCCCACCGGTGTTACCTATTGCTAATTATCAACTCCCTGTTTCTCTGTTCCGCACACTTATTTATCATCATACTGACACTGTTGCTGCTTATCGTAAACACACTGATAAACTGTATGATACTGTTGTTAAAACTGTTGCTACCAAACAAACTACTTTCTCTAGGTTCCCAATTACAGGATGATTTGCAACACCATTGGTATGACATTTTCACTGGATGCTCTCCCACTGGTTCTCAAATCATGCATGCTATTTTTTATCCTATTCTCATTGTTACTGTTGTTTTGGTTCTTCTTGTTGTTTTTAATTTATATCTTCTCTGTTCTTTTCGTACCCGTGTTAAGTCTATTATTGATACTGAAGAACAGTCCCAATTAGCTCATCTTCATACCCACTTCTATAAAACTTCTTAACTGTATATTAGTTTTGTATTATGTTGTGTATTATGATTTTCACGATGATCATGATATGATCAAAGAGGGGATTGAAGGGTTACCTTTATGTTACACAATGCTATACAATTAATATATGTGCTGTTCTGAGCATAACATGTTGTTTCTTCTCTGCAACTGTTACTACTTATTGATAAGCTACTGTATGTATCCTGTCACAAGATGTGTCTTACTCCTATGCTACAGATCATATGCTTCCTATACGTAAAAGGGTTCTTTGTCTTTGTACTCAATATAAGCTGTTGTAACACTACCAATAAACTGAACTTGTTATGAGTCTCACTGCTTGTTAGTGTCTCTCTGTACAAGCTCCCGGATCCGAGGAACGTACGGACGTGCTGTCTTAGGGACCCCTGGGCGTCAGTAGCCGATTACCCCAACAGTTCCATTCGTAGGATTTAATCTTTCGATCTGACGATTTTTACTTCGATCAATCGATATTCGAAGTCGAAGGATTTTACTTCGATGGTCGAATATCGAGGGTTAATTAACCCTCGATATTCGACCCTTAGTAAATGTGCCCCTAAAAGTTAAGTTCTGGTAGTGAATGGAAGGTACTGTACCTTAGAGTAAACTGTAAGTAACAAAACAATGGTCAGGAAGCAATGTCCCTTATAACACCTCTGATGATGGCTTGGTTTTGTCAATGGGATGCCATTTAGGGCATTGTGCTCAGTGATAATTAGGGCTAACTAGTTGGCAGTTTTGGAGACTGAGCTCACTACGGACATGGGTCCCATGAAGTGGTGACAGCTGGTTGCATGGTTTCCCTTGCCCACCTAACTCCCTTGGGGTTAAATGTCCAGAACATCAAATAGACCTTGGAATATGTGTTGTGGTTATTCTATGGCAAGCATTTCTTAAGGGGTTATTTTTGATAAATCATAGATTGGAAGTTATGTTTGCATTTTATTTATATTGCATTGTGTCAGTTTTTTGACGCTGGAGTCCCTTTTTTTTACACCGGCAAATTTTTGCAGCGGTTTCGCGAATCGGGGGAATTCACCTCGAATTCACGCCTGGTGTAAATTTCTAATATCTGCCATCTCAGCACTGGCCATTTTATATGAATGCCTCTACCTCTAGCAAGCCATCAGCATAAATTCACAAGGTGACCTGTACCACATGTGCTGCCGGTATGGCTATCAGCAACTAGTACAGTCACAGTCTCATCTCTTTCGCAGCCCTGTCAGTAATGTGTTTCTAATACTATTACACTTGTCAAAACCAAAGTATTAATTACACAGATTCTGTTCAATTATAACATAAAACAAAGCTCCATTACCATCACCGGAATGACAGAATGTTTGCTTATTGCCAAAATCTGAAATCTCTGAATTCAAAAGTGCACTCCAGTGAATTGGTATTAAAGAAAGCTACATACATACATTATGAAATTGCACAATGGCATTTTTCCTGAGGACGTATAATAATTTCTGAATGGGTCTGGTAAAATATGATTTTTCCCGTAAAAGCACTTATCAGGGTTTAATAGGCCACTTATAGTCCGAGTCCAAGTCTCCTACTGTTTTGTGTTACTGATGCATTGAAAAGTGCTTCTTTTAAACTGACCGTTACATTTTTTCCGCGGTATACTGTATATTTTTTCTCTAAACAAGGAGCTTTCATGCATTTGCATTTAGATTAAATGAAGAAATAAATTCAGTCCTTGGATTTAAAACTCATACAGTGATGCGTTCAAGGTAACAGGTCTGAATTTATTCTAACTAGGCTCTGAAGTTTGCTCGGGAATGGTCAATTCTGGGTTAAATTCCAAAGAGAATGCGTTTGCTAATGTTCAGTACATTTTATCTAGAAAATAAACAAAGCTATTACTTGAAACTGCATTCCAGAACATTGTTGAGAAATCTAAATATAACTTGATTTACTAAGGCCAGCTACATTAGCCATAATAAATGGATCCACGCTTGAATGTTTATGCTGTTGTAGTAATGGAATGATTACAATAGGAATATGAATGGTCATGGACACTTGGGTTTTATCCTGCTTTTCATCCTTGCAAGCAGCAGCTAATGAGCAGTGAGAGGACAGCTCAATATGATTTCAACAAGCGGCAGAGATAAAGTTTACCCAATATAGTGAGTGCCATAATTTCCCACATACTTCTGTCAAAGAACACTTGATTGCATTTGCTTCATTTTGCACAGAAAAGAAATGAAATGAGGCACTCACTGTAATCTTTCCCCTGAATAAATTACCAGAGAGGTTGAAAAAATCCCTCATGAAAATCTATAAAATATCTTCAGATGTAAACCTGCCTGTTGGGTTGGCTGGCTTTCTACAGCATGCATATTTCTTATAAAATGAAGTATTCCTTCATAAAACATTTTCAAATCACAGTCCTTTTCAGCTACATCCCACAGCATCCACTATCATCGAATCCAGTCAGTAGGCCCATTTTTAGGCTTTAGAAACCACAACAGACTTGGCTGTCAGCAATGAGTAGGATGAGATAGCAGATAACTATCAGCTTGTTCATAGTTAACATAATAATAATCGGTATTAGAAGATTTTAGGAATGTCTCCTTCATCCCATTCATTTATCAAATATCAATACAACAAAGTGTTTTGTAGCATTTGTTTAATATATGAGAGTTCTTCTGTTATTAGTTTAAGACTTTAACAGTGAGGGAAGGGATCTGTTATCCAGAATGCTTCAGACCTGGGGTTTTCCAGATAGGGGATCTTTGTGTAATTTGGATCACCGCACCTTAAGTTTGCTAAAAAAAATATATCATTAAACATGATATAAACCCAATAGGATTGTTTTGACTCCAATATGGATTAATTAGATCTTAACTGGGATAAAGTAAGAGTACTGTTTTTATTTTCACTGAAAAAAAGGAAAATGTTTAAAAATTTGAATTATTTGATTAAAATTTTGTGGAGATAGCCTTCTCATAACGCAGAGCTTTCTGTATAGCATGTTTCTGGATAACTTTTTCTATGGTGGTATTATCCTAAGGAAATCCTGTCCCTAACCACCTTGGGTTACTGCCCCAGTGAAAGTGTGCCTAGTGTTGATAAATGAACTCCAGTATTCAATAACAATTTAACAAATACAAAAATCACCAAAACCAGAGCTGTCCTTGTGACCGGCCACACTAACTTTAAAGTAAGTTACTTAAACAAACAAAAGTAACAAAAGTTCATATTTAAAAATACTAACTGTTTAGATGAAGTTTCTGGTTTCATTTAATCATTTAGTTTGCCAAATGCATTGAAGTCTATGGGCGACAACATATTTTTGATGCGCAACATTTTTGATGTTGTTTGATGTTTGATTTTATGGGCGTTGTTTCCACTGAGAAACTTGGTGAAACAACTTGCTATTCACCCACTGGTAACCCACTATATAGGTGGTTTTATTTAATTTATTGTATATTTAATTTATATATAACACTAACATTACAAAAAAATAATTTTACAAGTATTTTATTTCTAATCTGACAAAACACAATTCCATTTATTACTTCTTTTTTCTTTCCAGTAAAACCTGTTACTACGAGATTTCAGAAATGCATCTTAATTTCACAGGTCTGATATAGCTGCACTGGTGACGATGTTGCTTTTAAAAATCACCACTGTGTTGAATATAGGTCTACAAAACACACCAACTCTTCTTCGTCACTTTGGGAGCACCCTGCCTACAAAAAGGCTGACTTGGGAATAACAAGAAAGGTGATTGTTGATCAATACAGTGTAAGTAGTAGATTTAAACGAGAGTGAGAAGACCCCATGAGCAATATCTATTTTTGACTTGAAAATGTAATATCTGTCCTACAAACTGTGCCTGAAGATGTGTCTGCATTTCCCACACAGGCATAGAGCCAGTGGACACACAAGCAATCATCCAGTCCAGGGGGTTGTTTACTAATACTTGAATTTTTCAAGTTGAGTTTTAAAAGGGAAAAAGCTTGAATTTTTAGAGGAAAAAAGAACTTGAATATTTTGAGATTTATTGTACCCTGAAGCTTCTAACAATTCAAATCCAAAAAATGCTCCAGCTTCAACCTGTCGAAATCATGTAAAAGTCAATGGCAGATGGTCCCTTTTACTGTTGAAACATATTTAATCATTTTCATTTCATTAATTAAAAATGAATAATTTTTAAATATTTAGAATTATTTGCTTAAAATGGACTCTATGGGAGATGGTCTTTCCATAATTGGGAGCTTTCTGGATCCCATACCTGTACAGCTCCAAGCATCGCTCTCTAATCAGTGGTCAGACAGAAATATAACAGAACAAACTAAACACGCCTAATTTAGGTCGTATGTTCATGCTAAAACATTATATTTTGTGCTGAGCCATACACTCACAATTGGCTGTTCTGGACTTCCAGTTTTATTAAACCTGAACAAACATTTGCTACTTCCAACATCACATCCCCACCACCAAATGTCATAACCCCACCCACATACACAACCAATCGGATTGGCTAGTCCCCTTGTTCAGATTTTACTAAAACCTACTAAGGTTGTGTAGGGGCCCCTACGGGTTAATCTGCCCTGCAGCTTTAAGGCCCCCACCTTTTTCTTAGAGTGATCTGCCAGGAGAGGTGTGACAGCTTCCTGCTACACTGCACTATAGTGTGTGTAAGATGTTGCCTCTTCCTCTTTCGCCTCTGGATGCTGATCCAGCTGGGTGTGCTCAGAGGGGCGGAGTACAGAGGGCCCAGAAGAAGGCATGTGTCCAAGTTGGGGACCAGGAAACCGCATGAATGCGGAATAGATATACTAGGGCAGACTTGTCATAGTCTCTCTAGGAGAGAAACAGCAGCTGAAGCTCCAACAAGGATTCGCAGTAATGGAGTAGCTTCCCAGAGGCTCTGTGTGTTGCCTCCAGTCAGGGACCTCAGTGAAGAGGGACTGTAGGGTAGAGGCTTTTTTCCTGACAACTTCCAGGAGGGAATGTGTTTTAATTCTGCAAATGCCTAATGGAGGCTCTTCCTCATGAAATGCCTGTGTCTGCTCTAGGTGAGCCTGCCTGCAGATCTGTGTGAACTCTCTATATGCTGTTGCCTCAACTAGTGCGTGAGTAGAAACCTGATGTCAATTGCCTCGTGCATAGTTCAATAAAACTTGTTCCTGTTTTATTAAGAACCTCCTGGCACCCAAGTCTTTTGTTATTGCACAGTAGCCTGTGGGAGTTGTAGTTACACTACACCACACCTTTAATCTTCCATATATCGAAGGCCCTAACCTGAAGTGTTAGAGTCACGTGTAACCCATGCTCTATTGCACTAGCTGGTGAATTAACCCCATTTGCCCCAAATAGTTGTAACAGTTGCTTCTGTTCTGACATCTAACAATAAAAGCAAGTATGCTGTAGAATATAAACATGCAAACATAAGCACTAGCCAATAACATGACCCTCTCCTGGGCCAGACAATATACCTGGTACATTTTCTTTTGTTATAAATGGAATAATTTACTGTGAATTATAAGCAGCACATTTTATAACTGGGGTGGGGGATATATTTTTAAGTACTAGATAACATGTATAGTACCACAGACTTTCCCAAGTCTATGGGCCCAGCAGTTGTTGAAATGCATTTTCTGCTGATTCTCATAAAGATTGAAGATAAATAGATCACAAGTAGTACTGCAACCTGCTAGTTAAATTGACTTACATACAAAATGAAAGATTTTTATTAACTCTTTAACTGCTACAATAATTGCTTTTTGTCTATTTAAGAGAAAATTGCATACAGATGCAGCACAGGCTGTGCTGCCATAAGGTGTTGAGCAGTCAGGTAGTCAACACACTCCGCAATACTCCCTCAGGGGTCCTGAGGTGCATAAGGTGGATTATCTAATGATCATCTGGCTTTTCAGTGCTCATCTGTTACTCTGTTTTTTTATTAATAGTACTTTATTCTTTCCGATCTTATTGTTAGGACTTTCCTGGTTTCTGTTACATGTATTAGTGAAATTAAGAAAAAATATATTGTTATGACCATATTTTCATGATGCGCAGTAAAATAAAAAGGCACAGTTCAATGGTTCCCTGCATTTTTGGCTTGCCGTTCCATGTCCTTTAGTATCTGGCCAAGTAAGCCAAGCTAAAAAGAACATGTTTATGATGCCGAGGGGAATGAGTGTATGCTAGGCTTTTTTGGCTGTGGGTGAACAATGTAACAGTATGAGTTCCTTTGCCAAGATTTAATGGATTGGAAAATGGGCAAAAAACATAAAATAATGAAATAGTTATGGGAATTCATCACCCCCGACCAAAAAGTGCAATTCTACGGATGTTGTTTGTATGCATGAGCCAGAAGCAGTATAGTCAGATATCTGCTTAGGCAAAGAATCTAAAATGCAATATGTGATATAGAGGAAGAAATAATAAAAAAAGACCTTCTGAACTAAATAGAAGGGTAAATGAACATGCTCAGCTAATATTCATATCTTGCGCTAATACCTTAATACTCTCTCTATGAGTTAATTGACTAATGCAATAATTCCCTTCTGGACTGTAAAACAAATGTAAAACATAAAACTGTACAACCCATCAATACATGTCAATAGCAAGAAAATGGTTAGATTAGAGGAGAGCATTTTTTCTGCTCTGCAGAGTCTTAGCAACACTATGCACTTTATAAAAGGTCATTCTAGTTTAAGGCAATATAATATGCCACTGCTGAAAATTTCAAGTAATTAGGGATGTTTTCTAAACCATTTAAAAGCAGTGAGCTCACACAGTATGCATAATTATATAAGTACAAATATAAGTAACACTATTTTCTCTGATGCTTTTTACATTTCTGAATCAGGCTTAATATTAGTTATTTCACATCACTAGTAAATAAAGCTGGAGAAAGGGCATCAAAAACTCTGTTCAGTGTGTTTTGTCGGGGGATCAAGAACTGTTTAAGAATTGCTCTTGGTGTCTCTGCATCCAATCATACAGCGCTTGCCTGTAATGTTTTTACTGCATGGGTGGCTTCAGGGATTGTGTCAAGATGTGTTCAGGTAGTTCTCTACTGTGAGTAGATAACTGAGGGCATTTACAGGCACTATGTTAGCATCAGACTTTTTTTGGGTGGTAAATAAATGAGGAATACACTCCGTCCATCCTATCCAGCCATTATGAACATAGCAGAGAAAAATAGAAACAGAAGACAGAAGTAAAAAATTATTGTCTTCATGTACAAATAGCATTGTGGCCAGGGGCCATTGAGAGAGGCTTGGGTAGGGAAAACCATCTCCTGTCTAATAACAATAACATGCAGTCTATTTGTTTGTAGTGGCGGGCACCCCTGAGATACTGTTAGGCACAAATCATTCATGTAGGACTCTGGCATGGATTATGGCTTCGCTGCCAAAGGGTGGAAAGAGAGGCATCTGTGCTTCAAGTGATACAGTGTGCTATTCATATGCAACCATTGTGCATTTTATTTTAATGTTTGATTATTCTGTTCCACATTTGGACAAATCTGATACAGAGAAATATTTTCATAGAGGATTAGGACTGGTTGCATATACAGGTATGGGACCTGTTATCCACAATGCTGAAGACCTGGGGTTTTCCAGATAAAGTATCTTTACATAATTTAGATGTTCATACCTTAAAGGACCAAGAAAAGCACACAATTATGACAAATAATCAAATTTTTTTAAATTATTTCCTTTTTCTCTGTAATAATAAAACGCTTACTTGTACTTGATCCAAATTAAGATATAATGAATCCTTATTGAAAGCAAAACCAACCCATAGGGTTTATTTAATGTTTACACAATTTTCTAGTAGCCTTAAAGGAACAGTAACACCAAAAAAATTAAAAAGTGCTTTCTGGATAAAAATTAAAACAAAATGAAAACAGAATGTCTGTAACGCTGTCATAATTAATAATAAGGCAGACAGTATCAAACCACACATGATATGCTACCCTCAGGATCTGGTAAGTTCAATAACTTACATTTTGGTATATGTTATATATCACAAACAATATCTACAAAATTACGAAGTCCATATTATTTGCTGTAAACAATTAAAAGTCAAATGTTACTGCCTGTAAAAGCCATTCTAAATATCTTCACATTAAACTGTCACTGAAAAAGATACATTACAGCATTGTGACATGGAAGGCCACTGAAGTGTATGATTGTAGCCATGGCTCTGTATCTCTGCCTCTATTCCATTTTCTTGAGAATAAATTTATATTACAAGAAAACTGTCATTTTAATAAACATCCATTTATCAAACATTTTGCTGTGTAATTATAGTATTTGTATAGCACTTAGGGATGTGCAGAATGTGTTGCCATGTGCAAAATTCTGATCAGCCTGTTATGTCTATGATAGGTGTGGAAACATACCTATACTGTGTATTTTACTCAAGGGCACTTTGTACTTAAATGAGCCAGTTGTATTGTGCTTCTTTATAATTTAGTATACTTAAAATTGTACTCAAGGTTCCTCTGTAAATAGCTTGTAGTAGTGACTTAATGATTTGTTATGTTTCATTTAGAATTATTTCTTACAGACCAGTTTCATGTCAAAAAGTATAAGATTTCTGCAAACATGCATGTGCATTAAAGAAGGAACATAATTATTTGCCAGTGGTTTTCTTTACATTTTGTAATATTTGCCCACCAATAGTGATGAGAGAAATTTTTCAGTAAATTTCTCTGCGAAAATAAGACCCAAATGTGAAAAAGTTTGCTGCTGTAATATTGTTGTTTGAACTGTTATTGCATTGTGAATTTTAATTGCGTATTATGAATTTTAATTGTGCTTGAAGGTGTCATAATCTTTTGGAGCAAACATAACGACTATTTCAGTAGAAAGTTTTAGTACATTAACTATCACCAACTATAACATTTGCAAACGGTCTTCCGCTTTCGGAAGTGGTCGTTAAACAGTTTCCGGGTTTGCAAAAGCTATATTAAATTCGCGAAAAAGAAAAATTTGTTTTTCCATTACTGACTTTTATTACATTCCCCTGATTCAGCCACACAATTTTTTGCAGAATATTTGGCAAAGCGAAACAGGTCAGATTCACCCTTACTACCCACCAACTACCACAATAGATACACTATGTGCAGTCACAAATTAACTGAGGGAAATGATTAAAGTATCTGAAGAAAAATAACCTTTATAAACATACATTTTTCAGTACATCCACAATAAGCACACATTGTCTACCAGCCTATACAGGCAAATCAGAATAATCACAATGTGTTGAATCCATTGTATTTACACAATAAAAAGTAGCAAAATCTTCCTTATTTATTATTACAGTTATTATTTTTATTCCCCACAATATGTTTTACCTTGGAAGCACAGCCTTGGCAACCATCTTGATATAAAAAAATGAAATCAGTATAGTAATGGTATCTTTAAGTCATAACCAGCGGCATAACAAGAGCTGGGCCCCCTCAGTAGATCCCAGCCAGTCTCACCATCAAGTCATATTTTTGGGGGCAACCCCTGGCAGCGTAGGTAATTTGTATTACTATTATCAGGTTTAGCCAACCGTTACGTGTGGGAGGTTGGGGGGACATTCAGTTCTTTCTTTAAGCAAGTCCCCCAGCATTCGTAAACCCCATTAGGGCCAGATTTGATAAACTGTGATGTGTTGTAAGTGTGGGAGAAACGAGTAGCCTGCGATGACCCCAACGCTTCAATCTGGGTCTCCTTTTGGTAGCGGCTGCCTTCCCTCATCTATTGAGATTGTGTCCTGTGGTGCCAGATGGGTTAGTTTGCTTGGATGGGGCAGATTGCAGAGTTGGCATAGGAGCACTGTAAAAGTGTGTTTATGCTGCTGCCCATTTGGCCACGCCCCCGTCTGTTTCCTTTTTAATTGGAGAAAAAACATATAGCCCTTTTTGGATATGAATTAACATGTTTTTTGAACATTTCTATTTCTCAAGGGGTATCACTTTATAAGCAATCAAGTTAAATGGTGGATATTCAATCTTGGTTACTGCACACCTACACAGAGTGCAAAGATTCCATTTCTAGCATTTGACTGTCTATAACAGTCTCGAAATTATGTAAATAAAAAGTACAAATAAAAAGATAAATCAGGCAATAAGAGTTGTGTGTTAGGAGGTTTTAATTTTTATGACTCTTCAGCATACAGGATATGATGTCACTGACAAAAGATTGAGGAGGATGTAGCTTTATCTTATCAGTTCACCAGGTCTAAGCTCGCAAAAGGGGTAACGTAATGGAAAATTTGCACTTAAGTGAATTTGCAGAGTAACAATAGTGGAAATTCACCTGGGAAAAAGGATGAAACTTCGCTAGCAATGTACTCTTTAGCTTTTTTCCTCTATGCCTGTTAGTAAATTGGCAATGTTCCCGCAGATGGTATTTCATGCAAAATTTCACCACTATGTCCTTTAGTAAGTCTGCACTCTGCCTGTACATTCTGTATTACAGGGGTACTGGAGGCTTCAGGGAGAAACTGGGGCAGATTTACTAAAGGGAAAAGTGGCCATCACTAGTGAAAATTCACCAGAAATGCAATCCGCAGGGACATCGCCAATTCACTAACAGGTGCAGACAACAATTCACTAGTGAAAGAGAACATCGCTAGCATTCGCTCACACTCGATTGCAAGGCAACTTTTTGCTAAGGCTTAATGGTCATGCTCCGCACATTAATTAAAGTGCCAATTTTACTGAACATTACCTTTTTTGCCAGAGATGACTTCACCACCTAAGACCAGGCGAAGTGCTAAAATTAAGCTAGATCTTCCTCAATCTTATGTCACTTACATCATATCCTGTCTACCGAAAATGCATTAAAGTTGAAAAAACGCTGTTGAATTTTCCTTCTTCTCAGCAGGATTGCCTGCAAAAGTCCTGACTTGAACTTTTTTGGGTTAACATTTTTCCCCAGACATTTGAGGGCCATGGAACATTCATTTTACAGTGGGCTAATGTCTAGGGCATTATATGATCTATTTTGTCTTTATTAAGGTTCCTTGGACATTTGTAATAAAAAGAGGCCATTTCAAGCATTTGCACCAACATCTCTAATAAAGGCGTCCATACAACTTTCATGTATCCGCCCTATTCAAAATGACCTAAGCATAAGATCAATAGCGACTTTTCACTAGACATAAACAAACGTTATTGAATCTTCGCTTTGAAATGCTCGCACTAAAGAAGTATCACTAGCAAAAAGTCGCCAAGGTTTGGCACCCAGGACGCAACTTCGCATTTCAGTGAATTAGTGTAGTGGTAATGAATTTGCACCTGCTAAGTGTGTGAATCGGTCGCTGGCGACAATTCACCGTTTAGTAAATCTACCCCACTGTGAGATATATGTATATAGATAGGTATATAGATTATTCGTTAATTTAAGAATAATTTCCTGGTCAATTGTGACTCCAGCCAGCTCCTGCGAACCTTTGATTGCTAAATAAACTTTTGCCTTGGTTTATTGCAAGTACTTGCAGCATTCTTCATTAAAAAGGTGGTTCACCTTTAAAATAACTTTTATTATTTTACAGAAAGGCCAATTCTAAGCAACTTTTCAAATGGTTTGCATTATTTATTTTTTATTGTTTTATAGTTATGTCTTTTACTTTTGATTCTTTGCAGCTTTAAAATGGGCGTCGCTGTCCCCCTTCTAAAAAAAAAAACCAAATGCTCTGTAAGGCTACACATATATTGTTATTGCTACTTTTTATTACTGATCCTTCTATTCAGGCTCTCTCCTATACAAATTTCAGTCTCTTATTCAAATAAAAGCATGGTTGCTAGGGTAATTTGTGCCCTAGTTACCAAATTGCTTATAATGCAAATTGAAGAGCTGCTGAATAAAAAGCTAAATAATTTAAAAACCTTCAATAATAAAAAAATTTAACAAATTGCAAACTAGCTCACAATATCACTCTCTACATCATACTAAAAGTTATCTCAAAGGTGAACAACCCCTTTTTAAGGCCCTAGGGGTGACCCCATTTACATGTATAATGAGCCTGCACAGGACTCATTAACAAAGAGCTAAACAAAAAAAAAGGCCTCTGAAGGACGTGGAAATGGCACTTTGCAATATGCAGGTCAGTAACTTTGAGGTACACCAAAAACTTGAGTACTAGCTCATTTATGTTATATTATTAGTAATGGACAACAGCACATAATTTTAGATACCTTCCTAAGTTAAAGTACAGAGAAGTGGATTTTACATCACAATATTATATCTGCAGAATATCCTGTATCTGAAGCCCTACAGCTAGAAATATATTGGAATTTTAAAACAAAATGTTACTGTTGAAGGTATGGGATCTGGAACTGGGTTTTTCAATAATTTGGATCATTAATCATTACATAGAAAATGTTCAGTCATAAAAAATGCAATTGTTTGCACAATTCTATGGGAACTGGCATTGCCATATTTCAGAACTTTCTGGATAACGGTTTCTGGATAATAGATTATAATAGACCTTATGTAGCTTATAGACCTTATGTAGACCTTATGTAGCTTATATTATATCAGGGTATAATACATCCTGACACCCCTTCCATTTGTCTCTGTATGTTTAATCATCTTGAGCACTTCTTTTTCATCTACCTTCCTGTAATTATCTCTTTACCTATCCTCCACAAATGTCTCCCTCACATGATGTACAATCAATCTCTTGCTTGGAAAATGACTGTGCAGTGAAGAACAGCCGCAGCACGCTTGAATCTCACATACACTTAATACAGATCATTGGTTATTGCAGGCAAAAGCTGATTTCCCCAAACTATATTTGTCTTATTCCATCTGTTCCACACTAAGCACTTCCAGGTTATCCTCGGAGGGAGAGACAGCAGAGGTATGGGAAAAGAGGTTCACAATGAACAACCAGAAACAATGGTGTTTGCTTTTTTATGACGTTAGTATTTATATCAGGCAGAAAATGATTTCGTAAGCTTTACATTTCACTGAGGTAAACAAGGACATAACAGCTCAATATTAATACAACTCATACAATCCAAGAAGTTACCATTATTTTAAGTTTTGTCTTTATTGTTGAAGTTTCTATGACTATACAATAGTGAAGTGTATAGACCTTTTAGAACCTACTGCATTAACCGGCATATATTCAACAAAATGCCCTGTGTTTCAGGCTGTTTAGATATTAACTAGTTATCTCTGTTAGCTGTAGCCAATTTGTTGGCCTATGTCCAAGACCCAACAAACTGACATCTGAAATAGGGAAATCAAACACCAGTCTCTTTCATTCATCCACTAAGGCTATATGCAGTGATTTGGGAGTATGATCCAGGATTTGCTACTTGCTAACCGATACTTCTTATTGCCTTCTTTAAGCTGTATGCAGTATGCTGTGTGCACTCTGCTCAATTGACCTTGTTCCGCCCTAGTCCTTGGTCATCTGCTTTACTGTTGCAGGCACAGTCTGAATTCAAGCTCAAACTCAGTAATTCAGTTTATCTTTTTCACTTTAGCAGACTAAAAACACCTTCTCATTCCTACATTGTTTAATCCTTATTTTCATAATCATATAGTCCTACAGAAGGTAAATAATTAAAATTATAAATATATCTATTTATAAAGTTCAGATTGGATCAGCACTCCACTTGTATTTTAAAATGATTTTATTAAATCATCACTCATATTTTTCCAACGTTTTGGCCCCCCTTGGGGCCTTTATCAAGGTATTAAGATAAAGGCCCCAAGGGGGGCCGAAACGTTGGAAAATTTAATAAAATCATTTTAAAATACAAGTGGAGTGCTGATCCAATCTGAACTTTGTATGTTAAACCCTTGACCAAGCACCCACCACTGGATCATGACAGATTGCAGGGTACTTTCCGAAACATTGACATCCATATCCTCATTGTGCTACTTTGACCAATTATTATATTTTTTAGGAACAACTTATGCAATATTATATTTTTTAGGAACAACTTATGCATTAACAGTTCAGCAACTAACCAAGAATCCTGCAATACATTATTCTAGTTCAGGCTGTGGAAAAAAAGAAGTAATAAACCAAGAGCAGCAAGGAAATTGAATTTACTTTGACCCTATTCTCCTGAAAAAATCTATATACCATATGGAAAAAGACACACAAATGTCTTTCTCCATTTCCAATTGCTCTAGCATATTTATGCCACTGCTCCTGAAGCACTTGTCTCTTCTGACCTTTCTATAACTTACACTCCATACCTAAGAGGAAAGTATATGTACTTATTTAAGCAGCTTCATTTTCGTAATCTGCATTCCTAGATGTAATTAATGTGCTGTCTCAAGTAACCTGTATTACTTTTTGATTGTAATTGTATCTTGTTTTGCTGATCATGTGTTCTTTTGACCTGTTTAATCCTCAGCCAACCTCTGGAGTTCTTTAGCAAGGCATGTTAAGAAAAAAAATATTTTTAAATCACTACATTTAAGCAGGACTTTTTTTTTAATTGTCACGTGCAATTAAACCTTATTATATATAATAAATGTCTAATAAAGAATATTACATTGTAATATGTGAAATTTTGTTCTCGTTTATAAAAAAAAATCAGTTTACAACTTTTATTGCCTTTCCCTGATGGTTTTATAACTTATTCAAGAGCATTTGACATTCCTAATGGGAAGTCAAACAGCTTGTTAGAAATTGGTCTATATGCAGAGATTCAGCGTCATAGAACACCCACTGCTGTAAAATAATATTCATTGCTGTAAGATAAAAAAACTCACTTTTTATTTAATACAATATACAATTCATGTAAACATTTTACCTGCACCCAGGCATGCTGTGTATTTATTTGGTAAGTGCTCTTCCATGTTCCCTCTCTCTCTCTCTCCCTCTCCCTATATATAGAAACATCCCTACTTAGTAACCTTCAAGTAAGGTTTCTTTGGACTATATGCTAAAAATTCAGAGGTGACAAGTTTTATATCACAGTCTATAGCAATTGTTTCCTTGCGCAGCAGTATATTTTAGAGGCCTCAGAAGATAACTTCTATTTTGTTATTGCCCTGACAATGTGTGATTGAGCTGATAGATTTGATGGCCCATAGGTCTATTCAGTTGGTATTGCAATGTCACTCCATGCAAAGACATTTTGACACATTGCCATGTAGCGGTTTATAATTAAATGGCAAGGCATCATATAACATTACGGAAAGTTTTTGCTAGTAAAATTCATCCATTACATGCAGTGGCACATAAGTGTTTTGAAAAAACAGGGAAATTGTGTTTGCTAGAAGTCTAGGTATTGATCTTGGATTATTAATGTTCTGTCACTGTATTTCAGTGTCTATTAGGAAACTCCCTTTTTATTTATATGGTTATTATAATACCCACAAAGTGTTTGGGAAGGCTTGCTTGCTTTTATACTGAGTATGGTAAATTCAGATGAAGTCAAAAAGTCTTAATTGCAAGTCAAAAGAGTGGGTTAATGTTTCTATTTGATTTTATTGTTTTTTGTCACAATATAATAATAATTAAATCATGAAGTCATTTCCACATGGAAACTGAGTACAGAGGGTGGTTGTTAAAGGTACATTTGGAGTAAGGTTCTTAGTGGGGTCCCTCGGGCATAGGCAGATTTTCATTAAGGCTTGGAGAGGCTAAGCCTCCCCAAACCTGTTTGCCTGTTTGGTGACTCTAGTGATGTCATCATGAGATTTTGCACTGAATATCTTGTGAGATTTCCGATGGGAAAGTTTATGAGCTAGGTGAGTAGGTGAGACTGAGCTTTACCCAGGATGGTTATTTGTTCTGGGGAGCAATGAGAGAAAGCAGCTGCTAATCCTCCACCTGCTTTTCTGGTATGTGCAACTTACATTGCATCTAAACTCATCCTCGAAAAGTGGTTTTGGAAGGAGTTATTGACACAAAATATAATGATCAATGGTACTTTCATTGAACTATTCCGGTAGGTGTTAGATGAAACTGTGAAGGTGCAAGCCAGTTGTAATGGTACCATTGTGACCGGATGTGAGCCAACACCTACCTGAATAGTTCAATGGAACCATTATAATTGGATATTGGTTACTGTTTCCTTAGGGAGTTAAAGGACTTTAACCTTAGCTGCCTACCAAATAAATATGCCATTCCTTATTACTTGAGTGCTGCCTTCATTTGTATCACAGTTTAGAATGCAGCATACATGCCTTTAATGTATTTTACCATTCCTCTGGATCAGCTAGCAGATCTACTTTCCCTTAGTTTTTTTTCAATCTCATATTCTATTATATTGTATTTGAAACTGAAGTAAAAAAGCAGTCAGTGTGTTTTTTTTTTTTTTTTTGCAAGGGGACCAAAATATATCTGCATTACTTTCTGCATGTAAGATGTCTCATAAATGCCACAGTTAGCATATCCCTTGTGTTTTATGTGAAAGTAGTTAAACAATAGAGATGTCGCGAACTGTTCGCCGGCGAACTTGTTCGCGCGAACATCGGGTGTTCGCGCTCGCCGGAAGTTCGCGAATGTCGCGCGACGTTCGCCATTTTGGGTTCGCCATTGTTGGCGCTTTTTTTTGCCCTCTCACCCCAGACCAGCAGGTACATGGCAGCCAATCAGGAAGCTCTCCCCTGGACCACTCCCCTTCCCTATAAAAACCGAAGCCCTGCAGCGTTTTTTCACTCTGCCTGTGTGTGCTGAAGAGATAGTGTAGGGAGAGAGCTGCTGCCTGTTAGTGATTTCAGGGACAGTTGAAAGTTTGCTGGCTAGTAATCGTTTTGATACTGCTCTGTTATTGGAGGGACAGAAGTCTGCAGGGGTTTGAGGGACATTTAAGCTTAGGTAGCTTTGCTGGCTAGTAATCTACCTTCTACTGCAGTGCTCTGTATGTAGCTGCAGTGGGCAGCTGTCCTGCTTCTGATCTCATCTGCTGACTGCTGCAATAACAGTAGTCCTTGTAAGGACTGCTTTTATTTATTTTTTTGTTGTTTTACTACTACTACTACTACTACTATAAGAGCCCAGTGCTATTAGTCTAGCAGTGTTGGGGAGTGGGACTGGTGTGCTAATCTGCTGCTCCTAGTAGTTCAGCAGCACCAACTTTAATTTTTTTTTTTAATATTCATTTTTTTTTTATTTTACTTTTTTTTATTTTACTACCGCTGTAGTAGTAGTGTATAAGTTGACCTTTTAGGCATTATTTGCCCTGTAGGCATTATTTGCACACTGTTTTCTTCAACCCGCCATCTAGCTGTGTGACCTTGTTCACATTCTGTCTAAATATCCATAATATTACCGTCTCCAGAAAAAACACCGGAGTGACTTTTTTCAAGCAGCCATAATATATTTTACGTAATCCGTATCCACCGCTGTTGTAGTGTATACGTTGACCTTGTAGGCATTATTTGCACACTGTTTTCTTCAACCCGCCATCTAGCTGTGTGACCTTGTTCACATTCTGTCTAAATATCCATAATATTACCGTCTCCAGAAAAAACACCGGAGTGACTTTTTTCAAGCAGCATTCATATATTTTACGTAATCCGTATCCACCGCTGTAGTAGTGTATACGTTGACCTTGTAGGCATTATTTGCACACTGTTTTCTTCAACCCGCCATCTAGCTGTGTGAGCTTGTTCACATTTTGTCTAAATATTGATAATATTATCGTCTCTAGAAAAACCACTTGAGTTACTTTTTTTCAAGCAGCATTCATATATTTTACGTAATCCGTATCCACCGCTGTAGTAGTGTATACGTTGACCTTGTAGGCATTATTTGCACACTGTTTTCTTCAACCCGCCATCTAGCTGTGTGAGCTTGTTCACATTTTGTCTAAATATTGATAATATTATCGTCTCTAGAAAAACCACTTGAGTTACTTTTTTTCAAGCAGCATTCATATATTTTACGTAATCCGTATCCACCGCTGTAGTAGTGTATACGTTGACCTTGTAGGCATTATTTGCACACTGTTTTCTTCAACCCGCCATCTAGCTGTGTGAGCTTGTTCACATTTTGTCTAAATATTGATAATATTATCGTCTCTAGAAAAACCACTTGAGTTACTTTTTTTCAAGCAGCATTCATATATTTTACGTAATCCGTATCCACCGCTGTAGTAGTGTATACGTTGACCTTGTAGGCATTATTTGCACACTGTTTTCTTCAACCCGCCATCTAGCTGTGTGTATTATCGTTTCCAGAAAAACCAACTGAGTTTTTGTTGTTGTTGTTGTTTTTTTAAAAATAATGCCAGGCAAAGGCAGGCCGCCACGCAGAGGCCGTGCTAGGGGCTGTGCTGCTATGCAATCCTGTGGCCCTAGCAAATTGCCCAGTTTTAAAAAGCCAATGACCCTGAACTCCCAAAATGCTGAAGAGGTAGTTGACTGGCTTACACAGCACACCCCATCCTCTACCGTTTCTAACTTTACCACAACATCCTCCTCATCCTCCACTGCTATGGCCACCCCACGTAACACTTCCTCCACCACCGGTGCCCCTTCTTCACTGGGGTCAGAGGAGTTATTTTCCCATGAGTTTCTTGAACTGAGTAATGCGCAACCATTATTGCCAGAAGAAGATGAAGGAGATGAGGACCTTACACCAGATTTAATTCTGGCAGAGAACACGATAGAGATGGACATAATGAGTGATGAGGAGGAGGTCCCCGCTGCTGCTTCCTTCTGTGATGTGTCAGAAGAAATTGATGCATCTGAGGAGAATGATGATGAGGAGATTAATGTTTTGTGGGTGCCTAGTAGAAGAGAGCAAGAGGAGGGTAGTTCAGATGGAGAGACGGAGAGTCAGAGAGGCAGTAGGAGAATAAGACTTAGAAGAAGCAGGGAGGACAGCCCGCAGGGATCAGTAGGGCAACAACATGTATCGGCACCTGTGTTCAGCCGGCCAACGCACCCGCCATTGCCGCCAATGCCGCCAACTTCTACTGTTACCGCCAGATCGCACACTTCCAAAAAGTCAGCAGTGTGGGATTTTTTTAATGTGTGTGCCTCTGACAAAAGCATTGTAATTTGCAATGAGTGCAGTCAGAAACTGAGCCTTGGTAAGCCCAACAGCCACATAGGTACAACTTCTATGCGAAGGCACATGAGCGGCAAGCACAAAGCACTTTGGGAGCAACACCTCAAAGGCAACAGGCAAACTAAAAGCCACACTCTTTCTGGTCCAGCATCTTACTGCTCTACCTCTGCTCTCCTTGACCCGTCTGAACCACCCTCCACTCCGCCTTCCACCTTGACCACCTGTTCCCATTCCCAGTCATCTGCCACCAGCCAAGTTTCTGTGAAGGCCATGTTTGAGCGTAAGAAGCCAATGTCTGACTGTCACCCCCTTGCCCGGCGTCTGACAGCTGGCTTGTCTGCACTCTTAGCCCGCCAGCTTTTACCATACCAGCTGGTGGACTCTGAGGCCTTCCGCAAATTTGTAGCAATTGGGACACCGCAGTGGAAGGTACCCAGCCGCAATTTTTTTTCTAAAAAGGGAATACCACACCTGTACCAACATGTGCAGAGCCAAGTTACCGCATCTCTGTCACTTAGTGTTGGGCCAAAGGTCCATATGACTACTGACGCATGGTCCTCCAAGCATGGTCAGGGCAGGTATGTCACCTACACTGCCCACTGGGTGAACTTGGTAATGGCTGGGAAGCAGGGAATGGGTAGCTCAACAACAACAGTGGAGTTGGTGTCACCGCCACGGATTGCACGCGGTTCTGCCACCACCTCTACTCCTCCATCGCTCTCTACCTCGTCTTCTTCTTCTTCTTACTCTGCTGCTGGGTCCTCCTTCTCCTCCTCCACACCTGTGCACCCCCAGCTCCCCCTAGGCTATTCGACGTGCCAGGTACGCCGTTGTCACGCTGTCTTGGGGATGACGTGCCTGGAAAGCAAAAACCATACCGGATCTGTACTCCTGTCATCTCTGCAGTCACAGGCCGATCGGTGGCTGACCCCACACCAACTGCAGATCGGAAAAGTGGTGTGTGACAATGGAAGCAATCTGTTGGCAGCGTTGAGACTAGGCAATTTAACACATGTGCCCTGCATGGCACATGTGTTAAATTTAATAGTCCAACGTTTTGTCAAGTACCCAGGATTCCAGGACGTTCTCACCCAGTCCAGAAAGGTGTCGGCCCATTTCAGACGTTCCTACACAGCCATGGCACGCTTTGCTGACATTCAGCAGCGCTACAACATGCCAGTCAGGCGTTTGATTTCTGACAGCCAGACTCGCTGGAATTCAACGCTCCTTATGTTGGAACGTCTGCTGCAACAACAAAGGGCCGTCAACGAGTACCTTTTTGAACTGGGTGGTAGGACTGGATCTGCACAGCTGGGGATTTTTTTCCCCCGTTACTGGGTGCTTATGCGCGATGCCTGCAGGCTCATGCGACCTTTTGAAGAGGTGACAAATATGGTCAGTCGCACCGAAGGCACCATCAGCGACCTAATACCCTTCGCTTTCTTCCTGGAGCGTGCCGTGCGACGAGTGACAGATGAGGCTGTAGACCAGCGTGACGAGGAGCTGGAAGCGCACGATTTCTGGTCGGAATCACCAGAACGAACCCAGGCATCTGCTGCAACGCAGGGAGAGGTGCCAGAAGTGGAGTCAGAGGAGGAAGGTGGCTTTGTGGAGGAGGAGGAGGAGGACCAACAGGAGCAGGCTTCCCAGGGGGCTAGTGGTGACCTTTTGGGGACCCCTGGTCTTGTACGTGGCTGGGGGGAGGAGACCGTGGATGATGCAGTCCTTGATAATGAGGAAGCGGAGATGGATAGCTCTGCATCCAACCTTGTGAGAATGGGGTCTTTCATGCTGTCATGCCTGTTGAAGGACCCCCGTATCAAGAGGCTTAAGGAGAAGGACCTGTACTGGGTCGCAACGCTACTAGACCCTCGGTACAAGCATAAAGTGTCAGAAATGTTACCAACATACCACAAGTCCGAAAAGATGCGGCATTTACAAACCAGCCTGCAAAACATGTTGTACAATGCTTTTAAGGGTGATGTCACTTCAGGAACTCATCAACATTCCAGGGGCAGAGGTGCCAGTAATCCTGCCACGAGCACACCTGCAAGGACAAAGCCCTTTGGCCAGTCTGTAACGTCAGACATGCAAATGTTTTTCTGTCCAAGGCAGCGCCACAACCCTTCTGGATCCACCCTCAAAGAACGCCTCGACCGGCAGGTAGCGGACTACCTGGCATTAACTGCAGATATCGACACTCTGAGGAGCGATGAACCCCTGGACTACTGGGTGCGCAGGCTTGATCTGTGGCCAGAGCTGTCACAATTTGCCATGAACCTCTTGTCTTGCCCAGCCTCAAGTGTGCTCTCAGAAAGGACCTTCAGTGCAGCAGGAGGGATTGTAACTGAGAAGAGAACTCGCCTAGGTCACAAAAGTGTCGATTACCTGACCTTTATTAAAATGAATGAGGGGTGGATCTCGGAGGGTTACTGCACGCCGGAAGACTTGTTCTGACTTCTATGCAGCTGTCCTTCTCTTCAAGCCTCATGACTCCACACACAGCTGTCCTTTAGCGTCCTCCTCCTCCCTCCGCCACCGTTACAAACTAGGGTGCAAACCCTACTGGTTTAATTTTTTCTGGCCTCTGTGCTTCAGTGGCTGCAACCAAAAAAACTGGGCAAACAATGTCTACAAGGTCAACGTATGGCAAAAAATGACTATTTTCAGCATTTATATGGCATATTTTTTCTGGCAACTGTGCTTCAGTGGCTGCGTCCAAAAAAATGCATATTTTCAGCATTTATATGGCATAATTTTTCTGGCCTCTGTGCTTCAGTGGCTGCAACCAAAAAAATTTATATTTTCAGCATTTATATGGCATAATTTTTCTGGCAACTGTGCTTCAGTGGCTGCGACCAAAAAAATGCATATTTTCTGCATTTATATGGCATAATTTTTCTGGCCTCTGTGCTTCAGTGGCTGCAACCAAAAAAATTTATATTTTCAGCATTTATATGGCATAATTTTTCTGGCCTCTGTGCTTCAGTGGCTGCAACCAAAAAAATGCATATTTTCAGCATTTATATGGCATAATTTTTCTGGCAACTGTGCTTCAGTGGCTGCGACCAAAAAAATGCATATTTTCAGCATTTATATGGCATAATTTTTCTGGCCTCTGTGCTTCAGTGGCTGCAACCAAAAAAATTTATATTTTCAGCATTTATATGGCATAATTTTTCTGGCCTCTGTGCTTCAGTGGCTGCAACTAAAAAAATGCATATTTTCAGCATTTATATGGCATAATTTTTCTGGCAACTGTGCTTCAGTGGCTGCGACCAAAAAAATGCATATTTTCAGCATTTATATGGCATAATTTTTCTGGCCTCTGTGCTTCAGTGGCTGCAACCAAAAAAATGCATATTTTCAGCATTTATATGGCATAATTTTTCTGGCAACTGTGCTTCAGTGGCTGTGACCAAAAAAATGCATATGCACAGTTTTTTTGGCCGCAGCCACTGAAGCACAGAGGCCAGAAAAAATATGCCATATAAATGCTGAAAATAGTCATTTTTTGCCATACGTTGACTCAACGTATATGGCAAAAAATTACTATTTTCAGCATTTATATGGCATATTTTTTCTGGCAACTGTGCTTCAGTGGCTGCGACCAAAAAAACTGGGCAAACAATGCCTACAAGGTCAACGTATGGCAAAAAATGACTATTTTCAGCATTTATATGGCATATTTTTTCTGGCAACTGTGCTTCAGTGGCTGCAACCAAAAAAACTGGGCAAACAATGTCTACAAGGTCAACGTATGGCGAAAAATTACTATTTTCAGCATTTATATGGCATATTTTTTATGGCAACTGTGCTTCAGTGGCTGCGTCCAAAAAAACTGGGCAAACAATGCCTACAAGGTCAACGTATGGCAGTTGTTTAAAGAGAACAGTAGATTACTAGCCAGCAAAGCTACCTAAGCTAAAATGTCCCTCAAATCCCTGCAGACTTCTGTCCCTCCAATACAGAGCAGTATCAAGCAGATTACTAGCCAGCAAACTTACTATCATCTGTCCCTGAAATCACTAACAGCTCTCCCCCTACACTATCTCTTCCAAGCACACACAGGCAGATTTTTCAGATACATTTTTGCCCTTGATCCCCCTCTGGCATGCCACTGTCCAGGTCGTTGCACCCTTTAAACAACTTTAAAATCATTTTTCTGGCCAGAAATGTCTTTTCTAGATGTTAAAGTTCGCCTTCCCATTGAAGTCTATGGGGTTCGCGAACCGTTCGCGAACCGCTCGCATTTTTGCGCAAGTTCGCGAATATGTTCGCGAACTTTTTTTCCGACGTTCGCTACATCCCTATTAAACAACACATTCATTAGCCCTGTTTCCTGAACTGAACTTTTTCTATAGTTTTGATACGAAAGTGCTATGAATATTATTTTCAAAATAGTCTGGACTTCGTCCATGGCAAATGAAAAATTACTTAGTACTTCACCATGCAGTCTGTGGAGCATCAGTTAGTAGCTCTTAAAGAGGTTGTTCATCTTTCAAACACTTTTTTTAAGTTCAGTTGTTTTCAGATTGTTCACCAGAAATAAAGATTTTTTCAATTACTTTCCACTATTTATTTTTTATTGTCTTTTCAAAATCGATGTTTAAAGTTGAACATTCTTGTATCTGGTGTTTCCGTCTGGCAGCTCAGTAATTCAGGTGCAGACTCTTACAATTTTGGAACATTTAGTTGATACATTTCTCAGCAGCATCTGTGGAATATTAGCAACTATTGTATCAATTCTAAGAGCTGCCTGTAATGAAACTCTGATTCTGCTCAGCAGGGACAACTTTTAGAAATGTATCAACTAAATGTATCAATTTAGAAAAGTTTACAGGGTCTGTGACCCCCCCCCCCTCCCAGAGCTGCTTTAGAAGATGAAAAAAAGACATTTTACACTTCAATATTAGACAAACACATAGAAATTTGAAAGTAATTGGAAATAGTCATCATCTCTGGTGATCTATCAGAAAACAACTAGTTGTTTGAAGGTTTGAAGGTACAGATTTCAGATTGTAGTGCATTTTTAGACAGAAATTCTCCCTGTGTGCTCTGACAGGTGAATTACCACTTTTCCCAATGCTTATGAAATGGGACTGAATCAGCTGTTTCTCCACCAGTGGAAAATCACTGGTGAAGAAACTGTTGAAGTAACATTAGACTTAGCCTACCCCCCCCCCCCAAAAAAAAAATCACCCTCCGTCTATGCCCTCAGGGTTCTGTATTGGGTCCACTTTTATTTAACATGTTCATTGATGACTTAGGTGAGGGCATTGTAAGTAATGTCAGTAATCAGTGTTTGCAGATGACACAAAACTATGCAGCCCAATTAATTCAGGATGTGGCATCCTTGCAACATGATCTTGACAAACTGGCAATCTGGGCAGCTAAGTGGCAGATGAGATTCTATGTTGATAAAAGTAAAGTCAATGAACTTGGGATGTAAAAATATCTAAGCCACTTATACACTTAATGGGACTTCACTAGGTAAATCCATAATAGGACTGCACTAGGCAAATCCATAATGGAAAAGGACATTGGAGTCCTTGTAGACCATAAACTTGGCTGTAGCAAGCAATGCTAGTCAGCAGCATCAACAGGTCTCGAGCTGTATTAGCAGGGGCATTGATTCTCAGAAGGAGGGGGTCATTATTCCACTATACAGAGAACTGGTAAGGCCCCATCTAAAATCTACAGTACAGTTTTGGTCTCCTGTCCTCAAACATGACATTATTAAATTAGAGAGAGTGCAGAGAAGGGCAACTAAGCTGGTAAAAGGTATGGAAAATCTTAGCTATGAGAAAAGACTGGTCAAGTTGGGGTTGTCTAAATATTCGGAAGGGTTTTTTTACATTAAGATCTGTGAAGATGTGGAATGCTCTCATTAAATAAGTGGTACTGACTGATACATTAGATAGTTTTAAAAAGGGGTTGGATGGCTTTTCAGCAAGGGAGGGAATACAGGGTTATGAAACATAGCTTGTAGTACTAATTGATTCAGGGACTAGTCTGATTTCCATCTTGGAGTTGGGAAGGAATTGGAGAGACTTCAAATCAAATGTTTTTTTTGTCTTCCTTTGGATCAACTAGTAGTAGGCAGGTTATATATATGGTTTTGAATAAGGTCAAGGCCTGAGGTCAAGTGGCGTTAATTTTTGCTCAGCCCTCAAAAGATTTTTTTTGCAGAGGGGCAAGAGAGGGGGGGACCACAGTACAGCAGAACCCCCGTTACATGACACCCCCTCCCACAATCACCTATGCTGTATAGATAGTTATGCATCTGCTGAAGTCTATGAAATACATTTCTGGAGTGAAGTATCAAAAGATGATTTCTAGGAGACTGCACTCCAACCAACTTTCTGCCATGTAATTGGAGAAAGATGCTCCACTCTCACCCACTGGAGCTCATATAAAAAGTTAGCAATGCCTCCCTAAACACTCTCATCGGATTTGCACTACAGAAGATTTTATTAGTTATAAAAATCATGGGTCTTAAGATAATTTAACAAACAGGGGCCACAGAATAGAAATTGGATCAGACAGTCCTGCTCAGTCAGAAGAGTAGACTAAAGAATGAAAATGAAAGAAGAAATCATTCAGGTAAAATTCTACAGGTGTTCTTTACCTTTAAGGGGTCATCATTGCAACAGTAGATAAAATAGTGACATAGATACAAAACGCTAATTTGTTTCAGCCAAGTGAATTGTGCAATGAACAAAACAAAGGCAAATGAACAGTACTTGATAGTACAGGCAGAGGCACAAGCGTCTGCTACAGTGAACGCTAAATGAGTGAGCAGAAAGATCCACAGGGGAACACAGAGCCAGCCAGAAAGACAAAACCAAAGGACAAAGATTTTAGAGAAACACAAAGCCTGAAAGAATAAACACAGCAAAGGAGAAAGGGGGTAGAGATAGAGAGAAGAGGCATGGGGACATAGCTTTTGAAATCACAAATAAAAAGAAAAGGAACAGCAAAAAATGCAGAGAGAAAAGATATAACAAAACTGCCATAGATGGACTGGCAGATGGAACAAGGACAGACAGATAGGAAATGCACAATACCCTGATGAAGTCCAAAGGGAGGAAAGAGCAATCATATTACAAAGGCACTGTGTATAAACAGACAGGTGCACAGAAGCACAGGAGAATGGACTCAATACATGAGCTGTGGTGAAGAAGCAATAGCAGCGACTACAGAGAACAGGACAAAATGCTGAGAGAAAGGGAAAGCAATTGTTAATCATCACATTGTAAGGACTTTATTAAGTGAGCTTTACTATGAGGTTACGGTCCTATTCCTGGATACATTTTCCTTAAAGGGGACAATACTGCATTACCATAGGCTAAATTCTAAATATGGTGCATTGGTTATGTGCTAAATTATAGAAGATGTATTTTACTAGAAGCATTGCCACAAATATATCAAAACATTTTGTGTATATGTTTTGTGTATGCACACATTTTAGTTTATTACTATAAATAACACTGACATCAAACATCATATTTACCAGCTAGGTTGTTAAAATGCAGATAAGACAAAAATAAAGACCGCTTCAGCTCACCGAACCTCCCCTCCTCCAGGTGCTCAGTCGACAGTGTCCCCCACTGTAGGTACATATAACTCAGACAGGCAGACGGCACTTCTGGAATGTGGTTTATTAGGGTTGCTGCTGTTAGACACCTAACGCGTTTCGGGAATGTATCCCTTACATTCGGCCTATGATTAAGGGATACATTCCCGAAACGCGTTAGGTGTCTAACAGCAGCAACCCTAATAAACCACATTCAAGAAGTGCCATCTGCCTGTCTGAGTTATAGGTTGTTAAAATACCAGCCAAGTAGCAACTCAATTCAGGGGGCATATTATGAAAACTCTCAGGATATGGACAGTCATAAACTAAATAGTACTTGTCTAAAGAGGCAAACTCATTGAGTTTTTCTTATAGGATGTAGAAAAAAGCATACTTGTCCCCCTGTAAACAGTCTGAGTTGAAAAAAAACACCTTTGAAAAATATTAAAGCTGCTCCATGCTCCTGTCAGAGCCCTACAAAGTGCTATGACAGTATCTGGTTCGAGAGTACCCTATACCAGAGATTTCTGATTGAAAAAGCCTCTTTCATAATGAATCAACATTTAATATATCTAATACTTTGGAGGTGTTTAGTTTGCCTTTAAAGGGGTTGTTCACTTTTGAGTTAAGTTTTAGTATGATGTAGACATTTTGCATTTGGTTTTAATTTTTTATGATTTGTAGTTTTACTTATTTAGCTTTTTATTCAGAAGCTCGCCAGTTTGCAGTTTCATCAATCTGACTGCTAGGGTCCCAAGTTCCCAACCATGCACCGAATTGAATAAGTGATCGAATATAAATAGGAGAGGGCCGCGGGTTTTGCTTCCTCTATAGTTATGCCACACTGGTCAGTGACCCAAATCTAAAGATGGAAAGAGTCAGAAGAAGAGGGCAAATACATAAAAAAAAATTAAGACCAATTCAAGGTTGCTTAGAATTGGCAATTCTAGGTAGTTAGTTAGCTATTGCTATTGACTATGTATTTGTGGAAATCAGGATAACGAAAATGTTAAAATGTTCCAGGTACATTTGTTTCTTATACAGACCGTGACTGATCTGATCGAATATCGAAGTCGAAGTTTTTTTACATAGAATTTGGCCATTTGCGGTCGAAGTAAAATCGTTCGAACGATTCGAAGAATTTTAGCGATCGAACGAACGATTTTTCTTCGACTTCAAAAAACTTAGAAAAATGCTCTAGAAGGTCCCCATAGGCTAACATAGCACTTCGACGGGTTTAATTTGGCGAAGTATTGAAGCCGAAGTTTTTTTTACAGTACTTTGATTACCAAATGGTCAAATATTCAAACTATTTTAATTCAAATCGAAGTTGTAGTATCCTATTCGATGGTCGAAGTATCCAAAAATTACTTCGAATTTCAAATTTTTTTACTTTGAAAATTCCCTCAAATTCCCTTCGACCCTTGATAAATCTGCCCCTAAGCTACCCGGCTTTCTTTTCTTCCAGAAAGATAACAGAATTAATAAATGACAATGTTTATCATTTAAGACTTTCAGCGAAACTAAGCTAAACTACCAGATAAAGTAGAGGGGGAGTTTACCACAACAGAGGTGAATAAACAAGGGGTTTTAACCTCATAACACTTGTGCTAAGAAATCCCACACTTCAGCTCAGTCATGCAATGAGAAAAACATATACCTATAATCCATGTATTTGTGGCAATTAGATTCACATTGCAAGAATGCAATTCCATTTACATATTTTAAAATAATACCTATGCTGAATTAAAACTGAATATATGATAAATGTAGTTAGATATACACAAATAAAACTGTATTTACATCACTTACAGGAAGCATATCCCTTAATTATTAGGAACAATGGATAGTTGGCAGGTTTTGTAAGTATTCACAAACTAGGTTTATCTTTAATATTTGTTGCTTTAAATATGCAGTAAATAACGAGAGTACAGAGCACAGAAAGATTATTCTCTAAATATGTTCATTTTCTTTCACTATGAAAAAAAAATCACTTCCCTCTCAATTACTCCATTGATGCAAGTTTTTTTTTTTAATTTCTGTGTATTATGGTAAATATGCAGAAAATTCAAGAAATTCACTGGCACGTAGGCGGCTGATTCAAGCATGCTTGACGAAGGGGTACTACCCCGAAACATTTCACAACTGCAAATAAACACGCAAGGGGTTTTCCCTGCTTAAATTAGCCGTGAGTGCCAGTGAATTTCTTGGAACTATCTTTCTGGGAGGGTGCCGAACCCTCCATCACCATGCACCAGGCGACATCTACAGAAAGTCAGGGTGTGCGAATGGGCCCATACATATAAAATATGCATAGCCTTTTTGAATTATTTTGCCTTGAGAAAAATATCTATTGCTCTATTTAAACATTTATGATAGGCAGTGCAGCGTGCAAGCTTATTCAGTTGTGGAGGCAATTAACCAAAATCTTTGTCTAATTGTCCACAGCTTGAAAAACTGCCTGCAGCGTGCACAGAAAGGAAAACCTGAATCAAACTTATCTGTACTGCTCAGTCTTAGCACCTTCAGCAATTCAAACTAAAAAAATGGGGGCTTCTCACTTTGCCCAAACTTTTGTGCTCGAGGCACAGCTACTGTATTTGTGCACCTAGAACAGTGTTGGGCAATGGTGCATCCAGATGAAGTAGGTACTCAGAGAGCCAATTAGCACTTATGGCACAAAAACCTCACTTACTAATATCCACAGAATGCTTAGTCTACTGATTTTAATGTCTCATGTGATGTTAACAATTGGTTTATCGGAAATACTGGTCTGTGGGGGCATTGCAGTCTGGCAGGTAAAAGATTTTCCTGCAACCTAACATGAAAACCCAGAGCCACAGGGACATAACTACAGAGGAAGCAGACCCTGTGGCTGTTAAAATCGAACAACCTCTGGATATTTTGTATTTTTTGTATTTGTATTACTAAGGGTCACTGTAACATTAACATTTCCAGAAAAAGAGAGCTTACTTCAGAAAAATACCTATGCTGGCATAAGTTTATAACATATTTCATTACAGGTTATCAGAAAACCTTGTGAGATGGACCCTTTCTGGCTTCACTATTTTTGGCATTTACATTGATTCTAAGCTGCCACTTAGTTAGTATGTACAGGCCCAACCAATACTTTGATAGCATGGTTACTCATTGGGAAGAACGATGACAGACACAAAAAATGTTCAGCATTTTCTCCCTGAAAAGGTGCCAATGCCAACACCAACTGCAGTGCAACATCATCAGGATCACTGAATCATTCACAATAATCTTATATTAAACCACTAAGTACTATCATACTAGAAAAAGCATGCTTTTCTATATTACTATTTTTATGTTCCAAAAAGCTTGGGAATACTGTAATATTGTATCATGTTAGCTTTGTACATTAAGACTGTAAATATTGAGAGGGTAAGTACATGAAAGCAAACAAGAAACGCTCGAAGAGGATTTATAGTTTTAATTAACACTGCAGATTGCTATTTGTATATTTGGTTTAAACGAGCTTCGGTTGACCTTTTAGGGTATGTTTTCCTTTCACCGATCTAGAATAGTTGGTTCAAGAGTTCAATTCTTACATGACTGGGAGGTTAAAATGATGTCTCCCCAGAGCGTAGTGCAGTCTGGTGGGTTGTTATGGTAACCTTAGGCTACAGTGATTAAGACGACAATTATTGTAATAAAAATGAGCAAGACACACTCAGAGAATATGATTTTATATGCATTAAACTGGAAGGCTTTAAGGAATATTGCTGCTTTAATATTTATATAATAGAATTCAACAAATTAACTGGAGTAAGGCTTTCAACAAAGCTGGCAATCTTCAACTTGTCTAATTAACTTAAGGAATTATGCATTTACCTTTAAAACAAATGAACTTCAACATTTACAAAAAAAATCCTAATATGATAGTCCTTAAATATGTCATATAGTAAAGGACATATTGTTGGTACCACATAGCTTTGATTATGTAAGGCCATTATGCTCTTATAAGATGCTGTTGAATAAGCACTTTCAACACTATACTTTTTTACACCTATGCTATAGAACTTTGTCTGCTTTAACTTTGTAGGTTATATCCTCTCTCTCTTGCTAAAGTTCTAGACCCTACCTTGGTGAGAATTACTGTTTGTAATTGCTGTATTGATGTATAATATATAGTAATAGAAGGCAAAGGTACAATAATCATCTTTAACTGGTGGCATTTCCACTTATAACCTTTAAGGCATGGTAAAAGGAGCATACAAGGAGCTAACAATTCTGCCATTTACTTTGTCCATGTCTTCACTCCTTCTATAGCCAGGGCCATATTTATATATAAGTACCTGAGGGCCTGTGCTTAGGATGGCAGCTTTAGGGGGACAACTGTCAGGTGCCTATATAATCACAAATTTATTTTAGAGAAATAAAATAAATTCCCCAGCCAACACTAGAAACTACTTTCATAAATTTAGCAGAGGAGCTTGGAGGTTGAGGGGTCAGCCAACGATTCCTGGTTGATGTGGCATAACTAAAGTGCTATGGTACATAGCATATTGACCACTGCTGCCCTCCAGAGAGGGGCCACCTAAGAAAAAAAACACCCCTGTCAATGCTCCTGTTAGCAATGAATAAAAACTGTTGTATTGGATGCCGAAGCAGAGGCAACAGGAAGTCTTTGGAGAAAAACAAAAAGTGTGTTTATTGTACACAATGGTCAACCAATTGTGCCAGCTGCTAACTAGTAACTGCTCTCAACAATGATAGTGATGATGTCTGAATACTCACCATTGTTTTGTCATCAAAACATTTATTAAGGCTAATCATTTAGAAGCTCAGTAATTATCCCTCCAGCTGTAACAGGAAGTAAAAAAAAAACAGTGGAGGAAAAGGAAAAAGTAGAATTTCTACAAAAATTATCATAATGAACATATACAGTATGTGTGTGCATTTCTGTGTGTGAGCTAAAGTAACCTCCACTGTTTGATATAAGATGTCACAAAACCTTATTTACTGCATGTGTCTTGTACTCAAGTCATTTGCTATGGTTATAGTCTGCATTTTGTAAAGTGAACAGACTTTAAAGGGATAATGTCATGGGAAAAATTTTTTTTTCAAAATTAATCAGTTAATAGTGCTGCTCCAGCAGAATTCTGCACTGAAATCCAACAGATTTTTTATATTCAATTTTGAAATCTGACATGGGGCTAGACATTTTGTCAATTTCCCAGCTGCCCCTGGTCATGTGACTTGAGCCTGCACTTTAGGAAAGAAATGCTTTCTGGCAGGCTGCTGTTTTTCCATCTCAATGTAACTGAATGTGTATCAGTGGGACATGGGATTTTACTATTGAGTGCTGTTCTTAGATCTACCAGGCAGCTGTTATCTTGTGTTAGGGAGCTGTTATCTGGTTACCTTCCCATTGTTCTTTTGTTTAGCTGCTGGGGGGGGGAGGGAGGGGGGTGATATCAATCCAACTTGCAGTACAGCAGTAAAGAGTGATTGAAGTTTATCAGAGCACAAGTCACATGATTTGGGGCAGCTGGGAAATTGACAATATGTCTAGCCCCATGTCAGATTTCAAAATTGAATATAAAAAAATCTGTTGGATTTCAGTGCAGAATTCTGCTGGAGCAGCACTATTAACTGTGCTCATGACAGTATCCCTTTAAACACTATCATCCACCACAAAAAAAGAGTCACTTGTGACAATACAGTATACATAAGTCATTTAAAACCATGGAAAACACATTCTTGTTTTTTTGCAATAATAAGGTCACATTTTCATGACTCACTTAAAACTTTTTATATGAACATTGGCTTCACTCTAAAGTTCAGTGACCTGCATAATACACCTGGCATGTCTTTTTGTGCTCTTAAACAATAAAGGAAGCTCTTGGTGAAGTCACATGACAACAGGGGTAGACTAGTCCATTTCTATTTCTTTTTAAAGCTGTTTGGTATTATATTAAGCATCATTCTGCAGCAAAGTAAATCATGTTTAATATAATTTCATATTGCTTTGCTTTAAAACCATTTACTATATTCTCCTTTGTGCTTGAGGTACGTATAGAAAATGAGGTGAAGAGTATAAAACTAGAAGAGTGAGAACATCAATAAAAGCAATTTCAAAGAAAGCTGAATTTGGCACGATCTGCATACTATTATGTTTAGATAATGTTCCTATGCCTAATACACTAAAAGCTTTGAGACTATTTAACCCTTGGCTTCTTCTGGAGCTAAATGAATCTACAAAGGTAACAATAAAGTTTTGAGGGTAAATAAAACCTAGAATAAAACATGGGCTAACCATATCTCCCTAAAAAAGGGCTGTACTCTATGGGGCCGATTCACTAAGCTCGAGTGAAGGATTCGAATGAAAAAAATTCGAATTTCGAAGTATTTTTTTGGTACTTCGACCATCGAATTGGTTAAATTCGTTCGAATACGAACGAAATCGAACGAATCGAACGAAAAATCGTTCGACTATTCGACCATTCGATAGTCGAAGTACTTTCCCTTTAAAAAAAACTTCGACCCCCTACTTCGGCAGGTAAAACCTACCGAAGTCAATGTTAGCCTATGGGGAAGGTTTGCTAACCTTTTTTTGATCGAAGGATTTTCCTTCGATCGTTGGATTAAAATCCTTCGAATCGTTCGATTCGAAGGATTTAATCGTTCGATCGAACGAAAAATCGTTTGATCGATCGAACGAACGTTTAGCGCTAAATCCTTCGACTTCGATATTCGAAGTCGAATGATTTCAATTCGAGGGTCGATTTTCGAAGTATTTTTTACTTCGAAATTCGACCCTTAATGAATCTGCCCCTATGAGTACTGTATTGAAATTCAGTGCTCTTCCTCTTTCCACTTCAGTAGACATGTTTATACTGTATATGCAGAGTGTTATATTTGCACACACGCACTGCATGCAACCATCAAATTACCAGGGGGCTAAATATTTGGGACAGGATGTAAGGTGGGAAGATTTTTAAATGAAACCACATAGGCCCACCTTCTTTACAAGAACAGATGTCAAAGGTGACTGAAGCATGCTAAAGATGTGAAAATGTGCCTTTTCTCATAGGTCTGTTGTACCTCTGGCTCCTACAGAAACCCTAGTACAAGGTTTGGTGCTTTAAAGGGGTTGTTCATAGATACAAAATGTATCAACTAATGTATCAATTAAGAGCCATTAAATAGTTTAGGACTCCCCCCCTCCCAGAGCTGCTTTATGTTCTTAAACAAAAGAATGTTTTTCAATATTAGGGTAAGGTAAGGGCGATTTGGGGAGATTTATTTGCCTGGCGACTAATTGCCTAGTCTTTGCCGCGACCAATCTCCCCAAATGCTTTACCCCTGTCTTGCGCCGGCTAAAATGAAAAACCGCCTGCGGCGTGGCACACACGTCGCTTCATATTCTGAAGTCGCCTGAAGTTTCCTCGCGAGGCAATATATAGACTTTTGGTGTCATTAGTTTACAGGGATTTATATAATTATTTGCTATGTTATATGTGATTTGATACAGCCAAAGGAACTAAATAAAATTGAACAAAATGCAACAAAAATTTTTACTTGTTGTGAATAACTTGTGTACCTTTATACCCATCTTAGTAAATGGACCATATAGTGTTCCCAGGCACCAGGCTCGATAAAATGCCACTGGCAGTCTGTAATTAGTTATAGAGTCAAAACAAAAGTCCAGGAGATGGAACTTCTGCATTAGTTGGGAACAAAAGCCGTAGTGTCAGCATGCATTTAAAGAAAGAAAAAGTCAGGGGCACAGGAATATAATTATATATACAAAATAATTATATATATCTCTTGAGATATATATATATCTCAAGAGTGGCAGGAATAAAGGCTGATTTACAAATGTAAGGCAAAAGCAGCTTCACCCTTCTACATATAATCAGGTCACAAGACTGCCAGGCATTCATTGTTGGGGCGTGATGCAAGTTTAGTATGCGAACAACTGTAAACCCACAGAATTCACATTCCTGATGTGAATATTTCATACTAAGATGTATATGTATCTTAGTGTAAATACATACCCACACGTTACTGCTAACAATTGGCTTAACAAACTCTGGATTATCATTTTATATCCAAATCGGTTACATTAATAAATTGCAATATAGGTCCCATAAGTGGATATGGAATATACTGTACATGCATGCATAGGTTTATGTTACAGGTAATCGCTGGTATTGAGTACACACATTTTCTAACTGACATACTGTAGCCTCCAAGGATATGTAAGAGCAGCAGTGAAATCAAGTGTTGACACAATCTACAATGCTTCACCATTGTACATGCAGCTTGTGAGTCTGTCGTACTGATACAATTCGATGACCTACAAAATACTTGAATAGAAAAGTAATTACATTATTACTTAAAACTAATATTGCAACAACAGCAAATAAAACTATATATCTACTATTTATCTACTATACAAAACAGGTGCACATCTATATATGAAACCTGGTTGCCAGAGTCTTATAAGTTGTACAGAAAATTCAAGTGATGACACTTTCATGATTTTGTATAGGTGAAGCAAAAATCAAGGTTTATAGACAATGTTCCCCACAGGAACACACTTTCATGATTTTGTATAGGTGAAGCAAAAATCAAGGTTTATAGACCATGTTCCCCACAGGAACCTAATCAAGAAAAACAGTAAATGCCCAAACAAGATATACTTCAGAAAAGAACTAAAACTTTTTAGTAATTGAGAATGGCTGGATATGGCACCAAATGAGTTCATTACGTAATAAATTAACGCTTGTGTAATTAAAGGGGAACTATCATTAAAATTAAAATTTGATATAAGCTTCATCTAAATACAATAAATTAAAAATTCTGTACTGTTTCTGAAATAATTAAGTTCATTGTCACTATTCCTCTCTCAGCATCTGTTTCTCTTCATTCTCTCTTCAAGCAGGAGTTGGGTGTCAGATAATCATTGATCATTGATATCTTATAGGGGGGCTGCTTTGCGTAGAAGATGTATTAGAAATACAGTATAATAAATATATATATATATATATATATATTACGCTGGATCTACAGGTTTTACTGCCAGCTCTGCTTCATTCAGGAGTACAGAGGGACAGCGCCACGGACAGCAACCAAAAGCAGCAGCACTGCGGGGCAGGCTCTCCTGTCAGATCCATGGCGCTGCTACAATCAATGGAGCAACGATCAGGAGTGACAGGCCGGGTGGTGGGAGCAAAAACAAGCACTCTCCACCGCCCCCCCCACACGCCACAGACCCCCAGTCAGCCAGGACCTCCATCACACATGGTGCGGGGGAGACAAGGGGCAGCAGGGCTCAGAGGCAGCAGCACACCGAGCGTGCAGGGACAAGGCAAGCGCACGCCGGTTTCGTGCCAACCGAAACTACACCATAGATCATCACCACCATAACCAGTACCAGTACTGCTGCATCAAGAAGGCCTGGAGGAGAAGAAGAAGCTGGCTGTCAATCTTGCCGGCAAAGCAGAGCGCGGCAGACATAGGGCGGCCAGGAGAGATAACCAGGGAGAAGAAATCAACTGGTGCAGGATGGATGGTCGCCCTGTCGCCGTTTCTTAAGAGGAGCGGAAGTGGAGATCAGTAAGTTATTTTTTAATAAAGACTTTGCAATTTAAAAGTTTAAAGTGTGTTGCTGTTTATATTTCAATGTATACTAACGAATTTTAAAAAAAAAATTTGATGTTACTGGTCCTTTAAGTGGGACCAGATATGCTTTCATACAGTACATACACTATAATTTTGTTCACCACCACATTCTGCTCATATCACAAGGAATGGCAGATGCTATTTGGTGCTATCATTTCTGATTTACTCGCTTGTTCTGGATGGCCGGCTGGTGATATTAGCAATTAGCACCCAAGTATCTATGTATGTATATTATGTAATGAGCATATGTGGTGCGATATCCAGTTTTGATGCACTTTTATTTACAATTAAGAAGTTGCGAGATGTTTCATTGTTACTTAGCAACAAGTTATAGCTTCCTATCTTGTATATATTTTTAGGGCCGCATTCACTGTACTGGGGTTTCTAGATTAAGGTTCCTGTTGGAAACTGAACATTGAAAATAAACCCTCATTCTTGTTTAAATGATCATGAAAAATAAATGGAATAACACTTAACCAGCAAGAAATTTAGAATGTAACATCTCTGACATACAGTGGCACCCATGTTTAGCAACTTCTAAATACAGAGTCACACACACTCAATTTATGCAGTCGGGGAGCATACCACATTTATTGCATCACCAAAAGTATCAATGTTTCGGGGTGGGGGTACACCCTCCCTTTGTCAGGATGAGTAAACACTAAGCGGAAACTGGGCACAACCCAGTCTCAAAATGGCAGTGGAAATTCAGATTACTTTGGAAAGTGAGCCCATTTTACAGTGACTTGTAGCATTTAACTAGCAGCATATAAATAGGGCACAGCAAGTCCAGTATATTATGGTACCATGAAATGGATTTAATGGCACAGTACTGCTAGTATAAAATGGACTACTAACACCAATATATGATGGTCAATAACCCTGCAGTATATTCTGGAACTGTGATCCCCATGATTACCTCGGTATATAGAAGGCAGAGTGACTTAAGTGACTTCCTAAGCCCTCCATACACACATTGGTGAATAATATAGTTCATCACAGTTCACCAAAGCAGAACACTAAACAGATCAATTCATTTGCATACATTTTTAGTTCTATGGGGAACTGGGGCAAACTGTCTTTTCACCATTGAATAAATATTTCCCATACCTGAATTAAAGATGTCCAGAAAATCCTTGCTCAGTACACCATATAGTAACATAAATGGATCACAAGTTTTAGTGCTAATTATTTTTTATATTTTTATATGTGAATGGTCTTTTTTTCAGCCAAAACAAAACATACATGTTGTCACAAGTGACTGACCCCCATAGGTCTGAATAGATGCACAGAAGCTGGAAAAATGCAAATTTTTTAGTTGTTGCTAACTCACAGGCCTATTTTGCCAGTGCTTAGTTGTTGTTAAAGGACATGTAAAAACCCCCCCCCATAAAAATGTAATCAGTGAACAGCCTCTTTTAAATCTTTAGATAACTGCCACTCTGGTTGTTAAAAGGTTAACAGTAAGGCTGCAGCATTCCCTTAATCACTTAAAAATTGTTATACTACTCTAACCTACTCGGCCCCCTCCCTCAGGAATTTGTTTTGACTTTTGATTTATGAGCATGCTCAGTTCTTCTCAGATCACTAAACACACCCTCCAATCTAACAGCCAATGAAGAGATAGCACTCCCATAGAAACTCTGCATATGAGTATACATATGAGTGAGTGGGATTACATGTATGAGTAGGATTATAAATGTATGAGTGGGTGAGTATAATGCCACTCAGCCATATGCATAATCCCACTCATAATCCCACTCACTCATATGCATAATCCCACTCATGATTATGGGATTATGTATGAGAGTGGGGTTACATGTATGAGTGGGAATATGGGTGAGTGGGATTATGAGTATGAGTGGGGTTATGCATATGGCTGAGTGGGATTATGAGTATGAGTGGGATTATGCATATGGGTGAGTGGGATTATGAGTTTGAGTGGACAAAGGCGGAGTGCTTTTATACAGGTCATGGAACTCCGAGGTAACTTCTAATATCCTTATATTTTCCAACAAGGGGTACTTTATTTATTATAATAGACAAGTTTTAGTGAGTCATGTGTCAAAAATTACATCACTACTCACCATTTATAACTGATGACATCACTAGTCACGGTTTATAAGGATATAATTTGCAAGATATCCATGGCTTTTGTATTATATACAAATAAATGCTCTACAGACTGTGATAGTTTATATATATATATATATATATATATAGATATAGATATATAGGTTGGGCTATAATTAAATTTGGCTTTACTCTCATCTACAGTAGTTCAGGGACAGTAAATAGGTGTCAAGAGCAATATATGAAAATAAAACAGCCCTGGATCATCTCAGCCATAGAATGTATTAATACATGGCCTACAAAAATGCTGATACCCTATTACTAATATCAGCGCACCTGCTAAACCTGACTTGTGATTTCCCCCAAATGGCCCTCGGTAACTCATTATTTACAAAGACTGAGGTACCCAGTCTGAGCACCATATGTCTCATTAACACAGCATCCCAAAGAGGCCATTAAAGACTTCTGGTCTTTTTAAACTTAACATAAAAATAAAATACACAAAAAAAAAAACCAAAACATTGTGTTGCATGCTTAAAGCTGTCACACTCACTATATATAAACTTCACAAAATAACATTGGGTCTAAAGTGACCTATTATTATCCTTTAAGGGGTTGTTCATCTTTAAGTCAACTTTTCGCATGATGTAGAGAATGATAGTCTTAGACAATTTGCAAATAGCTTTAGTTTTTTAATTTTATGTGTTTAATTTTCTGTTCAGCAGCTCTCCAATTTGCAATTCAGCAATCTGGTATATAGGTCCCCAAAGCTACAACTGAGCAATGCTACTGTCAATGTAGTGCAACAGAACCATGAGTGAGTATAAGTGCTGCCAATTTGTACAACACTTTGTAATGAACTTTGTATTGCTCAATTGGTGCAATTATAGCAGATTATGCAGAGTAAATGCATTGTGTGTCACAGGGTTCTCTTGACTACCTAGCATGAATACTGTAGCATGATTTAGACTGCATTCTGGATATATTTATGCCACTGATTTTGGAGTATGCTGTATTTTAAGTGCATAGAAAATGTTGGCTTTGTATATAGTTAGACTACTGTACCAGAAACCCAGACTGACAAGCTGGATGTTAATGTTTATACGCAGCACAGGATCCGTGGGTAGTGTTGTACTGATGTATATTCCTAGCCGAGGTAACACTGAACTCAGGTGTTTACAAAGCATTCAGTGAACAGAGATGTACCAACAGCATTCCACATTCTATAGCATTTTATATTGCTGATATTGTATAGAATATTTTCTCCCTATAAAAAGCAGACATTACGCATAGAATTGCTCTTGTGTTGCTGTGCTAAAGGCTTTGCTCAACAATGCAGTTCTGTTACAAATAAATGGTACAAGAAGTTTAGATAATAAATAGCGCTGTGCAAATGCTTTATGCTATTGACCCCCCACTGGCTGAATATAATCCCCTAACATGTTGCCTACTCAAACATGAGCAACCCATAAAGTCACGGATCTATGACTATCATTGATTATTTTAATATTGATCCAATTATGTGAAGGTGATCTCCTTCATGCAAAGGGATAATTAATAAGCATTACAGGGTAATTGTGATTTGAACTCCTCTAATAGATGGTGCAGCAACAATTACTGTCCAATATGTGATGCCACCTCCGGCTATCAGTACAAGGCAGTTATAATACAGACATTTATCGGCTATTTGATGCTCTAGATGGGCCCGCTTAATGAAAATCTGTCTGTTGTGAAAAATGCGTGACCCATATAATTTGGTGATAGCACTCAGATATACTGACGTTCTTGCTCATGGCACATTCATACTGACCCCTTCTCTAATGTGAGACTTTTCAAAGTACAGAAAGGCCCCTTTGGCTCCTCAGTCATTTACAATTTAACTCATTCAGCACAAGAGCCTGTACTGCCTCTTTGAGGGGCTATTTTACATTGCAAGGGGACAAACCTACAAATAAGACTATATAACCAAAAAGGGAGCAATCCTACTCTGTCTACATAAGGGGCTTAAAATGACTACAAGAGCTATATCAGATCAAGTTGTCCTTGTGTATATAGGAATATTGTGGATATCAAATTTTCAAGCAGCCATAGCTTGAGTACCAAGACAAAGCGGCAAAGTCTGCTTTAACTAATTTGGGAGCCAGGACACCCACATTATGTTTGCCTATACAGTGCACAAAGCCACACTAGACAATATTATCTATGCAATGGAACCAGCTTAGGCTAGCTTCAGGAAGGAGCAAGCTTACATGTCTGTACATGAGGATATAGTTACACTGTCTGCAGAAAGGGTGAAAGCTTACAGTACCTAGACATTAGGATATACTTACACTGGCTCTATATGCAGATATAATTACGCTGCCTGTACCTGAGATTATGCTTACACTGGCTCAATAGCTAGACATACTTACACTGCTTATACTTACACTAGCTATAGCTAAAAAATAAAAATCTGACTGTGTATGAGGTCAAATTTCCATTGCTTAAAAAAGAAGCAAACCTTAAATACATACGGTATGCATGGAGCCAAGAACCTTGTTCTGTATAAGAAAACAGGCTTCAACTGCCTACAACACATATCACATACACCCTCTTGTACCATGGGGCCCTACAAGTGGGTTTTGTCAAAGCAACAGCACACCTGCCAAACACAGAGAATACAGAGAATTTTAAAAAATGAATTGCCCCAGTTTTAACACACCATAGCAAGTAATGGCAATAAATATCCAATTGAAATGAGCAACACATCTGCTGTATAATGCCTGGAGGGAACCCTCAGCGCTACACCCCAGTCCAGCTGGTTGCGCTGCTCAGATCTTTAGCATTCTTGAGGGAAAATAACACGCAGAGAACATGGAATTCAGAATACGCAGAAGACTTTCCCAAATTACAGAAACCATACAGATGAGCACCTCTTACCTGAGGATGGCGCTGTCCCCTTGTCGAACCGTGACGTTGTCCATGGCTTTTGGCAAACCGGCATCCCCGCTGCGCACCGGCACTCCTGCGGGTACAAGGAAGAGTAACCTGAGACACAGGGCCAACAGCCACCTCCAGGGGGCGAACCCCATCCTGCCCCCCAACACACAGTCTGAGCTTCCTGAGGACTCTACCCCCGGAGTGATGCTACATATCCCCGGGGCAGGAACGACACCTCCTGGGGCACGTTCTGATCAGGGCAATCGAATCCAGAAAGCCGATCTCTAGGGATTCAAATTGATCCGGAGCACCCGGGATCCGCACTCGGAGGTTCTGCCTGTCTCTGCGCTGTCTCTTCTTGTCTCCCTCCCTCTGACCCACCTCTCTTCTTCACTCCCTCCCTCCCTATCTCTCTCTCTCTCACACTCTCTCTCTCTCTCCCTCTCTCTCTCTCGCTTTTCACATATATTTCTTCTCCCGATCTCAGTTTATTATTCCTTCTCTCCTCTTTGTTGTGCTGCCATCCGACTAGCACCTCTCATTCCCAGTTAACTCTCTCAGCTTTCATAACAGGGGAGGGGCGGGACAATGGGCAAAGTTTATCAGCAGGATGACCATGTCGGGGGTACAGTGTTTCTCTATACAATAGGCACGTTACCTGCGAGTGTCATTAGGAAAGTGACACAGATCCTTATTTCATATGATCTAATGGGATCGTGTATAGGAATGCAGTTCCACAGTGATGAGAGATTACAGGGCTGCAATGCTTTGATACTTTCATCCTTCATCATCATTTTCATCATCATCTTACAAACCCTAAAGAGACCACTATTACAGTTTTTAAAAATATCCAGTCTCTTTAGCAATATATTGAGAGCAAATGTGTGCACTGCCTCCTGTTTGAACAGGTACTTTAAATACATTCTATCACTCTCTACCCAGTATTTATAAAACAGTTCACTGTGTGCATATGTGTGTGTAATGTTAGGACTGTGGAAGGCAGTCACTTGTGAGCTAACATTTAAATAAAACACAAGACTCGGTTTTTCCTTTTCGTGGGGGAAGGTCTACCACAGCTTTTATTAATACCATATTGCCAAAAAAATGATAACCCTGTCCTTGCCATGTTATACCAAGCCCAGGCAGGGCCGGAACTAGGGGTAGGCAGAGTAGGCACGTGCCTAGGGTGCAAAGCTGGGAGGGCGCCAAGCACGTACCTCCTCTGTCGCCTACCTCAAGTCCGGTTCCCATCTCTGGCCGACTCTACGTACTGTTTGCGCTTTATGTGCTTCTGCGCATGCGCAAATTCGCGCTTGCGCACGCGAGCGCAAATTCGCACATGTGCACACGAGCGCAAATTCGCGCATGCGCACGCGATCGCAAATTCGCGCATGCGCACGCGAGCGCAAATTTGCGCATGCGCACACACTAAATAGGCGCTGCAACTGCCGGGCCTGCCTAGGGCGCCTGCCCAGCATGGCCCGGCTCTGAGCCCAGGTTACCACAGATGCCAGCCACCGCAGCCGCAGTGGGCATGTAAAGGGAAAAACCTACTGGCCATACCCAAATGGCAAGGACCAAAAACAATTACTGGCCAACAGCTGTGACAATAATAATATATAATATAATATATTTTAATATAACACATTCTTAACAATATGGAAGACAATCCATTGAAGAAAAAAAAAATCAACACATAAATGTAACATTATAAGTGTAACAGTGCAAGGGGTGGGGGGTGGGATAATCAGCCGCCATTAGGGGAGACCAGACACGCTGCCAGCCTGCACAGCGCTGGAGGAGGGTAAGCAGCTTCCCCTTTTTATAACAGCCCTCCCTTAGTGCCATCAACCGATCCTCCCTTCCCATGTAGCCATTCCCAGGGATCCCTCTGCTCCCAGTACCTCCCCACAGTCCCGGCCACCCTTCGTTGCCCACTTTGGTGCTTTACATACTTTAGTGTTATTTATATTCAACCAAGCACCCTAACTACTGAAATAGAAAACCAACAACAGCATATTGATCAGTGAGACAGGAGCTAATGCTCTGACAGCCCAGGTCAGCTAGCAAGGGTCTGCACAACCTTCCTTGACACTAAACTCTGCAGCAGCTGCTGTGTCATTGCAAGTTTGCTATGTAATACAACACTAAAAAATAGAAACGCAAAGCACAGTGCTGTTACTAATAGAACATACTATATACGGTATACCACAAATACACATAAATTGTACCCAAAATTATTTTAACCCCCACCTCCACAATAAGACTTATCTTCTTGAATCATTTTAACCCATTGAAATGAACTTTTCATGTATAGGGTTTATAGCTCCCTACTAGCTCAATTCACCCCACATATCCTCTGCAAACATTTAGAACATAATTACAGCTGTATCACTTTAAAGAGATGAAACCCCATCCTCTTGCCAAAGTGACAGCATGAGAAATAAATTAGCAGAGAGTAACTATAAGAGCTTATTTATGGAACATAAATAGTGTTGGATTATTGAAAGCTTATTAATAGGGGATAAACAGAGCTGCAGTTCACATGTATACACTACACTGCTGTTTATACTGACATTAATAGTCCTTGTTAATGTTCTTTAATGCCTTGCCATGCTATAAATGTCTTATTAAAGCTTAATGAAATGTTACATTCATACCTTTAACCCTCTCCACCACATCAGAGACAGATTTGCTTATATTGTGTGGCTTGTGTTTTCTGTTAGCTGCCTTTGTGCTAGTTTATTGAAACCAGAGTAGCCAATCCTGATGCTCTATGTCATGTGTAAACACCTGTGAATATCAATAAACTGCCAATTATAATTAAACCTTTTTATATACTTGCCCTTTTGTCTGTAAATTAAGTACAGTACAAGTTTAGGTCATTACTTTGTCAACAAATTCAGTGACAGAGTAAAACCGTTCCTAGTCTCCAGGGGATCAAAAGAGCCATTTTGCCCTTCGTTCCACTAAAGAAAAATAGTCTGGAGCCGCAAAGCATAACACAGCTTATAAACTTTTAAAAGTTTTAACTTTTTTTTAATTTTAACTGTTACAACAACAGAATACAACAAGCAGAATTGCAGTGTGTATGTGTAGGCCTACTTTCAAATAAATTAAACACTGAATAGCCCTATTAAATGCTAGTGTTCTCGTCTCTTTAATGTGACTTTTGTTTCTGAAGCTCCATGCTGATCTTCCCTCTCTTGTATTGAGTGTGTGACCACAGTAAGGTTCAAGAAAACACTGGCACTCAAGGCAAGCAAATGCAGGTATATACCCTTGCAAAATGTATTCTGCAAACGTGCACGTTTGCAGAATAAAATTTGCAAGGGTATATCCCTGCATTTGCTTGCCTTGAGTGCCAGTGTTTTCTTGGATCATTTGTTGTGGAGGGTGCCAATCCCAGAGCCGGAGCCGCGGGTTGCCTACCCTTGCACTAGACAGTGAAACAGACAGACCCCTCTCCCCTATAATTTTTAAGCAAACCACTAAACACAGACACTTAATTACACTACACTAAATAAGAAAGAAATTGCAGTTTGAACAAACTTAAGTCTAACCCGACGAGTTGCACCAGAATTCACTCTTCATGATTCTTTATGGAGTTGTATAGTATCGGGAAGGAATACAATTTCCACGATATCCAGCTTTGTAGATCTGCTATCAGAACTCAAAGTTTTATTTTATGTTGCTGGCAGCAACCTACACAATTAAGGAAGTACAAAAATAAAGCACTACAATTCAGCAAAGCACTTGGCCAGGCTTTTGTATGTGATTAAATAGTCTTTATACTTTAAAAAAAAAGACTTAAGGATTTGTTTCATCTTCATGCAGAATACTCCATTATAATTACTGGGATGTGCCACAAAACTTTGTGCTCTCGCCAAAATCAGTGTAAGGTATATCCTACAATGTTCAATTCGGTTGACAGGCAGGCTTCTCTTAAAAGGTGGATCTTTTTCAATGGATGTAAGGGTTACATGAGTACCATTTGATGTCATACCTCATTATATGTTCCTAACACTTTAAAAAATCCTGCCACACACTCCTGCAGACTGTGAATGGGAGTTGTTGAAACTCAACCGGAGCAGCAGCCTAGGCCTGGGAATTATCTAGTCACCAACTTTATAGCTAATTATCTTGCCTTACCATACCTCTACATATATATTGTACACTGTACTGAAATAACATTATTTGGTAACACTGCTCTCTTAATATCAATCCTTAGCAAAGTACTTGGTATTGTTTGAGGGAGTTCATTAATGCATATAACCAATTAAAAATATTACAAGAAGACCTATTAAATGACTCAATCTATTCAACAACTGCAGAAACGCAATGGTTTGCAGATATGGATAGACTATTTGTATTGTGCCATTCCAAAATGTGAATAATGCTTTTTCAAAACAGAAACCTTTAATCTAGCGCAGCCCTAAAGGCATCAAATCATTGAATACAGTGATTAGCTTTTAGTGAATATTCTTTATTTATAAATATTTGCTTTGCTAGAAATTAAAGAATGAGCACCAGAATAATGTCTGTTAATGGACTTGCCTACAAGATTACAAGAAGGTGTCACAAAAGGGCCAGATAAACAGATCCACAAGCTCTCAATTTTAAACAAGTGGAATTCAATGATAGTGATAAATGAATCTGTCTAGTTTCACTTGGCCAAAAAATTCACAAAAATGTGTTTTCAGGTAGCTTTTTCTTGCTAAATGCATTGGAATCAATGGGTATTTTGTTACTGTGACTTTTTTATGTACATTGAATTCAATGGGTTTCTTTTGCAGTGATTTACACAAAACACATAGGGGTCAATGGGCATTTTATACATTTTCATGGCAAAATTTTCTTACAGTTTCTCTAAAATATTTGCTGATGATAAAATATGGAATTTCACCATGAAACTATTTTGCTTATCAATATTCTATGGTTTATATCAATGTGTTAAATATACACCTATATATAGGTTTTTTTAACGTGAGAACAATAAATAGAATTTAGAATGAAAATACATTCCAACTGACTAATACTGACTAACTTTTACTCATTTCTGACTATTGTTTTAATTAGGAAATATGTATTTTTTTAGTTTTTGAACTAAAGGGGGTAAAGTCATATTCTACTTTCTGTTTGCCCAAGCACAACCAAATAAACTACCAGTCCACTGAGCTTTCTCTATAAACAAACCCCTTAGTAATGTTTATTTGAGATCAGCTGGTGTTCAAAATATTACTAATTGACAGAAATAGTAAAGAAATACGTTCCAGATCATCAAAATGAAACTGAATCCATATTTCCTCTTCTGTACAATAAAAGTCCTCCTTTCAGTTAGTGAAATAATAATGCAGAGAATTGTCAGTCACAAAAGAAACTGGTCCCTTCTGGTCCTAACTGGTCCATAAGTGTCTGGGAAACCTTGAAAATCATCATTAAAGTCCTCTGATCTGAGAAAATGATTATAGTGTACATTTCTGATTACACATATCCAGCCATTTAAGTCTGATCACTCCTCTATGTTTGGTACCTAAACTGACAAATCAGAAATACCTTTGTAATACTAATAGGGGAATTAAATAAAAGTTGTAAATCAATATACATTTGCATAACAATTGCAATTTGCAGTCATATATTTCATTACACCGCTATGGTATTGCAATGTTAATCACGCACAATACTACCTACTTTAATACAAATACTAAACATTTGCACAAATTATAAAAAATTAATTTAACTTTTTTTTGCTGGCAGATGAGTTGCATAATACTTCACAGGGTTCACGAAATGTATGTATATATCACAGAAAATAATTGTCTGCATAGCACATCTGTTTTTATTTTTTTAATGGCTTTTATTACATTCCTGCAATAGGATTTAGTTTGTACCTTTAACCAATGCTGCCCATTTAATCACTCGAGGCAGTCTGGCAGTTTCATCACAGCTTTCTCTTGTTCTAATATGAAAGACTACTATAGATCCATGACTCATGTTTCTTCCTAATTCCCTTAGATTGTAACATCTCATGAACACAATTTGTTTTAGATCTGTTTTAAATTATTTGGCCTTTGTTCCTGCTTTTATTTACTGAAGTACCTGTACTACAAAAAATATTGGGTTCTTGTGCATAAACGATATCACTGTACAAAAGTACTGTTTTAACAGGCTCTTTATTCTATTGAGAAGTATATTAGTGGAGATAGGCAATCATGATCCAGCAATATTTCAAAGCATGTCAATAAGTTGTGATTGGGAACTTCAAAAGCAAGTCTTTTATTAATACTTATTGGAGGAGCTGGGATGAATGGTCAGAGCTAAAGTTGATTCTTCTGAATTAATTGCACAACAAGACAGAGAGAAGACAGTATAAGTCCTTTCTCTAAATCTCACAAACACAGCCATCATATGTACAATGTTCAGTACTATTGCATTGGTGCAAAAATGCATACTAGCAAATCATGGATGACATTGTGACGCAATTGCACTAGCTATATAATTGCATATTGCACTAGTGACAAGAGAGGAAATAGTGCCATGTGCACCTAACAGAAGTCAGAAGAGCCATTTATTGAGGAACCTCTAGTTTTTGACATGGCTCAGACATCAATATTAAACACCAGGAAGCCTCCTTTAGTTCCAGTGCCCCCTTAAAATAAAAGGTTAATATGTTATACATGAAAGCACACAAAAACATGAAGTTTAATCATCAATCATTAGATTACTCATGGTTATCAAATGCACGCCTCTTTATCCAAAGCCAGTCATTATAGGCTAAAAAAGCTAAAATTCATTGTAAGCAGCAGCTGTACGGTTGGTAATAGATGTATCCATTTGTTTTGGATGAGCTGGACCTGAGGAATGGGCATGATAAGAGATGCAGAGCTGTTCAATTAAAAATAAAATAAAGGAAAAATTGAGTAGACTAACTAGAAACATTTGACAATAATCTTAAACTCAAGAAGCAAAACACTTCAAGCAATATTCTATGTTGGAGCAGACCAGGCTAGACGAGAGCCTCTATTTTTACTTCCCCAAAGGCTCTATGGACTTCTTTGTATGATATTGCCTTGATTTGATTATCTGTCCCTAGTCATTATTTCATTATCAGCCTACTACAAGGTTATTCCACTGCTATTAGCAAATTTGTACAACATTTTAAAATTGTTCCACCATTGCTTTTATATTTTAATGGTTATCTTTTCCACATTTTTATGATGTGAGAAGGGGTAACAAATTCCTTTTGTAATCTGTTCAAATTTATTTTAATTTTACTAAATGGTCAGCCCTCTGATAGCATGTTATACTGCAGTTTACAGGTATACCCCCTAATGTTCTAAAAAAGTTTATTTTTTTAGGTCAATAAATAAATTAGGTCTGCATCAAGCAGACCAGGAAAGTTAGTACCTTGAAGTGTTACCCACCAGCAAAGAGACTCAAACAGTTAGGCTCAGTAATAGAGAGTTCCTGGAATTTGGCACCACATCCTTCTAGCACTGGGGAAAACTACCTCTGGGTGTTAATATCTATTTATTTCTCTGTGCTACTGTCAATAACCTGTTCTTAGGGATCAACTCAAAATACAGGACTGTAAATACTAGTGATGGACGGGCCTGGCACGGGACCCACGTGTGTACCTGTGGGTCGAGTGGGTTTGTGCCAACCTGGGCACACCACTTGTGAGTCACGGGTGGGGAGAGCAGGAAGAAGAGCTTAATTTAAACCCACCTGCGACCCACAAGAGGTAAATCTGCGGGTACCACGCTGGCCCGCACATCACTAATATTTACAATACTGTATATTGTACGTTGCGCCCTTACACTGTTGGATTCCAGCTTCTGGCTTTATAGGTGCGTGTCTGATACTTTTGTCACATCACTGGTGGGCGGCGCAGGTGTATAAATAGAGAGGAAAGGCAGGTGTGGGCAGATTCAAGTGTGGGCGGGTTCGGGTCGGGTGCAGGTCATTTTTCTTGTCACACATAGGGGGAAGATTTATCAAGGGTCGAATTTTCGAAGTGCAAAAAACCATCGAACTGCATTACTTCGATATTCGAAGTCAAAGTATTTTTTAACGAATTTGGCCATATTCGGTCGAAGTCAAATCGTACGATGAAATCCTTCGAATCAAACAATTCAAACGATTTAATCGATCGATCGAACGATTTTACTTTGACTTCTAAAAACTTAGCCAAATGTAGCCCTATAGGCTAACATAGCAATTCGGCAGGTTTAAGGTGGCGAAGTGTTGAAGTCGAACTTTTTTAAACAGACAGTACTTCGATTTTCGAAGTGGAACTTTTTTTTACTTTGAATCGAAGTCGAATTTAAGCCTATTCGATGGTCAAAGTACCCAAAAATTAATTCGAAGTTTTTAAATTAGAAAATTTGCTTCGACCCTTAGCCCATATTATTAGTAAATATGTAATATCAAAGTAATGTTAGCCCTAATTAGTTTGCTCTAAGCAGTAGCATGATATGTTAAGCATAAAGAATTAAACATACAAAATGCAAATACATTTTGGTTTAGGGAACAAAATTTGTTTGCTGAAAAAGTGTGGAAATTTCAAAAATTTAATGGTAATGATCCTTCCACACAGAGGGGGATTTTTGTTCACAAAGTGCCCCACATATAGTATGTCAAAACAAAATGCTAAATGTTACTATGTGAGAGGTAAACACTTTTCTTAGGAAGAGCATTAATGATTAAACATCTGCAGCTGCCTACTACCTTGCAGTGCATGAAAAAGTGAATAAATGACAGATTGTTGAACAGGCAGGTTAGCTGGTTTAACTGCCTAAGGGTTTATCAAATTAATCTTATGAATTGATTTGTTGTTGATTAGGGAAGTTTCAAATAAAGGCCAAGGAACCTCAGTCATTTGAAGCATACTAGTAAATCAGAGGAGAACAGGTTAGAAGTGTAGAAAGATCAGTCTTAAAGGTTACTAACACAATTAATTTTAGACTGGGTACAATCTGTGCATTGTTAACACTAAGGGCAGATTTATCAAGGGTCGAATTTCAACATTTTTTTGAACTCCCATAATTTCGAAATTTGAAAAAAAGACCAAAGTTTATTAAAAAATAGAAGTTTTTAACTTCGGGTGAATAGGCTGTATTTGAATCATTCGAATTGAAGTTTTACCGCATTCAATCAAAGGATTTGCCCCAAAAAACTTTGATTTTTCAAAGTCCACCAAATGACTCCAAATAGGTTCTAGGAAGTCCCCCACAGGCTAAAACAGTAATTTGGCAGGTTTTAGATGGCAAATGGTCAAAGTTTTAAAGAGACAGTACCTGATAAATTTCGATATTCGAATAGTCAATTTTTTTTACAAATTCAAATAAATTTTGGCCTACTCGATAGTCGAAGTACACAAAAATATTCCAAAAAAAAAAATTCAAATTTTTTTACTTCGAATTTTCAATTTGACCCTTGATAAATCTGCCCCTAAATATTTTTCTTGTAAGAACTGCTTTGACCCGAAATATCATGGGCCAAACAAATGCTTTTTTAGATTTAGATACAATTTCTAGTCCTGGTTTTTTTTGTTTTTTATTACTCACTATTCTCTCTTCCCATATGAAGAAAGGCAGCTCTGTATAAACTAACTGCTTCTTTCCCTAAGCTGTACATTGTAATAAGGAGCAGTTATACAGAGAGCTTATCTGAGACCTTATCAGATTCTCCTCTTCAAACAGTGACTCAACAAAATAGTATGTTATACAGGAAATTATAAAGGGAAAGTGATTTCATATTCTCGTTGAGCACAAAAAACTATGTTCAGCATATTTACTGAAAAAAATATATACTGCCCCTTGCTATCATAATATTAAATCCATGAGTCTAGCTTTATTTAGAAACCAGTGAATTTCATAACACATTTTACATTAATTAAATACTGTTTGTTGTTACAGGTATGGAACATGTTATCCAGAATGATCGGGAGTTTTTGGAATAGAGGATCTATTGGTAATTTGGCTCTTCATACCGCAAGTCTGTGTAAAAATCATATAAACATTGAATAAACCCAAGCTCCAATAAGGATTAATCAGATCATACTCTGGATCAAGTACAATGTGCTATTTAATTATTACAGAGAAAAGGGCATTTTTTAAATTTTGATTAGAATGGAGTCTATGACCCAAATTCACTAAGCGCCGAAGCGCCTAACGCTAGCGTTAATTCGCTAGCGTTGGGCATTTTCGTTACTTCGCAAATTCACTAACGAAGCACCCTTACGCATGGCGAATTTTCGCTACGGACGTCACTACGCAAATTCACTAACGCGCGCAGTGTACTGAACGCTACCTTTTACGCTAGACTTCCTTCGCCACCTCAGACCAGGCGAAGCGCAATAGAGTAGATAGGGATTGCTTAAAAAAAAGGTCAAATTTTTTCTAAGTCCCTAAAAACTTGGCTTTTTTTCTATATTATGGGTGATAGGCTGAAAAAGATCAAAAAATTTTTTGGGGCTCCACTCCTTCCCCCCGCCGTATGCAAATTAACCATCGCTAGCGTAACTTCGCTTAGCGAATCAATGCTATCGCAACTTCGCAACCTTACGCTACCCTTGTGCGCAACTTCGGATTTTAGTGAATTTGTGGAGCGTGGCGAAACTACGCCTGGCAAAGTGTGGCGAAGTGCGGCGAAGATGCGCCTGGCGCAACTACGATTCTTAGTGAACTTGTCCCTATGAGAGATGTCCTTTCTGTAATTCAGAACTTTTCAGATAACGAGTTTCTGGATAACCAGTCTCTTCTAGCAAGACAGGTCTATCAGTCCATTGATTTGTGTTACATTGCCAGGGCATAGAATAAAAAGGGACAGACAAACACAGCTTTCAATAGCAATACAAATACAAATACTTTAAAAACCATAGAAAATGTGTAATGAATGTATATTGCAAAGTTGCTTAGAATTATGTTTACTTTTACCAGGAAAGTAAAAAAAAAAATTTATACATTTTTTAAGTTGACATGTTCTTTCATTTCAAATACACGTTAGGCCTAGTGGTACTCATTAACACCATCATGTAGTATAATTCAGTGCTGTGAAAGGGGCACTGGGAATTTAAGAGCCCTTCTGTATGTGCTACTGCTGTATGTGCTAAATTAAACTGTAGTGGATGTATTATACATTTAATTGATAAATGTTTGTATTCAGTTTAGACATTTAAAAATGGATTTGCAAGCTCCTAAAGATTATATATTTTTTTCTGCCTGGAAACAACACAATCTGTGCTGTAAGATGCTAAAAGATTGTATCTGGTTAAAAGAACACTTGTAGTGTTCTATTGGCAAAAAGTGTGTAGCTGTTTATATTAGGAGAAATGTTATGTTGAGTTAGCCCATAAACCATTTATATTTCAAAACTAAAAAAAAAACTAGTTACCAAATAAAGGCTATGCCACACAGTTTCATTTATTTTTATAAAAGCAACAGTGCCCTTTAATGGGGATGCAGAACACCTGGATCACCACCAAAAGGATAGCTGATATGTAATGTCACATCTCTACTTTTACCAATAGTATTAGAGTTCCTGCAAGGATCAGCATTTTCATATAATATCAGTTTAGTTCTAGAAGCATTGACATCAGCTTGAACTAAGTTCCCATTTATTTCCTGTTTTGATAAGTATATGTTTTACAGGTCATTCAAGGCTCATTATACATATACAAGACTAGCATTTTAAGGCAGAAAAGACTTTAAAGGGGACCTGTCATTGTAAGAAATAGTCCACATCCTTTCTAGTTAAGCAAAATAGACTTTACTTAAACTATATAAATTATTTAAAAATGCTTGTGCCATTTTGTGGACACTGTTTATTAAGGCAAGCTTTCCTCCAAAAATCTTGTTTATGTGCCAGAATGAAGGTCGTATTGCCCCTGCTCATGCACAGGCTACAAAAATATAGACTGACATCTCAGATTTTTAAATACATTTAAACAAACATGGATGTTTTTATAAAAATTAATTAGCAAAGTACTTTAATTATGCAGATTGTATGTGTTGATGCATGCTAGGTTATTTGCCTCATATTACCAGTTGAAATAACTTTTTTGGCAGTACAGGTACAGGATCTGAATTACGAAAAGACCATCTCCTATGGACTCTATCTTAATCAAATAGGTACAAATTTTAGAAAATGATTTCCCTTTTCTCTGTAATAATTAAACAAAAACTTGTACTTGATGGTACATCCATGGTATAATTCATGCAGGCAAAACAGTCCCATTGAGTTTATTTAATGTTTAAATAATTTTTTTTAGATAGTAGACCATTATACAAATATGCTAAAGATCAACTTCAGGGTGTGAAGACACGTGAGCCTATGTACTACCTTGTCTTGGTTGAATTGTGGAATTCATTGAGGATACCTTAAGCTCTAAGAGATTCAGTGTTTAGCCCAGTAAGCATTAATGTATTTGAGGGAGGTCAGAAGAATTTAGAAAAAAATGCAAGAAAGATCAGATAAAGCTATCCACTGAAAATAAGATCAACTGTGAAATGAATCAAGTGTTACTTTAATAGAGTACATTTTTGTCTAGTAGGATATCCAGCATCTAGTCATAAGCTACAGAGGCTGCAGATTGTGGTTTCAGGGGAAAAACTTGTTCACAGTTCAACACATCAAAGGGAATCAGAATCAGTAGTATGTTCCTATAACGGTACTTACAGTTTAATAATGAAAAAAGCAGTTGTGCTAGCCACTTGTTATCATAGCTGTCTTAACAAAAGAAATTAGACTGACATTTTTTCATCCTCTATCTTCATGCTGTATAAAGAAAGAACAAAAGATGTTTTTTTGCATGATTGCACATTTTTTAGCTTTTATTTTACCAGACATTTCTGACAAGATCCAAAATATCAGGTGCGGAGGGATCCATTACTATGTGCAGATATGGGACTATTTTCTGCATTTACACTGGTGGCCAAGGTGTTGCTGAAGCATGAACACAGAGAGGGTGATTTACTAATTTTCGAGGTCTAGGGAAATAAACTGTATTTGCTAAAAAAGGGAAAACCCATGACAAAACTTGTGCAACATTTGTATTATTGGATTGCGGTTTTACCTCAAGTGCTATTTAAGAAAAAAAATCAAACTGAATAGTCATGCTAATATCAAATTCCAACTATTCTAGGTTTCAGAAAAACAATTGAGAAAGAAACTGCAAATTTATTATTGAAAAATCTTCCTCATAGTAAGGGATTTGTATGATTCAAACCACAGACCTTTTGGTTTCTGACTAGCTTTTCTTAACCACTGAACTAAAGAGAACCTATCACTTCTGATGTTCAAAGCCTCCACCTTTCTCACACCTGTTGTTTGAAAGTTGGCCTGAGCTTTCTAACTTGGATATGGCCATGCCCGGATTTGTGGAGAGGCCACCAAGGTCTGGGCCTAGGGCAGCAGGATTTTAGGGGGCAGCATGCTGCCCAACCATACCCACATTGGTTCAGAAATACTGGGGGTGCATCATGCACCAGTCCCATTGCTTTGGTCCTGATGATGAAAATTATAGCGAATAAAAGGGAGGTGAAATGACAGTGGGCCTAGGGGCACCTGTTATGTAAATCCAGCCCTGGATATGGCTTTCTAGTCCCTATTACTTTTTTTTAAAATCCAGACCCAAGTACATTATCCTGTGTAATCTTAGCCACTGATGCAGTTTTTTGCCAATAATTTAGCCAAAATAGTCCAAGCTAGGAGGCTATATATTTATTCTGTAGAATGCTTTACCATAACTGACTAAACAGCCATAGAAGCTCTCTCTGTTTGTTTAAGATAGCAGCTGCCATATTGGTATGATGTAACTTCCATGCCTTGTGCTGAGCTGTCTACTTTGTGTCATGGTCGGCACCCTAAATTCAGAACCAATGCTAAGCACCTTGTTCTCGGCTCTTGCTTCTGCCTTTATCAGCCACCTTTCACCTCGGGAGGAGCCCTCGGGTAATCGGATGCCGCCAGGTCTTAATAAGAGAGGTACCAAGCGAGGGGTTCTGAATGAGCAAAGGGGCAAGACTGTAAAGCAAAGTCTTTTGGGCAGACAGTCATGATACAAGGCGTAGATAGGAGGCGTAGTCAGATCAGGCCGGGTCAGGGCAGGCAGAGTACAAACGGAGTCAGGCAGGCAAGGGTCAAACCGGAAGATTAATCAGAAAGGGGTACAGAAACAGCGGAGTCAATAATAAGGCAAGGGTCAGGATTCAGAAGTCAGGATCGTCAGTAGCAGGCAGGGGTCAAAAGAGATAATCAGATTACAAAATCTAAACAGCACAGAGGCACCAGGAAACTCAGGAACAAGATCCTATAACGGGCAACTGGGAAATCCAAAAGCCCCTTTAAATACATTCAAACTTTGCGCCATTGCGCTCTGGCAGTACGCCAGCGCGCATGTGCCTATAAATAGAAGAAATGCAGGCCGCGTGTGCCATAAGTAACCGGCATTTGGGACACAGAGGAGCGGTGCGCGGGCGTCCCCACCGCACCGCTAGGCCACCAGGGAGGTGAGTTGTTACACTTTGTGTGGCAGTCCATAGGGGGAAAGAACAGTGTAAGTGATGTCCCATGCATGCACACAACATTTCCCCAGGTCACAGATTCTATGCTGCACATGCACATCTCTGAAATGTTTTGCACATGTGTTGGATCTGATTTTTACCCCCAAATCTTCTTAAATCTAAAAATTTCCAGGGAAATGCTTAGGAGTGATGGGGAACAGGGATAATGCCCAATTTGAGTAACACTTTAAAAAATAAGGGGGGTTGACAGCTCTGCTTGTGTCTGTTACTGCAAACTCCCTGTCAGCTCAGATTACAGGAGAGAGAATGTAGGGGGAAAGGAGAAAGCTGCACAGGCTTCTGCCTGGGCTGGAAGGTTTGAGCAGAGAAGGAAATCTAATACCTAGGCCCATGTGTAAAGAATAGAAGAAAAGGAATGCATTGGTTCTTTTCATAGAGGACTAAGCAATAAATATGGAGTGGGAGTACCGGTCAGAATTCGGCTCCAACGTGCTGCACAAGCACTGTGATCCCACACAGTCAAATTCAATGCAAAGTTCGAAGAAAATGGAGCACCAAAGAAGCCGCTGTTAGTTTATTAAAAGGTAGAAATTAAATAAAGAAACTGATAAATACATGCCAAGGACATAACATAGGCTGCACACTTAACATGTTTCGTGGCTACCTACGAGCAGACTACAATATGTACTAGGCATGTGCTCATCATTTATAAAGATTCTTAAATAAATTTCTACCTTTAAATTGACCAACATCGGCTTTGGTGCTCCATTTTCTTCTAACTTTGCATAGAGGACTCAGGACAGCAGCATTGTGAGTGCTTATGGGTGTATTTACATAGACTTTTCTGATAAAACTCACTTAGTATTAACCTCTCCTTCTTCTTTAAAATCTGAGCATCATTATCTGAGCTCCTGACCTGTATTTTTACCTATGAATTTTAATCTGACCTGTTTCTGACCTTGACAGTTTGCTGCCTTTCTAAACCTTGTTTTACAGTCTTGCTGCTCTATCCTTTTTCCAGTTCCATATTTTCTGCACTCCATCATATCCATATGCTTTCTTGTACTTATGCCCTATTCTGACCCTTTTCAGTACATGTAATCTGCTTCATCTTATACAGCCTGCTCCCTAGTTCCCTTCTGGACCTCTGATGCTCTTTGCTTGAAGCCCTCCTCATGTCTGAGTATACTCCACTATATTTAAGGTGGAGTTGTCTCTTAAATGTTCTATTACAGTTTTTGGGCTGTGCTGACTACCCATCAGGATTTGACATTTTATTTTGCCATTGGTGTTGTTACCACTTCTTTATCCAGACTCCTCATCTTCCCATCTGTAACAGAAATGTATTTTGCCTTTTTCCTGCCAAAGTCCATCTGGTCACTTTGAATGTACACACTGAATGTAAAGTTGTCTTTTCTGCCATATTATTTTTACTTTTCCATTTTCTAGCATATACTTGAATATAAAAGATTTAAATAAGCAAGTGACCTAGGAAGCAGAACAAGTAATGCACCAGATTCTAAAATTACACATGACATCAAGCATGCAAAGCTTCCCTCTCAGTGGGACAATGATGCACATGCCAACTCACATTAGATGTAGACAAACTGATTTTTCTTTGTAAAGACATTTTCTACCAAACAAATCTGACATTTAAGTTGAGACACAGAAAGCACATTGGTACTATGAAACCCTTGGTTACTCAGCTGCTTTATAGGACAGCTAAGACTCCATTTTTATCTGCAGAATATTGTATTAGTTATTCTTAGTCCCCTTCAGTTCTGAACTGTGGTTTGTTAAAACCACAAATTAAAGTCCTCTCAGAGTTTTAGCTTTGCCCATCAATTTAATCTCGCTCTCTCTTCCTGAAAATATGAGACTATTGCAAATGAGACAACATATTTATAATATGGCAGTTTTGATGGATAAATACAGTAGTTTTAGGTTTTTTGTTCTGATACATTTGTCTTGTGTAAAATTAAAGTTAAACAAAGTTAGACAAATCTACAGCAATCCAAATACAAAAAATGCCTTGACACACACAAAACCCCCAGCACATCACACAATAGGCAAGCCTGTCTTAAAAGAAAGCCTTGGCGTGATATCACAATACCGCATTCAAAAAAATGCCATAACACATATGTGAATTATTAAATATTGTTGAGATGGGCCTATAAATCAGGACTTTGCAGTCTCTGATTACACATTCCATTTATTCTGTAAGTGCTTAAAGAAAGTAAAATAAAGCTCAGGTAAGATTTAAAAGACGTTGCACGCATTGTTCATTTTTGGGTTTTGCACTAATCCCGAACATGGGTGAACTGTTTCATCTGTTCTTAGAGCATTACTGATAAACTTTGGGATGCTTAGCATAGCATCTAAAACTGTTTACAAAAAATTGCTGGAAGAAAGCACCTCATGCATTTGAGTGTTCAGCCACAAGGACTGTCTCAGTTTCTCTATATGTTATGAAAGAGAAATTGGGGATTTAATCTCCGCAATCATTGCAAAAGATATTTAAAAACTCTTAAGCAATTTTACATTCACTGATTGCTTTACACATTTACTAGACTTTCAAGGACCTGTTCCTATACATAGCAACTGACTTCACAAAGTTTTTACCGGCCAAGATGTGCAATTTCAATGTTTTAGGTAATGTGTGCATGAAGGTAAATAGAAAAAAAATGTCAAAACCTTTTAAGAGGGCGGATATATAATATTAGCATCAACATACACATTTCTGAAGAAGTGGGATTAAAGACAGCATTAAAATAGTAAAATCAACACATTGGTCACTTAAAGGGGAACAATGTTTTCCCTTTTTAAAATCTCCCATAGACCCTAGATCCTGTTCTTTCTCTCTCTTTCTTTCTCTCTCTGGGGGTCATTTATAAACTTCGCGCAAGGCAGATTGATTCGCAAAATGAATATATTTGCCCTGTGAATGGTTATATTTCTAAAGCTAAATATGTGGTGTGCAAACAGAATTGCAATTTTTTTTCCACAATGCGAAAGTCTATAAGAGCGTTTAAAATATGTCAAAAATCACAAATTGCAAATATTTATGCGCACACTCTGCGACTGAATTATGCCACAACTTTGGAGGCAGAAAATATTCGCGAAACAGTTTCGCAAAGTGCAAATTTAAGTTACTGTCAACGTTATTTTCACGCACAACAACCTCACACATTTGCGAAAATGTATTCACAATGTGAATTCGCAAAAACCAGAAAGATGGGCAGAGCAGTGCTATATATTAGCATTCAAAAAAAAACATGAACAATACAACCATTTGCAAAAAAATATATGCTGCGCAAACTTTATAAATGACCCCTACTCTGTCTCTCTCTCTCTCTCTCTCTCTCTCTCTCTCTCTCTCTCTCTCTCTCTCTCTCTCTCTCTCTCTCTCTCTCAGGTCATGGAACTCTGAAGTTACTTCTAATATCCTCATATTTTTTCAAGGGTACTTTATTAAAATACACTAGTTTAAGTGAGTCATGTGACAAAAATTACATCACTAAGGGCCATTTATAAGGATATTATGTATAGGATATTCAGGATATACACTGCCTACTAAATTCATCACTTTGTTCATTTACTGGTTTGAACATACAGCTGTGACCATTAGGACCTCCCAAAGTTACTTACAAACTATGACAATAAAAAGTGCAGTAGCTAATGGTTTCCCCATGGAAAGTCCAAAAAAATAATAACTAGGGAAATCACCAGCTCTGTTGTAGAGCATAGGAGTATCTATAAAAAGTTTGATACTGGCCCATCACTGGCCCATAAACTTCTACACTTGGTCCTTGTGCAATAACCCACTAGGACCAAGCAAATAGCTTACAGTACATTTAATTAGGAAGTTACAATAATGGACTTTTGCAACCTATCGCTAAGTGTATAATGGGTATGTTCCGAAAGCATTGTGTAAATCACTGGGGATATTCACCCATGATTGTTTGCATCAGTGTGCCAGTCCTGCTTTTGTGTGTGGCAAGAAGGCCTAAGGACTGAACTCACATTATCAAGGGTTCCTACTTTTTTATAAATGATCCCTCTTTAATTTTTTGTTTTTAGGCACAGAGAGCAGAAAGGAAACCCATTCATTTCTCTGTATTAATTAACCACTGAACATTTTCAACAAAAATCTGTATTTCTAAAACGCATTTTGGATTTGCATTTCACTGTATACAAAAAATCTTGCAGTTTCGAACACTGTTTTGTACTGCTTGAATTCTCGCTTCTATTTTTATCCTGTTAGACACCAAACATTGTAACTTCAATAAATGCAGCTATTAACTGTGAGAATCAGTCATCAACAGATCTTAAAAAATGATTCATGGACAGAAAAAATACCCAGTATATCTGCAAATCAGCCAGCAAATTGATGTGGATGCAATGTTGCTTCAACACCATGTAACTCCGAGCTCTGTTAAAAACTCAGTTTTTTATACATTATGGTATAAGATTGATTGGATGTACAGTATAATAAGTGCAAATAAGTTAACAAAGTTGGGGGAAAATTGCATTGTTTGTTCTGTATCACCATTACTTTGTCCTGTATAGATGAAATATCCCAGGACATAACTATTGGCAATGCAATTTAACCGGCGATGCCCAAACTCTTGGACAGTAACATGCAGTGACCAGTTAGAAGGTGTCATTACTTGCATTAGGGCAATTAGTACAAATGTACTGCATGTTTAGTTGCTATGAGTTACTGAATAATATATACCTGTATTGTTAGTATAGTTAGAGATTCTGGAAGACACTACAGATTTTGAATTTCATGTAACTATATCATTTTGCTCATATCTACAAACCCTTACATATTCATTATTTCCCTAATCCAGTTTGCATGTCTTCCATGATCTGTGGTCCCTTAAATACATAGGTCGGTATACGTACACACACACACACATTTTGCTCCTACTGCTTCTTGTATCTGTTGCTTGACACATGCATTTTGTATTGCAGATACAACCACAGTTAATAGCAGTAATAAAGATCTCATGCATTTGGAATTTCGTGTTTTGCGCCAGATGGTGATGCCCTTTTATTGCACCGTCATCTATAAAGTGTGTAATATTCTGTACCTGTGACTTCGATATTAAAATCAAGTTGCACTGAAGAGATGCAACTTTCCTATGATATAAGCATTTACTGTGAATATTTAATAATAATTCCAGTACACTTTAAGATAGTTTTTACATTATTCTACAGGTATGAGGATCCCTTATCTTGAAACCTGTTATCCAGAAATTTTTAAAATAATTTACTTTTTCTCTGTAAAAAGAAAACAGTTCATTGTACTTGATCTATACTACACTGGACAAATCCACATTGGTGGCAAAATATCCTGTTGCATTTATTTAATGTTGAAATGTTTTTTAGCACACTTAAGGTATAGAGTGCAAATTACAGAAACCCCTTTTCTGGAAAAAAAACTCCCAGGTCCTAAGCAACACCTTTAATAATGCATACAGTATATGATAACATACTGATAAGTGGCATTGTAACTGGTACAAGCTTCAATGGTCAGTGAGGAAAAGAGTTGTCTGAATCCTGTATGCAATTAGTATCTGAGATTATGGATTCAATGGATGTTGCTCAGTGCTTCTCTGCCACTCAAATAAGCAGAATGGTGTTTAATTGTAGTGAAAAAGGAAACAAACACATGAAGAATAACACATAAAGTAAATGTCTTATCCCATGTTTTTCCAGCTACACATTGTGACACAAAATACTTAAGTGTTTTAGCATACAAGCCACCTTTTGACAGAATGTGCACAAAATACAACTACTCAACAACCCCTCCCACATGTCACAGTTGCTTCAGTCCCACAGTTTTTCACTGCTGTTGGCTGTCTTGATGCCTAAGCCAGACAGCTAGGGAAGCAACATACCATGGGAAAAACAAGTACTGAGTGCTGGATCTTGTTGCAGTTTTACTGTGTTTCAATTGTTCAAAGCAGCCAAACACAGTTTGAGAAACAGACATATGCATTAAATCTATAAGAAAGTGCACATAAAAAAAAACCATAGCACAGACTGTGGGGCTGTGGTAAAGACCTCTATCAGGGCTGAGCCTCTAGAACCTGCTGTATACCATTATATAAAAATGCTATATGTAAATATGTGTTTAATCATTCAGGGCCTTAAAATGTTATGTTAGGCTGCAGTCCACTAAAGGAAATAGATTAATATACTTTGAATATACATGGTTATGTGCCAAGAATGGTGCCATTATGGTTCTAACATCAATATGCAAATGTAAAAATCTCCATTGTGTAAGAATAGCAAATGTTGCTATGTATCACTGTTATGTAGCAATTCCTAAAATGCCATGTCATAAAAATCATAAATATGATATTGCCATAAATATAATAAAAATGTGTTACATGTTAAAACCATGAATAAATCACTAATTGTAAAACCACAATGGACAGGATATTGGATTAATGTTAAAAAGTATCCAAATCCAAATCACCGTTCAAACCCTGTGAATAAAGTGTGTCCAAAAGAATTGACAGGCTTTTCAGTCACCTATATATATGTAGCTGAAATATGATCAATGTCAAGAAAGAACAGTTATTTAAAATCTTTATTGTTTTGACCTTTTCTGATGGATACTGTATTCCTAATGTGTTCTGAAATCCATGTACCCAATGATCGTTAACATGGTCTGCATATCATTTATTACATGAACAGATTATTAAGTAGATGGTTTCTGCAACTGATGACAATTTTTTAAAGTTTAAACATTATTTGTAAATACAATTGCCTGTTTACATTTCTGGCATTTCACTCCTGAAATACAGCAATGTTGTAAGCCAGCAGTTTAATAGAGCTCAGGAAGAACTGACTCCTGTTACATTGTTAGACCCAGAGCATAGAGGTATTAACAAACATTGCTGTTCACTGCTTTTACATATACTTTACAAATATTTATGCTAATGCTAGACTTGGATGTTTTAAAGGAAACCTATACCTACAATGAATACTTAAGCAACAGATTGGTAAGATTCTTTAATATGCCACTTAATTTGATATAAACTAACTGGTATATATATTTAAGTAAATATTGCATGTTTACATCTCTTGTCTTTAACCCCCATTTCGTGATGGTCTGTGTGCTGCCTCGGAGATCAATTGACAAGAAATACTACAGCTCTAACTATAACAGGAAGAAGTGTGGAAGCAAAAGACAGAACCCTGTCTGTTTATTGGCTAATGTCATGTATGGTTTGTTTGTGTGCACCGTGATTCCTAGGATCCCAGGGGGCTGCCCTTATTTTTTAAAATGGCAGTTTTCTAGCTCTGGGATTCTTTCAGTGAACTATAGGTCTCTGGGCGGGCTCAGAGAAAAGGGGTCCCGAACCGTGTGGTCAGCTTCTTCTATAGGCGCTCACTGTAAATTTGCACATCTGTGAGCGGGCACGGAGGGGAGAGCTGGGGAAGCTGCTCCTTGTGCAGGGGAAAGTCAGTCAGAGCCGGGGGAAGTTGCAGTCCATGCTGGGCCACTTCAAGATGTTTTGCATGGGGGCCCCTGACCAGTATTGTTACACCACAGGATCCTTTCTAAAATGAATCAATGCATTCTCTTGAATAAATAACCCTCTTAATGTCCTAACACATTTGTCAAATTTATCAAAGTCAGATTTTTTTCTCATTGGCCTTTTAAAGAGGAAAAATACAATTTATTAAACCCCGACAGTGTTAAAAGTCAGAATAAAAAGGTACTCCAACTCGGACCTGCCAAGTTCCTGTAGAAGTCAATGGGAGATATCCTGATCTGGGCTGGGTTTCCGAAAAAGTCACTGTATTTGAGTTGCGGTGTTCGGGCGTGAGATAAATTCAGATTTTGATAAAAAAAAAAAACCCTTACAGTTGGACACCTCTAATTGCAGATAAATGCAGCTCTAGCAGTGTTAGTGTTTTTTTCATAATTAAGCCCATTCTATTCATTTAAATAAAAGCATTTTTATTATACCTGCCAAAAGTTTAAACACATAGTAATATTCCAAGTGTATGAAGGAACTGCATAACTCTTTAAGGAGGCTGAAATAGATAGTTAATTATATATATATATATACAGTATATATATATACAGTATATATATATATATATATATATATATATATATATATATATATATATATATATATATATATAAAACAAGGGAAAGTTGTGCTCACCACAATATATATATTTATATATACACATACATACAATATAACAGATATATTGCTAAATGCCAACAGGATGGGGCACATTTACAAAGCTCGAGTGAAGGATTCGAATTAAAAAAACTTCGAATTTCGAAGTGTTTTTTGGGCTACTTCGACCATCGAATGGGCTACTTCGACCTTCGACTACGACTTCGACTACGAATCGAACGATTCGAACTAAAAATCGTTCGACTATTCGACCATTCGATAGTCGAAGTACTGTCTCTTTAAGAAAAACTTCGACCCCCTAGTTCGGCAGCTAAAAGCTACTGAACTCAATGTTAGCCTATGGGGAAGGTCCCCATAGGCTTGCCTGAGTTTTTTTGATCGAAGGATATTCCTTCGATCGTTGGATTAAAATCCTTCGAATCGTTAGATTCGAAGGAGTTAATCGTTCGATCGAACGAATAATCCTTCGATTTGCGCTAAATCGTTCGACTTCGATATTCGAAGTCGAACGATTTTAGTTCCTAGTCGAATATCGAGGGTTAATTAACCCTCGATATTCGACTCTTGATGAATCGGCCCCGAAATGTCAGGGAAAATTTTACTGCAGAAAGGTTCATAAAAAACTGTCAAAATTTACCTCCCCCCGCTCATATCTTGTCCTGTGCCTGCTGCCTAATAGCTTGCTGTATATTGATCATTCTTTTTCATTACTAAAATGTTCCCATGTACAGTAAATGTAATTGAATATATAAAAAATGCAAAATAGAACCAAATGTGTAAAATGTGTGTGTAATGATTGAAAGACCTAAACAACTCAAGATAAAGAATATAAGGTTTATCTCCTGTTCCTGCTCTCTGTTCTGTCCCCTCCAAGTAATATTTAAGGATAAACATCTCATTCTGAACATTCAGAGCTGCAGATGCTCTAGAAACATAAAAGAGAAACATGAAGGGAACATGTGTCTCTGTCAGGTGACAGCTCTGTGTCTCTGTCAGATGACAGCTCTATCATGGGCAGATTTATTAACTGATTGGAAGGGTAGTGTGAAAGTTTTTGCAGGAGTTATCTAGTATTGTGGCTCCACTTCACAGTCAATGTGCCCAATACAGTCATAAAAAGAAGCCAGATCAATATTTGCCTTAGGAGTCATTTGCTAAGAAATGCGGATTTATGGGGTATGTTTACAAGGGTTAAAACAGAGAGGATATATCTGATAGAAAGAAACAGTAATCACAAGGTGATTTATATTATAATCTTTCTCCGAGGTCATATTTTAAATGCTAGCACTGAGCCTGGAGACTGTTCTATTACCCATTGGTTTACTTTTCTTGATTTAAAATCTGTTACCTCTGAATGATTATCCCCCATATTTCTGATGCCTATGCATTTTATTTGTATCCAAACAGACATCTATTATTCTGCACAGCACACACCTAGACGTCAGTTATGTGTAGTTTAATTAAAAAAAAACTTTATTGGAAAATATCTAACACATCACCATGCATTATAATATAGAAATTTAATTGTATGCAGCAATGTAAGCAGATTTGTTTAAGTAAAATAAGTCTCTGCATGTAAAGTCTTTGTAAAGTCTTTGTTTTGTGCCAGAGCCACAGGAAGATTTTGCGACTTGACCAGGATTGGATGAATGTGACATAGAACGCAAATCCTATAAGCCTTATAACCTCAATACAACACAAGTTGATTGTAGTTCCAGTGGCAAGAAAGAAAGAAAGCAAATGCAACTAACTTATAACAGGTTGTGTTAAGGTTAATATTTGAAAGATTTAAGCTAAAGCGGGATAAAATAAAGTCACGGGAGGAGGGGGGCATTCTTCCACTGTATAGAGCACTAGTAAGGCCCCATCTAGAATATGCTGTACAGTTTTGGTCTCCATCACTCAAACAGGACATTATTGTATTAGAGAGGGTACAGAGAAGGGCAACTAAGCTGGTAAAATGTATTGAAAATCTTAGCTATGAGGAAAGACTGGCCAAATTGGGGATGTTCATGCTGGAGAAGAGGCGCTTAAGGGGTGATATGATAACTATGTATAAATATATAAGGGGATGGTATAATAATCTCTCTAATACTTTATTTACCAGTAGGTCTTTCCAGCTGACACAAGGTCACCCATTCCGATTAGAAGAAAAGAGGTTCCGCCTAAATATTCGGAAGGGGTTTTTTACAGTGAGAGCTGTGAAGATGTGGAATTCTCTCCCTGAATCAGTTGTACAGGCTGATACATTATATAGCTTAAAGAAGGGGTTGGATTGCTTTTTAGCAAGTGAGGGAATACAGGGTTATGGGAGATAGCTCATAGTACAAGTTGATCCAGGGACTAGTCCGATTGCCATTTTGGAGTCAGGAAGGAATTTTTCCCCCTCTGAGGCAAATTGGAGAGGCTTCAGATGGGTTTTTTTTTGCCTTCCTCTGGATCAACTAGCAGTTAGGCAGATAAAAAAAAACTAAAAGGTTGAACTTGATGGACGTGTGTCTTTTTCAACCTTACTTACTATGTTACTATGTAATCTTAGACACTGACCTGCAAACACTGTTGGGTGCTATTAACCTTCACAGCCTCATGCACTAATATAAATGCAATAAAATGTCAGGTACAATGCATAGACTATTTGCACTTTGATATCTCACACTGGGCAAGATTCAATTCAGTGAGAAAATGATCTCATGATTTATATCTTGAAAACTCATGGACAAGATTCAATTTGAGAAGAAAAATGTTTTCTCCAAATTCAATTTGTTTTTTTCCATAGAGTTCACGTGATGAACCGTGAGATACGTTTTTCTGAATTGCATCTCAAATTTAAATTCATCCATGAGTTTTCACGCAATAAACCTTTTTCTCATTGAATTTAATCTGGCCCAGTATATTTTTTAATGGAAGAGGAAAAAGCCCCTGTTGGAAATCAGTGGACTTGTCTCTTTTTCTATTGTAGTTACCCCAGCAATGCCACATAACAGTGATTATAACAGAATACATTGCTTTTACATTTAAGGTCTCAGTTACATACCCAATAGCATACAAATGGACACAGTGGTGTGCTTTTGTGCCAGGGTGCCCTCCCTGCCTCCTTTTGAGTCCTCAATCCTGGAACTACGGCCACCCTGAAGGTAATGGTTCATCCAGCGTTCTCACAGCAGGCCAGCAAACCTGAAGGCATGTGTCATAGTGGCCATAATAATGCTGGAATTGAGGTTAAATCACTGTATTCTGGGTAAAAAAGGCTAACTGCATCCAAAATTGTACTTTGCACACTGTACTCTGTACAGTTAATAATCTCTTTAGTTTTCAGTACCATGGACAAGGACATTTATATTAATGTCCTTGTACATGGTACTCAAAACTAAAGGGATTATAAATCCTGTAAAGGTTCTGCTTGGAGTAGAAACAGTAGAAGAACAAAATAACTTCCTCTGAGACCTTCATAGGTAGATTGGGGCCTGTCTCTGACTGAAGGGCTCTAAAGTAAGAACATACTTATTGTTAAAGGACTTTTGAATGCTCTTAAGCATATCGAAGACCTGTTAAACTTCTAATGCACGAACTGGCTGATTCCTGGGGGAGGTAAACCTTCTTTATAGATATAGCCATGGAATTACATATGCAAATAGTTTGTTAATCTATGGAGACACTGCTCAATTAAGCAAATATGTGGGTATATGAGTGGTAATATAATGAAAAGTCTAGTATTTCTAATCAGAGTTGCTAAAGTGTTAAAAAGAGTGTTGCATTAAAAAAAGACCAGACATTCAACTACTACAATAGGCAGGTTTTTCATTTGTTCACTGCTAACATCCTGTCTCTTGCTTTGTGTAAGCCATTGTCTGTCTCAATCATTTGTCTTTTCAAGCCTTGTCTCTTCCAGACTTTGTGTTTCTCCCTTTCACTGGAACTCTCTGTGTCCTGAACCTGTCAGAGCTTGTGTGTGGATGCGATGTGCTGCTGAATACACTGCTTTGACTGAGTTAGGAACATAGCAGGTGATTTGTCTGACACACGCACAACAGGGCTGGATTTAAATAGGAGAGGCCACAGGCAAAACAATATGAGGTCCTTATTCATATCTCCATGCAGATGTAGCATAGTCCCTTTTCCTATGTACTACCAGTATGCAATTGTACAATAACCACAGTACATTGATGCCCATTGAGAGCCACAAGAGTCACAAGTGCTGATATTCAGGGTTTTTGCAGTGCCCTTATTTTAGCAGCAACAGTGACAGCCCTTTATTTGATACATCTTGTACTCGGGGTAGTCCGGTTACTGTTTTAACTGTGAAATAATGGCTCTTATCAGGGCATATTTCAGATCGTGATTAGTCCTTATACCCATACTGCAGAACAATTGGTCTAATCTGTAAATGATAGATGCAGGAGAGGCATTTGGGAAATAAGCGAGACCATTTCATGCTTTCATTTGTAAAAAGTTCTGCTTGATCTACCCAGCTACATCCAACAGTGACAAGCATGAGCTCTGTGGCATTTAGCAACCATATGACACTTTATCAAGGGTCGAATTTAGAATTTATAAACTCCCATGAATTCGAAGTTCAAAAAAAAACTGACCAATCAAAATTTTTCAAAAGACGTGAATTTCTCAAACTCGGGTTAATGGTATCGACCCGCAAACTCAAATCGAATTTGCTTTGAGTTTTTCTCTGAAAAAAACTTGATTTTTTAAAAAAGGCGAATAGTTGAATTTGAATTATTAAAGGGCCAGTACATGATAAATTTCTAAAATGGAATTCAATTTTTTTTTAAAAAAAATTGAATATAATTTTAACTATTCCCTAGTCGAATTCCTCTTAAAAAAACTCGAAAATTCGAATTTGAAAATTTGAATTTTCACTTTGACCCTTGATAAATCTGCCCCCTGCTCTTTGGTCTCCACCTGTTAAAGGAAAACTATACTCCCTGAACAATGTAGGTGTCTATAAAAATATATTGCATAGAACAGCTCATATTGCACAGTATGTAAAACCCTACTCCATATAAATAAACCATTTTCATGTTAATATACTATTTTAGTAGTATGTGCCATTGGGTAATCTTAAATAGAAAATTGCCATTGTAAAGGGCCGTCCCCTGGGATCCTACAATTCATGGTGCACACAAACAAACCAAACTCTATGGGGCAGATTTTTTAAGGATTGAAGTGAAAATTCGAATTTGAATTGAATTTTTGATTTTATTTTATTTTTTTACTTTTTCTGGCTGTGCTTATTAAAGTTACAAAAATCAGTTTAATCAGATCTTTATGTAAAATTCTTCTTGGGTGGAATCTGGACCATTAAAAGCTATCTATACAGTGGTACAGGTGTACTCTACTATGTAAATGAATAATGCACGAACTTATCTACTATATTGTACTACTTATATGTCAAATAAACATCTTTTAATAGTTTAGAACCTTTGGTGTCCATTTTCATGATTAACACCACTCCCCAAAGAAGCCTTATTTTAGGTTAAGAAAAGATTGAATGTACATATGTAAAATTTTATTTATGTAGCATTACATATGTAAAGTACACAGCACTGGACATCAGAACAGTAAATGAATAGAACAGGCAGGGTCAATACAATAAAAAAAATCCAAAAACATACAAAGTAGAATTACATTAAAGATTAAGAGACAAAAGGAAGGTGGACTGCCCTGTAGAGCTACACAAGAAAAACCCTATAAGACTATAACATGAAAGAAAAATCATATTCCAGCCAACCTACACAAAGATGGAAGATAGTATGAAGGGCTCAACAACACTAAATACCATATACAAGGTCTACAGACGTGTTGATTCTAGACTTTTTGGTAACATCCTGCCAATGAAAGTGTAGTCAATAAACTTACAACAACACTGGAAACATGGTTTTATATAAACACATAGGGGCAAATTTACTTAAGGTCGAATACCGAGGGTTAATTAACCCTCGATATTCGACTGTCGAAGTTAAATCCTTCGACTTCGAATATCAAAGTCGAAGGATTTAGCACTATTCGTTCGATCGAACGATTAAATCCTTCGAATCATTTGATTTGAAGGATTTTAATCCATCGACCAAATGATTTTTCTTCGACCAAAAAAAGCCAGCTAAGCCTATGGTGACCTTCCCCATAGGCTAACATTGACTTTGGTAGCTTTTAGGTGGCGAACCAGGGGGTCGAAGTTTCTTCTTAAAGAGACAGTACTTCGACTATCGAATGGTCGAATAGTCGAACGATTTTTAATTCGAAGTCGAAGGTCGAAGTAGCCCATTCGATGGTCAAAGTAGCCAAAAAAACATTTGAAATTCAACGTTTTTTTTTATTCATTCCTTCACTCGAGCTAAGTAAATGGGCCCCATAATATGTATGCAAACAAGTTAAAGAGTGCTAAATATATGTAAATATCACTCATGTTCTCTTTTGGAGAGGTGGAGGGTCCAAGAGATACATTTCTATCAATAGCTTAAAGGATCACTATAGCTGTTTCTGTAACAATCTAACAAGCATACAATAAATTTATTCCTGGAGAACTGGATTTAAATGAATTCATTCATTAAATGTTATTCTTTCAGCTTGCGATGAGGAAGTGTATTTCCTCTTATACATCCAATTCCTTCCAGTTAGGGGATTCTAGCTCATTCAGTATTAAAATAAGTGAAAGTGGGACTGAAATTCCGTTGCTTTGGTGTACAGAATGGCAACCAACAATTTTATATTTTCAAGAAAAGTGCAGCAGATGAAAAAAAGGTTAATATCAGCAGGCATATGATATGATATGAAAAAAATTCTATGAAAACAGATATCTAAAACAACTGAACAGGACATACTGTAATATTATTTAACTCTATATGTGCTTCATATAATAAAAAGAGAGGAAATTACATGATGATTACACCCTTTCCTTTTTCTTCTGCAAATACGGCAGTATTAAAAAAAAACAACAACACAGAAGCCAGTGGTTTGGGTGAAGGGCCTTGCTCTTTCTTCATTTTATCTTTAAGGAAGAGCTAAAATTCCATGACTGGGAGGAAGCAGATGGGCTTACATGCTACACAAATTTAATTCCCTTATGCAAGCATTTTTTTCACATTCTGTTGCATCTTTGTACATAAAGTAATTTATTCTTATCATGGGAAACTAGGAAAGGAAATACCCTATATCAGAATTGCCTACGGAGTGAGTTTAACAGATTTGCTACTGTATGTTTCTCACAGTACTCTGTGGTGCCAGTCTCTAGAAGAAAAAAAACAGAGAGCAGTAGGTCGATTGTGTTATCTGGACAGTTGTCTCTTATAAAATAGTTCTATGCTGCATATCCATTCTGTATTGTTATGGCCCATTTGGAGAACATGTCTTTCTGCTAACTAACACAGTTTTGAATGCCCTACACTATTTCTAGCAAAGGACAGGTTCTGTTTCATTAGGGGGTGGGTGGGGCTTGCTAGCAGTATTAAAGAAAGAGATTCTCAATGCTTTATGCATGCGCTCATAATAAGCTGAGTGCTGTAGTGTAGAGATGTCGCGAACTGTTCGCCGGCGAACTTGTTCGCGCGAACATCGGGTGTTCGCGCTCGCCGGAAGTTCGCGAACGTCGCGCGACGTTCGCCATTTTGGGTTCGCCATTGTTGGCGCTTTTTTTTGCCCTCTCACCCCAGACCAGCAGGTACATGGCAGCCAATCAGGAAGCTCTCCCCTGGACCACTCCCCTTCCCTATAAAAACCGAAGCCCTGCAGCGTTTTTTTCACTCTGCCTGTGTGTGCTGAAGAGATAGTGTAGGGAGAGAGCTGCTGCCTGTTAGTGATTTCAGGGACAGTTGAAAGTTTGCTGGCTAGTAATCGTTTTGATACTGCTCTGTTATTGGAGGGACAGAAGTCTGCAGGGGTTTGAGGGACATTTTAGCTTAGGTAGCTTTGCTGGCTAGTAATCTACCTTCTACTGCAGTGCTCTGTATGTAGCTGCAGTGGGCAGCTGTCCTGCTTCTGATCTCATCTGCTGACTGCTGCAATAACAGTAGTCCTTGTAAGGACTGCTTTTATTTATTTTTTTGTTGTTTTACTACTACTACTACTACTACTATAAGAGCCCAGTGCTATTAGTCTAGCAGTGTTGGGGAGTGGGACTGGTGTGCTAATCTGCTGCTCCTAGTAGTTCAGCAGCACCAACTTTAATTTTTTTTTTTTTAATATTCATTTTTTTTTATTTTACTTTTTTTTATTTTACTACCGCTGTAGTAGTGTATAAGTTGACCTTTTAGGCATTATTTGCCCTGTAGGCATTATTTGCACACTGTTTTCTTCAACCCGCCATCTAGCTGTGTGACCTTGTTCACATTCTGTCTAAATATCCATAATATTACCGTCTCCAGAAAAAACACCGGAGTGACTTTTTTCAAGCAGCCATAATATATTTTACGTAATCCGTATCCACCGCTGTAGTAGTGTATACGTTGACCTTGTAGGCATTATTTGCACACTGTTTTCTTCAACCCGCCATCTAGCTGTGTGAGCTTGTTCACATTTTGTCTAAATATTGATAATATTATCGTCTCTAGAAAAACCACTTGAGTTACTTTTTTTCAAGCAGCATTCATATATTTTACGTAATCCGTATCCACCGCTGTAGTAGTGTATACGTTGACCTTGTAGGCATTATTTGCACAGTGTTTTCTTCAACCCGCCATCTAGCTGTGTGACCTTGTTCACATTCTGTCTAAATATCCATAATATTACCGTCTCCAGAAAAAACACCGGAGTGACTTTTTTCAAGCAGTCATAATATATTTTACGTAATCCGTATCCACCGCTGTAGTAGTGTATACGTTGACCTTGTAGGCATTATTTGCACACTGTTTTCTTCAACCCGCCATCTAGCTGTGTGAGCTTGTTCACATTTTGTCTAAATATTGATAATATTATCGTCTCTAGAAAAACCACTTGAGTTACTTTTTTTCAAGCAGCATTCATATATTTTACGTAATCCGTATCCACCGCTGTAGTAGTGTATACGTTGACCTTGTAGGCATTATTTGCACACTGTTTTCTTCAACCCGCCATCTAGCTGTGTGTATTATCGTTTCCAGAAAAACCAACTGAGTTTTTGTTGTTGTTGTTGTTTTTTTAAAAATAATGCCAGGCAAAGGCAGGCCGCCACGCAGAGGCCGTGCTAGGGGCCGTGCTGCTATGCAATCCTGTGGCCCTAGCAAATTGCCCAGTTTTAAAAAGCCAATGACCCTGAACTCCCAAAATGCTGAAGAGGTAGTTGACTGGCTTACACAGCACACCCCATCCTCTACCGTTTCTAACTTTACCACAACATCCTCCTCATCCTCCACTGCTATGGCCACCCCACGTAACACTTCCTCCACCACCGGTGCCCCTTCTTCACTGGGGTCAGAGGAGTTATTTTCCCATGAGTTTCTTGAACTGAGTAATGCGCAACCATTATTGCCAGAAGAAGATGAAGGAGATGAGGACCTTACACCAGATTTAATTCTGGCAGAGAACACGATAGAGATGGACATAATGAGTGATGAGGAGGAGGTCCCCGCTGCTGCTTCCTTCTGTGATGTGTCAGAAGAAATTGATGCATCTGAGGAGAATGATGATGAGGAGATTGATGTTTTGTGGGTGCCTAGTAGAAGAGAGCAAGAGGAGGGTAGTTCAGATGGAGAGACGGAGAGTCAGAGAGGCAGTAGGAGAATAAGACTTAGAAGAAGCAGGGAGGACAGCCCGCAGGGATCAGTAGGGCAACAACATGTATCGGCACCTGTGTTCAGCCGGCCAACGCACCCGCCATTGCCGCCAATGCCGCCAACTTCTACTGTTACCGCCAGATCGCACACTTCCAAAAAGTCAGCAGTGTGGGATTTTTTTAATGTGTGTGCCTCTGACAAAAACATTGTAATTTGCAATGAGTGCAGTCAGAAACTGAGCCTTGGTAAGCCCAACAGCCACATAGGTACAACTTCTATGCGAAGGCACATGAGCGGCAAGCACAAAGCACTTTGGGAGCAACACCTCAAAGGCAACAGGCAAACTAAAAGCCACACTCCTTCTGGTCCAGCATCTTACTGCTCTACCTCTGCTCTCCTTGACCCGTCTGAACCACCCTCCACTCCGCCTTCCACCTTGACCACCTGTTCCCATTCCCAGTCATCTGCCACCAGCCAAGTTTCTGTGAAGGCCATGTTTGAGCGTAAGAAGCCAATGTCTGACTGTCACCCCCTTGCCCGGCGTCTGACAGCTGGCTTGTCTGCACTCTTAGCCCGCCAGCTTTTACCATACCAGCTGGTGGACTCTGAGGCCTTCCGCAAATTTGTAGCAATTGGGACACCGCAGTGGAAGGTACCCAGCCGCAATTTTTTTGCTAAAAAGGGAATACCACACCTGTACCAACATGTGCAGAGCCAAGTTACCGCATCTCTGTCACTTAGTGTTGGGCCAAAGGTCCATATGACTACTGACGCATGGTCCTCCAAGCATGGTCAGGGCAGGTATGTCACCTACACTGCCCACTGGGTGAACTTGGTAATGGCTGGGAAGCAGGGAATGGGTAGCTCAACAACAACAGTGGAGTTGGTGTCACCGCCACGGATTGCACGCGGTTCTGCCACCACCTCTACTCCTCCATCGCTCTCTACCTCGTCTTCTTCTTACTCTGCTGCTGGGTCCTCCTTCTCCTCCTCCACACCTGTGCACCCCCAGCTCCCCCTAGGCTATTCGACGTTGTCACGCTGTCTTGGGGATGACGTGCCTGGAAAGCAAAAACCATACCGGATCTGTACTCCTGTCATCTCTGCAGTCACAGGCCGATCGGTGGCTGACCCCACACCAACTGCAGATCGGAAAAGTGGTGTGTGACAATGGAAGCAATCTGTTGGCAGCGTTGAGACTAGGCAATTTAACACATGTGCCCTGCATGGCACATGTGTTAAATTTAATAGTCCAACGTTTTGTCTCCAAGTACCCAGGATTCCAGGACGTTCTCACCCAGTCCAGAAAGGTGTCGGCCCATTTCAGACGTTCCTACACAGCCATGGCACGCCTTGCTGACATTCAGCAGCGCTACAACATGCCAGTCAGGCGTTTGATTTCTGACAGCCAGACTCGCTGGAATTCAACGCTCCTTATGTTGGAACGTCTGCTGCAACAACAAAGGGCCGTCAACGAGTACCTTTTTGAACTGGGTGGTAGGACTGGATCTGCACAGCTGGGGATTTTTTTCCCCCGTTACTGGGTGCTTATGCGCGATGCCTGCAGGCTCATGCGACCTTTTGAAGAGGTGACAAATATGGTCAGTCGCACCGAAGGCACCATCAGCGACCTAATACCCTTCGCTTTCTTCCTGGAGCGTGCCGTGCGACGAGTGACAGATGAGGCTGTAGACCAGCGTGACGAGGAGCTGGAAGCGCACGATTTCTGGTCGGAATCACCAGAACGAACCCAGGCACCTGCTGCAACGCAGGGAGAGGTGCCAGAAGTGGAGTCAGAGGAGGAAGGTGGCTTTGTGGAGGAGGAGGAGGAGGACCAACAGGAGCAGGCTTCCCAGGGGGCTAGTGGTGACCTTTTGGGGACCCCTGGTCTTGTACGTGGCTGGGGGGAGGAGACCGTGGATGATGCAGTCCTTGATAATGAGGAAGCGGAGATGGATAGCTCTGCATCCAACCTTGTGAGAATGGGGTCTTTCATGCTGTCATGCCTGTTGAAGGACCCCCGTATCAAGAGGCTTAAGGAGAAGGACCTGTACTGGGTCGCAACGCTACTAGACCCTCGGTACAAGCATAAAGTGTCAGAAATGTTACCAACATACCACAAGTCCGAAAAGATGCGGCATTTACAAACCAGCCTGCAAAACATGTTGTACAATGCTTTTAAGGGTGATGTCACTTCAGGAACTCATCAACATTCCAGGGGCAGAGGTGCCAGTAATCCTGCCACGAGCACACCTGCAAGGACAAAGCCCTTTGGCCAGTCTGTAACGTCAGACATGCAAATGTTTTTCTGTCCAAGGCAGCGCCACAACCCTTCTGGATCCACCCTCAAAGAACGCCTCGACCGGCAGGTAGCGGACTACCTGGCATTAACTGCAGATATCGACACTCTGAGGAGCGATGAACCCCTGGACTACTGGGTGCGCAGGCTTGATCTGTGGCCAGAGCTGTCACAATTTGCCATGAACCTCTTGTCTTGCCCAGCCTCAAGTGTGCTCTCAGAAAGGACCTTCAGTGCAGCAGGAGGGATTGTAACTGAGAAGAGAACTCGCCTAGGTCGCAAAAGTGTCGATTACCTGACCTTTATTAAAATGAATGAGGGGTGGATCTCGGAGGGTTACTGCACGCCGGAAGACTTGTTCTGACTTCTATGCAGCTGTCCTTCTCTTCAAGCCTCATGACTCCACACACAGCTGTCCTTTAGCGTCCTCCTCCTCCCTCCGCCACCGTTACAAACTAGGGTGCAAACCCTACTGGTTTAATTTTTTCTGGCCTCTGTGCTTCAGTGGCTGCAACCAAAAAAAACTGGGCAAACAATGTCTACAAGGTCAACGTATGGCAAAAAATGACTATTTTCAGCATTTATATGGCATATTTTTTCTGGCAACTGTGCTTCAGTGGCTGCGTCCAAAAAAATGCATATTTTCTGCATTTATATGGCATAATTTTTCTGGCCTCTGTGCTTCAGTGGCTGCAACCAAAAAAATGCATATTTTCAGCATTTATATGGCATAATTTTTCTGGCCTCTGTGCTTCAGTGGCTGCAACCAAAAAAATTTATATTTTCAGCATTTATATGGCATAATTTTTCTGGCCTCTGTGCTTCAGTGGCTGCAACCAAAAAAATGCATATTTTCAGCATTTATATGGCATAATTTTTCTGGCAACTGTGCTTCAGTGGCTGCGACCAAAAAAATGACTATTTTCAGCATTTATATGGCATATTTTTTCTGGCCTCTGTGCTTCAGTGGCTGCGGCCAAAAAAACTGGGCAAACAATGCCTACAAGGTCAACGACGTTGACCTTGTAGGCATTGTTTGCCCAGTTTTTTTGGCCGCAGCCACTGAAGCACAGAGGCCAGAAAAAATATGCCATATAAATGCTGAAAATAGTCATTTTTTGCCATACGTTGACTCAACGTATATGGCAAAAAATGACTATTTTCAGCATTTATATGGCATATTTTTTCTGGCAACTGTGCTTCAGTGGCTGCGACCAAAAAAACTGGGCAAACAATGCCTACAAGGTCAACGTATGGCAAAAAATGACTATTTTCAGCATTTATATGGCATATTTTTTCTGGCAACTGTGCTTCAGTGGCTGCAACCAAAAAAACTGGGCAAACAATGTCTACAAGGTCAACGTATGGCGAAAAATGACTATTTTCAGCATTTATATGGCATATTTTTTATGGCAACTGTGCTTCAGTGGCTGCGTCCAAAAAAACTGGGCAAACAATGCCTACAAGGTCAACGTATGGCAGTTGTTTAAAGAGAACAGTAGATTACTAGCCAGCAAAGCTACCTAAGCTAAAATGTCCCTCAAATCCCTGCAGACTTCTGTCCCTCCAATACAGAGCAGTATCAAGCAGATTACTAGCCAGCAAACTTACTATCATCTGTCCCTGAAATCACTAACAGCTCTCCCCCTACACTATCTCTTCCAAGCACACACAGGCAGATTTTTCAGATACATTTTTGCCCTTGATCCCCCTCTGGCATGCCACTGTCCAGGTCGTTGCACCCTTTAAACAACTTTAAAATCATTTTTCTGGCCAGAAATGTCTTTTCTAGATGTTAAAGTTCGCCTTCCCATTGAAGTCTATGGGGTTCGCGAACCGTTCGCGAACCGCTCGCGTTTTTGCGCAAGTTCGCGAATATGTTCGCGAACTTTTTTTCCGACGTTCGCTACATCCCTACTGTAGTGTACTCCAAAGTCAACAGACTTTAGTCTCTCACTCATAACATAGGATCTAGACCACCATTAGGTAATCCTGCTGCCTAACTCTCACTAAGGAGCATCATTACAGGGCTACATTTTTCACCACAGGGTTACTTCATCACTGAGGCATTCCTTATTAAAATCATTTTTTACCCAAGTTGCATTCCACTTGCACTTGGCACTTTCCTGTGCCACGCCACGGTGAGTACAAAATAATAGGAAATACAAGGCTGCAAGACTCTTGCATTCCCTGCAATGGAAAGCACGAAAGGTTTAGCATGGATGAACACTCAAGCAAAAACTCATGTGTAGGAGCCCTAACAAAGTATAAAATTGGAAACTATTTAACTATGTGCTGCTTTCTGTATCAGCACAGAGAAATATTAGCCCTTGGAAAGTAGATAATCATTGTGCCTCAGTTGTTCCCCAAAGATTTATGGATCAGGATCGAAAAATACTGTTTATCCTCTATTCAATACATGTCTTCCAGAAAAACATAACAGTACATAATTTAAACAAGATAATACTTAATTCAGAATTCATAAGTGGGCTATAAATATTACATGTATTTGTTCTCTGAGAAAAAAGCTTAAGACTTGCTGTATACTCTCTTATGTCTCAACGAATTTTAGATATATTAGGTATGGAAAAAAAAGAACTTAGGAAGGGAAAGGATTAGTTAAATTTAATAAATTAAATATTTTTCTTCAGTCCCTGAGCTAAGCTAAGCTTTGTCCCCTGTTTCACTGAACAGCACAAAACACAGATATACAGGTAACAGATTTACACTAGAAAATGAGACTTTAGATTTACCAATAAGGTTATGAACACACAGGCTGTTGTCATTGTCTGTTATCAGCCTGTGTTTTTTGCAGGCTGAAAGAAGCAGATCTGCTCAGTGCCCCCATTGATTTGAATCTGATCAGCCTGTGTGCGCTCACACACTGATCTAAACTTCAAAGGCTGATCGAATTCAAATTAATGGAGCAGGGACACTGAGCGGATCTGCTTCTCTCAGCCTGCAAAAAACACAGAATGATAACAGATGGTGACAACAGCCAAATTTCAAGCAAATTTTTTGAAAATTTGAATTTCAAATTAGAATTTCAAAATTTATCATGTACTGTCTTTTAAAAAATTTGAGCTCAACCATTTACCAACTAATACTTGTTGAATTGCTGTTTTAGCCTATGTGGGACCTCCTAGAACCTATTTATAGTCAATTGGTCAATCTAAGTTTTTTTGGGGGGAAAACTTTCATTCCTACAATTCAAATTTGAACTAATATGGACCTATTTGATTTAAAACTAACCTATTCGGCCAAAAAAACCTTTTTTGAATTCGAATTTCGAAGTTTTGAAATTTGACCCTTGATAACTCTGCCCCTTCAAGTGTTCATAGGATTCATAATTAGCTTTAAATTCTTATTAATTGTTTTACTAGTTAAATACATGGACAAGTGTGAATATTTAGCAGTGAGCAGAGAAGGAAATCAATCAATCTCTCTTTTTTCTTAATTCTTGTAAAGGATGAGATTGCAGTTCTTTATTGCATTATTGTAGACAATACCACCAGTTTCATAAAGGCTTGCATACAGTACGTCTGCTTAAACACTGTATATACTTTATGGGGCATATTTATAATGCTGTGTAGAAAATACACCACACATATGTAATGTAAAATAATGGCGTCATGTCTGGCTTTTGCATGGCGCAAAATAGCAAACTCCTTGATAAATTTGCCATTTATTTTACACAGATTTTTACACCGTTTTCTCTGCAAACTTCATTTTTACACATAATAAATATGCCCCTATATGTATATAATTATGAAGATAACTGGTTAAAGATTTATATAGCTGAGTGTAGATATATGGTTTTGTATATTAAACTGTTAGGTGGTAAGCGATCAAACCTTTGTAAAACATATGTATTCTTTGTGACTTCTCTGCCCTGTGCACTCTTCTCTTTGGGGTCAGACATAACACATTAATATAGCAGCCCCAGCTGTTGATACGATAAAAACCTGCAGTGCACAAACTTTCTTTATGGATCTGCTCATAAAAATCACTGAAAAATTGCTGAAGCAGTAACCTGTTCTCTTTTACTATCAGCTGTAAATCTGTCTTCTCTGGGGGTGGATCCTGGAAAGCCGCTCTAACCTATTCACAGCACCTTCTTTGTCCATGCAACTGCCCTATATATTATGTGGCACTATTATGGCACTGCTGTCAGAATAATTGTTGACGTGAATGACTGTGATTTATTTATTTTACCATAATACATATTAGAGATAGATATAATGTAAGGAGTACCCAAATAGGCTCAAAACTATGTTAAACTCATAGTAGCTGTCTAGTAATTCACAGAAACAACAATAGCAGGAGGGAAATAAACTACTAGGGCTCATTTATAAACACTGGGCACCTGGGCAGTGACCCATAGCAACCAATAGCTTTTTCAACCAACTGCAGGTTGAACAGTGAAACAATCATCTGTTTGGCTGCTGGGGGTTACTGCCTAGGTGCAAATTTGCCCAATGTTTATAAGACCCCCCTTATCTTACTTTACCATTTGCCTTTCCTTCATTTTCCTTTTAAAGCATCACATCCCAAGTCTCACCACAAGTAAAGCAGTGGTTCTTTGTATCTCACTGCTCCAATAAAAACATTATTTACCAATAAACAACATTCTGCTTTAACTAATTGCTTGTCTAAGCACTAATCCCTATGCCAGGCAAGATTTTTTAAACTATTTTTAGAAATTACGCCTTTCCCAAAACAGTTTTACCAATGTTGTTCTGGCATGTATAGACATTATCCACATACACAGAGTATATACATTGTTTAAACTGTGTGTAATGTTAAACATGCTTAGTTTTTGTGGAAATGCAGTTTAAGAAATTCAAATAATGCTTGGGAGCTGCAAGGTTTTTTTTTTTTTGCAAAGTTTGAAAACCTCATCTACATTCATTGTTTCGAAATCTAAATTAAAGAGGGTACTTGTTTCCTTGTTTCCCCAGCAGCAAAACATTTCTCCTGCTATGAACTTTGTTAGATTTTTACTGCATTTTGAAGTATCATTAATTCTGCCTCACCCCTTTGTACTTGTTCCAAAGTGTTTATGTTAATCTTCCATGACAAATAGTATAATATAGATTAGAGATGTAAAACCCATTCATCCCATTCATGGTTGGCCAGATTTTATTGATGCACATGTGGGAAGCCAAATCTGATTAAAAAATAGTATGATTATAAATTTACAGTGGGACATCCAAATGCCAGCTTTGATGTAGATTCGGAACTATTGTAGATTGCATTGTATGGGATTCAGGCCCGTATTTGTGGCAAGGCCACAAAGGCCTGGGCCTAGGGCAGAAAAACATGAGAAGCACTGGGGATGCGCAGCTCTCGCAGGGAGGGGGGCAGTGCGGGCGCTAGGACTGCACGGCCAAGGGGCACTAGTACCGTGCAGAATAGGGTGTCGCCTAGGGTTGACTGGAATGGAAATCTGGCCCTGGAATGCATTCATCTGCATAGTTTTATGTATATAGCATCAATAAGGTACATAGCTCTGCAGTGTGCTGCAGCAGATACAAATGACCACTGAGTTAGATTAGACTATACGGCTCTATTTAGCATGATAAATATGATAGGTTCTTTACATCTTTGTTAGGTTAAGGCAAAGGAAATGTATTTAGTTGTATTATTACATGGCAAAGAAGGAAGGTCATTCCTTTAGCACTATAATTTTAGTGTGGAGTCACAATGATAATATCTCAGTTCTCTATAAACACATGATGATGACTTCAGGCTTCTACATAAAGTCAAGTCTAAGTGACATTAGCGCTATAGTATCATAGAGTAGGATTTAGTTAATGGATAAGAATGGAGATATTACAGATCCATTTCCAAATCATGGTTTATCACAATGTCATGTTTTTTTTCTGTTGTAGCAGCAATGTCTAGTTTAGTATTATTTCTTAATTTCTTTTTCCCTAATGAATTATTCAACGCTGAGAATAAGTAAATAAACTGTGATAATTATTTCTTTCATTAGTTTATGTTGATGGTTTGCTTCTGCTCTCTAAAGATCTTACAATTTATGCCTTATTTGGCATCATTAATACCATATAATATTATTTCTTATCATGATATTATTTTTTTTTAACTATTCTTTTTATTGATTTTAAAACATAGAAAAGGGAAAAACAGAAACAGAATGAAAACAATCAGTGACAATATTTGAGAGAAGGTACAGTGTGCATCAGTTTTGCATCAACAAGTTAGCATGTTCATATGATGGAGACATGAGCATGAGATGGAGAAGCGGGAATTGTGAGCATCAATGTATAAGCCTGCCCTCAGGTCCTATTGGCATTGTGATGGGGTTTGGCACCTTTGGTATTGTATTAACTAGTGTCAGGATGATGCCCTGTACCCAATGTTGTAGTCCGCATTTTTCATATGTGATGATGTAATTGTCCATAGTATGAGTCCCCCTATATACAAGTCTTCGGTGAAGGACAATGAAGCATTGTGTAATAATAGGGCTGTTATATTCCATTCTCCTTATGTGCTGTATTTTGTTGACTAATTCTGATATGGTTGGTTCTGTAGGAGCTTTCCAATTGTTCTTTCAATTTAATCATATTTGTAGGGGCTGTTTTTGACCTGGGTAAATTATACAGTCACTGATAATACTGTCGGAAGCAATATACAATCCCACCTGGGTTGGATTCTAATTTCCCCTTTTGACTGAATCACCGTGGAGGTGTGCAATGCTCCCTCTCCTCTTAGTCTATTGGCTAACATAATGTGCGATTTATTGGCGAATTCATAATATCTCTGCTGTGTCCACCTCAGGGATTTTTTACACGGTATGGATCGTTTTGTCTTTTATGGCATTTCTTAGCTGCAGAATTTGAAGCAGGAGTTTAGTTGGTTGGCAGGCATAGTTATGCTCTAGTTGAAGTGAGCGTTTCATGTGTATTGATTTGATGCTTACCTTTTTAGCTGTACTTGCATAGGATAGGAGTGCCCCCCCCAATGAAAGCTTTATGCGCCTCCCATAGAATAGCTGGATCTTGGATAGTCCCTGTATTCAGTTTAACGTATTCTTTCTGCTTTTCAGGAAATGTGGTTTGGGTATCTTGGGAGTTCAATAGAGATTCATTCAATCTCCAAGTGTTAGGTGGCTGTGGCTCTGCTTATTGGAGTATGGTTAACAGAATGCAAGCATGACCAGGTGATTGTAAATTTTGGAGTGCTTAATTTGGGTGAGATAAAGAAATAATCTATGTGGCTGAAAGTTTTGTGTGTGGGTGGGAATAAAAAGTATAGCTTTTTTTTGTGTTTAGTGTTTGACTCTCTATATATCTATTAATAGGGCTTTCCTAAGTTTGGGGATCTGTTTCTCTATTTGGTATGTTTGTAGTGGGTTGTAGAACATCCTTTATTTGAGGAAATGCCATATTAAAGACCCGCCAACAATTAGTTTCTGATTCTGAGATGAAGTTAGTTTATTAAGCACTTTTTGCAAAAAAAGCATGTTCCTTACATAGGAACATATAGGTTTGTAATAACGTTTTGTGTGCCGTCTAGTGTACCTTCCAAAATTATATTACAATTATATTACAACCATTTTGGTATATCACTTTTTGTGCAATCTGGAAAGGTACATGCTTGCTAAACAGTATTGCTACACACACTTTTTTTTTTATTTTGATGCAAGGCATAATTACAGTGTGGGAAGTGACCATCTCGTAACCACCAGATATCAATGCTCTTATGGTGCGTCTCTTGTAGTAACACTGTGTCTGTGTGTTTTAGCTCAGAAAGTATCAGGTTTCATTGGGGAATTTGAGCCTTTAACGTTAAGAGATAGTAGTTTAACCATTAAAATATGACGAGAGTGACTCTAAATGATATCTGGACCTTGCATGGAGGTTATGTAAATTTTTACCTCTGCAAAATACAAAAGATATGTACCTTCAATATGTACTGTGAGATAGAAAAAAAAAATTAGTTTAAACAGTAACATCAAGTTAACAATACAACCAAAATAAAGAAAACATCGGATTAACTTTATAATCATCCCGCTCCTTTGTGGATGGTATATAGAGGGATGATTACTCCGTAACCCAGATTGGGTAAAAAATTGTGTTTTTGCCCCTTCAGGGCTCCTTCCCAGAGGAATAAGTGGAATAACAGTTCCACAACATTCTGTGGTTAGGGGTCGCAGCAAAATGCCAGTTGCTTAGCAAAATTTAATGGACCTGAGCCATATGCAGTCCTGTTGATAAAAGACTTTTTTGGGCTGTAATCCTAAAATACTTTGTAAGTGAAGGGGATCTCAGTTTGTTGATGTAGTACGGGGGGTATTTGTTCTCCATCTCCCTGCTTTAATTTCATTTCACTGGTGAAAGTGTGGGCAGTGTTGTAGATGTTTTTGTTCTGCTACTCCTAATGCTGTAAGCAACCGTTCCCTTTGTGAAATCTCAGTCAGGGTGTATTGCCTTCCATCTATGGTAATGATGAGTTTAAAGGGATATCCCCAGCGGTAAGGCATCTTATTGTCCCTGAGTAAGTGGCTGTAAGGCCAGTCTCTTGGGCAGAGTAATGGATGATATGTCATTGTAGAGCTGGAATTGGGCTCCTTGGTGCTCTATATTTTGGTGTGTTCTGGCCACTGAGATCACTCTTTGTTCTCAAATTAGTGGAGTTTTGTGAGTTGGGAGGTGGGTTTCCTAAAGCTCTATGCTCACTGTCCAGGTTCCATGCTTCTGGTGGTAGATCTGGTACCAATGTAGAGAATACATTTCGGAGATATGCCTTTAGATCTGGTTTAGATCTCCCCTGATTCGTATGTTACACCTGCAATTCCTGTTTTCCAGGTCCTCGCATAGTAGCTTCATTTGATTTAATTCTGTGAGTAAGGCATAATTTTCCTCCATGAGATCAATATGGCCTTGTACTAGGTAGTCTACTGTGGTCTCAATCTTATCCGTTATGTCCCCTAGTTCTTTTAGCTCTGTTTTCAGTGTGGATAGCGCCTGTGCCACCATGTCTGTAATAGAAGCTGGTCCTTTAATAGTAGCAAGTCCTTTAGGGTGGTTAGGTGTTTTGTTTAGACTGCCTCTGTGACTGGGGCTGAGGTTTCTGTTTGATTCTCCCTTTCCATTACCTGCTGTGCAGTTCCACAAGGGCTTCTACTGTCTTCCTCTGATATGGCATAATTAGAACCTGGGGATCAGGTAATTGCTCCTCCTTCATCGCCGCCATCTTGGGATACTGACTGAGCTATGGTCCTGCAAAAAATTATAACTGCATATAAGCAGTTATAATGAGAAGTGGGCAAGCTGGTTCACTAAAGGGACACAGTGTGAACATGGAGAAGAAAAAGCAAAGCGAAACAGCGGGACAATGTCTCCTTACCTGCACAACTACACGGTCACAAACTCCCAGTTGCAATTGCTTCAGTCCATGCCATGCAAGACCCCCCCCCTGCAGTTATTATGAAGTCAACACATTTACTGTCCCCTTAAATCTTCCTTTGCAGGTTCTTTCATCCCACAAAAGTAGCACTTTCTGCACGTTACTTTTTATTTCCACTTTGCCCTACACCATTTTTTTTAAATATATCTTTTTAATAAATATTTCTTTCTCATGCACAGGGCCTTGTGAATATGAAGATGTGAAGTCCCCTATAGAAGAAAGATTAAAATAAAAATTCAAAGAGAGAGAGAACCGTCTCTGCAGGTTATTATATTTCCCCCATTAAGAATGTAATATAAATGCCATTCATTTAACTTTAATACTTGACTCTGTGATTTTGATTTTATAATATGATTATTCTTAGCACAGCCATTCAAAACCAACAATTCAACTTGAATAACAAAATCTTTGATACCTCTTACATGGCCAGACATGCATTCAGTCTAGAGAATAAAGAAGTATATATGATTGATTAGAACTCCAGATTGGTGTATGGGGCTGCTGTCTGCAATTGTGCACTATTTAATAGGGAAGCTTGTCTTAATGGTAATATTACTGTCTAAACCTGTTGCATTACTGGGGTAAAATTAAATGAGCAACCCAAAACATTGTACTACAACAAACATTTCCCTTCAATTAAATCCATACAAATTGCTTTATTTTTCTGTGAGTGTCAGAAGAACAGTAACAGAAATACAGGTATGGGACTTGATTTTCAAAATGCATCTCCCTAAATATGAATGGCTTTTTACTCCAGTAAGGATTTATTATATCTTAGATGGGATCTGTACAAGGTATTCCTTCATTATAACAAAAAAAAAAGGAAATAATAAGAAACATTGTTTTTAATGATTTGATTATAATGGAGTCTTCCCGCAATTCAGGGCTTTCTGGATAATGGATTTCTGGATAATGGATCCTATACCTGTGAGAGGTGGAACAATGCATGTGAGAGTAGAATTAGGGACTACTTTAGAAGCATCCTTCTTGAAACATGAAAAATAAATGGTTTACAGAACTATTATTCTGCATAAGTGGGCTGGTTTCTAAGTCCAGTCACGATTTTATCTCTATACGTATTACACTGTAAGATCATTTTTGCATATCTATTTAACAGTGATGGTATTATGTAAATAAGATTGTCATATTTGCAGAATGGAAGTAATTCTATTGCATTTAATATTAAACAATACAAAGCTTCTCCCGTGTGTTTGGAGGATAAGTAAATTGGAATTTAGTCAATCTTAACAAATGAATACCATCTCTATTATAGAGGGCTTGTGACTTCAACCATAGCATAACACAATATAAATTAATATTATACATGACACATTTTACATGGTGTTTTCAATTCTAATCCTATATATGGGAAATTGTATGCCCACTATATACAATATAGTCTCTAGGGCTTTGTGCCATTGCCATCAAGTATTCCTTTTTACAGGAAGGCATTTGTCTTCCTTATGATATAACAGATCCAATTTAGAGTCATAAGGGCTCATTTGCAATAGCTATGAGACAAAAGTGGTGCAACATTTCACCTATTAACCATACAATTATGGCTACTTAAACTATATACTACAGTCAGGTGACCATTTACTGTTTGCTCCTAGTTTAGAGCATAAGGGGCAAGGACCAGTCAAGGCAACTTGACTTGTGTGTTCTCTAGTGATGGGTGAATCTGACCAGTAAAAAATCGGCAAATGCATTTGGCTGTATTGTAATCTACTACAAGAGTGGTATTTCCTGTTGGTTACTGGTAGAAGTTAGCAATTTGATTTATCAGGTGTCACACATTGACAGATATTCAGTATTCAATCTAAAAATAATTTAAACCTGTACTTCCTGTTTCCATTGCTACAATTAGAGTGGCTAAGGGAAAAACAGGGGTAGCTGTACTAAATCAGAGTAGGATATTTGAGAAGAATAAAGAGTAGATTAGAGAGTGCAACAAGAACATAGAAGGGTTTAGGGAGTACAGTCCAAATTTGGGTTATCAACTTTGCATCAATGCAGTTGCCAGTAGCAATCAACCTGATTGTGATGAGCCCGCTACAAAAGTTTGAGAATAAAGCTAAGACCAGGTTGGTTGCTGAGGATAATGGCAGCAAGTGGGGTGTGTTTATCAAACAGTAAAACCAGAGCTCACCACATTCCACCAGAACAAAATTCTGCCACTCTTTATTCATTTGTATCTTTAAGTTCTTAAAGGGTGAAAGTTAGAGTTCACAGATCCCATAGAAATGGAAGTATCAGAATTGAACTCTGGTGGACCAGGGTTGACACCTGTCCAGATTTCACCCAGACAGCCCAATTTTTGGGAAGGGCTGTCCGGGTTCAAACTGCCTGTCTGGATTTCCAAATTATGAAATCCGGACAGGACATTGAAGTTAATGACATGGTGATCAGCAAATTGCTGATCGCCACGTCACCAACCCTGCCCCAGACATCACTGGTCACCCCAGGGCCATTTCAGGCTGTTATGCCCCCCCCCTGCCCATCGCGCTTACCTTATGATTGGCGACGGGGGTCCAGGGGCCACATCGCCAGTGCAGAGAGTGAAATTGCTTTCTCTGTGCTAGAAAAGCCAAATTTCCGGTTTAATAACCGGAAATTTGGCTCTTAAAGTTACCAGGAGTGACTTTTTGCCTCCCCATTTTCCCCGGTTATCTGAAATGGTGACAACCCTATGGTGGACTGTTGCGAGTTCTGTTTTACTATTTGAGAAATCCTCTAAAGATGCACACGAATTACTGCACTTTTCAGCAGCACTTTGCATTAAAGGGGAGATATTTTTTGTGAAAGAAAGTTTTGTTCAAACGAAAGGAGCTGGACCCATGAAATGAATTATTAGTTGTATCTTTGTGTGTTTGTACTTTATGTTTGTTGATATAACAGCTAAAAAAGCAAATTTAGATCCTTGCCTCAAGGAGAATGAACTCTCCTCAGCTTTAGATCTGATGGAATTGCATCACTGGGAATAGCCCTTAGTACCACAATAAAGAAATGACAAATCGTTGTAATCTGGTTGTTAATGTACTTGTATTTGGGCCTTTGCTCTATATTTTATCTGTTTCTATACTGTGAATAAAATAATAAACTAATGGGCTGGACATGTAAACAAATAGCTTATTTTGCCTTACCACCAATCTAGGCCTGCTTTAAACACCCTAACTGAAGCTGCAACACAGTCAACTATTTAATTAACATCTCACTACTACAACTTGGTTCTTTTTTTATTACTTAGGCAGTTTTTATTAAACCTTTAACAACAGCTGATGCATTTGTTACAATTGTCATAACAGATCGACAAGTGAATGAAAACCAGGAGTAGTAAGAGTTTACTGAGGTTAATTTCTAATGCTATTAATAGCAAAACCGTTTTTAAATTATTTGAATATTGAGGTGAGTACTGATAAACAGCATGTTGAAAGCAATAACGACCTTATGTGACGCAGTCTAGCTATTTTTCCAGATTTTTTTGTTATTATTTACTGCTGTTTCAAGATTTATAAACAAATGCTTTCATATCACAGAGGTGTTTAGACCCACTGTGGGGCAGTGGGGGGGGCTTAAGGGGTCCTTCTACTTACATGTAATACATGTTTTATGAATAAACATTCTTAAACAAAAATGCTTTGGAAAAATGCTAATGTGTCATTAAGCCAAATACCATATCAAACACATTTTCGGGTTCTGGAGACTGCGTTGTCCCTCCATAATTTCATCTAGGTTGTTAAGCACTCGTGACCAAAATGGAGACAAGGCTGTACAATCCCAAACCATATGTACTAAGGAAGCTTGTAGGAAAAGGGGTGATGAATTCAGTCGGACGCAGTGGGTTGCTGCAAAAACTGTGTTCTTTATTTTAACACAACATGAGGAGAGACAAGCACTACAAAAATTACAATCTAATAGTTCGCTAGTAATTAAAAACGCTGACAAAGGTGGTAGTATTGTACTTATGGATAAACAAATGTATATTGAGGAAGCATACCGCCAGCTATTGACTCCTGGACACTATAAACTAATTGGGAAAGACCCAGTATTTGATATACAAAAGGAGATCAGGTCCTTGGTAACTGACGCTTTCACAAATGGTCTCATTACGTCAGATACCAAGGATTTTCTCCTAGTGGATCAGCCTCGTGTCCCAGTACTATACCTCCTTCCCAAAGTACACAAAACTTTGATAAATCCCCCGGGACGACCAATCGTCTCAGGGATAGGCTCCGTATTAGAGCCATTATCAAAATATGTGGACTCATATTTACAACCGCTAGCGCAAAATATTTCCTGTTGCCTGAAAGATACAAACGAATTATTACAAATATTGTCCACAATGGAGGTATTAGACAAAAATTGTACCTTATGCAGCATTGACATTGCCAGTCTTTATACATCTATTCCTCAAGATGAAGGGATTATGTATATTGAGGATTGTCTTCTCGAAACAAATTTACCTCAAACCATGGTGTATTTTTTGATTGATTGTTTAACATTAATCTTGAAACGTAATTACTTCAGATTTGAAGATAAATTTTACTGGCAATGTCAAGGTACATCAATGGGTGCGGCGGTCGCCCCCTCATTTGCTAATTTATTTGTCCACAAACTTGAAAAAATGTTCTTCCTTAATGAGGAATTTAAAGAGCATATTGTACTTTATCTCAGATTTGTGGATGATATCTTGGTTATATGGAAAGGTGACATTTCTGGTTTCCATGACATGGTAAATAAAGCTAACACTAAACATCCATCAGTTAAATTCACCTTAGAGACCTCGACCCATTCGCTTAACTTCCTTGATGTAAAACTAACACTTAACCAAGGTATTATTGAGACAGCCCTGTATCAAAAAGCTACAGACCGAAATAGCCTTCTTCATGCCTCTAGTTATCATAACTCTCGCTACATTTCAGCAATCCCAAAAAGCCAATTTTTAAGGGCAAGACGGATTGCTTCAGACGATACTAAATACTGGAAGGCTGCAGACACACTTATTAACAGGTTTAAAATTAAAGGGTACAATACACAAAATTTATACAAAACAGCAAATGAAGTTGGGGCGTTACCTAGAGGCGAACTATTAACGCAAAAACCTATGTCTAACAAAACAAATAATAAGCGAATGACATTTGTTAGCAAATTCTCACGGGCAAGCACTCAGATTGAAAAGGTGATTAAAAAATTTTGGCCCATTCTACAACAGGACAAATCACTAAAACGTCACTGCAATGAAACCCCTTTGTTTTGTTATACAAGAGGGCAAACATTACGTGACAAACTGTGTCGAGCAGAACCCCGTAAGTTCAACAAGTCACAGTCTCTTTTCCAAGGACCCCCAAAAAGGGGAACTTTTCCTTGTCTTAATTGCATATGCTGCTCATCTATCATTAAAGGGGAAGTCGTACATCATCCTATTAGCGGCAAGGGATTGAAACTCCACACCTATGCCACTTGTGAAAGTGTAAATGTAGTATATCTATTGAAATGCCCGTGTGGACTTGTATACATAGGACAGACATCCCGCCCAGTTAAAGAGAGGATCAAAGAACATAGATCCAATATACGGAATTTCAAAGCAGGGACCCAAACAGATACCTCCGTCTCAAGACATTTCTCTATTTCTAAACATAACCTTTCACAGCTTAAATGGCAGGTATTGGAAGTGATCTGCAAACCACAGAGAGGGGGCAATGTATCCAAACTATTACTCCAAGAAGAAGCAAAGTGGATTAAAAGGTTAAATAGTTTACATCCAGATGGTTTAAATGAATACTGGAGTATTAGCAGTTTTCTTTGAAATGACAATATACATTGGTGTTTTATAAACAATAACCTTTATTTGATACATTTGTTGACCTTCTCCTTTCCAGATAAACTGGATACTGTTTGACTAATAATAAGAATGTGAAATTTTCTACTTAAGGGTAAGAAAGATTCTATTTATCTATGGATAGTGAGATATCGTTTGATGTACTATGAATAAATGTAGCTGGCTCATGGTAGGCTCCATTGGAGCAGTACCTGGAAATTGATTTTAAACTTTTGTAACGAAAAAATTTTTTAAAATGTCATTTTTACAGATTCATGTTCACATCATGGATTTGGGATTGCACAGCTAATCGTCGTGTTGTCACTAACATGAATATTGTCTACACGCTATGGGACTTTTTGTATATTCATAAAAATCTTTTACTATTTCTATTTTGGAAAGTGGCCAGGTTGAATAATTATCTAACAGCAATAACCTGCATTTGATTACCACTAATGAAGGGTGGGGTTTAAACTATTTAAGATTGTATTGGGTTACTTTTGTATTACACTTGACAAAGAGCACAGCTCGAAACATGTTGTGTTAAAATAAAGAACACAGTTTTTGCAGCAACCCACTGCATCCGACTGAATTCATCACCCCTTTTCCTACAAGTTATTGTCTTCATTGGACGGAAGCACAGTGAATGATCAGTCTAAATTGAATCCTATCAATTTGCCTTGAGTACTAAGGAAGCTTGTTCCATATGGCATCTATGGAATTCTGAGGAGGACGTAGGGAATATTTTATGCAATTTAGCCAGATAATAATAAGCCATGTGGATAAAGTAGAGTTGGATCATTCTATCTCTATAATTCAGAGAGGAAGAGAGCTGGGAAGCTAACAACTCATCCCATACCTCATCATCCAACTGGCCTATATCATTTTCCCATTTATTTTTAGGTGTGTTTATTTGTTGGAAACAACACATGGACTGTGACCCAGAAATCAACCAGGGAACCACTTAAGTGAGAAGTATCTAAGCCTAAGGTAATAGTATAAATGTGCTGGGAGTTGCAGGGAGTTTCCCATAGAATAAGGTGCCTGTATATACTGGCAGGTAACATTGTTAGGCTCACCCACAGGTGTGCTATGTTTCACATTGCAATAACTGCTGAGCATGTTGGAATGATGTTGGGAGGTACCGTTTAAGTACTACAGGAGGGATATTCTTATGTTCACTTATGGACATAATTAAAAAAACTGAGCTTTACAGATAAATGTGCCATTGTTCAGAATCATCATTATTGGAATGTGATGTAGCACACTACTGGCATCCTGTGTCAATGCACTGCCACCTCCTGGCTCTACACTTTATGTGACACCCACTGACATGCAGCTGAACTAGGGGACATCACTGAATCATTTCAAAAAACCTGTAAGGAGTTTCTGATTTTACAGCATAGCATAAATTCCTCTTACGCTCTGACTGCAAGCGATGTTTGAGTTTTATTGCTCCTTTTGTGTCCATAATAAAACTGAATTAATATGGAACATATCCCGAAGTAGCTAAAAACAAACCTGTAATTGAAAATGGTTGCTTTCTTTTATTTCATGAAGAATTGCCTTTTAGTCCTGAGCTTCTTATGTGGCCCAAGGTTGTAAAGCACAGGGCCCTAGAGCTGTCATCACAGAGTTTTCAGCAGTATTTTGCAAGGCCATTTTGTACAAAAATGGCTGAACCATGCTGCAAAGATGCTCAGCTAATTCTGCAGTTGGGGTTTCTTCATGGCCTATGGTTTCTCAATGAGGAACTGCAGAGCATATATGGCTTTTAATATTGCCTTGGGGTGAGGCTGGCAAGGTCCTATTTATTTGATAAAATGTGATAACAATGAGTGAAATTTTTCTCACAAAAATGACAGCCATAGACTGAAATGGGTGAAAAAATTGTCATATGTCAGAAATTTGTTGCGCAATTTGTCGATTGTCAAACATTTTTTGTCGCCCATAGACCAATACATTTTGGCTAGTTTTTGCCTTTTCACAAATTTTTGTCAAAGCGAAACTGGTCAGATTTGCCCACCACTGAATAAATGCTGTGGCCATTTTACCCAGTTTCTGTCTCCTGGTGTTTCATTATAGTATGTAACAATGGGGTTCAGTGGGATGGCTGAAAGCTAAGGGTCCATTGACGAGTCCCCTTGTCAAGTTGTACTGTTTTGAACACAAATTAACTGAATAGCTTTGTAACCATGTAGTTGATGAATGTTCATTCAGAAAGGTTAATTTCTTCTTTGTATAACCAGAGCACTTGTCAAAAGATGCTGTTTAGAAGCTATTCTGCATAGACTGGTTTTGTACCACAAACCCTTTACAAGTGACACAAATTAGATTTTTGGAATATGTGCTGTAACTCCAAAAATATTTGGTGTTAGCAATGTTAGTACCCAATCATGTGTTTGTATTTAAACAGTTAACCAGTAATTGCTACCTGCTTTTGTGAAGGGTTACTAGAATAATCAAACTTTGAGCTGTTTATTACGTATGTGAATGCCAGTAAGTGAATAAGATTCTTAGGATTTAAACCTACATCTTGAGGTTTCCCTTTGCCTGCCATGGTCATAGAATTAAGGACCTGACCTGAAGAACCTGTTTTAAAATGTGTTTTTCTACATTCCTTTGCAGCCTAAAGGAAAATCGCATTGTTTAACAAAAAGTGGTACTGGTAGGGCATAAAAATGGCAACCAAAACTTCATGTCGCCAGGGTAAAAAATTGTACCAGACTGTTTTACAGTATGTATGTATGTATATGTATGTATGTATATATATGTAAATATATTTGGGTATCATCAGCATACAGATGATAATTAAAGCCAAATAAAGCCAAAGACAGAGTGTACAGAGAGAACAACAGTGGACCAAGTACAGAGCCTTGCGGCAACCCCACATTAAGTGGGACTGGAGATGAGGTTTTGTTATCATAGGAGACAGTGAATGATCGGTTAGAGAGGTAAGAAGAGAGCCAAGATGCTGCCTGGTTACGGATGCCTAGCAAATAGAGAATCTGCATCAGGAGAGAGTGATCAACTGTATCAAATGCAGATGATAGGTCAAGGAGGAGAAGGATGGAGAAGTGACCTTTGGCTTTGGCAACCTGAAGATCATTTGTAACCCTGCACAAAGCAGTCTCAGTAGAGTGACCAGGCCGGAAACCAGATTGTAGAGGGTCCAACAGATCATGGGTGTGTAGAAAGTTAGTAATACGGGAGAACACAATATGCTCTAAGAGTTTAGAGGCAAGTGGTAGAAGGGAGACAGGACGGTAGTTAGGCTGGGTCAAGCATGGCCGTTTTAAGAATAGGCTTTACACAGGCCTGTTTGAAAGGAGAAGGGAAGGTTCCAGAAGCTGGATGGAAGCTTCAGGGAATTCCAGCTGGAAGATTAGAATGTGTTTTGAGTGATTTCATTAGAATGAATAGATCCAAACAAATAGTTTCCTCTTACATAAAGTCATTGGAATGTTACAAACTGCAGCAGGCTGTATGGGTTAATCATTTGAAAATCTCAGGGTCAGTTTGTTTTCAGGTATCGTATCATGTTATCCCATAGCAATACAACATCTCTCAAATTACTGATCTCGGATTGGGTTTCAGGAACCAGAGAGCATGAGAAATGGAGGGTTTAAATCCCGAAAGGTAATTTGCTCTGCTCTTACACAAAGTCCTTTGTCAGCAGTGGAAGGCATATCCACCTCTTCCATGCATGTTTCTAATGGGGAAATGTTTAGACAAATGAAACAGTTTGTTCTTAGTTTACAATCATTCTCCCTAGGGTTGAAGAGTCCCGAAGCTCAGCAAGAAACAAGATACATATTTTTCTGCTTTTCCTGTTTCTCTTTTCTACTATTCCTGCACATTAACAGAAGCATGAGCGCCTCCACTGGTGCTTAATCATTTATCACTACGGGGGATTGGATGATTCCCCCTAAACAATTCTCATGCAGGAATGTCCCCACAAGCAACACACAGCACTAGGTGACAATGCAGTCAGGCGCTGAACATTCTGCTGAATCACCATTTAAACAAGATTACACTCTTAAATGCATACAAATCATCTCAGCCCATCCCTGTTGAGAACACATTGGTTTTTGCAAAGAATTACAGCTTCACAAATCATAGCATTTGAAAATCATTACAAGTAAGGACATAGAATTTCTACTTTTTTTTTTCCCTAAGGAGGTATAAATCGTCCTTTTGTTTCACATGCCATCATATTCAAAATCAGACATGAATTCTAATTTTCTGTTCACTTTTATTTTTATTTGAAAAAGCAGTTTGCAATGATATTCATTCAAGGTAATGTATTTGCATTACTATGCAGGAGGCAAGTTTGAGAATGCCTGTAAGAATGTACTCAGTTTCAATGTATAATTACACTTATGTATAGTGCAGCTATGGAATTAGAATATATGCAACCTTAGATAAGGTGGATGTTTGTTCCTCAGATCTACAATGTTGCACCATCAGCCTCTAGTAGTTCTTAAATTGCAACTCCCAGCATCCATTTACATCATCTGGTAACCAGCTTAGCCATCAGCAGCACAACTTGTGATTTTTGTGCCCTGCAATGAATGACTTTGTAGCCAGAGCTGCAAGTGGAAAAAATACTTAAGGTACTTAGACACGGGTATTTCTCCCTGGGTTCCCCTGCTTTTAATTTTCTGCGTTCCACCACACGGGAGCATAGGATGAAACGCATCCTATTTATACCAAACATATTGGGACAATTCGCTAACAAAAGAGTACATCAGTAATGAAGTTTTGCGCCCTTTCTCCGCTTGAATTTTCACTCTGGTAAACGATTGTTACTTTACAAATTCACTAAAGTGTGAATTTTCCATTACATTACCCCTTTCGCCAGAGTTTTCTTCACCAGCTTAGACCTGGCAAACTGATAAGATGAAGCTACATCCTCCTCAATCTTATGTCAGTGACATCATCCTGTATCCTGTATGCTGAAAAGTCATAGAAAACGTTAAAACGTTTTTTTTAAATTTATGTTGTATTTGTTTTAGGGTAGGCTCATGTCTAGGATAATAAAGAACCTCTTCTGTCTTTATTTTGCTTCTTTGGACATTTTCAATTATAAGTGGCCACTTTAAGCAATTTCACCAACATCTCTAATAAAGAAATATATATGACCTGTATGTACTCACCCTATTTAAATTGACCTAAGCCTAAGTGTGTTAAACGAAGTTTCGTTAGACAGAAATGAACTAGCGAAACTTCAGCAGCGTTCACCAGGCAAAACATAACTTTGCATTTTAATGAATTCACACCACTTCATCAGACGTTAATTCACAGCGCATACGCTAATTCATCAAAATGTGAAGTTATGTCTCTGCATGTTAACCTTTTTTTATGACTTTTTGGCATACACGATATGATGTCACTGACATAAGATTGAGGATTGTAGCTTCATCTTATCAGTTCGCCAGGTATAACCTGGCAAAGCAGACTCTTCGCCCTTTAGTGAATTTCCCCCCTAAAGTTTACATAACTATAACACTATATCTGTATGAACAACCCACCTGTTTTAGAAATATTTTAGAAAGATACATTGGTTCCAACATTATGTCACAACCACTAACATCAACCAATAAAACACAAAAAAAGTTAATACATACAAGTCCATGTATTTTAGTTTAGTAAAGCTGAATGCAGAGACACTGGCTGCTTACCCAAATCCTTATCCAGAAGATTAGGCACTCCAGCTACTCTTTGTCAGGCCTCCTTTATATGACAAATGAGAGGATCAATTCTGTGGGCACTGTTGCTGCTACAGGTGAACCTTTAAAAAAGCCTGTTGATTTAAAATATTCTTAAATCCACATTTCAGACATCTAAAGCCGCTAGAACTAGAGAAGCAGTATATAAACTGCTTACACGTTGGCATTATACACCAATGAAATGTTATCCTAATAATAATGGGAAATGCTGGAGATGTAATATAATTCAGGGGAACCACACTCATATATGGATAACCTGTCCTGTTATTCAGGCATTTTGGAAAGATGTTCTTCAGATTATAAATGAAGTTACACAGCAAGAGATTAAAATTGATATGCCCTATACAATCCTGTTGAACTTGAATTTTGACAGGAGTACAACTTTAAAAGATCCACTCACCCTCCATCTATTACAGGCGGCAAAAGCTATAATCCCAATAAGGTGGAAATCAACAGAACCCCCAGGTTGTAAAGAGTGGTTATCTAAAGTAGAAGAAGTTAGACAAATGGAAGAAATTACTTGTTTAATTCATAACCAAAGTCGGAAATATTGGGCAATCTGGCACCCTTGGGTAGAATATACGAAGAAAATAAACTAAATATATATTTGGATCTCTACTTGTAAGAGTAGTGGTGATTATAAGTATAGATAAAATATATGAATCTCTAGTAGATGTTGTTTATGAGTGAAGAAACGAATGACTGTTTATTTAGGATATTTGTACACAATGTGGAAAGGAACCACACATCACCCTCTCCTCCCCTGTTTTCCTTTCTGTATACCCTTTTCCCCCATCCCCTTTTTGTTTCTTTTTGTGTTTGTTAAAAATTGAAAAAATAAAGAATTGATAAAAAAAAAAAAGCCTAAGTTCAGAAGTGGTTCATAATTGTCTGTCTTTATAAACCTTCTTGCAGCCATAGATGTAATGAAAGAAAGGCTGTTCAAATCAGACTAGCCTTTTTTTGCATAGTCAAGACTTTGTATATTGCATTTGGAATGTCTGTTGATACAAATAACTACTGTATTTTCTGTATACAGTAGATGAAGACATTTGCATTTTTATTTCATACAAAGAAAAACTATAGAGAATGCATAAAGCTTAATCTGAAGTAGAACATTTCAAATTGTGGTTAGCTACTTCCTGAATCATTCAACAAGTATACTTATTCAAATAGTTTTATAGATGCACCCCCTGCTGGATCCAGTGTTCAACTCCAATGCCCTTATCTTAAATATTTTGAAGGATGACAGGAGTTGTATCCCAGAAGCATCTGGAGATGCAAGAATTAGAAACAATATATAAGAGTTGTAAAGAAGATGATTATAATATTGCATTATAAAGAGCATTAGGTCATGGTTTTGCTCAGCCGATAGCTGTCTTTTGTGAAGCGTTTTAAGGTGTAGGTTCAGATATATGACAAAGGGCAAACCATTTCTTGTAACCTATTTCTCACTAGAGGTGAGCTATGACCATACATTAAAGGGCAGCAATATAGTAATTCCTACATTTGCAGTAATGCTTAAGGCTGTTATACCAGTTTTTATAAACTGCAGCATGCAGAAGGTGCTTCTTAGATTCTCCCCACTTTTACTTTCCATGTATGCCGGGTTAGAAGTTCATGCACAGAAAGGGTTATGATATGTGTATATAGCAGTCTGTAATTATGCCTGTAGTAAGCAATAATTAAGGCTTCTTGGCAAAAAAAGCAATAAATTATCACTCTATTATACATTTTTTTGCTTTACATATACTAAAATATAGGTTTGATGTTGCAGCTTTACAGCACTAAACATAAAAAAGTCAATCTTTTACCCAGCTAACTATAGGGGAAAATGTCACCGGCATGGACTATAAACCACACACAACAAATCAATTTCAGCAGTGAACCAGGACTAAATGAATTCATTATGGACCTGACCATTAAAATATTTCTTAGATTTGGAAGAATCAGGTTAATGCATTAAATTAACTGGTGCTGATGGATCAGTAGCAAAGGGAATCAGTTATGAATATTGTAGAGTCTAGATTTTATTACCCATGTGTCAATCAATATTTTTGATTGACACATATATAATATATTTCTGTCTTATTGCTCATATGCCTGACTTGCAAACACTCCATATTAAACCATCCAAACCACATTAAATACATATAACCACTTGATCTTGAAAAGCGCCTTTACTGGCTGTCGTTGATAAACTATTTCAGGGTGGTAATGGCCCTCACATTGTCCAATTATATAAAACAATGAACAAAACAAAGTCATAAACCACCAGCAGATGAATAATTTCATTGTTTATTTACACTTACATTTAGCTTCACCATGCCAACAGCAGTAAAGGCCTAATTGTTTATCTTCACCAGTCAGGTAAGGACATGCCTGACCGCTCCATTTCTAAAACTCACTGCCTACCAGTTCTGTTTTGCAACATAACTTCACAAGGTCACTGCTTTGTGCATCATCACAACACTTTGCTGTCCATTTGAAAAATGCCAAATGATACATGAAAATATACAGTCAATCAAAATGGTTTAAAACGCTTGATCCAGTCATACAAAAATCAGTTAGTAAAGTTAATTCTGATTTACATTTTGATTCATGTTTCTACAGTGTAAATTGTGCTGTCAAAGTGAGACTTACTAAACAGATATATGCATAGACCTGCATTTCTATATAGAACTTTCAAATAGCCACTAGCTGTAGTCTTCAGTTATCATTATATCATTATATTAATAAATCAGTGAATGAATACTGCAGTTGGCAAAGGCTCTGATAAAATCTTAAAAAAAGGAATGGTGTGGGCTCACTCGGCAATGTTAAGATACAATACATAATGGAACATAAGATGTCTTATGGTTTAATAATACTTAGTTTGCTCATATATGAGTGCAGCACACTGTGTAAGCCATTGTTAAAGGAAAACTATACCCCCAAAATGAATACTTAAGCAACAGATAGTTTATATCAAATTGAATGACATATTAAAGAATCTTACCAAACTGGAATATATATTTACATAAATATTGCCCTTTTACATCTCTTGCCTTGAACCACCATTTCGTGACTCTATCTGTGCTGCCTCAGAGATCACCTGACCAGAAATACTACAACACTAACTGTAACAGGAAGAAGTGAGGAAGCAAAAGACATAACTCTGTCTGTTAATTGGCTCATGTGACCTTACATGTGGTTTGTATGTGTGCACAGTGAATCTTACGATCTCAGGGGGTGGCCCTTATTTTTTAAAATGGCAATTTTCTATTTATGATTACCCAATGGCACATACTACTAAAAAAGTATATTATTATGAAAATGGTTCATTTACATGAAGCAGGGTTTTACACATGAGCTGTTTTACTCAGTATCTTTTAATAGAGACCTACATTGTTTGGGGGGTATAGTTTTCCTTTAAGCTAAATTTAATTTTTCTTCCTTGATGGTCCATGAGAATATATTTCAATCTTTAACTGATCCACACATCTCAAGGGCTAAATGTGCCAAGAAAAAAAGGCAGCTCCAGAATCTAATTGATATATGAAACTTAATGCAATTGTGATCAAACATCTTTAGCAAGCAGATGTTCTGCATTAACCTGTTTGAAGTGTAGCTGTGAATGCTGATGAAGAAAGCTGGGGAGACAAAGGTTATTTTTCAACCAGCTTTTGAAGACTTGATATAATACTAGCTAGTAGCTGCTTGGTGGGCCTGCCTGCTTAGTCTTGTGTGTACTACACTATTCACAGAACATTATATCTAACTGTGCATTGTGACAGGGGTAAAGCAAAAGCAAAAATATGGCGTTGAATTTTACAATTCAATTTTTCATTAAAAAATAGGAAAATGTCCATTTCTTTGAATAACTCTTGGGCCAACATCCAAGTCCATCATTGAATTAGAATGCAATTTCCAATGTCAAGGCCTGCAATGATCAGCTTGCCCCTTCAATATTAGCTGGCTAAAGGGAAAATATTATGTACAGTGTCATGTGTTATAATGGACCCTCTAATAATTGTAACAATTTCTAAAGTTATAAATAAATGTTGGAACCATATGGTATGTGTTAGATGCGAGAATGGAAAAATGGAAAAGAGGAAATGAGAGAAAAGGTTACTCAAACAAAGAGAAGGGAGATAGATTAAAAACCTAGCCACATTAATGTCAATGGTTTCAATTATACATTATTATCTTTAAACTTGTGCTTTTTATTTATCGTTTGCAAAATTAACCGGCAAAGTCATTACTATAATAAAGGGAAACATAGGCAATAAAGGTATAAACAGTAATGATAATGGCTGAAATTTCTAAACGTATTGGCTGATTTTTCATCTTCAACGATAAAAAATACAGCAAGTCCTGTTGATTTTGACTTATTACTATAGATATACCATGACCTTAATGAGTGAGAACCTTCACAGACATTCATTAAAAAAGATTTGGGCTAGAAAATGCATTTCTACACTGAAGTGCTCTGTGTGTGTGCACTAATGAGTCCCTGGAAGACAGTGGATTGGCTTTTATCCAATTCACAGTATATACACCAGTGGAGAAACTTGCCTGCGTGTCACTAGCCCAAAGACTATGGATGAAAAAAACTTTGCAAAAGTTTGATTGACTGGTATATATTCTCTATTTCAGAATATAGGAACGGCATCTGGGATACTGTTTGCATGTATGCTAGATAAAGTTTGGTTGTCTCCACAACATGTTGCAAACAATGAAAACAATTATTAAGCAGTACAAGACTTCCATTTCATTTTCAGTATGGATATCAATTGGTTAAGGAATCAGCCAGGTAATAACATTTTCATCTGCAGATTCGCCATTTTGGCCATGTTCTGCTTCTGCAAAGAAAAGAAGAAAGAGCTAGAGCTTTTCTTCACTTCTTTCTGTTCTGATTGATTGTTTGCTTTTGACAAATATTTGGAACAACAGGAAGGCACCCATACTGTATAATAGTAGGGGATTTAGGAATCAGCAGTTTAGAACATTTCATATGTGGATGAAAAGAGTTTATGGTGCTTCAGCAGATAAGGAAGGAAAGAGGAACCATAGCTCATCATTGCTCTTTCCTGCTCTGATAATTTGTCTGCTTTGCACAAATGACCATAACAATAGAAAATCAGCTACATTTAACAGTATGAGACCCCTCATACAGGGCTAATGGCAGAGTGAGTACCTAGTCAGACTTAAGCAAGTGATTATGTTTACAAATAGTCACTCTTTAATGAATAACACTTTACTTGCCATTTAACATTGTTTAGTCAATAAGCAGCCAACAATGAACGTGCACATTGCTCTTAAATGAATGACAGTATAAATGCCAGAATGCCTTTTTACTTTTGAGCAGGAAGTATTTTTGAGAAATGTATTTTTAATACAAAGAACATATACTTAATATAGAAGCTTAAACTATACCAACCATTTATTTCAAAACTCACTTGGGCAGTATGATGTCACTTTAAGGAAACCACTGAGAAGTCTTAGATAACGTTCAAAGACTTTTTCAGTAGCTTCAGGCTGAATTGTTGACTGTTTGACAATTTTAAGATTACTCCATAAAAATGTCCTCTAAAATGTGCACTGCTGAGAAAGTCACAGAATGTGCTCCTGGAACACTGCCGCATGTTGTGTTCTTATTAAGGCCACAGTGTGACAGTGTGATTCTTAGTACCAAGTTATATGCACCATCAACCATAAGAAGATGGATAAGATTTTTGGGATTATCACAGTAAACACAAAGCTGATCTTTGTAAAGTCTGATGGAGGTATTACTTGGAAAGTTACTGGGATGGTGAAAATGATGTAGAACTTTGTACAGGTATGGGATCCATTATCTTTAAACCTGTTATACAGAAAGCTCCAAATTAAGGACAGACTGTCTCCAATAGACTTCATTATAATCAAATAATCCAAATTTTTAAAATGCATTTCCTTTTTCTCTGTAATAATAAAAGAGTACATTGTACTTGATACAAACTAAGATATAAATAATCCTTATTGGAAGCAGAACCAGCCTATTGAGGTTATTTAATGTTTACATTACTAGATTACTAAATATGAAGGTATGAAGATCCAAATTATGGAAAGATCCAGTATCCGGACAACCCCAGGTCCTGAGCATCAGGGTCGGACTGGTCCACAGGGAAACCAGGAAAACTCCCTGTGGGCCCAGGTGTCAGTGGGCCCTCATGCTGCCTATTTAAAGGTCATTCCTTATTTTTATGAGAACAAAGAGGCTAAATAGATGGAATAATAGATTATAGTATGTAAAGAAAAGAGACTAGGGGAATAGAGGTTGAGTGAGGAGAGGAAGAATAATAATACTGAGAGTGGGCCCCTGGTCTAAGGTTTTTTTGGTGGGCCCCTGGTCTATTGTTTTTGGTTATGCCCCTGGTGTTCCAGTCCGACACTGCTGAGCATTCTGGATAACAGAATGGATAACAGGTCCCATACCTGTACTTTGGAAAACTCTTGAACAATGCACCCCAAACCCAATTCTGTTGTAGTTGCCTGTCCTGGCCTAACCTTTGGGATGGACAGAGAAATTGATACTTATTGTAGGGCCAACATGACAATTTAAATGCAGTGTAGTTTCCTTCAACAACAAATCTTTTGTCACAAAGTTATCAGATGTAGTCTCATTTATTAATTATGACCAAGGTGCAAAATAAAAATGGGTGCAAGGCAGGCACCCAATCTGCTTCAGATGTTTCTAGTTCCAGTTTCTAGTTCCAGTTCAGTTCTATATTCTTTAAGATCAGGACACTTTACAAGTGATACAGGTAAAGAATCTGTTATCCAGAATGCTTGGGACCTGGGGTTTTACAGATAAGGAATATTTCTGTAATTTGAAACTCCATAATTGAGTCTGCTAAAAGAACATTTAAACATGAAATACTGTATATCCAATAGGATTGTTTTGCCACCAATATAGATTCATGTAGCATTGATACTATTGAGTACAAGATGCTGTTTTATCAAGAGAAAATTGAAATGATTTGCTCAAAATAGATGAAGATGGCCGTCCCATATTTTAGAGCTCTCTGGATAACTGGTTTCTGTATAAGGGATCCCATACCTGTTCTAGCATGTGGTTTTTTTATGTGGTATATTTCATTGTACCAATATTTTTTAAAGTATATTGCAGCACATTATGTCAATAGCAATATAAAGAAAAAATGTTATGAAGCATGGGTTATATAGTGGGGTAATTCATGGTGCTTTCCAGAGTCGTCAGTAATTTCACTTCTTCCTTAGTTGAAGGCCTCAAATCTACACATGCCCTCCTATAACTGACAGTTTTTCTGTATACATATTGACCGACTGACTCTGATGATTAATAACGACAGGTGCTGATCCCCCACGGTGAAGCATTGTTAAAAAGGATTGTAGATTTATTCCAATTCAGTACCCTGTGACAAGTCAACAGTTCTGTTAAATTTCTATACCCTACAGGCCTTTCTCTGCGGTGTAGCATAGCATTCTTCTGCACATATAAGGAATAACACAACAAAGACTTTAAGATGTGCCATAATCGTTGCTGTAGCTGTGAGTAGAGGTGTCATTAAAAGAAAAGCTCCAGAGGAGATGAATCAGTAAAAACTAATAAAAATACACATTACTGATGAAAATAGAATGATAGTGTGCCCCTTATAAATACATGACAACAGTAAAAGACCAACATTATTGAAGCTGTCAATGGCAGCTTTCCCCTGTGCAATAAAAAAAAAGTGCAGATGGAAATTGCTACTTTGTTGACCCACTACATATAAATGAAAATATACAATTTTAGCACAAATGTATCCCCTTAATGATTGGTTCACTTAATGGATTCTTTGTCCTCTGACACTAAAACATGGAAATGGAAAAATTTAGTTATTGAATGATTGTCTGAAAGGAATCTAAAAGCTCTCTGTCACTGCAGTCATATCATTTTAGCTAAAAGATAGCATAGAACTATTTATATTGGTTTGCCTCATGCAACATTCATATTAAAAGAATCAAGACCTCATTTACCAATGTTTACGACTGACCTTATAATCAATACATTTGTCATATTTAAAAATTAATTGTGCATTATAATGCCTTCCAATAGGGAACAATTTAATAATTTAACATTTAATAAATGTACATAACATGCAAGTTGCACCTGCGGTAAAATAGGCATTGCTTGGGCAGGGAATGGATTTATAGTTTAAAGGGGTGGTTCACCTTTACGTTAACTTTTAGCATGTCATAGAATGGCTAATTCTAAGCAACGTTTCAACTGGCAATCATTTTTTCTTTTTTTTATAGTTTTTGAATTATTTGCCAGCTTTCAAATGTTCTGTATTGTTATTGCTCCTTTTTAATACTCATGTTTCTGTTTAGGCCCTCTCCTATTTGTATTCCAATCTATAATTCAAATTAATGCATGGTTGCTAGGTTAATTTGAACCGTGGGAACCAAATTGTTGACATTTTAAATTGGAGAGCTGCTGAATAAAAAGCTAAGTAACCCAAAAACCACAAATAAAAAATGAAAACCAATTGCAAATTGTCTCAGAATATCACTCTCTACTTCATACTTAAAGTTAATTTAAAGGTAAATAACCCCTTTAATTTCCCTTGTTGGCATATTATTTAAAGGGCAATAAAACTTTTACATGCTGGCGCAGTGTGATTAGTCAAATGTAAGGTACAGTGCTCCCTGGTGCCCCATTCACATTAATGGTGTGTTGGTACTAGGCAAAAGACCAGAGGCATGTATATTGAAACTTCCTCTATGTTGTCTTTGTATGTATGAAAAACTCCAGTATATTTGCAATTTTTACTAAACAAAGAGGGGAGTATTTACTAAAACTCAACTTTTTCTCACTATAATAAAAACAAATCAATGTGGGGAAAAGCCTTGACAAAATTGTGCGCCAATTCAAATTGTGCAAGTTTTTGAATTGTCGGCCCCAAAAACTCGGCTTTATCAAATTGTCACCTCAACAACTCAAATTTATCTGATTATCGAACAAAAAGGAGCATCAAACAGCCCAAAACTACTGACAATGCTGAAGGCATAAAACATGTTCCAATTGTTAAAGGTACCATCTGCCATTGACTTCTACATGATTTCAACTGGTTTTAGCTGGAGCATTTTTGTATTTGGATTCTACTTTTTATTCCTCTAAAAATTCAAGTTTTGCCCCTTTGAGCTGTATCACCAAAATCTTCGGCTGGAGAATCTAAATTGCCGAGAAGACATTACCTACCACAGGATACTATAACATTAGAGAAGCAGACTGGGGAAAAGGACAAAAAGATGTACTGCTTGTAATAGAGACCCATAGATGTACTGTAAGAGTGCACATAGACAAGTAGCAATTTTTCTTCTTACAGAGCATTATAGTTGCTGTGCATTTGACTGCTATCATGCATCTTGTATAAAAAGTTCAAGATGACAGTATTGTAAATGTAAGTGTAACACTCAAGAGAACCCTTGCTGATAGTTTGCCAACACTGATGCAAGCCACCCAAGGTTATTAACAAGAAATCAAGGCTGTCTCTACAGTATACAACATAATTTATAACTCCTGTTTGTAAGAGCATAATCTTGGTTGTTTTTTAATTATAGAAACTCCATTATTGCAGTTATTATATTTACTTAATATCAGGTATATATATAAATATATAGATAGATAGATAGATAGATAGATAGATAGATAGATAGATAGATATAGATAGATAGATATATAATAAAGATTACAGTATTAAAATTGTACTATTATATTATAAATGTCAGAATTTTATAAGAATGAAATTCTGCATCCCATGGGAAAAACATATACAAGTGTGTGCAATTTTCAACTAAAAATAATTAATCACCTGTCAGGGTTATTGCAGTAAGAGGAAGCTAAATGTGATGCTGGGAACAATGATAAATAAAATGTGCAGTTAAATGAATGCAATTTTCTTCTCTATTGTAATCAAGTTCATGCTCTTTGGTTTGTAATCTTTAGCTAGAGCTAGACTATAGTGTGTGTGCAATCTTGTATTCAGACAAGCTTTAGTTGTTCATGAACATTCGGGGAGACAAGAGAATTAGGAAAACGCTGCTATTGCCTGAAGTTTTTAGCATCTGTGAACAAATAAATTGCAATCAATGGCAGCTTTTAACTGATGAGGTTAAGGACTTTGTCAGAGTTAAAGGAACAGTAACACCAAAAAATAAGTGTTTTACAGGAATTACAAACAATTGAATGGTGCACAAATCCAAAATATTTGTACTTCCAGGGAAAAGTTTAGTGGGGAAATTAGAGCAAAAATTAATAATGTTCACAGGAGGGCATACTCACAGTTTACGCCAGTCCCAGGGTGCAAGTCCACAATAACATTCCAATAATTATGAGGATGGGTTTCGTGCCTGTTGGGGCACTTACTTATAGGCCTATGAATAAGTGCCCCAACAGGCATGAAACACGTTAGGCTTCTGTCTAACATGCCCTAATAAAGATTTTGTATTTTTTTTAATTCATTGGCCCTTTATTTTTCGGAGGCACTCACAATTATTGGAATGTTATTGTTTTACACGAATGCCAATGTTATGTAGTGGTGCCCTATATTGGTAAAACTTGCGTGTTTGCTTCAAAAATGCAACAGCTTGTAAACTAGTAGTATAGCCACGAGGGCAGAGATTCAAGCACAAGATACAGTACATAGTAGATAATAGATACATTCATTTCTGAAGAATCCCATTGTATACAACAGAGCTTTATTTGTTATCTGCTGTGTATCCTGTGCCTTTTCTCCTTTTTCTACTATGAATGGCTGCCTCCATGGCTATATAGCAGCTGGTTTATATAAAACTATAGTAGAGTTTCTGAAGCAAACATACCAGTTGTACCAAGCATAGGACAACAGTTCCTTATATTTTTGTTACTTTAAAACACTTTAATTTTTTGGTGTTACTGTTCCTTTTAAACAATAATGTTAGAAAAACAGGCTATTTTGATATTATGCAAGAAGAGCAGTGGAATTCTCAGTTTCACGAGTAGTGAAGTGAAGTTTTTTAGAATCTGTGCTAGAATTTTACTATGCATTTTGTTTCACAGGAAAAAATAGCAGTATTTCATGTACAGAAAAATAAGTGTGAAAAAAATACATCAATTGACTTCAATGCAACGCAAGAAGAGTCAATGCATTTGATAAAACAGAAACAGAAATACAAGAAAAAATGTGGGTGTGTGTATGTGTGTGTGAGAGAGAGAGAGAGAGAGAGAGATGAGAGACAGCAGATTGCCTAAAAATTGCAAGGGACTTAAATAGATTAAAATATGGCACATGATAAATTAAGCTGGCCTTATAACTATTGTGAGAAAACAATGACTCACAGTTCAAGGATAGATGCATGTTTGGCCACCTACTAAGGAGACCTTTTTTTCTGTCTCTTGGAATTTCAGTGCATTTCAGTGTATTGCTATTCTGGCATTGCACAGCCATAGGATAAATTCGTTGGCGTACAACAAAATGTTTATTGGGTAGGAGCTCCAAAGTCTCCTGTAATGGAGTATGGAGAGAAGCAGGCAGAAAATAGTTTGGCTCCAGTGTAAATCCATCTAAAATTAAATGGGTTTGGATTACCGTTCTGGTGCTCTCATTCCAGAAAATTGAATGTATTAGGATACTGGAAAATTTACACAGGACTGCCATCAAACAATAATTCTCTAATAATACCTGATGGGACAGAGAAATCATGGAAGAAGTGCTGAACATAAAACATGTTCCACAACTGTTCCAAAACAATATATAGCCTTTTACATAGGCTATGGATGACCTTATAAGTTTAGTTTATTGTCTATATCCTGGAACTTCCAAATGTTATATTTAGAACACACTCATTGTATTATAGGGAACTAAAGCCTAAAAATGAATATGGCCAGAAAAGTTTGGCAATATGTTTTAGGCATTTGTACCAGCCTAAAGTCACCAAAGCTCTAGAGAAATGAAGATCCATGAAGCCGAAGCTGCCCACAGAAGCTCTTCTTGTTTTGTCTTGCCAAACTACTGCACATGCTCAGTCTGCTGTTTGCTGATGTCAGGGACCTGATTTAGGCACTGACTCAAAATATTCTTCTTTCCTCTGGCTGCTTGCTCTTGTCACTGCCTATTCACTATTAGACATGCATACAAGTAAAGGGCTTGGTTGGGGGTGGAAAAGAGAAACCATATGCAGTATATTACAGTATGTGTGAAAGAAACTATACATTGATTGGGTAGTAAGACTGCAGTTTCCTATCAAGCATTGTCTTTGGGTCAGAATATCAGGTGTATTACACTGCATTCTCTCGTTTTCACATATATAGGTTAGCGTATTAACCCAAAGCTTGGCAAAAGAGCAAGAACTCACGTAAACTAAAAATCCTCCTAATTATTAATAGCATTACATTGAATGTTTCTAAACTAAAATTAAAAACATGTTGATTCTGTCATTTAGCAGCCATCGAGCTCAAACACTATCATCCTCATTCACACTAAAGACAAATACCTACAAATATCCACAGAGAACAATGAAACACAAGTTATTGTGCCCAAAGCAAGCCTATTTACTATAGGGAGAATACAAAGGGCCAATTCACTAACTTCGAGTGAAGGATTCGAAGGTAAAAAACTTTTTTTTTTTGGGCTACTTTGACCATCGAATGGGCTACTTCGACCTTCGACTATGACTTCGAATCGAAGGATTCGAAGTAAAAATCGTTCGACTATTCGACCATTCGATAGTCGAAGTACTGTCTCTTTAAAAAAATCTTCTACCCCCTAGTTCGCCATCTAAAAGCTACCGAAGTCAATGTTAGCCTATGGGGAAGGTCCCCATAGGCTTGGCTAACTTTTTTTGATCGTAGGATATTCCTTCGATCGTTGGATTTAAATCCTTAGAATCGTTCGATTCGAAGGATTTAATCGTTTGATCGAAGGAATAATCCTTCGATCGTACAATCGCACTATTTGCGCTAAATCCTTTGACTTCGATATTCGAAGTCGAAGGATTTCAATTCCCAGTCGAATATCAAGGGTTAATTAACCCTCGATATTCGACCCTTAGTGAATCAGCCCCAAAGTGTCACCAACATTTTGTCACTTTGCTTGATTAACTTTTGATTATTTATTAGAAGCTCAGCATATTTTATGGAATGCTGTTGTTGACGCACATCACAGAGCCGCACTGGTGTATATGTACCTGTAACCATGAAACACCTGAGTCTCTATTTTCTGAGGATGCATCTGGTCAGTATAATTTATGGAAATCCTGCCAAGGTACATTTTTTTCTTGAGCCCCTTAGTGCTCTATAGACATTGAAGAAAAACTTAATAATAGCTGTCTGAGAATTAACCAACAAGAATGCTGATTAGATCCCCAGTACCATGTCAGCCATCTTGCTATTATACAGTGATACTAATCTAATTTTTGGCTTCATTAAATGACACTGGAATCCAACATGGGGATAAAGGACAGATTTGTTCAATGCTGGGAAACTTGCTTAATGCTTCTGACGCCAATTACAAGAACAAAATTAGGAACCTGATTTATACTGATCATCTGGGATTCTAATAGGATGATTATTTTGAATGTTAATGTCACTGCTGGCTCTGAAGAAACTTTTATTTAATAATACAAAAATAAATCTGTATTAAATTACATGGACAAGGAAACATGGGACCAGTGCAGTCTGCATATTCTCATTCTAATTTTTAATCAGTCTTATTGCGTCAGCTTTTGAACATTCATGATGATCTCTAAGCTTAGCCTCCCAATAGCAGCACAGAGCACACTGAGCATGTGTATGGTCTTGCCAAGATGGTCTTACAAAATTACAAAATGGTGGCTCACTGTGGTCAACTTTGAAAGCATAAGTTATTTGTTTCATTATGCTTCTCAACCTCTAGGCTGGTGCAGTAAGTTCAGAATGTTTGTTATTGTCCAGTATACAAAATACAACATTTATTGAAAGTATCTTTTTAAGTCTTTAGTTTCCCTTTAATGTTGTATCTCCAATGGAAAGTTTTTCTGTGCCTCTTTCTGTAAATGGAACCTTGTAAAAAGTACAACCTGTTTTTAACTATGTACAAAATAACAGGGAAGTCCATGACTTAAACTGCAAATTTTGTTATCTAGGTATCATATCTTTGTATTAGCGGCTTAATATTAGTTATATTTTTGTATAACAGCATGTAATTTTTGCACTTTATATTGAATTTTACTGAGCTAACTTTACACACTATAAAAAAATCATTGGCTGCTTTAGTAAGTGTAAAAAGCTGAAAATAATAGTCAATTTTAATAGTATAATCTCTGCTTTGTTTAAGAATGGATTATCTATGCCACCCAGATGCAGAAATGGCAGTGCTATGAAGGCCTTCAACTATTTTTGGATGTTAACAGCAGAACTTTTAGTGATTAATGTATAAATGAGCCTTTGTTTGTACCCGTTCTTCTATATATTGGGGATAACAAAGATCTTTATAGAAAATGAACAGTGACACACAGATCAAAGCATTTAAAATGTCAAAGATAGTAATTTCATTGGGAGTACAGCTATGCTATAGGGAGTGGAGTAATAGCAAAAGAGTTTGTAGTGCGTTTTATGTCACAAATGCTTCTAGTTGACAATTTTCTAAAAGTTTCATTGTCAAGGAATCGAAAGCCAAAATATTTATTACAACTTAAAAGTCACATTCATTTTTGGTTTATCATCTGGGGTCATAAAGGTTTCCTACATTCTGTGGGGGACACTGACAAATCTAAAGCAATTCATACAGTGTGTGCTGGGAAAAACATATGAAATGAAGAGTTACATTTCACTGTACAAAGATGACCACAGATGATGTGGTTTCATAAATGTCATGAACACTGAGGTACAAGTGACCATGACATGGATATTCACCACAATTCACCATTACATCAGTCTTACACTATTATTTCCACTGATATTTTCCTCTATTGACAGCCTACTGTAATCCACTCCAGCTGCCAAAATTCCCATTCTTAGACCATCAAAACACTAGTTTAATTTGAGTCAACAAATTCAGATGTGCAATTTTTCATTATCTTTAAAAAGTAAAATTGAAGAGATTGCAATTAATTGCAAGGCCTTAACTGCGCCTGTTGTTTGTATTGATGCATTTCCTCATTAATATTATTTATAATAACCGTGTTGCTTCACAGGTATTAAAAAGAAAGGTGATTGGATTTAGACCTTTGGGGAAAATGAATGACTGTTCAATGACCGCACCTTTGCTTTTATTATAACATATTCTGTATAAATTTTTCTTTACTGTTCTGAAAGGACTTAGTGAACACATTACATTAAATACATCAACATCATCAATACAGCATGCTCCGTCAAGAGATTTTTACCTTTATAAGCCTTGATCATGTTTATAATATTCTGCAATAGCCATAGAGCATCTGTCAACAATAAACTGCTACATAGCAAAACACTGCAGCTATGCCAACTTTGCCTTTTATCACAAGATCATGAAATAAAATCACTTCAGTGCAGCCATGAGTTCTGAGTGGGCATACTTACATGTAGCAGTTAAATGTTCTGAACTGTGAGACAGTCAGTGTAGAAGGATAGTCTGACACTAATATTGTCTTCTATTTTCTTCATTCACAAACCACATCTTTGCAAGACCAAGACTACACACATAAACTGTGTGGTCTCGGCTTCTGTTGGAAGGGTTAAGCTTAGGGATCGTCATAAATTATCAAAACAGCACAAGTCAAATAATATCTGCCATATAAGCTGATACAGCAAGACTGATTAATAATCAGAATATGCAGACTGCACTGGGTCTGTAGATATGAATCTCTACACAGTCACCGGCTGCTCTACAGGGAAACAAACAAAGCTGCTCGAGTTCTGGGAAGTAAGGTGAGGGGGGCTCCCCCCTGCCTTTAGAAAGTATGGTTGTTTCCCTGCAGAGCAGTTAGGGACTGTCTGAAGTTTCCTATCCTCAGCAGTCACAGCAAGTAAAACAATGGGGGAATTTCACTGCATACATTTAGGTTTCTTATAAAAACAGTACACATTTTTTAATTAAAGTGTATTGGAGATAGATTTTTTTTGTTCATTAAAGAAAGTTAAAATGGGATTTTATTTTTTTGCCTTTACGTCCCTTTTAATGATAGGTTAAGGGCAATGCTATTGGGCTTGACTATTTACACCAATATGCAAACAAATAAGTAAATCATTATTTCACTAATAAAAACATTCACAAACAAGGACAAACAAGGAACATCATGACAAAATGTTGGTGTAAAATCCTGAAAAACATGATCTAAAATCAAAAACATTTTTAAAATGTGCAAAAGTGTAACATGAAAGGGTGTAAAATTGAGGTTGCCCTGTAGACAAATAAGCTGCTGAGTAAATGAAAAAAACTACATATTGCTTGCTATTGCTTTACAGTTATATATAGCAGATAGAGATCTAGGTCTTACAGTGTTAAAGGGAACCTGTACCTGTAGGGACTGTAAGAGTAAAGGGTTACTGTGTTCAAACTAAATATGTTGGGGGCATTATACAATTTCTTAATGATTCTGTAGTTCTGTCCTACCATTTTTTTTAATTGTACAGCTGTTTGCACTTATTTAAGAATGTTCAAGATAATTCTGCTGCCACCATACAAATATATAAAACTTTCTGTGCAGAATAGCCTATCTCTCAATCTATTAAACATTTATAAAAGCACAAAGTAAAATAAATAACTCATATATGTACAGTATAAAGTTGTTTTTTATATTCCTATATACACTACCTATTGCATCCTTTTTTCAGTTGGCTATATTTTCATTTAACAATTTGAATCTCAGAAAGTATTTAAAATCATAGAATTTAGGAGAACTGCAATTAAATGGTTATGTATTACTTATGTAATTACATATATTACTACAATTTGCTTAATAAACTCCACATTTACAATACAAATTACATATGTTTCACTCTGGAATTAACTCAATCCATATATTACTAGTCCCTCCTGGAGTCGCTTATATAAACAGCAGACATGAGGAATATAATTCAGTCTCTATAAAGGAATTCTATTTTAAGAAAAAGATCCAATAGAATGACCAGGCTGAATACATTTTTCATTTCAACAAAGAAATGTTCTTAAAAACGATTGTCTGTAAAACGATTTTGAACAAATGTAATCCCATGAGGAGTTCCCTTGTATGCTGCAAATGTTACAATGATAAACTCTTAGAGGCATATTTATCAAGGGTCAAATTTTGAATTCATGTGAGTTTTTTTTTAAAACTCCCCTAAACTCCCATAAATTATAAATTTAAAAAACTCAAATGTCAGGAAGGCTACAAACATCACCAAATTGATCCCTGGACCTCTCCCGTTGACTTATACAGTATTTCGGCAGGTTTTAGGTGATGAATAGTCAAATTCAAGTTCTTAAAGGGCCAGAGTATGATAAATCTCGAAATTCGAATTAAAACTTGAATCGATTTTGAATAATTCACAATTTGAATTTCAGAGGTTCGACCCTTAATAAATCTGCCCCTTGATGGAAACAAGTTTATAAAAAGTAAGCTTTGTCTCAAGGTACTTAGTATCATGGCTCTTAGATATGCAAGCACTGCAAATAGGAAAAATACATATATGCTGCATGCATAAGAAAATAAAATACAAATAAAATAATCTAAGGCCTTCCTTGTAGGGGCCTCTAAACCTTCTTATTGTCTTGATCTAATTCACAATTCTTTTTGCTTATGCCCATGTGCTGATCAATCAGAGTTAACCCTAGGGAGGAAAACAAAACAATGTTCTTAAACACTCTATCATTTTCAGGACCTGTCATCCACACAATGCTGCATTAGCTTTATTTTAAAGGAACTGAATCTGTGTTATCATATTTCACTATTATAAATGGATAGCAGTAGACAAGTGTTTGAAAAGTTGCCCTATGCAGACATATATATAAAAAAAATTGAACATGTTTTCACATGCATAAAACCAAGGCCAACCCCATATTTATACTCTATTTAAAATATTTAATTATAGACTACTATGCACTATGCATATACAGTATGTATATACAGTATTTAATTATATCGTGTCACTGTATAAATTAGTCATGAGTGCATGCCATACAAAGACTAATCCATGGTTGGAGTCACATTCACATCCAGCAAGTATAAACGCTTATAGTTTTAATGACACATGATCTGCTGGACAAAATACATTCACATTCTAATGATTTGGAGTTACAATTTGGATTTGAATTTTAGGATGCACATTCATGTATTTTACATATGTCTCATTTTCCTTTGCCTTTTTCCCTTGAAATGATAAAGGGAAGAAGGTATTAGTCATAGACATGTTGTATTTTTAACCTGCATTATATTTTCTGCCCTGTGTTCGAAAGGCAGACTCAATAGCTTACAGCTATATAGGGCCATGGAGCTCAGTAAAAAATAAAATAATTACAAAAAAAATATTAAAGTGGACTGTTCCTGATAAGGTTAACATTAGCTGACAGTGCATTATGGGTTGCCAGCATTGGCATTTGGTACAGGAATAGTTCATGAATAGTCGGGCAGGCCGAGGTCGGTACAGACAAAGCGCAATGACCTCATCACGCGAGATGTGTAAAATGCAGAAGTGCACGCTTTATGCTTGCAATAGGAGGGACCAGCACTGAATAGGGAGGACTAGGGCTGAGGATGTACCCCTGGCAAGCTTGACAATATTACTATATTGGCTATATTACCACTTATTACAGTTAATATTTATTTTTAAAACCTTGGTAAATTATTGTGTAATTACAAATCTAATCAAATATAGTTTTGCATATTCTGATATGCAGGGCTCCCTGGTCTTTTAAGTTCCTAAAATAAACAGATAACGACAATCCATATAATGAAGTATATACCACTGAAACGTATATCCTATAAGTAAGATATATTACTCTCAGCTTGACAATATTTACTATATTGGCTATATTAACACTTATTTCAGTTAATATTTCTTTTTAAAACCTGCCATTTGTTATTATGTATGCTGTAATGTTTTAAACCTGTGCTATAAGCAAACAATAGACTAATACATGCAGATATAATCATAAGACAAAACATTACATGCAGGGGCACATTTACTTAGGGTTGAATATTGAGGGTTAATTAACCCTCAATATTCGACCGTCAAAGTAAAATCCTTCGACTTCGAATATCGAAGTCGAAGGATTTACTGCATTTCCTTCGTTCCTACGTTCGAAGTATTTTTTATTCTATTCCTTCACTCGAGCTAATTAAATGTGCCCCGCAGTGTTTACCTGCATATTACCCACTATTATTCAAAAAAGAGCAACAAAAATAGACAAACAGACTTCTCTCCCCATCAGACAAAACCCTTCAAAGAAGAATAGAGTTTGGCTGTCTTGATACGAAACCCTAACTATTCACCCTGACATGGACCCCATGACCACAAAACAGGGGCTAAAAAGCTTAATACAAACTGCTTCTCTCATTGGAAATAATTAATTAATTAGAAGGCTTTTTGATGCTGCCACAAAGGAAACATATTCTTTTATCAATTGAGCCTTCTGATTCAGTGTTTCTCAGTTCTGGATACCAGCAGAGTTTATTATTATTATTATTATTTTTGTTAATATTAAATATAGGTGATTCTGAGATGCATTAACCCTTTAAGTGCCAGCAGAATTTCACATTTTGGTTACGCGAAATGCCAGCCGTTTTTGAAACATTTTGTGCTCTCTCACTTTAGGGGCATTTTCTGAGGGGAAACCTATAGTTTACCTAGGAAAACTATACATTGTTTTTTTCAGTAGAAACTGAGCTTTCTAAATCTGCCTGAGTTTTCATGTATTTACACCTGTGCAAAAAAATTTATAGTGCTAAATACCAAAAAAAAATGAAAAATTACCATTTTTCATCGTATATCAATTTATACCAGAAAAATATTTAATTTTACGGATGAAAATCCAACTGATTTGGAAAGCCTTATGTCTCTCGAACGTGCCAATACCAGATATGTATAGTTTTAGGGAGATTCAGGATTTCTGTACAGCAAAAACTCCCGGCAGTATATTACCAAATTTTGAAAGCACTAAGGCAGAAAACGGCATGCTTTAGATTCCAAGGCAAAAAATCCTGAAACCGTAGGTTTACCCCAGAAAACCATACATTTTTGAAAAGTACACATTCTGCCGATTACAAAATGGGTAACTATGTCTCTCTACTCCCAACTACCAAACATAAAAGCTTGTCTGAACATAGCGGTATTTCAACAAAAAACTTCAAAATTCTGAAAAATCATTTCAAAGGTTTTATTTTGCTGCTCCGCATATCCCAAACTATATTAGGTACCAAGAAAAAGCACCTGAAATATGATTGCCAGGGGTCCACTGAACAGTTTGATACCCATTATGCATAGGTTTACCAAAGTATCTGGCATTTAGAGACACCAATATGTAGTTAGCACATCCAAATTGTTCAGGACTTTACTTCAGCTACTGAGAAATCAACACATTGACTGCATTTTTTGTGGGGTAAAAACACAGAAATATATGTTTACCCCCCAAGCCCATATATTTTTGGAAAGTACACATTCTACTGAATCTAAAATGGGTACCCATGCCTTTCTGCTCCAAACTACTGAGTCGCAAGGCTTTCCCAAAGTTGTCGGTTTTGGTGAAATATCTGAAAATTGCCTCAAAAGCTTCAACTTCCCAGCACCATATCACCCATGTGTCATTACGTACTAAGAAAAAGCACCCTAAATATGATTGCCAGGGTTCCTCCGAACAGTTTGGTGGCCATTGTTCATAGGTTTACCAAAGTGTCTGGCATTTAGAGGCCCCAAAATGAAGTTAGCACATACAAACAGTCCCGTGGGTAACTTCAGCTAATGAAAAATCAACACATTGTCTGCATTTTTGTGGGGTAAAAACACAGAAATATATGTTTACCCCCCAAAACCCATATATTTTTGGAAAGTACACATTCTACAGAATCTAAAATGGGTACCCATGCCTTTCTGCTCCAAACTACTGAGTCGCAAGGCTTTCCCACAATTGTCGGTTTTGGTGAAATATCTGAAAATTGCCTCAAAGCTTCAACTTCTCAGCACCATATCACCCATGTATCGTTATGCACCAAGAAAAAGCACCCTAAATATGATTGCCAGGGTTCCTCCGAACAGTTTGGTGGCCATTGTTCATAGGTTTACCAAAGTATCTGGCATTTAGAGGCCCCAAAATGAAGTTAGCACATACAAACAGTCCCGTGGGTAACTTCAGCTAATGAAAAATCAACACATTGTCTGCATTTTTGTGGAGTAAAAACACAGAAATATATGTTTACCCCCCAAACCCATACATTTTTGGAAAGTACACATTCTACCAAATCTAAAATGGGTACCCATGCCTTATTGCTCCAAACTACTGAGTCGCAAGGCTTTCCCAAAGTTGTCGGTTTTGGTGAAATATCTGAAAATTGCCTCAAAACTTCAACTTCCCAGCACCATATCACCCATGTGTCATTACGTACTAAGAAAAAACACCCTAAATATGATTGCCAGGGTTCCTCCAAACAGTTTGGTGGCCATTGTTCATAGGTTTACCAAAGTATCTGGCATTTAGAGGCCCCAAAATGAAGTTAGCGCATACAAACAGTCCCGTGGGTAACTTCAGCTAATGAAAAATCAACACATTGACTGCATTTTTGTGGGGTAAAAACACAGAAATATATGTTTACCCCCCAAACCCATACATTTTTGGAAAGTACACATTCTACCGAATCTAAAATGGGTACCCATGCCTTATTGCTCCAAACTACTGAGTCGCAAGGCTTTCCCAAAGTTGTCGGTTTTGGTGAAATATCTGAAAATTGCCTCAAAGCTTCAACTTCCCAGCACCATATCACCCATGTGTCATTACGTACTAAGAAAAAGCACCCTAAATATGATTGCCAGGGTTCCTCCGAACAGTTTGGTGGCCATTGTTCATAGGTTTACCAAAGTATCTGGCATTTAGAGGCCCCAAAATGAAGTTAGCGCATACAGACAGTCCCGTGGGTAACTTCAGCTAATGAAAAATCAACACATTGACTGCATTTTTGTGGGGTAAAAACACAGAAATATATGTTTACCCCCCAAACCCATACATTTTTGGAAAGTACACATTCTACAGAATCTAAAATGGGTACCCATGCCTTATTGCTCCAAACTACTGAGTCGCAAGGCTTTCCCAAAGTTGTCGGTTTTGGTGAAATATCTGAAAATTGCCTCAAAGCTTCAACTTCCCAGCACCATATCACCCATGTGTCATTACGTACTAAGAAAAAGCACCCTAAATATGATTGCCAGGGTTCCTCTGAACATTTTGGTGGCCATTGTTCATAAGTTTACCAAAGTATATGGCATTTAGAGGCCCCAAAATGAAGTTAGCACATACAAATTGTCCGGTGGGTAACTTCAGCTAATGAAAAATCAACACATTGACTGCATTTTTGTGGGGTAAAAACACAGAAATATGTGTTTACCCCCCAACCCCATATATTTTTGGAAAGTACACATTCTACAGAATCTAAAATGGGTACCCATGCCTTTCTGCTCCAAACTACTGAGTCGCAAGGCTTTGCCAAATTTGGCGGTTTTGGTGAAATATCTGGAAATTGCCTCAAAGCTTCAACTTTCCAGCATCGTATTGTCCATGTATCATTACCAGCATAAAGCATCCTAAATATAAACATATGGGTCTACTAAACAGTTTGATGCCCAATGTGCATAGATATACCAAACTATGTGGCGCACAGAGACCCCCAAATGACAATATGTATAGACATTTTCACGGCTGACGCGCTGGCTGCTGCAATATAACCACCCGGTGTGTGTATTATGCGACATTAGACCACCTAACAGTATAGAGACCCCAGAAAACCATATATTTTCAGAAAGTAAACATTCTGACGAATCCAATATGGGTAAATAAGTGTTTCTACTGCAAACTGCCAAACTGCAAAGCAATGCTGAACATAACGGTTTTTATCAAATTTCTGAAAATCGTCACAAAGCTTGAATTTTACCCCATTATATGCCCCACATTTCGTAACTTATCAGCATGAAACATCCTAAATATGAATGCCAGGGGTCTACTGAACACTTTGATGCCCAATATGCATAGATATACCAAACTATGTGGCGCACAGAGACCCCCAAATGACAATAGTGTATATACAATTTCACAGCTGACGCGCTGGCTGCTGCAATATAAGCACCCGGTGCGTGTATTATGCAACATTAGACCCCCCTAACAGTACAGAGACCCCAGAAAACCATATATTTTCAGAAAGTACACATTCTGACGAATTCAATATGGGTAAATAAGTGTTTCTACTGCAAACTGCCAAACTGCAAAGCAATGCTGAACATAATGGTTTTTATCAAATTTCTGAAAATCGTCACAGAGCTTGAATTCTACCCCATTATATGCCCCACATTTCGTAACGTATCAGCATAAAACATCCTAAATATGAACGCCAGGGGTCTACTGAACACTTGGATGCCCAATATGCATAGATATACCAAACTATGTGGCGCACAGAGACCCCCAAATGACAATAGTGTATATACATTTTCACGGCTGACGCGCTGGTTGCTGCAATATGAGCACCTGGTGTGTGTATTATGCGACATTAGACCCCCCTAACAGTACAGAGACCCCAGAAAACCATATATTTTCAGAAAGTACACATTCTGACGAATCCAATATGGGTAAATAAGTGTTTCTACTGCAAACTGCCAAACTGCAAAGCAATGCTGAACATAACGGTTTTTATCAAATTTCTGAAAATCTTCACAAAGCTTGAATTTTACCGCATTATATGCCCCACATTTCGTAACGTATCAGCATAAAACATCCTAAATATGAACGCCAGGGGTCTACTGAACACTTTGATGCCCAATATGCATAGATATACCAAACTATGTGGCGCACAGAGACCCCCAAATGACAATAGTGTATATACATTTTCACGGCTGACGCGCTGGCTGCTGCAATATGAGCACCTGGTGTGTGTATTATGCGACATTAGACCCCCCTAACAGTACAGAGACCCCAGAAAACCATATATTTTCAGAAAGTACACATTCTGGCGAATCCAATATGGGTAAATAAGTGTTTCTACTGCAAACTGCCAAACTGCAAAGCAATGCTGAACATAACGGTTTTTATCAAATTTCTGAAAATCGTCACAAAGCTTGAATTTTACCCCATTATATGCCCCACATTTCATAACGTATCAGCATAAAACATCCTAAATATGAACGCCAGGGGTCTACTGAACACTTTGATGCCCAATATGCATAGATATACCAAACTATGTGGCGCACAGAGACCCCCAAATGACAATAGTGTATATACATTTTCATGGCTGACGCGCTGGCTGCTGCAATATGAGCACCTGGTGTGTGTATTATGCGACATTAGACCCCCCTAACAGTACAGTGACCCTAGAAAACCATATATTTTCAGAAAGTACACATTCTGACGAATCCAATATGGGTAAATAAGTGTTTCTACTGCAAACTGCCAAACTGCAAAGCAATGCTGAACATAACGGTTTTTATCAAATTTTTGAAAATCGTCACAAAGCTTGAATTTTACCCCATTATATGCCCCACATTTCGTAACGTATCAGCATAAAACATCCTAAATATGAACGCCAGGGGTCTACTGAACACTTTGATGCCCAATATGCATAGATATACCAAACTATGTGGCGCACAGAGACCCCCAAATGACAATAGTGTATATACATTTTCACGGCTGACGCGCTGGCTGCTGCAATATGAGCACCTGGTGTGTGTATTATGCGACATTAGACCCCCATAACAGTACAGAGACCCCAGAAAACCATATATTTTCAGAAATTACACATTCTGACGAATCCAATATGGGTAAATAAGTGTTTCTACTGCAAACTGCCAAACTGCAAAGCAATGCTGAACGTAACGGTTTTTATCAAATTTTGAAAATCGTCACAAAGCTTGAATTCTACCGCATTATATGCCCCACATTTCGTAACGTATCAGCATAAAACATCCTAAATATGAACGCCAGGGGTCTACTGAACACTTTGATGCCCAATATGCATAGATTTACCAAACTATGTGGCGCACAGAGACCCCCAAATGACAATAGTGTATATACATTTTCACGGCTGACGCGCTGGCTGCTGCAATATGAGCACCTGGTGTGTGTATTATGCGACATTAGACCCCCCTAACAGTACAGTGACCCTAGAAAACCATATATTTTCAGAAAGTACACATTCTGACGAATCCAATATGGGTAAATAAGTGTTTCTACTGCAAACTGCCAAACTGCAAAGCAATGCTGAACATAACGGTTTTTATCAAATTTCTGAAAATCGTCACAAAGCTTGAATTTTACCCCATTATATGCCCCACATTTCGTAACGTATCAGCATAAAACATCCTAAATATGAACGCCAGGGGTCTACTGAACACTTTGATGCCCAATATGCATAGATATACCAAACTATGTGGCGCACAGAGACCCCCAAATGACAATAGTGTATATACATTTTCACGGCTGACGCGCTGGCTGCTGCAATATGAGCACCTGGTGTGTGTATTATGCGACATTAGACCCCCATAACAGTACAGAGACCCCAGAAAACCATATATTTTCAGAAATTACACATTCTGACGAATCCAATATGGGTAAATAAGTGTTTCTACTGCAAACTGCCAAACTGCAAAGCAATGCTGAACATAACGGTTTTTATCAAATTTTTGAAAATCGTCACAAAGCTTGAATTCTACCGCATTATATGCCCCACATTTCGTAACGTATCAGCATAAAACATCCTAAATATGAACGCCAGGGGTCTACTGAACACTTTGATGCCCAATATGCATAGATATACCAAACTATGTGGCGCACAGAGACCCCAAATGGATATATAGTAGATAAAATTTACAAGGTAAAACAAAATAAGGCAGTAAAGAGTGAAATGCAAAAAAATCCAATAAAACCACAAAAATCAATGTTTTTTTCCAGACTAGTGTTATCGGCCATCAGAATCACAGTTTGAATATTTTAGCTGGGCCAAACAGGTTATACGGCTAGAAACAAGTGAACACAACATACGCAGAGCTGAAAATGCAATAAAATGGCTAAAAATTCAATAAAATGGCTAAAAATGCACCAAAATACCCAAAATTGCAATATAATCACCGAAATAACATAAAAAAGATATTGCACAGTACGGTTAGCGAATACGCTATTCGTAATGGCAATAAAACATTTTTTTCAGCCAAAAAAAGAGACGATGCGATAAGAAAAAAAAAAAAAAAAAGCCACAATGCCATGTATGTGCGTGTGCGTGTGTACAAATGGTAAATTACATGTTATGTGCGCGTGTGTGCGTGTGCACGTGTGTGTAAGTGCAGTGAGTGTAAGTGACCCCCCCAATCCCCAAAAATGTATGTGTAAGTGTGTGTAAGTGTGAATCTAAGTGTGTATTACTGTAATAAGTGTGTGTTGGTGTGTTTGTGTGTGTAATTGTTGCACTAACCTGAAAAAGTCGCTGGAGACTGTTGCACACGATCAGGAAGAGGCCCTGGATGAAATCTGCGACGTCTTCTGTGTCTCTGTGCTGTGGGGGCGGAGATCTCCGGCGCGGTGTAGGCTGCAGCAGCAGGACACGTAAGTAGCACGTGCCTGCTGCTGTTTTTGGGCCCCTGGGTGATCGCGCCCCAGGGGCCACTCGATCCCCTGCTCTGCTCGTTGTCTAGGGGCAGGGGATCGAGCAGGAACGGAGCGAGCGGCTCTAACAGCCGCTCCTCCGCTTCTGAACCCGGAAGTGCTGCAGAACGTAGAATCTACGTTCTGTGGCATTTCAAGTTACTTTTCCACAGAACGTAGATTCTACGTTCTGTGGCACTTAAAGGGTTAATCATATCTTATAATATTGTATGACTGTGAATCAAATTATACAGATAGGGATACTTAAACTCTAGATCATTATATTCACAAAAAAACTTGGCCAGACAATCTCAGATAAAAAAAACTGGAAAATTGCCGAAGACATCTGTTTCCTTAATGAGAAGGGATGTATGACGTAGAGAAATATAAGATTTATGGCCCATCTGGTTTTCCCTCAGTTGCCTTGTATATAAACTATCCATTATAAGGTAAAAGTTTATCACCATCATAAAGACTAAGGGGCAGATTCACTAAGGGTCGAATTTCGAAGTTAAAAATACTTCGAAATTCGACCCTCGAATTGAAATCCTTCGACTTCGAATATCGAAGTCAAAGGATTTAGCGCTAATCCTGCGATCGATCGATCAAAGGATTTTTCGTTCGATCGAACGATTCGAACGATTTTAATCCAACGATCGAAGGAAAATCCTTCGATCAAAAAAAGGTTAGCAAGCCTATGGGGACCTTCCCCATAGGCTAACATTGACTTCGGTAGGTTTTATCTGCCGAAGTAGGGGGTCGAAGTTTTTTTTAAAGGGAAAGTACTTTGACTATCGAATGGTCGAATAGTCCACGATTTTTCGTTCGAATCGTTCGATTTCGTTCGAATTCGAACGAATTTAACCAATTCGATGGCCGAAGTACCCAAAAAATACTTCGAAATTCGAATTTTTTTCATTCGAATCCTTCACTCGAGCTTAGTGAATCGGCCCCTAAATGTAATTCCTTAATAGAGCTGCACCACTTAGCAACATATATTAGAATTGTAATAAGGAAAAAGAGGTTTGTTATACAACATCAGTTTCATCTTAATCGATGGCTCTGAATTTGGAATCTGTGAGCAAGTATATTTATATTTAAAGAGAAGCATTAAGCCATAAAATATGGTGTTATGGAACATTTAAAAAAATGGAAACAGATTCATGTCTAAATGGTAATGTAATGAAAGATTTTTAAAAAGTTAAAGGAAAACTTTCAGCCCCTTGCGGAAAAAAAAGATTGCAGAGCAAAATCATTTGCTGCACGGTAATATTTTCTCTTCCCATCAACAAGGCATAAATCATCTAATACCAAGTATCATGACATTGGAGGCAGCCAAGAAAATATTATGTGCATCAAATTGCAAATATCATTAACCTGTACCTGCCTGAAAATAACAAGTGCATGCCATGTTTTTGTCCACAGTCTACACTGCTCACTGTATTTGCGTCTAGGTGTTAGGTGCAAATATGTTGCCTATTTCCTGAAGTGCAAAGCTTTGCACCTGATGGTAAATGGCATGAAATAGGGTGTATTTATTTTTTAAAAAATGCAATACTTTTTACTGTGTATGTGTAAAGATTTTCTCAGGCCTACATCATAGACTAGGTTTAGCAGTTATAATGATAAGAACAAAGAATAAGTGTAGACAAAGTATGATATTGAAACTTCAAAATAATTAAATACAAGCTGTTTTTATATAGCCAGACCAAAAGTATGTGGGCAAAATATAGTCGTCATCATCATCATCATTTATTTATATAGCGCCAACAAGATACGCCGTGCTTATAGTCACGCTACCTCTGAAGTACATTGTACTATCCTTGCTGTCCTAAATTGATACCACTAACCCTAAAATGTATTATATATGGCCATATTTTATAAAGGGTTACAGGCAATTTGCCACAGTTCATTAGAACAGAAAAGTCATAGACAAGCAAAAATTTTTGAATTCTCTACAGAAATCTGTGATAAATTACCAATTCACTCTTAAAAATATGCCCCATAGACTCTATTCCTCTAAAGTGCATTATATGCTCTGTACTAAATCCCAGAAGTGAATTATGTCGAACCCTTTTCCACCAAAATTGTGTTTTATTTTGTCTGCAATATCCATCTTCTCTAAAGTGCATGGTATTATTTACAACTCAAACATTGTAAACTGTTTCCCTCTGTTGTGAAACTAAAGCTTTTTCATGTTCAACAATTTGGGGCCACTATGCCCCCCAAAATGAATACTAATTGGTTTTCACTACCTACCACTCTTGGGTCTGTAATTTGATTGCTAAAGTTCAAGCATTTATTTAAGAATTCTGGTATCAAAATAGGTATAATAATTAGTGTCTTATTGGGGTGCTTGGGGGACACCAAGTGCACAACCCCTCCAAAAAAACTATTCGGAGTGGGGGGGTGAGTATTTGCATATTGGTTTACATACAGTTGTATATGTTATATATCAGTGTTTATGAGATGCAAAATGATGTGTGTTTGTCAGTGTGAGTGATTCAATTTAAATGTATTTAAGACTGCTGAATGTTAACCTCTCTGCTGTAGTAACAATTAGAAAACAAAATGCTTACAATCACATAATAGAAAACTATTGCTGAACAAAATATTTTATTGATGCTAAAGAGACAATAACTGTATTTCCTTGGTGGAGCAAAATAAATGCTAACAGGCATTTAAGGATTAGCAAATCTGGCCAATTTGCAAAACGGCAAAACATTTGGGCAATGGGGCTTTGTTGCGCAATTTTTTTCAAATCACGCAATTTTTTAAAACTATGCATTAGAATCTATGGGCATTTTTTTACAGCAAAACACAGCAAAATAACTTGATACATTTGTGAAAAAAAAATCAGAATTTTGAGACTTTTTCTGATTTGATGCCCTGAATACCGTGACTTTTTTGTATTTGATGCGCAAATCAGTTTTTCTTCAGGACATCTGCCATTCACTTCTACATAAACTCCGCAGGTCTGAGTTAGAGTACTTTTCTTTTTCGGAAACCCAGCACAAATCAGTATATCTTTGGGACATCGGCCATTTACTTCAACATAAACTCAGCAGGTCTGAGTTGGAGTACTTTTTTTCAGACTTTTAACACCCTCTGGGATATATAAATCACGAAAAATGTGAGGTTTTTTTACACGAAAAAATTGTGGTTTTGCCTTTTAAAAGGACAATGAGAAAAAAGCAGACTTTAATAAATAACCCCCTTAGATTTCTTCATGGTGAGGACAGTCAGGCTGTGGAATGCCCAGCGGGCTGATGTTGTGATGACAGATTCTATTAATGTCTTTAAGAGTGGTTGAATGATTACTTGAACAATGTCCAAGGCTATTGTGTATTTCCCAGAGTAATAAAACTTTTTTTGCACTTATATTTTTGTTTGGCAATTCATTAAAATGCTGTCTTTTTTCATGCATGTGTGTGTGTATGTTATATTCACTGGGGTCCATATATTTTCAAGTGTAGCACACCTAATCCTAATTAATTATTATAAGGCCAATTTACTAGTTGGGGTTTAGCAAAAAAAAAAAAAAAAAGATTAAACAATGTTTATTTTGTAAATTCTGTATACCTAAAGGACATGTTGAAAATATAAGTGGCATTTCTAAAGGGGTAATGCTTCAGTTAATGTGTGTATAGAGTATGCCAAGATGGAGAAGATCATTGTATTTGTCCTCATTTGTTTACTTTACTTTGTAAGCAACCAAAATTCATATATTATCACAGTGCATCAAGAATACAATTATTTGAGACAATTCTTTAAATATTCACTTTGAATACATTGTAAAGTCTTATCTTGTACAATAAATAAAGCTTTAACAATATTTCTGCTTTAAAATAAAAAGGAAATCGTTATCAAAACCCTAAATTGTTGTTTTTTAGATTTCTTATTAAAAATCCCCCCTGCTTGCAAATGACTCACGGTACCAGACATTGACTTGGATCTTTGAAAAAATACTTAATAACAGTATTAAGATGTTTTTCTCATTTTGGTTTCATCTGACCATAAACCGAATGTATACTTTTTAAATATATGTTTGTTTCACTTAAATAAGACCAAAACAAATCTAACAGTGAAATGTAATCTTTGAAGTAAAAATGACAAAAGGGGGCAAGGTTCTGAATACTTTTACAGGGCACTGTGTAGTCTATAAATTGCCAAAACATATTTTCAAATGTTATGTGCCTGCTGAGACAACCTGCTGGTAATGTTTGTCCTCAGTCAGAGTCAATGCAAATATCTCCAAATCCAAGAGCACAAATATTTATACATTTGATGTTGCAAACTGTTTATACAATATAATTAACAGCAAAATCAATATTTGTCTGTTTACGATTACTGTTGATGAACATTTGAAGAGTTCAATTATTTTCCTTTCAGAGAAGAAAATCCTCATACTGAAAACCCCTTCACCGCTGGCAATGGAATCCAATGCATTATTTGTCTTATTGGCAGTGAATCAGTTCTTTCAGCCATTTACTACTTTAATTTGCTTTATTTTTATTAAACACTGTAGTATCTAAACCACTAAAAAAAGAGCAGAAATGCAAACATAATGAATTCCCATTTGGAGAGCTCTAAACTTAATTTGGTGGCTGAGTCTCAGGAAGATAAACTGGGCTATTTGAAAAATGCTGAGCAGTCATTGTGGTATGCAGGCCACTCATGATAAGAACATTAGGATGCTAGAAATCCCATAGGGCTCTGGTCCAACATTAGACTTGAGTTCTTTGGCCTCCAAGATTAGCACTAAAATGCAGATGCATCAAGATTACAAATCAAATTGAAGTTTGCAAAGAAAATTCAAATACAGAATTGTTGACATATACAAGATCATAGGGGCCATTTATGAAGGCCCCTACAGGAGTGATAAGAACCAAATAGTTGTGGCCCTTAGAGCCCCATTCACTCATGCAGAGGAGTTCTTTGACAGAACTTATTCACCAAAGAACGACAAGCAGCAGAGAGCCGCTTAGTCATTCAGTGCACCTCTACCCAAATTAAATGTGTTTGTTTTGTACAGATGTGCAACACTTTCCACTTTCTGTATGAGGTGCTGCTGGTGTTACTTCATAGATAGTGATGGGGACGAATTTGGGGAGTTTCCCTTCACCGAAAAATTCACAAATTTCCTGCGAAATTCGAGAAACTGTGAAAAATTCACTAAACTGTGCCGGCGTCTTGTTTTTGATGCCGACGTCCGTTTTTTGGACGCTGGCACACATTAGTTGGTGAATTTTCATGGTGGTTTTGATAATTTATTCGCATGCAGCGAATTACGGGAATTCACAGCGAATTCGCGCCTGGCGAATAAATTCGCCCATCACTATTCATAGAGGAAAAGCAGAAGGTTACCATAACCATCTGCAGCATCGCATACCTTGTGACCATGAAAATTACCAGGAGAATACATGCAGTTAGAAACGATAACAAAAACAACAAATGTATTGGAGATGGAGAAAAGGATCAGAGCTACGTGCCATGCAGCCTATATTGCCAGGGAAACTTACACAGGCAGAGTTTTTCTAGAATTGAATTCCCATTAAAACCTCTGAGGCCTTAATTTAATTTGCATTACCCATGTCCCTTATTTTATTTTAATCCCCTAACTACCCAGCTCTATCCTTTGAGCGGTGCGCTAAATAAAAAGCATGAGCGACAGGATGTGTTTCCTCTCCCAGAATCCTGCAGTTCCTTCCAGATGGTGTAGAACTTCTCTTGGGTGCTAAATATATTATTAAGAACTCATTTCACCATGAAATTGACTATTCAAAACAGAGACCAAAGTTAATATATTGGGACAGGCTGCTTTGAAAAATCACATTAGAGAAAATCTACCTTTGCTTAACACATTCTCTGCCATAGGGGACTATGCCATGTACTGTATTAGGTACACTGATGAAGCAGAAAAAGTATAATAACCAGCAATCTCCGCATACTAGTTTACCCAGCATTGCACTTTCTCCTTTCATTATTGGAAGGGGAGACTGGAGGATTATAAAACTAATATTATTTGTATAAATATACTTTGGCATGAGAGTGTAACAGCCTTTCATTTACTACTTTGGATTTGCATTTTTTTTCCTGTCCTAAGGTATACTGTATATATTTATACAGTATACCTTATGACAAGAGGCACTGTTTTGATCTAGAGGAAAGCAAAAAAACCCAGCCTGAAACAATTATGTTTCAAGTGGGAATAAAATCCCTCCTGATCTCAATGGAGATCACAAACATTACCTTGACCAAGTATTTAACATTCATTTAACATACATTAATACTATGTAGACTTTCACATTTTTACTGTATAAATACACAGAAACCTTTCTCAGTAAGAAAAGAAGTACCCCGTTTGACCTTTATCACAGAAATTTTACAAACTATAATCAGTCTATAATGAAATGAGGAATCACCACTCTCCAATTATCACCAATTAAACCCTCAATCAAATATGTAAAGTGCTAGTGCCAGTTCATTCCAACAATTAATTGGAGTAGGACACCATTATATTACATAGATTGAGTGACCAACTATTTGGTTAAAAAATTATTAAATATAAAGTGCTAGTGCGGAAGTAGAATTAATAGGATTCCTCAGTAAAAAATTATTAAAAATTGTGAAAAGACATGATTAATCTGGATTCCAAATTCAAAAATGGTTAAAAAAGGGGCCACTTGCTCAGGTTCAAAAAGAATGGAAAATGGAAAAATGGAGAGAGGTGGAGTTGTCCCAAAAGCTACTGCATATTATTATCTAAATCCCTGGGACACCACAAAGATGGAGGCAGGCAGGGTAGCCATGACTGTGGTCTCAATATCAAATATTATGCTAGCCCTAGCTTTTGATTTTGAAGGAGTCCTACTCCAATTAATTGTTGGAATGAACTGGGAATTGTAATTAATTAATTTCTTATTATGCACAGCACTTTAGAAATCACCTCACCTTATTAATTTATTTATACATACATTTGATTGGATTTAATTAAGTGTATTCATATGGTCATTAATAATCCATTCTAATAATTTATTTGTTTAGTATTGTCCTTATTGGGCTACTGGATCTCAAGCACTAGCACTACATATTCGATTGGAGAGTGGTGATTCCTCATTTCATTATAGACTGATTATAGTTTGTAAAATTTCTGTATTAAAGGTCAAACGGGGTACTTCTTTTCTTACTGAAAATTATATCTAATCAAGTTATATCCCTGCCTTGACCCTTTGTTATTAAAGTAGATAATCACGGTATCAAATACTTACCTTTTAAATATACAGAAACCACAATGCAACAACACATTCAGGAAAATATCCATATTCAGCTATGAATAAATAATCCAGAAACATAAAGAAGAAAACTCCTCATATTTTGCAAAATATGCAAAAGGGTGAGAGTGGGTGGGATGTTTCTACCTGCTCAGACGATAAGGTGGTGAACTGCTTCTTTCCCTGACATCACGTCTCTCTCTTTATCTGCCCCTGGGCCCAGCCTTCTGTCTTAAATCACCTAAACACAGCTACATGGGATTCTCCCCATCTCTAACCTAGAGCAGTATAATCTGGCTGCTGGTCATTCAGATCCCTTGTCAAACAGCCCCTGCACTGTTAGCTTCAGGGCTTCCCTTTCTTGACCCACATATTTTAACCCTTTGTGTTCTTTACAGTGAGGCAACCAGTTCCTTATTTATATTTTTTTCTTAATTACTGCTTTAAAACACTTACAATCAGGGCTGGACTGGGGCCCTTCGCATGGGCACTACATTGAGTATGCACACAATTTTTTTTCCACAACCACCCGACAAAGGGAGGTCGGGTATTAAGAAGTGGATCTGGGTGCGGATCTGGGCCAATGGGGCCCATCCGGTTTTTCCCGGTGTCCCGCAGGCCCAGTCCGACCCTGTTTAAAGTATATGCTTTAAAAGGAGGTTATGTCCATTTTGTTTTTAATACTTTCCTCTTTGTGTCTCCTAACTTTATTACTTCTGACTTTAAGCCACATAGGAAATCCTTAGCACTTTTTTTTAATAAGATTTTATTTTTAAATTTTTTTAAAGACATAAGAATCTACAATAACAGGAAGAATTTGAGAGGGAAGAAAATAGAGAGGAAGGAAAAACATAGAATGAGGCAAGGGTACCTGTTATATCATGGCATAGTAGAACTCAAGTACATTAAATTTTTTTTGTAAATCAAGCCAGGTCCCCCATATGGCTTCAAATTTCTCTGGGCAGTCTCTTACTAAGTAAGTGAGTTTCTGACATGGGAGGAAATTGTTCTACGATTTTTGCCAAAATTGTAGAAGTGGGGTCAAGGGATTTCCAACACATTAAAATTGCCTTTTTAGGATAATATAGCAACTGCAGATAGCACATTCTGGAATTGGAGCAGAACTGTAGGTCCCTGTTAAACCCAACAGGCCAAGAGAGCTTGCTTCTCATTCATATACTGGAGAACAGTACTCCCAAATACATGAATCAGAGAACCCACCTAATTTCTGCATTTAGGGCACTGATCAGACACATTGTCATAGATTTTTGCTAGACGATACGGGGTTAAATACTCCCTGTTTAAGAACTTTATTTGTTCATAACAATCCCTCATAGAGATGGATAGCTCTGGGACCAACTTGAGAATATCCTTCCACATTTTGTCATCTAGCACAGGTACAGTATATCCCTTTGCCATTTCATCCTAGTTTTCTCTGAGGGCACTGGGTCTGATATAGACACTGTAATGATTATCCAGGATAAAGTTTTAGTCAAGACTTATCTATGTATATAGACGTCAAGTGTTGTTTCAGCTAAATTTATTGGCCTTGTGGGGAAATATAAAGAGAAGATATTTTGCAGCTGCAGATATCATAGCCTCTCTGGAGGGGATTGAGCTCTTGTCGTGATATATCATTTTCCATCAGAAATAATATCTCCCAGAGTTTTTATACCCAGCTGGGCCAATCTAACGATATCTGATATGGTATGAAATTGTGGAGGATGGTTATTACCCCATAAGGACCATAAGGAGAACAAGCATCCAAGGTGCCCCAAACTAACTTCTGAGACTTGCAAAAAGCATATATGACCATTGTCATAGCAGGAATAGCAGTAAAGGCGTTTTGCAAGAGCTTCAAAATAACCCACCACAGCAGCTTCTAGGACCACTTTTGGGTTATTTACTTTGGGGACTAGCCACCAATGTGCATATACTATACTAATTGAGCAGCAAGAAAATACAGTCTCAGATTGGGCAGAGCCAGACCTCCTCCTGAGTCTGGTACCTGAAGTACTTAAAAGTTTAACCATGGATGCTCCCCTGCCCACAAAAAGCCCCTAACTATTTTTTCTATTCAGGCAAACCACTGTACCCAGGGAGTGATGGGGGAATTTTGAAGGACATAAAAGAACTTTGGAAGAAAAATCATCTTAAAATATTAATCCTGCCAGGGAAGGAGAGTGGCAGATTGATGTAGGTCTACCACATGCTTATATGTAGGTACTGGGCTGGGCCTGGATTGTCAGGTTGCTGGCTGATTAATATTGGGAGCATCTTGATGTGCGTCCTCATAGTAGTTGGTAAGCCATACCCCCCAATCCTTAGCACTTTTAAATTTCCTTCATAAGAGAATGAACTAATAACAGTAAGGGAGTGATTTATCAAGGTTCAAATTTGCATCTTTGCCACAATTCAACTTTTTTGCATAAAAACCCACAAATTGGGATTATGTTTTCAAAAACTTAAATGTCTGGTATTTGCAAAGCAAAAAAACCCTAAAGAAATTGTAATGCAAAAAAATCAGCATCTAAAAACTGGTGAGGTCATGTAGAAGTCAAGGCATTTTCTTAATTCAAGATTTTCAAGGTTGTAAACTCACAAACCGAGTTTTTTAAGCCTATAAAGTAAAAAAAAAGAAAAAAAAAAGGTTTTTAAGCCTATAAACTCAAAAAATTTGAGGTATTCAGGTATTTCCCAATTGTATTTAAATTAGTTTTTCACATTCGGATTTTTTCATAAATAAGCACACATTCAAGTTTTTTCCAATTGTGAGTTTATTTTAAGTAGAAAAAAAACTCACAAGCCTAACAAATTAGATTTTTGATAAATAAGCCCATAAGAAAACCGAACTCCCCAATCTATGCACTGAAATACTAACCTTAAGGTGCTGAAAATCTGCTTTCCTGAAATTTAGAATCTTTGATTACCCGTGTGTTTGGTTATTGAAACACATACTACATATGAAAATATTTTGGTCACTATAACCCAAATGTTTGATTGTGTCTGTTTATCACTATCCATCTTCTCATTCTGTAAAACATGTGGTATGCTACAAATAAAGCTAAATAAAACAGTCCTACATGTATTTATATAGCATACAAAGGCATTACAGTATACCGAAACCACGAAAGGTATTGCATGACTCTATAAATAAAGATGGATGTACTCACATATCCATGGGATTACATGATCTCATCTAGATTTTTTTTTTCTGCTACAAGAACATTTCCTGGAAATAATGAATTTCCATCATGGTTACTGTCATTGATATACCTGGAGTTTAAATTCTACTTACTCAGTCTCCTGCAGACACATATCTTATTGTCTGCACACACTGCACAGATAATTAAATCTAGGTTTTCTTAATATGGGAGATTTTTTGAGCAGAGCAGAAACCCTGACACTGTGCAAATGCAGCTCTACTGAGAACTTTATATGGTGCTTGAACTAATGGCACTGCCATTCCTGCTAACACCCCAGAAATGCCGCTGGATATTGATAATTGCAATGTAAATCACAATGACATAATAACTCATTTAAATTTTAGGGTTGCAGCTGCATAGCTCTCCATTAATTTGAGTTTCCAGACACTTATACGAATAGTGATGGATTAAGGCTGCCAATGGTTTAGGGCAATACTTAAGGCATAGCTCTAGACCCCCATCAAGGTTTGACACAGCCTCTGCTGTTTGCTGCTGGCTTGTATTATCACTGCTCCACATATAGGTGAGTGACTCTCTGAATTTATTTTATAAAAGGTTTCCTTGAAGCCCTATCACCAAATAAGTAATCCTATTTCAGGTATTGATTGTAGCATGAATATCTGGGTGTTTGAAAAGACCAGTGACAAATTTGAGAGTTGTTTCAATAACTTAAACATTTGAAGAATCTTAAAGGAGAACTAAACCCTTAATTAAAAAACCCTACCTCCCTACCCTACATAGACCCCCCTCCCTGCTCCCCCCCAGCCTAGCTGTTACCCTTGGTTAATGCCCCTAACGCTTTACTTACCCCTCGGTGCAGATTCAGTGCATCAGAGTTCATGGGCACCATCTTCCTCTCTTCGGTAATCTTCGGGGTCTTCTTCCGGGGTGCTTCAGCAATTTTCGTGACTTTCAGTGCATGAGTAGTTGTCGCAAAATGGAAGATTGCTCCAACTACGCATGTGCAGATATGCCGCTCTCTTATCTTAATTAAGGGTTTATTTATCCTTTAAGCATGAAAAGCTAGGTGTGTTTAAAAAGTTTAATGTACAGTATATCTTAGAATAGGTTATTACACTTATAATACACAAAAGTCAGTTTTAAACGGTGAGTAGTGATGTAATTTTTGTCACATGACTCACTAAAACTTGTGTATTATAATAAATAAAGTACCCCTTGTTGGAAAATATGAGGATATTAGAAGTAACCTTGGAGTCCTTCAGCCTTGTGCTTTTATATGGTCATGGAACTCCTCTGGGACTTATAATATCCTTATATTTTATAATAGGGGGTACTTTATTCACTATGTATGGTATGGCTGCAGATACAATAGTCTTCTGCTAAAGAAAATAATGAACAAAGTATTTTGCAGAAGCTCTATTGTCTATTGTTAGCGTTGCTTTTTATATTTTTAGAGATATTCTTCAAATAAAGACAGCCAAAAGCTGTCAGTCACTCATTTCTTTACAGAAATGCCTTCAGCACCAAGAGTGGAAAGGATAGACAGTGGTAGAGATATATTCCTGCATTAAATCCTGCAGCCCTTGGCATAAAAGATTTTGTACTGAGTTGGAAAATCTATTTATAGAACTATACAAGAATGTACAAAGATATAAGAATTATATCACAAACTTTATCTATCTTAGAAAAAAAGATGACATATTAGGTGTTTTCTCAAGTGAAACCTTTGAAATGACTGATTAAGGTGAACCTTTAAAATTATTTTTGCATAAAATAATGTGAGACAAATTTGAGGAAACAAGCAAAATCAAGCATAACCTATATTTACTAGACAATAATGTTAAGTAGCAAAAGGTGATAGAAAAAAGTTTATAGGTATTCATAAAAAAATGTTCTTACAAAATGGCACTATTTTAGGTTATGTTTGATAGCTTGAAATGTTTCTGAAGTCGTGCTTAGACCAAAGTTCAAAAATATCACCTATTTCTTGCATCGTCCAATTGATAACAGGAGTATTGTTCTAGAATAGCACTCAGCAATCAGACATTTTGCCTGACATGTAACAATCTAAAATTGAATTGCCAGGTTTCTCTGCTGGACTTCCAAAGATGGTAATTCAGATATCCTTCTTCACTAGCAGGCTAACAATTGTATATGCTTCAAAAGGCCCAAAACATTTCCTTTACTTTGAAAGATAGAGGGAAAAAATCAGTTGTGGAGTTAAATGTCTGTGTAACTGGAAACTAAAGGGTCATTGGGGCTTATGTGGGGCTTTTGGGCTTCTGTGTCTGCTGCCTCAGGCCACCCATATGATCACACACTCTTACATCCAGCACCTAAATGGGTGTGTGTGCTCTGTACACTTTTTTCTAGTAGAAAAATGGACATGGAATCCAATTCCCTATGATAGGTGCCAATATGGGTGCACCACAGTGAATACGATCACTATCTGTGGATCTGATGCTGGTGCTCCTATTTGCTCCTCCGGTGTTTTTTTGCCAAAAATGTACTTGACCAGATATATCTAGTGGTAACATCCTGGATAAATGAATCTAGGGATATACAGACTGCCTACCTGGTCTAATGCTAAGTCACAAAGCCAATGGTAACAGTTCAATCTAATCTAATAAATTTTAAAGGTGACTTGTCACCCTAAGAAATAATTCCAAATCATATATTATCATGTTAGTCAAACTTTATTTGCACTACATAACTTATTTCAGTCTTGTTCCCTTTAATATGCAGATGAACAATCACAGCAAGCAGACAGGTGCCATTTTGTAAACACTGTTATTAAGACTTTGGGTTATCCCAAAATCTTGTTTATGCACTAGAATAGGGGACCTGATGCACATGCCATGCACTGATAACAAAATTAGATGATTAAGAAGGAGTGAGAATGTGAGGGAGTGCAGTGATATTTACAGGCCTGGATTTGTGGAGAGGCCACCAAGGCCTGGGCCTAGGGCGGCATGATTTTAGGGGACGGCATGATGCCCAACCACACCCATATTGGTTCAAAAACACTGGAGATGAGCAGGAGAGACGATAGTCATTTTGGAGTCAGGAAGGAATTTTTCCCCCTCTAAGGCAAATTGGAGAGGCTTCAGATGAGTTTTTTGCCTTCCTCTGGATCAACTGGCAGATAGGTAGTTAATAAAAAAAAAAAAAGGTTGAACTCGATGGACATGTGTCTTTTTTCAACCTTACTTACTATGTTACTATGTAAATCTCCCCTGTACTAAACCCCATTGCTCTGGTCCCGATGATGAAAATTTGAGTGAATAAAAGGGAAGGGACGGGTGCGACGAATGACAGACGGCCTAGGGGTGCCCGCTATGTAAATCCGGCCCTGGATATTTAGGAAATGCAGAATGGAAAGTGAAAGTAATTGCCTGCCCCCTCAGGATAGCTGAGATATTTAAATACATTTACAACAGGTATGGATGCTTTTTATAAATAAAATGATTTGGGCTTCATGTTTAATTTTCTATTGCTCCTTTCTGTATCAGGGACAGTTCCCACACACTCCTTTGTTTAGGGTAAGAATTGTAATAATTTTACTAATAAACTTTTACTTAACCTTTTTGGTCAGTTTACTTTTACACTAGGGGCACATTTACTAAGGGTCGAAGTGAATTCAAAGTGAATTTTCGAATTCAAAAACTTCGAATTTCGAAGTAATTTTTGGTTACTTCGACCATCGAATAGGCCAAAATTCGATTTGAATTGAAAAAACTTCGAATATTCGACCATTTGAAAATCAAAGTACTGTCTCTTTAAAAAACTTCGACTTCGACACTTCACCACTTTAATTGTTCGATCGATTGCTTAAATCGTTCGATTCATTTGATTTCTACGTACATTTGAATTCGATCAAAAACGGCTAAATTCACTCAAAAGAAAACTTAGACTATGGAATTTCTACAATTCGATGGTCGAATTTCGAAGTTTTACCACTTCGAAATTGGACCCTTAGTAAATGTGCCCCTAGGTATATATATGAGCTCTTTGTTTATAATTCATATTTTTTTTATTAAAAGAAGACACATTACGCAGGATTAATTGAGGATCCCCATGTGCTGGATCTGGTGTATGGAATTTAATGGACTTAATTGAATGATGGTGGTGCTTTAATTGAATGTTGGTTATTTATACTCTCTGCACACTTGTCCTGTATGCTTGACAAAGGGGAGTGACCCGAAAAGTTGCACTCCACATTAAACATGCAAGGCACCTTTGCTTGCATCACTCCTGTGTGCCATTGGATTTTTTCTATGGAGCTACAATCAATCCTTGCCAGACCTTCTAAGAAGCTTTCTTCGAGATTGTTGGGTCCCATCTTTATTAAAAGGATTATTAACCCCATTACTTTTGAACTAAGCTTGCCAGTTTCTATGAAGATTCATGCAGTTTCCATGCCACTTCAATCAATTTCAGTGTCATTACACTGCTCCACTTTCACATGCTACTTGTCAAGAAGGTAAAGGGTTTGAGGTAGAAAATATTATCAATAAAGAATTCATGGCAATTGCGTACAATATTTTTTTTAAATGGAAAGGTTTTCCTGATATGGAAAACTCTTGGGAGAAAATGTTCATGCACCCAAATTGACCTGAACTTTTCATAGAAGTCATCTGAAGAAACTAGCCAAAGGTGTCCACTGACCTTTCCTTGGGGGGTGGAAATGTTAGACCCCCACCAGGGTTTTGTTTGGCACATGCTCCATCCAGTGATGTGTATGTCAACTTGTGCGTTGATGTGTGCATCAGCACATTGCATACCTGAGGGTGCACATGCAGCACCATATATTGGCACCAAAATTCAGCCTCAGTTAGGACAATGATGGATCCAGCCAGTGCTTTGTTATAGGCCTAGTTATCTGTTCTAAATTCCTGTGATTTACTGGTTTCTGTGAATAACTTTCTGCCTGACTATGAGACCTTGCTCAATGATTAAGATCAAAAGATCAAGATCAAAGAACCAAGACATAAATTACTACTGTTTTGGTGAAAACTTTACTTTCTAGAAACAGAACAAACTGTGTAGACATTTGTCTCAATTGTCTTACTAAGCCCCACAATGTCATTATATTCTAGATAATTATCAGACCTATTTTAAATTTAAATTAATTGTGAAAAATTGTAACATGGTGCATTCTTGTGAGCTGTGTAGTGTCAAAATAAAGGCTGGTCCCTCAGCAGTCATATATTAGTCATATATCAAAGAAAAAAAATTTGCAGCACCACAGCATTCACCCTTCATTGTATTCAGACTAATTCCTGCACATCCAGAAACATTTTATTTCTATCCTTGTGAATTTCGCTTATCACAAACACAGTCACCACCAGCATATTGCTTTACTAATATAGCATCTGCATTGGATTGTTATCCTCTTTTGGTTATCACACTATCAGAGGTAGCTCGCACCTCTCTGCACTCACCTCTGTAAGGTTTTGAGAATTCTACAGACAGGAAAATAAATATATCTGCCGTGTAAACATTTCTATTGCTTCCAGACTCAGCCACTAATGGTATTTGACAGTCTAGCAATTCAAAGGTTTACATAATTCATTAAGTGATGTTCTGCTTTATCGCTGGAAATTTTACACTTTGCCGCTCTGAAGCTGTTTTTTCTATTTCATTTAGAGCTTGTTCATTCACGTGAAAGGGTTTGGAATCCCAATGATCAGAAGGAAAGCGAGAGAACAGAGGCAGGAAAGTGTGACACACTGACAAAGGCTGCGAAGATACAAAGATGAGCCAGGTTGTGGAGGGCATAAGAGCTAGAACATAAAACCTTCTACCTCAAGGACTATCTGGCTCACAGGATGTGCTTTAAATAAAGACAGCTCATCACCTCTAGGACTGCAAATTTAAAGGTATAACCATAACATATTAACAAATGAAAGCATGACTATGAAGATTTTCATTCATCCAGGTCATGGTATATCTAGTATAGGTAAATCTAAAAACAACTGGACTTGCTGAGTAATCAATGAAGACGTTTCACTACTCATCTGAGCAGCTTCTTCAGTTCAACTGACTGGTGTGGGAAATTCTCTACATATAAACTCTTCCACTAATCCAATCACAATGGCAATGTGCCATTGTGATTGGATTAGTGGAAGAGTTTATATGCCGACATATATACTGAAGAAGCTGCTCGGATGAGTAGTGAATCGTCTTCAATGATTACTCAGCAAGTCCAATTGATTTAGATTTACCTATACTACATAAATGAAAGCATGTTATTTTTTTAACTTAAATCACTGCGCAATATGTTGGTGCTCTAAAAATACATGTTAATAATATTCTACTGTAATTAGAATCTGCTTTATATTACACATATTTAAATTACCTCTAATGCAGACTAATTCTCTTTAAACCACAATTTAAGGAGCAGATTTATTATTGTGAATTTCGAGTTGTGTGAAACTCGTTTAAATTCATTTTTTTAAAATAAATTTGCCTGTGTTCATACAGTATTTATGAATAAGGTCGAATTGGGTGAATTTGATCAAAAAGGCATTTTTCGAATTTCTTTTTTGCTGCACCGCTTAGAGAGTGTATTTGAGTTTCCAATTACTACAGTACGTGGGATATCAGTGGCCGCAGGAAGGGGATAGAGAGGGAGTTGGAAGGAAGTTGGGAAGTGAGAGGCAGGGGTGCTTGGGAGAGGAGGTGGAGGAGGGCAGGTCAGAGAAGGGGTCCCACAGTAGTAGCGAGGGGGAAGGTGGCACGGCTACAGGCAGTACATCTTCACAACATCATCATCAGGGAGCTGGTCAAGAGAAAGTATTGACCTCCTGAAGTGACAAGGCTGCCTGATCCTAGCAGGAATCAAAGGGGCATACTGCTCCTGGTGCTGCTGCTGCTGCTCCTCCTGTAGCTGTTTCTGCCTTTCATGCCTAGCAAAAATTGCTATGACAAACAAAGGTGACATATTATAATTTCTTTCTCAAGCCATCTTAACTCCAAACACTCTCTTTCAAACTTAAATAGGGATGTAGCGAACTGTTCGCCCGCGAACTAGTTCGCGCGAACTTCGACCGTTCGCGTCCGCCGAATGTTCGCGAACGTTTGGGAACGTTCGCAGTTTGAGTTCGCGTTCGATCGTTCGACCATTCGAATTCCTTCGACCGCTAAAAATCGAACGATTTCCATTCGTTCGAACGATTGTAAGCATTCGATCCAATGAAAAGCATTCGATCGAATGGCTTCGATCGTTCGATTCGAATGAAAATCCTTCGATCGAACGATTAAAATCCTTCGATCGTTCGAATGATTTTAGCGGTGTTCGAAGTTCGCGAGCTGTTCGCGAACATTCGCATTTTTTGCCGGTGTTCGCGAACACCAAATCGGCAGTTCGCTACATCCCTAAACTTAAATTGCATCAGGTGAGGGGTTTTATTGGTAACTCAATGTTCCCCAGCATTCCATGCAGCCTTTAACCATTTCCTGAACCATAAGGATACAGTAGCCTAAATCAAGATTTACAATTTTCAAAATTCAAATTATCGTTGTCTCTCAGGGATAAAACAGGCGAAAAAATGGGTTGCTAAAAAAATTGGATTTGAAAAATTTTTAGAGTTTCGGATTTATGTATTTGAGTTTGAGTTCCCGGTTCTCTTAATTAGAAGAAAATATGAATGATAGCTTGAACATCTTGAAGAAACTCTCAAAATAAAGCTGCCCCTCATTGTCGCGAGCCAATCAATGCCTGGGGAACAATTAAGCTCAAGAGAAACCAGTTACACCAAAAAAAGTTAGGGGCAAATTTACTAAAGGACGAAGTGACTAATGCGGGTGAAAATTCACCAGCGTGATGTCATTTTGGTATTTCGACTGTCGCTGTAGCAATTTCGCTAGCAAAGAAGATAGACTCTAGCGGTACTTCGCTCCCTAATGCCTGGCAAATTCACAAATTCAGCATTTTACTGAAGGTTACCTCTTGCACCAGACTTGCCTTCGCCACCTTAGACCAGGCAAAGTGCAATAGATTAGATAGGAGTTCCTAAAAAAATTGTTGAAATTTTTTCGAAGTCCTAAAAAACGCGAGTGTCTTTTCCTTTTTCAGAGTGATAGGCTGAAAAAAAAGCGCATTTTTTTTTCGGTAACTGGCTTTTCCCCTACATTTCCTAACATATGGCACATAAACTATACACTGGGCTCATGTGTAGGGCAATATAACAACATTATTTTATTTTATTAAGGTTTCCCAGGCTTGTGTAGTGTAATGTATTTGCTGCAACATATACGTCCATTCAACTTTAACTTCCAGCCGTATGCAAATTAGCCAACGCTAGCGCAACTTCACTTTGCTTGACGCAGTAACGCTAATGCAACTTCGCCAGTGCTCGGCGTCCTGGACACAACTTCGGATTTTAGTGAATTAGCGTTGTCCTGGCAAATCTACGCCTGGCGAAGTGTTGCCCTGTGAGTGCGTTAGTGAATTTGCCCCCAAGTGTTTAATATGCATTTAAATATAATGCACTGTTACCTGCTAACAATTGTGTGTGCTTCAGAAACACAACTGCAGTTTATATAAATTAGCCGCTGTTTATATACAGGGGTGGCCATTTAACCTCAATAGGACAAATGGCCCATGATGACACTGCACGTAAGCTCTATCAAATACAATGATTTTACTTCTTACACAGGAAGATAAAAGAGGACAAATGGCATTCACGGCATGGCATATTTTGCCAAGAAATTGTTTATTTGTAGGTGCTAAACGGACACAAACTGGTGCTATGAAAAATAATTGGACTTTTTGACATTACTGGTCCTTTAATTGACTCTGCATGAGGCAAACGTGATGGATTCACAAGCCTGACAATCTAAGGTATCCAGTTGTTCTGTAAAGTACAAAGTGAAATATGCATTCTGTCTGCAAACCAGATGTGCTTCTTTAATGTTTCCTCTGGGTCATTATGTATTTAAAGTGTACAAAGATGAAACCCTCCCAGCAGTGTCACATTGCAGCATTGACTTGGAAACAGACCGGCACAGAGCCTGATATATACCCTCTTTTACTTTTCTGAGGAATGTTCTATTGAGATTATCCTGACAGACTTAATGAGCCCATTTTGATTTCTTATGTCTCTGTTTACCTCTCTCTATCTTTTCATGCTCTTACTGTAGCTTGAATTTTAAACAGATAACAGTTCTGCATCGTACTGTATTAATGTTTCATTTCAGATTGTCTCCCCACATGGATGCCATATCATACTTTTGATGAATTTTGTCTAATTTGACAATGTTATGAGATTTCTCTTTGTTTAAGCTGCATCGGGAGTAGCTTTGTCTGTTATTTTCATCCTTGAGATTTTATAAAAAAACCAAAATGTTGAATCAATAATATGGCTTTTGCTGTAGAAGACTGTCTAAATTGCAAAGAATTTTGACACTAAAATTGATATAGTATAGAATTCTAGGTAATGGGCATGATCAGATACTGATACCTCTGGGGTTATTTATTTTTCTTCGGAAAATACAATTTTTTCTGAGAAGTGCAAAGTGCAAAAAGTGCAAAGGTGTTAAAAGTCAGATGAAAGTCAGATGAAAACAGTACTCCAACGCAGACCTGCTGAAAACATGTAAAAGTCAATGGCATTGTCCAGTTAACAAATGGAAAATCTTGCACAGTTTCCGAAAAAATCATAGCTTTCAGATGATTTTATGAAAAGTTGTAGGGTTTCTAGCAGAAAAGCAGAAAATATGAAAAAAATTTAAGATTTAGATTTTTTACGATTTAATCTGGGCTTTTTCAGCGCAAAAAAAAACCTCATGAAAATGCATTAATAAATGAAGTCTGTGCTGATTTGGTCACACTGGTTTTCATAAAAAGTAAGAAAATTTTGTTATAACACCCATTGGGGCAAATTCCCTAAATTCGCCAGCAACGGCTTTGCAGCCATCGCAACACTTCACCAGGTGTAAAATCTCTAGGACAACGATAATTTACTAAAGTGTGAAGTTGCTTCCAGGGCACCGAACGCTGATGAATTTTCACTAGTGTTACTTCGGCAATCAAATGAAGATGTGCTAGAGTTGCTTGATTTGCATATGGCAGGAAATGATAAAGTTACATGGACGTATATGTTGGAGCATTACATTACATTACACAAGTCCAAGGAACCTTAATAAATAAAATAGAGTTTTTAGGGGGCGTGGCCTGACGCTGTACCTGTGCAGTCGCATGTGTTGAGAGCTCCCGAGACAGAGGCCTCCAAAGCCGAGATAATTGCGATATAAGATGACTAAACGTGGGAAACAGAAGGCGAAATCCCCTCGACAAGAAGCACCCTCTAAGAGCGGAATACCATCCTTCTTTAACGCCAAGGAGGGTAATGGCAGTCAGAAAGACCGTCAGCGGCGGCCATCTTGGGAAGCAGGCCTAGATGAGGAGGCGGCCCGGGAAAGCGGCAATTCTACCTCCACCTCCACGACACCTCGGCGCAACCCACAGCCAGATGACGGTGCAATCTCCCCAGCACACCACACGGCAAGTACTGTTGTTCCTCATACGCCTATTGCCGAGGGTTCTCTGGAGTGGAGCAGTGGCGACGGAGGGGAGTGGGGCAAGGCCCATGAGTCGCAGGCCTCACAATCAGAGTGCTGCGCGGCCCGACCCCCTGACTGCTCTGAGGCAGTGTATATTCATCAGTCGCAACCCCCACTTCATGGCTCCTGCACTTTGACTGAGTCGCTAACGGGGGCCATTGACCAAGACACGAGGGGGCGACCCTTCATGGCGGACGTTGTAATGGTGCAATCACACCTGCCACCTACACCTGGTGTTTATTCCGCGGATATGCAAGCCATTAGGAGCCTCATTGGCAACCTCCCCACGAAATCTGATTTTACTATGCAGATGGCACAGTTGGAACAATCTTTACGGGGTGAGATTACGACTATTAATAAACACATCCAACATTTGGGCGCTAAAGTAACGAGGCTTGAGGATCAACATGGGGAACACTCCAAGAAGGCGGAGTCCATGCAAGTAGTGATTGACGCCCAGTCACGGCAACTGCTCCAGTTACAGCAACACCTGGATGACCAGGAAAACAGGAGCCGCCGGAACAATATCCGCATTAAGGGCCTGCCAGAAGCTACAGGGCCGGAGGACTTGCGTGTCTCCATCCAGGACATTTTCAATAGTTTACTGGGTCGGCCAGACGGTACCCACCTGGAAATGGACCGTGTACACCGGGAACTACGGCCTTTCAACCCGGAGGCTAAATATCCAAGAGATGTCATTTGCCGGGTCCATTTCTATGCGGAGAAGGAGATGATTATGCGGAAGGCGAATGATAAAGGGGAAATTGACTTTGATGGTGCCAAGCTCAAGTTGTTTTCTGACCTCTCCAAATATACGCTAAGGCAAAGGAGAGCGCTTCGCCCGTTGTTGCAGGCCATGCAAGACAAGGGTATCAAATATCGGTGGGGCTTTCCATTCGCCTTAATTGCATCTGATAGAGGGCGCACGGCGGTGCTGCGATCCCCAGCGGACTTGGAGGATTTCACGAAACGGCTCGGCTTACCCAAGATCTCAGTTCCGGATTGGAATCAACTTGCCTGGGACCCGCAGAGGAGACCACCCTGAAAGTTTGGAGCTTCCGACCTTGTATGAGTCATCGACCCTTCTTTACAGCTCTGCCCAGGACTGTAATATTGGCTGTTTGCCTATCCAGTGCTTTGGCCGACTCCCTCGTTGGGATACTTGTGTGACTGTACTAGTAATCGATGGCAGCTCTTCCACCGTGATCTGGGAGACGTGAGATATTAATACCTATGCCTTTATATCTAACTTGTTTATTTCTGTCTTTTCTCCCTCCACTTCTTTCCTCTTGTTTTGCTGTCTGCAACTTCGTCTGCCTATTCCAATGCTCTGTATTATTGATATGTGAGAGGGTCCTGTTACTTCTGCTGTTACTAGGTTTGTGCCTACTATATGTGCCTTTTATAGTTGCTACAAGTGGCCTGACGGTGGGTCTGCACGAGAGGCCTTAGACTGCCTCCATTTCTCTATATCCTTAATCATCCTGAGTGACAGTGCGTGTGCAGGAGCACCTCAGGCTCACGAGTATTTGTGACTCTCAGATGCTTACGTACCTGTTAGCCTTCTCAGTAGCGATCCCCCACGGTGCTATGCCTGTTTCCTACTTTTCTAGTTAAAAACTTTTATTTAGGAAAAAAAAAAAAAAAAAAAAAAATTTCTCATTATTCCAGTTTGTACTTGGCGGCTTTGGAGGCCCCTTTTCCTCTTACACACCCCTCTCTAGTGTGCTCTCCAGTCCGACATGGTACTGGCGCCCGACCTTGCTCCCCACACTAGGGAAAACATGGGTATGAGACCCGTGATCACAGTTGTGTACTTAGTTTTTTGTTTATTGTTTGTATGTGAAATCCCGATTCCCTTGACACAGTTCCAATTATCTCATCCCCCGAGTCCGAGGAGTTCATGCCCTGCAATTTGGTTTTTGGTAATTTTGGATAATGGCTAGTATTAGAATCTCCACTCTAAACTGCAGAGGCATGAACACTCCAGAGAAAAGGTCACAATTGCTATACGAAATGCATAAGTCTAAAACAGATATCCTACTTTTGCAGGAAACGCATTTTAAGGAAGGACATAGGCCTGTGTTCACCAACAAATACTATACTACCTGGTTTTTTAGTGACAATCCAGATGCTAGGACAAAGGGAACAGCGATAGCTATACACCGCAACTGCACCCATCACTTGATTGATACCAAGAAAGATGACTCGGGGCGTATACTTGCAGTAAAAATTGAGATACAGAAATCTGTTATGACCATTGTCAATTGTTATGCTCCGAATGTTCAACAGCCCCAATTCTTAGAGAAGTCGTTTCAATTTCTGTCCAATTTGATGGAGGGAGTTGTGGTTGTGGGGGGAGATCTGAACATAGCGCTGGAGCCCCTATTAGATGTATCCACTGGGAAATCGAGTATCCCCTACCGCCAACTGAAAAAAGCTAAAACAATGCTACATTCCCATCAATTAGTGGATAGTTGGAGGTTTCAACACCCGACCGTTAAGGATTATACCCATTATTCTATTCCACATAACCAATATAGTCGGATTGACTACCTTTTCATCTCCCATCATGTCCTGGATTGGGTTAGAAACACGGAAATCGGGGCTCAGACTTGTTCAGATCACCACCCGGTCCATTTAGATCTGAATGTCCCTGACCTTCCCATACGTGCTTGGTCTTGGCGACTTAATGAATCCTTACTGGATGATGCCCCTTGTCTTGCTGAATTAAGAGAGGTAATTTCTAATTTCGATTCCGACCATAAAGAAGACCCTACCCCGTGTCTAACTAAATGGGAAACTCTGAAGTGTATGTTGCGGGGCTCTTTAATTAAACACGGAGCGAGACTGAAGAAACAACGGGCTAAGGTTATGCAGGAGTTAATTCTTAAAATTCAATCCTTGGAACGATCCCACAAGCAATCTCTGTCCCTACAGGTATTTGGTGAGTTGACTAAGGCTCGTCAGGAATTGTTAGCTCTCACTCAACAGCGATATAAGAAATTCATTGAACGGTGTAAGGGTCGGTTCTATGAGATTGGCAGTAAATGTGGGAGTTTACTAGCTAGACAGTTAAAGAGGAAACATTTGGCCACCTACATTCCCCATATTAACACTCCAGATGGCTCGACCACTCACCTCTCCTCGGAGGTGGCTGAGACCTTTAAGCAGTACTATCAGGCACTATACAATATCAATAACCCCGCCGCATCCAACATTTCCCCACAAATGTTGGATTATATCAAACACTCATCTCGCATAACGACTCAAGACCCGTCCCTGCAGGAAGCATTAGCTCAGCCTTTTACAACAGAGGAACTTAAGGCAGCCATTGCCACAACTCCGAGCGGAAAGAGCCCGGGTCCTGATGGTTTCTCAGTGGGACTATACAAATCCCTGGGAGGGAATTTGGCTCCGGCAATGCTAGCAGCTTATAATTCTATCTCAGATCTCTCGCCTCCCTCCCCGGCATTCTTGGAGGCTACCATCACCTTGATTCTAAAACCGGGCAAAGACCCGAAGAATTGTACCAGCTATAGACCCATTTCGTTGTTGAACGTAGATACCAAATTGTACGCAAAATTGCTGGGTAACAGAATTAAGCCGTTGTTGAATGATTTGATACATCCAGATCAGGTGGGTTTTGTGCCCGGGAGGGAGGCGAGAGATAATACCTTGAAGGTCTTCTCTCTTATACAGACTGTTCAAACGGGGAAAACCCCGGTGCTCTTATTGTCACTAGATGCGGAGAAGGCCTTCGATAGGGTGAGTTGGGCCTTCCTTAAAGCGGCAATGATGCAGGTGGGATGGGGTGAGCGGTTTATCTCTAAGGTAATGGCCCTTTATACTGTTCCCACTGCTAGGATTAGAATTAACGGGATCCTGTCTGAACCGTTTAGTTTGGCGAATGGGACGCATCAGGGGTGTCCCTTATCTCCATTGTTATACATTCTGGCGATGGAACACCTTTTGCAAGCGATTAGATCGAATCAGCTGATATTGGGGCCCACGATTGCGGGCCAGGAGGTCAAGACTGCTGCATTCGCAGATGACCTCTTAATATTTCTTAAATCTCCATTCCTATCCACTCCGCCCTTACTTGCGGAATTGGTTAATTTTGGGAAGTTTAGTAACTTTAAAGTAAATGTCACAAAATCTGAAGCTTTAGATATTTCGTTGACCCCGGGAGAAACCAGGCGAATACAGGAGAACTTTCCGTTTTCCTGGCAGTCTCATTCGCTTAAATACTTAGGCATTCAAATCCCCAGAGATCTGAGCCAGACGGCAACATTGAATTACACTACATTGTTAGCTCAATTGAAACAAGAGATCAGTTCTTGGGGGTTGTTGCATCTGTCATGGTTTGGAAGGATCAACGCAATAAAAATGGTTATTTTGCCAAAATACTTATATTACTTCCAGACCATACCTCATCCACCGCCCCCAGGGATGATCCAGAAGGTTAATACTATTCTGATACGATTTGTTTGGGACAACAAATCGCCGAGATCAAAAAGGTCTATTCTATTTACCCACAAACGGAAGGGAGGCTTGGGGCTCCCAGATTTGCATTCTTATTGCCAGGCGGCCAATTGCCAGCGTATAGTGGACTGCTTCCATCACACCACTTGTAAACTATGGGTAAAGCTTGAGCAAATCCAGATGAAGCAGCCCATAACAGCGCTTCCTTGGCTGAAAGTATCTGACAGACTTAATAGACAACTTCTCCCCCTAGTTACGCAACTTACACTCTCTATGTGGGATAAATTATCCAGATCGATCGCCATCTCCAGTAACCCGGGACCTATGACCCCGCTGATTGGTAATCCTAGTTTCCCTCCAGGTACTTTGAGTAAGGGGTTTTTTACATAAACATGGGCGTGACACTTTGACATTTACCTCGGTCAGAAGTTCCAATGGCATAGCCCCCCTTCACGCTATTGTTGCTGAGCCAGGGAACTCTTTCTCCTTTCAATTTATGCATCACCAGTTAGTACATTGGTTCCAAACACACTCTGACAAGGTTAAGTTATTAACGGATACAACGCCATTTGATGAGCTCTGTCTAGCTAAGGCCCCACCACAACATACCATCTCGCAGATTTACAATATCATTCGTTCTGGTTACACTACGAAATGGGCAGCTGATATCAAACGCAACATTACCGAGAAAGAGTGGGACGTAAGCTTTAAGCTAACACATACGATGGCAACAGCCTGTAAAGCGCAAGAGACGAATTACAAAATTTTGTCCCGAAAGTATCGGTGCCCGGTGGTCCTTCATAAGATGTTCCCAAACTCCTCTAACAAATGCTGGAGGTGTAATTTACATGTGGGGGATATGCTGCATATGTGGTGGGAGTGTCCTATGATTCGAGCCTATTGGGTCGCTATTATAAAATGTATATCTAAAGTGACGGCTATGGACCTCCCCATTGACCCTGGGATGGCACTTTTATCAATACCTCCTCCACAAACCATTATTGTGCGGAAAGCATTGGTTGCCTTCGCCCTAACGGCGGCAAGATCAGTTATCCCCAGATATTGGAAACAAAGTGTTACCCCGCCCGTAGGGGACTGGATAAAGGAACTAAATTCTATCATGCGCAATGAAGAATTGCTCTCTTATTCCAACAAAACACAGGACAATTTTGTCCGCACATGGTCGACGTGGGTAGTCTTTAGAGAATCACCTGATTATACTAATATGCTGGTCAGTTAATTGCATACTCTATTTCTATGTCCCTCTACATATATGTCCAAGACAGCTCAGGGTGACCTTGAGACAACTCATAGGATGTTACATACTCGGGTTTAGTATTCCCCCTCGTTTGCTGAGAGGGGAATTAAAGGTTTAGCATGGGAACTGTGTCCCCCCCCCCTCCCCTTGTTATTGATGTATACCGTGCATACATGACTCTACTTTGAGGTATATGGTTAAAACTCTCTATACTCATTGCTATGGACACTGTATATGTGACTAAGTCTGCAATTCGATTACTACCTTGCAACGTGCAATAGTCCATGAATGCTACTTTCAGGATATGTATGCATGCAACTCTTTTATATCAGTCCTGTTGTTTATTATGTGTATTTTGTCTTTTAAAAACGAAAAATAAAGAATATATAAAAAAAATAGAGTTTTTATAATGCCCTACACATGAGCCCACTGTATAGTTTATGTTCCATATGTTAGAAAATGGACTTTTGCTGGCTAAAGAAATAAAGAAAGGAAAAGACGCCAGTGTTTTTTTTTTTTGCGACTTAGAAAATTTTTGCACTAAAAATTGAGGAAGTCCTATGCACCCCATTGCACTTCGCCTGGTCTGAGCTAGCGAAGGCAAGTCTGATGAATGAGGTAACGTTTAGTAAAATGCGCATCTTAGTGAATTTGCGGAGTTACGTCCATTCGCCAGAGCAAAAATTAGGAAATTGGCGAAGTCCCTGCGGGCGGTAACGCTAGAAAATTGACGCTAGCATTAGCCACTTCACCCTATAGGGAATCTGCCCCAAGTTTCACGAATCAACAAAATGATAAATAATACAGCTTTTTATCCCAACAGTGTTTCAATTTATACTGTACATAAATTAATTAATGAGAGATCAACCAAGTCTAGATCACCAAAACATTCAAATATAACATAGCCAAGGGCCCCTCTTGAAAGAGCATTTATCAAAACTAACAAGTTGGATGCACAGATCTTGTTTAATAGAACAGCACATTTCTCTCTTATTTTCCTGCTGTTTCTGTTGTAGTTAAATCATTATGTTTTTAGCTTTATGAACACTGTAATACTCTGGGTGGCTTGGGAGGTTGGTTCTAGCCATATCCAACTCAAAAGAAGTTACAGAAAAACACAAATGAGCACTAAAAAAAATTACATTACAATAATGCCACCAGTCAGCATGTGAAGCGCCTTCCATACAGTGAGCATAATGTATTGCAGTAAACCCAAACCAGCTGGACTTAAAATACCATATTTTAATAATATATGAAAAAGATGGTTGTAAAGAACAGAAAGCATGTACATGTATGGGATCTATCATCTGGAAACCCATTATACAGAAATAATCCACATTTTTAAAATTGATTTCCTTTTTTTCTGTAATAATAAACAATACCTTGATCCAAACAAACATATACTTAATCCTTAATGGAAGCAAAACCAACCAATTGGGTGTATTTACTGTTTACATGATTTTCTAGTAAATTTAAGGTATGTAGATCCAAATTACAGAAATATCTGTTATCCAGAAAACCCCACGCCCCAAGCCTTCTGGATAACAGTTCCCATACCTATACATGCTTTTCAGTTTAGTTGTACAAAAATGGGTTACCCAGAATTAGTTTATTCAAATTTTAGCTAAACCACTGCATATAATTATTATGGTAAGTATTATGGTAAGTAGCAATAGTGGTGAAAAGCAATCTGCAAAAAAGGCAGCTTGTAATCATCTTTGTAATCAATGTTTTGTAATGATTGATTTAATATCCTCGACAGCTTGTTCTTGTTTTTTGCTGTTTGTACAATATCTGTATGTCTTAAATTAAAGACTGGGAAGACAACTAAGCATCCTGCTACAATGAACAACTTGTACCCATATCTCATGTAAATGGATTATGTCATTATCATTAGGTGCTTATGTAATGCAGTTGGTACCACTCTGGACAAAATTATTTTGCAGCACAAGATGCAGTAGAGAATATTGCTCATTCAGTCAATGCCAACACACTCAAATACAATATAGCAAACTGAAAAAGTTATGTATTTTACACTGACCATAAAGGGAGAATTTTATTAAGGGGCAGATTTACTAAAGGTCGAGGTGAATTTTCAAATGAAAAAAATTCGAATTTCAAGCTATTTTTTTGTGTACTTCGACTAGGGAATAGTCCACGAACATCGAAATTTATCATGTACTGTTTCTTTAAAAATTCGACTTCGACAATTCACCATCCAAAACTTGTCAGATTGCTGTTTTAGCCTATGGGGGACCTCCTAGAACCTATTTGGAGTCAATTGGTGGACTTAGAATCAAATTTGATTGAATGCGCTATTCCTTCGATTCCTACAATTCGAATTTGGCCGAATAAGGACCTATTCGACCAAAAAAACTTCAACTTAATTTTGATTGGTCTTTTTGAATTCGAGTTTCGAAGTTTTTTCAATTCGAAATTCGACCCTTGATAAATATGCCCCTAAATGTCATAAGGTTTTTCATTCATTCTAAATTATGCACAGGCAGCTGTTTAAGTCAATGGTCAAGGGTAGGAATGATGCTATTTTTGTGCTCTACAGCTATTTTATTTTTTTGCTCTACAATTTTAGAGTGTAAAATATTAGAAAACTGCTGTGTTAATTTGTTGCTCTTGAATTGAAAGAAAACATGAGATTTTTGTTGTTTTAGAAGGCTTACGCCTGTCAACAGGGAAGTAGTTCATAGATGAAGTGCAATTATTTTTGGAGTTTAGAGGAAAAGAAGCATTTGTATTTACTGCTACTGAGACAAAGCAGAGATTAATCATGTAGCACCAAAGAAAACAGCAAACACCAGTAAGAATATAAAACATTGGAGGAGGTGAATAAAAAGAAAATGATTCTCACTTGACTCCATGCCAAAATTGAAGGCTAAAATAAAATCCCATGCAGAAAAGAAAGGGAATAAAAGGATAGACATAACCATCTTTGAATAAAGAGGGAGGAGTGTGCGTCTGAGCTGAAAGACACTAAGCAGCAATACAAACTCCGCAGGCAGTGGAAAGAAAGGAGAAGCCTATACAGATTTAGGAAAGCAAGCAAAGGAACTCAAAGCAGCAGAGAGGAGAAAAGAGGATTGAACAGAATAGACCAGATATGAAAACTGGGCAGCAATGCAGCAAAGAAGCACACGGAGAGCAAGATTACAGTGAAGGCTAAAGAGAACAGTGGAGAGAAGCTGGTGATGCACAGCAATGAGAAACACTGAGATTACATTCACTTTATATATTATGAATCAAAAGGTGATCAGAAAATCAGTTGTCAATTGAAATGCACATACAGTACATTGCTGTTAATGAGTATGTCTAGGCGAAAGAATAAATTACAGAAGAGAATGAAAATTAGAAAAAAAAGTGGTGCTTGGTGAGAAGGAATGGGAGCAGCGAAAGCTTTCTGTGGGAGGGGTGTATGTCGAATCTGCCAGCTTGTTGTGTTGAAAGAACCCACTTTACTCCAGAGCAGGCGCTTATGTTATTATCCCTCTCAGCAGGCTGCTAGCAAGCTGCAATTTCCTCTTAGTAAATCAGAAAAGTGCAAGATGTGACAATTGCTCACTTGGCCACCTTGTAGAGGGTTTCTGTTGTTCACAAAAGGGAGCTAATAACACCCTGTGATGCACAAATAGAGAACTAGAGGGTAAGCAGGGTCTGTCGCACACCCCTCCCTTCAGTGCAGAGACACAGATGGTGAGGGGTCCAGTAGAAGGCTGACTTGAAATTCTATTAGGTTCACAAACAGGCTCTGGTATCCCAAGGGAACCCCATCTGAATAGTTGTCCAGACTGCAGTTTCTTGGCATTAATGTGTAGTTTATCATCCGTTATCAACAACATTCTCCTGATGGAATGTTTTTCAATTTTGTCGCTATGGGAAACAAAAGAAGGTTACACTGTTGCAAAAAAAAACTTGTAATGCCAAAATATAATACATGACGGCAAAGTAAAGCGTATCTTCAAGGATTTTTTGTTTTCTTTAGCAACAAAAATTTTTACAAAATGAGAATTCATTTTGCCAGTTGAATAACTTTAAATTATTTAAATTTAAGTCTAAGATAAAGGCAGACAAATATTCAAATAATGTGTAGGTTTAGTCAAATCTGTTTAGTAAAAATTGATATCATCAAAAGAGTGATAACTTGGTTGCAAAGCTTGATACTGTGGTCTTGAGACTGATATAGAGGTGTTTTCAAATATACTACAATTATTGGTTATCACCAGTAATTATGGAGAATAAGATGGAAAGAGCAGGTAAGTTTAAATGGAGCAGAATGGAAAAAAGGGGATGAGAATGAATAATTACTGTAGGTATTAGAAGCTGAATTTCCTGTCCACCAATCAACAATAATAGGCTATTTACCATATGTAATGCTGAATTGTCATGAATAATGCCAATTAAGTATTTAAAGACAATATCTTGTACAGGTATGGGACCTGTTATCCAGAATGCTCGTTACCTGGGGTTTTCCAGATTATGGATCTATCTGTAATTTGGGTCTACTAGAAATTCATTTAAATATTAAATTAACCCAATAGGCTGGGTTTGCTTCCAATAAGGATTAATTATATCTTAGTTGGGATCAAGTATAAGCTACTGTTGTATTATTACAGAGAAAAAGGAAATAATTTAAAAAAAATTAGATTATTTGAATAAAATGGAGTCTATGGGAGCTTTCTGGATATCCGGTTTCCGGATAAGGGATCCTATACCTGTACTGTAGTCTTGAGGGGTCTAAAGGGGTATTTTAAAAGGTACTATATGACTGGTTTATTACTGGTTATCACATTTTTTACAGTAATACTTTGCAATGATTTGTCCTAATGATTGGCCACTTTTTACAGTCCGAGTTTTAAAAATGGTGTTTGTTTCAGAATGAGTGAGTATATCTGTTTTGTTTAATAAAATGCCTTCTATAAGCTTTTTAAATACTTTTTAAAGATTATGTTTTAGGAGACCGCACTATTATTCTGTATGTTTGTGGTCACTAGTGATGAGCAAATTTATTTCGCCAGCCATGGATTCGCAACGCCCATGCATTGACTTTATTTTGAGTAAGAAATATTGTCACGTGCGTAAAAAAAAAAAAGTTGCACATAAAAACGCCCATTGACTTCAATGTGGTTAGCGAATTTTGTTTGCCGTTTTGTGAATTTTTTAGCAAAACAGGACAGAGTCGCTAATCATTAGTGGTCACTCTAATGTGCACACGCAATGTATCTATAACAACAGCAGCTTCTGTCTTGATGTTCCTATGGAGATCGTCAAAATAGAAGAAACGTTATGGATAGGTGGATTTAATTGTTTTTGCTTCCAAAATTCAGAATTTGTAATATGGAAACAAGATTTTTCTCCTCTGGTTAGAGATGATATACTGTAACCCTATGGCTATTACTGTTTTCTAGATGACAGCAAAGATCTGCTAACATATAATAAGAAAACAGAAAAATTACCACATTGGGAGTGTAGAGTCTAGGTGCATTCTTTTGGTTTATTATCACATTTCTAATCTCGTTAAATTATACTTGTTACCCTTGTTTGGCTAAAAATGCCCATATTTCTGTTCTATTATTTCACAGCACTGATTCAGTCTTATCTGAGATTTTGGTAAAATCAGTGTTGAATAGTGATGGGCGAATACATTCGCTTGGCACAAATTTGTGGCAAATTTCCGCGTTTCGCCGCCATTGAATAAATTCGTGACTCTCCTGCGAAAATTGCCCAGTGAAAATTCACCAGCATCAATTTCAGATTTTCATGATTTTTTCGTGAAAAATTTCGAATTCCTCAATTTTTCGTGAAAACGTTCGAATTGCTAGATTTTTTGGTGAAACTGTTTGAATTGCTCGATTTGTTTTGTGAAAATGTTCGAATTGCTTGATTTTAGTGAAGACATTCGAATTGCTCGATTTTTAAGTGAAAACATTCGAATTGCTCGAATCAGAAACTTTCAGATTTCCCGATTTTTCGCCCATCACTAGTGTCGAATACAAGTGAGAAAGGAAAGTATTCTTCTGGGTAACTGTCAGATCCCAGCATTCTTGGTATATCTGAAGCCTAAGTAGATATAGTTGCAAAAAATTTTAGGGGTAAAAACTGTGGATATTCCTGATTTTTTTTTTATCTGTCTTTGTAATACATCCTGTAATATCCCAATAACAAGAGAACTGTCATGTTAGGTTTTTATTCTTAGATTCAAGAAAAGACAAGCCTGATAAATATGATAAAGGTTTATGCTGAGTACAAGGGTCAAGAATGGGGACAATATATCTGACAGTAATAAGATAAACATTATAACAATAATAACATATAGTAATGTAGCGCTATAGTAAATTGAGTGCACCTTACTCTACTATAAGCTTCACTCCCAGTACATATGCTCGGAAGAGACCTAAAAACCTGAGGGAGTGAGACTTCGCAGCGATGTGGAAGCAGGGTGTAGTGCAACTGTAATCAGGGTGCAAAGAATTGGGCGCCAGTGGTTCTTATAACTTAACCATAGAACAGATTTATTGAGCACAGTATACAATCCTCAGTGGAGTACATAAATCAGAACATTGCAGGTTCATACAGTACATTAAATAGGCAGTACTCACAACACCTTTGGTCAGTATGATTCTCCTCAGAGATAGGAACAATACATGCAGCTTTGAGGAGGTACACCCAGCTTTCAGCCTTTTCCCTAAGTGGAACCTGAGGGGAATCTATCTACCCTAGGTCTGTACACTTAGTCCCTACTTCTGGGCAATAAGAACCCTGGGATCTTAATCCCACTACAATCCTCGTAGGAGCCTCAAACTGCTCAGCTAAATAATCTGACTGACTGTCACTCCTAGAGTGATCTATAAGGGTGAGTAGCCTATTCTTACTAGACCTGACCTGTCTAGGTTCCACTCGAGCTCTGCCTCCTGCACAGGCTAGAGCCAGCACAAGATGGACCCTGAAAGCATGGCTTCAGAGCCTTTTATATCCTAGCACAGTGCCATCTGCTGGTCACTGTGAGAAGTAGCAAGAGTCAACAGTACCCCTCCCAACTGTATTTTAGGACCCAATTAGGTGTCCATAACATGGAGGGACTGCCCGCACAAAATACTAGGGGTGGCTATTTTACACATCCCTACAGTAATATAAAGGTGGCAAATGGGTATTGCCTGGTACACCCCTAAGTTGCTTATTAGAGGACAATAGGTGCAATGGGGGCATTTGTTAAGTACAGAGCTCCCTTGTGTCTGTGCAAGCTACACAAAGTGCACTGGTCAACTTACACCTGTCATTTTCACAAATGCAAATGCTTTCTGTATGGGCCCTATGTGATGTTCCATGTATAAGAACTTGCACCTGTACAATTAATAAATGAGTCCTCTTGATAAGAACTTTATTATTCCCCCAGCAAACGCAGCATATATCTTGCATACATTTAGGCAAACTCTAGAGGTTTCTATAAAAAGAAATAGATACATATAATATGGAGATTGTGTGCAGCAATGGTTTGCTGGGTTGTCGAACTGATTGACAGCATTTTTTACTTAAGTAAGTTAGCTTTTAATGGAAGACTTGTCACACTGGATCTTCCTGGCTCAAAATACTTTCAATATTGCCCCCAAGATTAAATTGCTGTAGCATTAAATGCAGCTACATGCCCTTTGTTACAGAGATCAGGTCTGACACATCACTCTCTGTATACTTCTAGACATTTTGTAAGTATCTCTGCTGGTTTTTTGTGATGAGCAATTCTTTGTGTGAAACGGCGAATATTTGCAAAACACATAGGGGCAAATTCACTAACCGGCGAAAATTCGCCAGCACCTGCTTCGCGCACATGGCAACACTTCACCAGGCGTAAATTCGCCTGGACAACGCTAATTCACGAAGATCTGGAGTTGCGCACAGGGTACCGAATGCTGGCGAAATTACGTTAAATTAACATTGGCTAATTAGCATATGGTGTGCAGTTAACGTACAATGGACGGATATGCTGCAGCAAATACATTACACTACACAAGGCCAGGAAACCTTAATAAAATTATATAAAGTTGTTATAATGCCCTACACATGTGCCCACAGATAGTTTAGGTGCCATATGTTAGCAAATGTAGGGGGGAAGGAGGGTACCACCAAAGAAAAATCTTTTTCAGCCTTTCACCCTTTAAATAGAAAAAAACACTAGTGTTTTTTGGGACTTAGAAAAATTGTAAAAAAAATTTGAGGAACTCCTATCTACTCTATTGCACTTCGCTTGGTCTGAGGTGGTGAAGGCAAGTCTGGCGATAGAGGTAACGGTCAGCAAAATCATAAACTTAGTGAATTTCTGTAGTAATGCTCTTTCGCCAGCCCGAAAATTTGCCTGGCGTTAGAGTGCGAAGTTGCGCCAGAGTCTATGTCCTTGGCGAAATTACGCCAGCACATTTAAGCCAGCTACCATAGGTTAATTGACGAAGTGCCGAAATGACGAATTTTCACCAGCGTTAGCCACTTCCCTCTTTAGTAAATTTCCCCCATAGAAGTCAACAGCCTCATTTTGCAGCCACTTTTTTGTGCAAAATAAGTTGAAGTCATGGGTATTTTTTCACTGTAACATTTTTAAGCACAGAATACCTTGAAGTCAATTGGTGGTTTTTCAGGGGGGTCAATCTATGCTTGCCAAAAAATTCTCTTCAATACTTGTCTTCCTTAGTAATAAACATTCATAACGTTCCTTTGAGAGGCCCCAATACTTAACTAGATTTATTAATATAATGCAAATATTATGTAGTTTGAAAAGTATATTATTGGTTTTAAAAGACAATCAAAACATATGAATAATATATTAATATTTTACTGTATTGGTATATATTTTCCACATAAATTGGCCTAGTAAGTTCAAACAAAACCTGCTTTTTATTCTACTCTACTCATCCCACTTATCCCCCATAGATTATAGTTCTTAATGAGCTTACTTTTTTGCCTATTACAGTTCCATGGTTTAACTAGTATTAAATCTAGACCCTGCTCTAGAATTTCAAAATGTATTTTGTTTTGCTGAAAAAAAATTTGTGCACTGGAAAAACAGTTTTGGTAGAAAATGTTGTGAAAGTGAAACAGGCCTTCAGTCATCACTAGCTGTTCACCTACAGTATAATCGTTATATTTGCTACTGCAAGGGGTGCACATAGGAGAACAGATGAAAGTACCCTTCCATTCCCTAATTTTAAATGATGGCTCTCAAATATAAAACATCCCAGCTTACATGTGTATGTCTTATGTTGCTGTTCTTTTAGAAAGATTAAAGCTATCTGTAACATGTCCTCCTATACCTGTTAGCCCCATGCATACTTCTCTCCAGCTATTGTCTCAAACAGCATATCATTTAATTTAGAATTGCACCTCTATGTAATGAGATGTGTGATATAACAAAAAGGAAGCAGAAAATAACTGGTGATATAAAGTGATCATTGTTATATTAACATTAGTCTTAAGTAAGTTATCTTTGTGTAATTAAAGTCTACTGTCATAGTATTATGATAGTAAATTACTAGATTTACTAGCATAATACTAGCTAGAAAATAATATAATCCATCTAGTCTTACTTTTAATTTGATGTATATAAGCGCACATACATTTTTTTGTGATGGGGACACTCAGTGATGAACAAAAGGACATAAATAATAATTAGCTCCCAACTGGTCCCCTATAATGGTGGCGTAAGGCATGGTGGAAGTAGTAAACAGTGGTGTCTGAAATGTATTATAAGACAATGTGCAAAAGGCCAAAAGGTTATCTCAAGTAGTAGAATGAAACAGGACTTGGTAGTAACTAGAAAATTCACCTGCTTTCCTATTAGCAACTTTCGATCACAATGCTAGCTCCAACCAAGAATATATGTCTCCAGATACCAATAATTGGCAGTTACAATTATTCTACATGTTTGTACAAGGAAATGCCATTGTATCTCAAAGTACTGTAGTCATATTCTTTGTTGCAACGCCATGACAATGTTACCTATAAAAATACATGGGCTAATGGTATATACCTGAAGCCCTCTCATGCCATGTTTAGCAGCCTTCTCATATGTGATACTTGGGGGCAGATGTATCAAGGGTTGAATATCGAGGGTTAATTAACCCTCGATATTCGACTGCCGAATTAAAATCCTTCGACTTCGAATATTTTTCACAATTCGTTCAATCGAACGATCGAAGGACTAATCGAACGATTCAAAGGATTTTAATCCATCGATCGAAGGATTATGCTTCGATCAGAAAATTGTTAGCAAGCCTATGGGGACCTTCCTTCGAAGAAATTTTTAAAGAGACAGTACTTTGATTATCGAATAGTCAAACGATTTTTAGTTTGAATCGTTTGATTCGAAGTCGAAGGTCATAGTCGAAGTAGCCAAAAAAAACATTCGAAATTCAAACTATTTTTCCTCTATTCCTTCACTTGAACTTAGTGAATGGGCCCCTTTGTCTCTGACTTTTGTCGTACAATAAGGTTCTGGTAAGCAAATGACCAAAAAAACCAAGAAAACGTAGAAAAAACACAGACATTGTTATCCTGCACTTGCCTTTTACATCAACCAATCAGATCCCAGCCCTCCCATGTCTAAGGAACTGTCTGGGGCCATGTTTGTAATAAATAGGCAACATGGTAACCTTTTTTTTATGAAGAACAGTTGTAACATAGTGGAAAGGAGCATCTCCAACAAGGTAGGATAAAGGATATGCTATTGCAGAGCTAAAAATTTCTTAAATGGAATGTCATTTCAGCAATTGTATGTAAAAATTCCAATGCATTTTGGCAAAAAATTTAGGACAGTTTGTATCACTATTTATTAGGGATGCACCAAATCCACTTTTTTGGATTCGGCCGAACCCCCGAATCCTTCACGAAGGATTCGGCCGAATACCGAACCGAATCTGAACCCTAATTTGCATATGCAATTAGGGGTGGGAAGGGGAAAACATTTTTTACTTCCTTGTTTTCTGACAAAAAGTCACGCAATTTCCCTCCCCGCCCCTAATTTGCATATGCATATGCAAATTAGGATTCGGATTCGGTTCGGCCGGACAGAAGGATTCGGCCGAATCCGAATCCTGCTGAAAAAGGCCGAATCCTGGCCGAATCCCGAACCGAATCCTGGATTCGGTGCATCCCTACTATTTATGCAAAATAACTCAGGATTAATTCAAAATGAAGATTAAAACAACATACAACAAGGAGCAGTTCAAAAGAATGTGCAGAGTATCTACATTCAGTTCTTGAACTTATAGGGAGCCAATACATGGTCTGATACAGTATATTAAATGAAAATCAGAGAGTACGGTAAATGTGTCTGGCACTAGCATATTGGTTTGGACTGAGTAAAGGGGCACTAATGCTAAAAGCAACATTCTGCTGTTTGAAAAGCAAGTTGTAAAATTCTTCGGTATTCCTTTAATATAATCTATGCATCTACAAAGGTATATAAAAGAAATACTGTATGCTTATTGCTTGGAAAGTTCCTATTTCATGATTGCATAACAAGTTGGTGACACAGAACTATATACACTGTAATGCAAGTATAATTGTCTAGGCAATACATTGAAGACTACTGAAAAAAAAAACAGAAGCAGCCAAGTGTTATAAAATTTCTGGATCAAGATTAACTTCATTACAGAGAGGTGCTGGAAACAAAACTGATGGATTGACTAGACTAGATTAACAAAAACACCTTACGTGTTTCATGTGTGTCCACACATAATCATAGGTGTATTAGAACCAGGACCCTTGCTTTAGACTAGAGAATCCCTGCATTGTGCATTTAGTGAATATAAACACTATATTAAATGTTGTACAACAGCAATCTGGAAGGCAAAGAAAGGAAATGAAGAGTGCATAGCGGTGGAGGTAAAGACTAATAAAAAGATGTAAAATAGTAAAAGATGCAGGCTGAGAGTGTTCCTCCTTTAAATAATGATACCCGTATGCTTGTAACAGATACAGAAAAGCCAAATGTGCTAAAGCAGTTCTTTTCTTCAGTGTATACAATTGAGGAGTCTGAGTTCCCAGGCTCACTTCATAGCTGCACTGATGGGTGAATCTAGGCAGTGGCTGACTCAGGATATGATTCATAAAGCTTTTATAAAAATGAATGTAAACAAGGCTCCAGGGCTTGATGGCGTACACCCCCGGGTTCTAAGAGAGTTAAGTTCAGTTTTAGACCAGCCATTATTTATGATTTTCTCAGATTCGCTTTCATCTGGAATGGTACCTATGGATTGGAGAAAAACTGATATAATTCCAATATTTAAAAAGGGATTACAATCTCAGCTTGGTAATAATAGGCCAGTAAATTTGACTAGCTCATAGTACAAGTTGAACAAGGGACTATGGCTGTGGTATTTAAAAGTTTTAATGTGGTTTTGTCTTCACAATCTATGATGATTATGAACTTCACACAAATATATAATAAACTTGAATATTTGTAAGTTGGTTTTTTACATATTTAAAAGACAGAGGAATTTTGAACTATATTTCGATATTTTATAATAGCAATTCCTTCTATCCAACCAATCCTTTTATCCTTTTATCTTTACAGAAGATAGAAATCTCAGAAGCATTATTCAAAGTAGCTAGGGTGCTACGGGGTTAACTGTGAGGCCTTCTTGACTATTTAGAAATGTCAGTATTTCCCATTGCTTATTACTCAGAGTCTTGAAACTTTGTAGAGATGAACAATCCATGCCAACAGCCACACTTCCAGTGTTATAAAAATAACAAATGTCAGAGTGGAGATAGGCTGATAAATAATTAGTGAAATTGTATGAGCTGTATTTTTGCAATTTCTTGCTATGGCTGCAGTAAGTTAACACATCTACTGTATGTTGGAATGGTAGAATTATGTCACAGTTGTTGTACTTTGATACAATTAACTGCCCCAACTAAAATGTACATGGAAATATGTTTAATTAGTGACTAGTTAGATAATGTTGATAGAGGTGAGAGAATGGCTCTTGGTTTATTTTACTGGAATCTACAGAATTTACAGAATCTATGGAAAATATGACTAGATTAGTATAGCATCTTGTTAGCTGTTGTATGACAATATGATAACACAATTTTCAAAATAATTTGTATGTCAACCTCAGAAATTTCTACTTGCTATCCCAGCATTGTAGCATATGCTTGCAAAAAAAAAGAATTATCCCCAGAATATTAGGTCCTGGGCATGACATAGAAATTTGCCACAAATCCATACCTGGCAGATTTATTCACCCATCACTAGTCAGTATCATTATAATTAAGACAGAATATTTCAGTGCTGAGCTCCATGGTCTAGTAGGGACAAACATAAAGACATTTTAATCACAGGATGCTTGTTTGTATGTATCTCTCTTTCTCCCTGTCTCTGCTATATCACTTTGTAATAATGTTATAAAGATTCTAGCAACCAAAATATAAAATAAATATTTCCAAAATATGTACACTTATTTTACACCAAAACATAAGAATATAACATTTTTTTTATTTACTTTCTTTAGGTACTTGTCTCTTTCTCAGTTTATTTTTGAGAAGGGCATAATGTCAAAGCTAATTATATCCACATAAAAGAATGTTTATTTCAACTTTCATGGTATAGAACATGTGCAGGCTTATTCAAATTTTTGTGGTTTTAGAGGTTTTTTTAAACCACGACTAAACTAACAAAACCTAAAACCATGATTGTCAATTGTCATTGAATTTATTAAAAGAATCAAATTTAAAAAGGGTAAACGAAAAAACAGCCGAACGAAAAAAAAATTTCCCCTCTAAAATTCTTCAGACAATTCCCAGCAAAATTTTTTTTGAAAAAGTCTAAATTTTGAAAAAGTCCAGGTTCTTTTAAGACTTAAGTCTCAGTTTATGAATTGTTGGCCAGTTGTTCTAGGGGAGATTTACAAAAATGTTGTATCCCAGGTTATCTGGCCCCCCTATTACATACACAAAAACAGGGATTTAAAAGGTTTACTAGGGAAAGCTTACTTGTAAGGTGGATGAAAATGGTGTTGTATGAATGCTGATGTAAATATGAGAAAATGAATGATGTGTGTGATTTTAATGTTAAAAAGTTGAAGTGTTAAAAAGGTGTATTTACAAGGTTTGTCCACTAGATGGCAGTGAGTTCCCCTTAGTTATATATGGGTTATATAATGGTGTTATGTAAAATGTAGTTCCTGCCCCGGCCACTAGAGGGAAGAAGTGAGACAGGACAGAAAAGGGATAAAAGGGATGGTTCCATCCAGGGCGTGGTCAGTCAGACTGGAAGGTTAGATAGGTAGAACTGTAATGGGGCACTAGGTGCCATAGCCAGCGAGGGCAAAGTTAGAAAGGGTAGCTGGCACCCCACCAAGGAGTAAGAGGCTTAGTAGCCATGGCTCGGCCACAGATAGGGAAAAGAGAGATAGACAGGACAGTGCGGACAACCCAGGCCTGTGGTGAAAATCCTACCCGGAAAATCTATGGGTGCTGCTGGGGTGGCCGGCTGGCTGAAGGAGGGAGATGGCACACGGAAATTCCTACCGGGGCAAGGTGGAGAGCTCGTAGGATGTACGGTGGACTGCCTGGCCGGTAGGTGGTGCAAGAAAGGCCAAGAGGCTGGGTTCGCAAGTCCAGTGTTGTGGTGAGACTGTGGTATATACCTGTAAGTCTGTAAAGAAGATATACTGTATGCTGGTGGTGAGAACATTGGTGTAGTGTGCCTTTAATCACTGGAGGGCCCCTACATACTTACACCCCTACATGATGGAGAGCTTCCTTGAATAGTCCCATTTCTGGGTTTATCGGCACAAATTTATGCCTTCAGTTATAATTTTGAAGGAGTGGAAGTATTAAGAAAAAAAAAAAAAACAGTGCAATGTGAGAGTGGTAAATATCTTGGCCCCATGCTTATAAAATCTGTCTTAGGTCCTGAAAGGTCCATGTGGCAAGGTACATTCTTTCTCCCAAAGAGGAACACTTTGCTTTGTTATTTATGTAATTGTTGTTCTGATTGTATTAAATGAGAGTTTTCTTATTATCCCTGAAAGGGCATGCTGATACATGTACAACCACTTTATATGTTACAAAGTGCCTTTGTAGCAAATTATACATGGCATTGGTTAAAAATCTAGAAGTATCCATGGATACTGTATATCAGAACAAATCTGTGATATACACAAAAAGTTGGAACAGGCTTTTCACAACACTATTTAATGTAACCTTGGGGTAAACTGATTTTGCCTGGCAAGGAGGTGCCAGGATGTGACTGCAGATATTACTGGGGTAGTTGATCATAATATGTGAAATGAATATTTTACTTTGCCTTTAACTTTATATAAAGTTTCTATGTTTAGTGCAAACAGTGTGTTTGATTATTGTTTCCTAATGGAACCACCCACAGGTGTATTCCCGGATCCCATTAGGTAGAGGAAATACCATGAGAGGTAATTCCCAGTACCTTTTCACTTAGCAAAGGGGACTCAGGACCTGAAGTGGTAAGGAATATGTGATGTATAACCTTTGGCAAAGGGGGTGGCCAAAAAGGGGTTACAGATTTTTATATGGTTTTCTTTATTGATTTTTATTTAGAGATTTATTTAAAGCTTGATCATATATTATGTAGATGAAAACAAATGGAATGTTCAAAAGACAGCTACACCTTCATGGAAAAAGTAGTACAGTAAGACCCTCTCTTTTTAAATGCTCTGTTGGTTGCTATTGGTAACTTTTAGATGAGGTAGAAAGCTCCACCTCTTCCTTCATGGTATGAATATAAAGCATTCACTTTGCTTGGAGCAAAAATTAAAAGCCTTGATGGTACAGAGATCTTTGGCATTGGTTGACTGATTATTAAAGAACCAAAGGGTTGATGTGAAAGGTACAGTATGAGCACACATGATACCTTACAGCAGCCCAAGGGAAAGTAGAAAAATGCAGGCCACTGTTTTAAAACTTTAGACTTACAACAGAGCAACGCACCACATTTATTTCTTATGCTGTTGCACAACCATGGCACAAACCTGTTAATTTACAAATCCCAATACAAGTTTATTATTTTTTTAAGCCTGATTCAGAGTATCATTGATTTTCATGTGGGTTGCAGAGTGTGATTCTTACATTTAGCCAATAAATGTGCTCATTAATTCTCCTTCCTAGTGCAGACACACATCTGTTTATCACCACAAGTGATGGATCTCGTACACTGATTCAAACTATGTAACTGTTTATCCAAATATTGGAATATGTTTGCATCACTTCATTTGTTTAATACCATGTTAAGTGATTTATTAAATACACATTACCTTCAGCTCAAGGATTTTTAGCAAATCGAACATATCTGGATACAACAGATGTCTAGTGAAAGCTGCAATTTCTAGATCATTTAAAGGAAACCTGAAATGGGTTTAATGGAATTTGTAGGAAAACTTTTAAATGCCTTGGAAAAAATATAATGCATCTCCAAAATGTGTAATACATATTAACTTGAAAATCTAACCAGACAGAATGGGGTTTAGTCTTCAAAGTGCCAAACTGTTGTACCCTTTCCCCTTTTACAATTATTTAAAGGCTTGGAACTGAAGATGGACTCAGCAATTGTTACTAGAGCACTAACTTCTATGTGTACTGCTACAGTCCATTGGTATGTTGCAATTATATGGTTCATTGAAAACAAAATACCAGGCCAATGTCTGGCTTATGCATTAGACCAAGAAACAGAGCAGATGAGTAAGGAAATCCTTTAGCACTCTTAGTGCTGTCCAGAACAAAAGCAGATGAAACAGAAAACATATGCTGGGATAATTGGTGCTAAAATAAAAATAGCTTTATTATTATGAACAAAATGTATGCAAACATATACAATAGCAAAAATAAAACTCTCTGTATAATATTTACATTAGGGATGTTTAGTATGGTTCTAATACATTGTTTGCGTATTGTATTCCCAAGGTTAATCCTTTGGTTGTTAACAGAATAATTTATTGTGGTTCAGTAACCTCAATATCTCAGTATGTGTTTTTTTACATTTGGAATTCAATTGGAGAATCATTTGAATTAATTTCTAAAGCAGTAACCCAAATTCAGCATGCATAAATACTATTTTTATGAAAATCAAGAGATCTATTCAATCAAAATCTATTAGCACAATTTGCCCAAATTATCTTTATATGGAACTACCTATTGCCCAGAGAAACTAGCAGCCAAATATTAACAGCTGAACAGAGCAAATTAATGAATACCAACAACTTTTAAAGCAAATTACTCATATAAAGAGCTGACCTTGGTATAAGCACTGTACTTAATAAAATATAAAGGAGGATACCATAATCAATAGAAGGACAAAACATATTCATAGCAAAACAAGGTGCTATAGAATTCGTATTATAGTGCAAACATGAATATAATGATTAAACACAATAGAGGATACTAGCATTGTAATATTGTTCCACTCCTAATCAATGCAATAAAGGCCAGAATTCAGCAGATTTGCTTGTGAAATTTAAACCAAACTGGAAATAATTTAATTTAATTTTATATTTATTTTATTGCGGATCTGTAAAAAAATGCATGTAAAGGGACTGCATATGCCTAATGTTAAGTTAAATCATCCACTTCAACTCATGCACCAGGAACCTGCAGGGCTTTGCAACCATTAAATGGTGTCAACTTACACTTAACTTTAAGGCAAGTGCTAATTAAAGGGCTCTCTGTAGGAAAGTTCAGAACTGTTGGAAAAAATTTCAACTGTGCTGCAACTGTGTAGTGCCATTATACTCTGCATGTCCCAAAATATCTGGTATATAATGTGAAAAAAGACAAACAAGACAAACAGCTCACTATTTGCCAAGTTAGGAAATCAGTGCAATTTACCATGTTGTTTTGCAAAAAAGTAAGCATAAATTTAGCCACCAGAGGTTTCTGTAAAATGTTGTATGGTTGACACAAGCTATTCCATAGCACCAACGTTCTATTATGCACATTGGGCACTAGAGTTAAGCTATTTTTTTAAAAAAATTTATTATTAGCATTATGAGAATGTATTTATAGGTTCTAAAACTAGTAATCTACAATGTGACAACCCGTTGAAATAATATTTATCTACATGTTTCACCTATATCTTATTGTAATTGCAATGGCATTTGTACTAGTACAAAACTGATCAATAAAACTGTGTTGGATAAGATACTCTAAAATATTTAGAAAAAGAAGATAGGTCAGTTGGGTTTTCACCATTAATAGCCATGCACTAAGTGATCCAAGCCTTTACATTTTAGATGTCTCAGCTCTAATACACATCAGACCACTGTATCTCAGACACAAGAGTTTTTACCCTCAAAAGGTTTAGCCAAATGCTACAGAAGTTTGATGAGGTTATTTGAGGATGAATATACATCTGAAAATCTTCTCTGTTACACCTTTCAAGAGAAAAAAGCTACACAATCACCCAGTACCACATGCAGATGGGGGGCTACATATCACTGACAGCTTGCTGGCTTTTCCTTTTTGCAGCTTGGCCATTAAGTTATACTATTAAATCTCTCAGCTTTACAATATCCATCATGACATATTTGACATTAATCAGATGTGTCAGAATTCCAGCTGCAGATGCTTAGCACGTTCTTGTACAGATCTACTACTCTGGCAAGATTTACCCAGGATTTGCTATGACAACCCATGTCATCAAAAAGATAGAACATAAGATTGCATTTGAACAAGTTTGTTGTTGTTTTTCATCCAAAGGCAGAACACAGTATTTTTGTGCAAATGCAAACAGACCCCTGATAACATATGTAAAGCTCTGTAATTCTTTGATGTATTTGTAATATATGAGCTTTACTGCTCTAAATAAGCTTATACCTGCTGGTTATTATATCATATCCTTATATACAAACCTGGGTTTGACCTAATAAACTTTTTTGAAACTTGCTACACAACCAATGGCCTCTTTGGTCATTATTTATTATGTCACTCACTCTTCCCCCTTCTAAAGTCTTAGCTTACATGGCCCTGTTATGCACTATTGTGTTTTCTCAGGATTAAGTTCTCTAATAAAGTATGCACTTGTAATAATAGGAATTTTATCAATGATGGCTCATGGAAATACTTTGATACAAATATAAGACTTTGATAGAAATATAACACTGTGTAATGTAATACTTTCACAAATAACTGTTTTACCATTGAATCCAATATGGCATGTTGAACCCAATACAGTATACAAGACAGCTTTAGTCTTGTATAATGAAGCTTTGTGGAAGGGAAAATTAATCAACACGATGACCTAATCTTTGTTCTTCAGTGTTAACATGTTTATGACTTTTGGAAATTCTCTGGATATTCTCATATGTATTATCTATTATGCTTATGATTTCTGAAGCCCTCATGAGACTTTTCTTTATTGTAACTAGGGGCAGAATATGCTAAAGGGATACTGTCATGGGAAAAAAAAGTGCTGCTCCAGCAGAATTCTGCACTGAAATCCATTTCTCAAAAGAACAAACAGATTTTTTTATATTCAATTTTGAAATCTGACATGGCGCTAAACATATTGTCAATTTCCCAGCTGCCCCTGGTCATGTGACTTGTGCCTGCACTTTAGGAGAGAAATGCTTTCTGGCAGGCTGCTGTTTTTCCTTCTCAATCTGTCTCAGTGGGACATGGGTTTTTACTATTGAGTGCTGTTCTTAGATCTACCAGGGAGCTGTTATCTTGTGTTCGGGGGCTGTTATCTGGTTAACTTCCCATTGTTCTTTTGTTTGGCTGCTGGGGGGGAGGGGTTGATATCACTCCAACTTGCAGTACAGCAGTAAAGAGTGATTGAAGTTTATCAGAGCACAAGTCCCATGACCTGGGGAAGCTGGGAAATTGACAATATGTCTAGCCCCATGTCAGATTTCAAAATTGAATATAAAAAAAAATCTGTTTGCTCTTTTGAGTAATGGATTTCAGTGCAGAATTCTGCTGGAGCAGCACTATTAACTGATTAATTTTGAAAAAAAAATTTTCCCATGACAGTATCCCTTTAAGATACTAGGTAGCTACATACGTTTGACCGTTTGAGGGACTTTCGATCTGCAGACTGTATTGGGATCTCCCAGTCTTGGTTGCAGAGAGGAGTGCTTTGCTCATTTTACTCATTCAGTAATGTATTTCTTTTTCATCCTATGTGTGTAATAAAAACCTTTGCTTATACGAAGCTAGTGTGTTTTGATTATTTCTGGGAGATTCATAGAACCTCTAGTAAAACAGCACTATAAGAGGAAAATGTGGTCCATTGCAGTACCAAAAAAACGTACATTTACTACATTGTTACTGATACTGATGGTTACAAGATGTCACAAGAAATAGAGAGGCTCAGCATTGATCTGTCTCTAAATGTCATGGAGACTGAAGGGACTTAAGGGCTTGTGATCATTAGGTCTGTCAATTTAATCATTCGATGACATGTTTATTCAGGGATCCCAGCAGGCCTATGGCCCATTGATTCGGTATTCCAAGAGTAATAAGGAGAAAATAACAGACATAGTGAACTATAAGTGAATAATTATGTCCTTAAAAAGGAAAATGCAACAAGCAACAACTATTGCTGTAAATGTGTATCATCATTAATGGCTATGTACAGTATAACATATTTTAAGGGTATTTTTTATGTCATTGAGCCAGAGGTTTAAGTGCACCTAAAAGCATTAGCTAGGGGCATATTTATCAAGGGTCAAATTTTGAATTTGAAGAACTTCGAAATTCGAATTCAAATAGACCTACCGAAATTAAGTCAATGTTTTTTTTTTTGGCCCAATAGGTCTGTTTTCGATCGAATAGGTCCATATTCATCTGAATTCGAATCATACGAAATGAAGTACGGTAATAGCGCATTTGATCGAATTCGATTCAAAGTTTTTCAAAGTCCACCAATTGACTCCAGTTTGGTTCTAGGAGGTCCCCCGTAGGCTGACACAGCAATTCGCAGGTTTTAGATGGTGAATGGTCGAAGTCAAATTTTTAAAGAGACAGTACATGATAAATTTCGATATTCAATTTTTTAAAAATTTTTTCACATTTGAATCGAATTTGGACTATTCCCTTGTCGAGGTACACAAAAATAGCTCGAAATTCAATTTTTTTCAATTCAAAAATTCACCTCAACCTTTGATAAATCTACCCCCTATTGTATTTCATTATATTCTACCTGGTTGTACTCAGGATTGATTTTTCCTAAATTTGTGTTTTATTTTTTTTAGACACAACATGCTGAATTTTCTTGCCCTTGACGTTTGTTCAAAAATCAAAAGAATAGAGGGTTGAGTTTGGAATGGACAAAAATGCACTTGTGTTTAAAAAACAGCTGTGGTTAAAAAAATGCATATAAACTTGGTTTCATTTGTGCTCAATATGCGTTTGTAAACCCATAAAAAAACAGCTGTGTGTAAGAGCCCTAAATGAACTTCTTCCTTTTGAGACATCATAGTGTTCTTCTTTAAGACTTCACATAGGTGCCTTAAGGAGGAATTTGGTGATTTCAAAGCTCTCTCTTCTTTCATAGCAACTACAGATAACTCAAATACCAAAAGTTCTACTGCTATTTTGTTTTCCTAACATTGAAGGGAAAACTTCCCTGACAGCCACAAAAGTTTTTAACATACAAAGTTATCAAATCTAATGTCAGTTTGTCATGATGCATTGAGTTGAATGCCATGATGTTTGAAAGGGAGTTAGGGCTCAGCAGCAGGGGCTTAACAATTCTTAAATTAAATAAATCACTAATTATGAAACATTAGTCTATCCCCATCACAAATTACAAAACATTTATTAGTGGTCCACTATGTCAGAATATAATATAATGAATACAACAATGATAAGCAGCCCTGTATATGAAATAACACAAATGGCAATGTTTTCCATTTACATAGAACTGTATAATGGGAGAACAGAAATGGATTGGGAAAAGTGGTGGACGATGACAGTTTACTTCATTAACAAAACAAAATGATTACTATTTATAACATTTAGTGACAGTCAATTGATATGTAGGTTGTATAAATAAACTTAATTTTAATCAAATAAATAATCTTTTAAAAAGTATTTCCATTTTCCCTGTAATTATAAAACAGTACCTTGCACTTGATCCCAACTAAAATATAATTAATCCTTACTGGTGGCAAAACAATCCTATTTGGTTTAATTCATGTTTTAATGTTTTTTAATAAACAAAGTATGGAGATCCAAATTACTAAAATATTCCTTAACCAGGAAACTGCAGGCCCTGAGCATTGCAGATAAAAAGTCCCATACCTGTATTTATATATTTTTTTTCTTTCTTTTTTTTTTTACATAGAGGACTTAGAATTTGTGACAGCATTCATTTTAATAGAAAATTATAATAATTTAAAGGTATGGAGTGAAGAATAAAGGCCTAGATGCTTAAAGGGGAAATAAAGTCTAAAATAATATAAGGCTATACATGCTGTATTTTGTGTACTAAACATGAACTTGCTGCACCACAAGCCTAATAAAACAAATAATTTATGCTGTCAAAGTTGGTCACAGGGGGTCACCATCTTGTAACTTTGTTAAACATCTTTGCAAGACCAAGACTGTGCACATGCTCAGTGTGGTCTGAGCTGCTAGGGATCATCATAAATGATCAAAACAGCACAAGTAAAATAATATCTGCCAGAAGCTGATACAGCAAGACTGATTAATAATCAGAATATACAGATTGCACTGGTTCCTATGCTGTCATGTAATCTAATGTGAATTTTATAGTTTTTGTACTGTTTAATGCAAACTGTATCCAACTTTGCAGAAACAGTGGCTGCAGCAAAATAATCCTCCAAATAGAATCCCAGTTTATATGTTTAAATCTCACTCCATGATCTTTGTCCCTGCAGCTAGAGTTGGAAACAGTAAAGGGGATGTAAAGGTAAAAATAAAATCCAAAACAAATCTCTACACAATCACAGACTGCTCTACAGAGAAACAAAAAAAGCTGCTTGAGTTCTGTATGGCTGGGAAGTAAGGTGGGGGCTCCCCCTGCTGTTCATAAGTATGATTGTTTCCCTGAAGCGCAGTTAAAGACTGTCTGACAATTCCTCTCTGCAGCTGTCAGAGCAAGTAAATGAAGGGAGAATTTCACTGCATACAACCAGGTTTCTAATAAAAATGGTACACATTTTTAATTAAAGTATATTGGAGATTTTTTCATTAAAGAAAGTAAAAATGGGATTTTATTTTTTTGCCTTTACATGCCCTTTAAGAGAATTTTTGTAACTATGTAATCCAGGCAATTATGTCATACTTCAGTAAATATAGAACAGTTAAATATATTTATTTAGTGTTATTAGTATTAGTATGTAATGGACAGACAGAAGTTTAATTCTAGAACAATTTCAAAATTTGGGGAACAGATGATATACTTGCCATGTATCTAAGAACCTATTAAAATCTTTAAAATATATGCATATTATTTGCACAAATTAGATGTAGCCTGACAATGGAGAGATAAAATGTGCTAACCTGCACAGTAGGGATTAATAATTTAAATGTTTTAGAAAATATAGCTTTTTTCTATTTCTCGCTTAGTCCACGTCAATGCGATTACAGTCAATTTCCAATATTTATTTCCAACCAAATTGTAAAATATGATTACCCGCCTTAATGTAAGCAGCATCCCTAACTATCTGAATAATATATATGGATCTTACATATGCAATAAATATGCATAACCCTAATAAGTCTTGGTACATAAAGCAAATACATTTGTAGACTCTTATGATAAGTGCCACTACCAAAATGCCACTATCCCCCTGAGATTTTAATCCATGCTCTAAATTCATGTGTACTATCTATAAATTCAAGTAATACATTATTTGTTGAGTGCAAAATTATTTACATAATATATGGGTAGATCCAAACACACATACACACATAATAATTTCTTTCTGATCAACTTATGCTATGACCACTCCAAATTAAACTTCTTGAGGTACAATTTATTTTGAATCCTAACACTTAAATGACATTGTCTGGCTTCCCACCAACTTTCCTTAAAACAAAGCTAACATATACCCCAACCTCAGCTGATGCAAACTATTGACTATGGGTTCCTAAATGGGTTCTAAATAGAGGAATCCTAAGGGTGGAGAAGAGGAAGACAGGTCAGGCAGAAAAAGAGAAAAACAACCAAAACATTACGGGGCCCATTTATTTAGCTCGAGTGAAGGAATAGAGGAACAAAACTTAAAATTTCGAATGTTTTTTTTTGGCTACTTTGACCATCGAATGGGCTACTTCGACCTTCGACTTCGACTTCGAATGGAACGATTCGAACTAAAAATCGTTCGACTATTCGACCATTCGATAGTCGAAGTACTGTCTCTTTAAGAAAAAACTTCGACCCCCTAGTTCGCCACCTAAAAGTTAGCGAAGTCAATGTTAGCGTATGAGAAAGGTCCCCATAGGCTATGCTAGCTTTTTTTAGTTGAAGAAAAATAGTTAGATCGATGGATTAAAATCCTTCGAATCGAACGATTCGAAGGATTTAATAGCTTGATCGAACAATTTTAGCGAATAGCGCTAAATCCTTTGACTTCGATATTCGAAGTCGAAGGATTTAACTTAGACAGTCGAATATCGAGGGTTAAGTAAATTTGCCCCTAAGCTTTGCTATATTTGATGTACAGTCTTCTGGGTCTATAAAAATAATGGGCAATGTGCCCCCTGTTGTAATTTATGAGCTTGTAAGTCAAATGCAAGTCAAATGCTTTTATACTGGTCACAGAACTCAAAAAAGATTTTCGATGCATTTATAACTTATAATACTCTTTGGTTTCTTCTACTTTTAACTTACTTTTTAATTTGGAACCCCTTAGTAATCCATAGTCAACAGATTTCACCTTTTTCAGCAACTGAAAAAGTCAGGCAAATCCTCTGTGACTTTTAAGATGTTTAAGAATTAGATTTGGTGTGCATTATTCACTTTATATATATATATATATATATATATATATATATATATATATATATATATATATATATACGTATATATATATATATATACGTATATATATATATATATATACGTATATATATATATATATATATATATATATATATATATATATATATATATATACATATATATATATATATATATAACATGTGTTGGTCATTGTTAATATTCCTCTTTTACATGCTATACGTTATCATTAGCCAAAAGGTGCTTGATGTATACTGCAGTTTAGTGAATATGGGATGCTTTTCTATATTTTGTTATTCAGTCTCACACATTATCATACATTCTGTACATAACAGTCCATAATCTGTCCATCTGATGGTGGGTTTTATGGTTCTTATTATTTTAAATTTAAAAAACTTCATGTAATAGTTATATATATATATATATATATATATATATATATATATACAGTGCCCTATTTGCCTAAGTGCATACAGTGTGTGTATATATATATATATATATATATATATATATATATATATATATATATATATATATATATACACATATAGATACTTAGCCTTTTTCTTTTAACATCTAGAGAATAAGAAAACTCTGGGTGCAGCGCCCTACTTCTCTAAGTACATACAGTGTATAAACTTTTTTTTTTATAACATCAAGAGAATAAGAAGCATCTAGGTCATGTAAAACTGTGGTTTCCCAATGGGTTACTTGGCTAAAACAAGCTTACAGTTGAAAAAAATATGGAATACACCATTGGGACTTTGACTTGTCTCTTGCTACATGTGATCTATGACAGAAAAAATACACATTCTGCTAGCTAGAATATATCCCTATCATTACCAAAAGTCATGCTTAGAAGTGTTGCGTGCCATCTGTGATTAAACCATAATTTGATTATGCTTTTCATGCCTAGATTTGTTAGTGTTGTTCAAATTGCTACTTCATAGAGGCCAGCTCATTTATTTTACAGAGATGCATCTAGATCAGGGTAACCAAATACCAGGTTGCCATTAAAACATTTTGACCATATGTGGAGTTGTGGATCATTTAGGCTCCCACAAATAACTGCAGTTGAAAAAGTGCATTTAATCATAGTGCACAGCATTTCAGACTGTACTGCATTGAAAATATCCTGCTAACTGGACCAAATCTTCCTACCTTCTAAATTTAATTAACTGCATCTGCAAAATGACTTAATTTAATGTGGAATCTGACACCTTGGCTTTTTTTCAGTTGCAGCAAGAATTTGTGTCCCAAACGTTTTTGAGCAGATTATGAAGAGATTTTTAGCTTTGTTCAAAGATTGTGCCTGATTGCTCTGAAGAACCATCTAACATTTATTAGGTTAATGTCACTAGTTGCTATATTTCTATCTGTAATTAATCAGTAAATTGAAATCAAGAGACACATTTTCACCGTATGTCAGGGAAAATTTAAGGAGGGATTTAAGTAGTTGCCTTAAAGACATTGATTATATCTATAACGGATTAATTATAGAATGGAAAGCAGAAATGGAGGGAATTTGGCAAAGGGACTGTCGATGTTCTAAAAGGGTAGATAACAACTAGAAAATTAATCAATATGCTATCTACAGACTGAAATCTGTATAGACTGAAGATCCTGTGTATTGCAATGTAGATAATCTTATACAGGTATGGTATCTGTTTTCCGGAAACCCATTATTTACTGAGCTCAGAATTATGGAAAGGCTGTCTCACATTTTATCCAAATAATCCACATTTTAAAAAATGACCTTCCTCTCCCAACCCATAGTTGCTACATGTTAGGATGTTTCCTATTTTACATGGTTTAATTACGTTATTCATTATATATTTACCAATGTATTACTGGCTTCTAAAATGTGGCTTCTAAAATATCTATGCCAATGGTTTAAGAAAGAGAGTTAATCTCTAAAATTTCTCTCTCTATATATATATTAGTACAGCCCACAGCTGTCCACAAGTTACACGATTAAAATTCTTCCCAAGAGGGATCTTTGGTTGCTGTACCACTGGATATTTTTTCCCAAGTAAGGAACAGCTTCTTATACAATATTTTACTTTATTCTTTGTCAGTATTAGATATATAATATTCAATGTTACACAATGCATGCTTAATAACCTAGTTTATTATACTTATTGATGCATTACTAGGTATAGTAGTTCTAGTAAAATACGTATCCCCATATGTAATAAAAGGCACTAAGTTTGCCCAGGAGTAGTAATTCATAGAAAACAATAAGATCATTGCTTTTAAACACATGACCGGTAAATGCCAACTGCTGATTGGTTGCCACCCATTACTGCACATTTAGTGCCTTTTATTGCATAAACCCGTCAGTTTAACTTAAAGTCATGCACCTGGGATGTAAAAATATCCAAGCCACTTATACCCTTAACGGGACTGCACTAGGCAAATCCATTATGGAAAAGGACCTTGGAGTCCTTGTAGATGATAAACTTGGCTGTAGCAAGCAATGCCAGTCAGCAGCATCAAGGGCAAATAAGGTCTTGAGCTGTATTAAAAGGGGCATAGAGTCACGGGAGGAGGGGGTCATTCTTTCACTGTATAGAGCACTTGTAAGGCCCCATCTAGAATATGCCGTACAGTTTTGGTCTCCATCACTCAAACAGGACATTATTGTATTAGAGAGGGTACAGAGAAGGGCAACTAAGCTGGTAAAAGGTATTGAAAATCTTAGCTATGAGGAAAGACTGGCCAAATTGGGGATGTTCACGCTGGAGAAGAGGCGCTTAAGGGGTGATATGATGACTGTATAAATATATAAGGGGATCATATAACAATCTCTCTAATGCTTTATTTACCAGTAGGTCTTTCCAGCTGACACGAGGTCACCCATTCCGATTAGAAGAAAAGAGGTTCCGCCTAAATATTCGGAAGGGGTTTTTTACAGTGAGAGCTGTGAAGATGTGGAATTCTCTCCCTGAATCAGTTGTACAGGCTGATACATTAGATAGCTTTAAGAAGGGGTTGGATGGCTTTTTAGCAAGTAAGGGAATACAGGGTTATGGGAAATAGCTCATAGTCCAAGTTGATCCAGGGACTAGTCCGATTGCCATTTTGGAGTCAGGAAGGAATTTTTCCCCCTCTAAGGCAAATTGGAGAGGCTTCAGATGGGTTTTTTTGCCTTCCTCTGGATCAACTGGCAGATAGGTAGTTAATAAACAAAAAAAAAAAAAAAAGGTTGAACTCGATGGACGTGTCTTTTTTTCAACCTTACTTACTATGTTACTATGTTACTATGTAGTCATGGGTGAATTTATTCGCCAGACAAGGATTTGCGGTGAATTTTAGCATTTGGCCACCCAAATGTATTTGCAAAACTGCTGCAGAAATTCACTGGCGAATAATTTACTGCATAAAAAAAAATTGTTGTGCGCATAAAAATTGTTGCACATCAAAGTTATTCGGACGCCCATTGACTTTAATGCATTTGGACAAAATAGTCGCACATATACAAATTGTTGCTCATGTAAAAATTGCCTCACATCAAAATAATTTTGATGCCCATTGACTTCAATGCGTTTTGCAAATTTGTTAACCATTTTGTGAATTTTTCGGTGAAGCGAAACGGGACAGATTCACCCATCACTACTTAGTAATACTAGTTTTGCTAAAATCCATACTGATGGCTTCAGAAAGAGAGTTCGTAAACTATAAAAGTCTTTTGGTTAAAGAACTTAACAATCAAGTATTTTTTTATGCTCTATAAGGAAATAATTTGTCTTGCTTCTTACATGCAAAAGTGAGAGTAGGTCCCAAACCCACTACCAAATGGTCTGACAGTTTTAAAGGGAAGAGTTGTAGACAGGAATGTGGAAATGGAAAACAAGGACTTGAAGTGAAATAAGTAAGTAATACATAATACTTTTTAATAAATCAAAAAAAAAATATGATCCCACTGATTTCATTAATCGTTAATAGGGTCACTCAATATTTGGCTTCCAAAAGCATGCTTTTTCATTCAGGATGATATTTTGACGCATTTAATAATGAGGCATTCTCAGTGTATAGGCAGATAACAAAAAAACAAGTATGTTCTCCCCAGTATAGTAGCATAGTCTTGGTAATACCAAAAGATCCTTTAAATTTTTTGACCATTCAACCAAGTTATCATTTAAAATCGATCCTCTAATCATCAACAGATTGTTGCGAATCATCTAAAATTGCTAAATTCTTACATTTTTATTTTAATGTGGTAAACTTTAAGTGTGTTTTTCTACAATAAACAGTAAAAACATCTCTTGTCATGGGTATTAAAAACAGAAAACAGAATTACAAATGTTTACTTGGAACAGAACTGCTAAGTGTTTAACTAGCAGTTGTGATTCCCTGATGGCAGCTGCTATTGCAAAGCCAAATATATCTCCTTTACAATCTGTTTTCTGTATTTCTATCACATTTGCGACTGTAAATTACAAATCGTGGAAAAGAAGAAGTTAAGCACAGTCTGCCACAAGTTGTTATAATGTGTGCTGCTGAAAAATTCTGACCCACAGTATAGCACAGTAAACAGTAACAGGAAATCAACAATCAACAGTAAATCAATCTGGTCCCAAACTTTATTTTTTTAGCACTTTAAGCAAGACAGTCTAATATCCCTCACTGCCTATCTTACCCAGGAGATACATTTCATGTCTTAATATGTAGAGCAAATCTTAATACGTAAGGTATTCAAAGTATTTAAACCTACTCAGTGACTACCCCTACATAGATTTATCCCTTAATAACTATTAACTAGATGATATAATATTTGCATCATAGTTCTTACACCATTTAAAATGTGCATATACCCCACTCTTTTTGTTTATCCCCCTTGCCCTCTTTTTAATTGTTCTCTTTCAACACCACTAGCCTATGCCTTCCTGTATTATTTTTTCCCATGCAGTGCCATTTTACAAGTGATACTGAAGGAATTATGTAAACCATACTGCAGGGAGTGTTGGGGTGACTACGGCAGTGAGTGTGGTAACAGCTTGTTCGATGGTAATTGCAACTGTTTTCATTTAGCCATTTTATGGTACTGCAGGTTTTTTGTGTACTCAGGTAGAGCACACTTTTCGTAATGAATGATAAAGTGGTAAGTAAAGTACAGGTTGAACACATTTTTTAAAAGTATGGTGCAATGTAAGACATTTGTATTAGAAATAAATTTGTTTTAATCAAGCTATGATATTCCTAACTTTAGCTTACTTACCTTTTACTTGAGATCAGAATTAAACCTCTAAAAAATCAGGCTTAAAAAAAAACATATTATGCTTTTGTCAACTTTCCTTTACCACAGTCCAAGAGAAACAAGGTCAGATAAATAATTAATACATCTTTTAATATCCATTTCTAATTTGTCTGCTCTTTTCTTTAGCTGTTAAAGTATTTCCAGTGATATGTGATCCCTCTTTAGAAGATTGGGCAATTGCTTAGGGAAAAGAAAATATGTTACATGGCAAAAAATTAAATGAGAGATATGTCTCTTTGGATGAGCTGTACTGAAAGCATGCGGCCATGGCATTATGGAAGATTTGACTCATTTGCTTCCTTGCTGTACAATGAACCTTCATCATTTATTTGATGGATTTACATTTGAAATGGAAAGTAACAAGTATAAAAATATTTACTGTGGTTAAAAAATTATCGGAAATTGCTCTTTATATGTTGTAAGGAAACTATAGATTGGTAATCACTGAATTTACAGATGTTGTCCTGTTTGTTTCGGATTTTCAAACAAGCAAGTCTGAGCTTTATTGCACTAAAAGTGTTTATGTAAAATGGAAATTATTCATTACTCAAGTCATAAATAAAGCAGTTAAAGCAAATATTCAAAAAAATCAAACAGTATTCTTAAAGTTTATGCTTTTTACAAGGACAGAAATGTAACATAATTTGCCCAGTGATGGAAAGGGAATGGTTCATATGCACTGGAGAAAAATTATAATTATTTGAATATCTGTTGTTTAAAGGGAGGCACATAGAATTCTCAAAAATAAAAATGTACCTTAACTTGATTCCACCGCAATATCAATACAGACTGTACCTCTTAATTTAAACATAGAATATAAAACAATTCAATGAAGGTACAAGGACTGTAATTCCAATTAGAGATCTGGTGGCAAGGGAAGCCCTGGAGCTATAAACGCAGGGACTGCAAGACAAGGGATCCGAATGACCAGCGGCCAAATTACACTGGTTTATGTTTAATGAATAGCATATTCAGATGCAGCTGTGATTGGGTGAGAAGGAATGAGTTAAGGCAGGGAAAAGCTGGGCTGGGGGTGGAGAAAGAGAGGCATGTGATGTCAAGGGAAGAAGCAGTTCACTTCTTCAATTTCTGAGTAGGCAGAAACATGAGGAAGAGCTCTCTCTTTTATATAATGTTATCAGCTGCAATATATACACATTAACTCATCACTCTACTACTGTATTTGGGGGTAGAACTATTTGGACAGCTGCTTGTTAGGCTCTTGCTCTTTATTTGGTGTTTTAGAGCAGTTAATCTCACTGTAGTCACTGAGGCATCATGTCAGTCAGCCTGGGCTCAAAGGGCATCCTCTGTATTATATAGAAATCCTAGGCTGTGTGGCTAGGGTAGAAGTAGTTATAATGTGTTTAGGCATGTGTGTGTGCCTAAATCAGTAAAGCAAGGCCTTCTAGGTGGAAGATATGAAGGAATGGTGCAGTTATACTACAACTCACATAGACCACTTAAAAATAATGCCAGGAGGTTCTTGCATCAACAAAACAGAACAAGTTTATTTGTCCTAGACAAATGATCCAAAGGGTATAATCGCAAAATCCACATAGACAATGGATGTCAAAATGTTAAAATGCAAGGACAGAGACAGCAAAATCTGGCACCATGTGAAAGTAACCAGAAGACAATAGGAAGATTCACCCCTAACCAGGCACTATGTTAAAGTGTGGCAGGAAGTGGTCATAGGCCAGTGGGCCAATAACTGAAACATGTAAATGAACTAGATATATGGGCATCTGCCCAGCAACTAGGGAGATTTGGAAGTGTGGGGATTTAAAACCATAGGGACTTGGTAAACCTATGGGTCGCTACAAACAGTTAGGCCCATAAATATTTGGACAGAGAAAACTTTTTCAAATTTTGGTTGTGTACATTACCACAATTTTAAATGAAACAACTCAGATGCAATTGAACTGCAAACTTTCAGCTTTAATTTAGAGGGTTGAACAAAAAGATTACATAAAAATGTGAAGAACTAAAGTCTTTTTTTAACACAATCATTTCAGGGGCTGAAAAGTGAAAATAAAATGTTCATTCCTAATACTTGATTGAAAACCCTTTGCTGACAATGACAGCCTGAAGTCTTGAACTCATGATTTTGGATTTCTTTCTTTTTAATGCTCTGCCAGGCCTTTAGTGCAGCAGCTTTCAGTTGCTGTTTGTTTGTGGGCCTTTCTGTCTGAAGTTTAGTCTTCAACAAGTGAAATGCTGCTCAATTGGGTTCAGATCAGATGACTGACTTGGCCATTCCAGAATATTCCACTTCTTTGCTTTAACTCCTGGGTTGCTTTTGCTGTATGTTTTGGGTCATTGTCCATCTCTATTATGAAACTCCTCCCAATCAATTTGACTGCATTTAGCTGGATTTGAGCCTGTTAAAAAAAGGCTTTAGTTCTTCACATTTTTATGGACCTAACTGTAAATGTGGAGAGAGAATGGGAGGGGGGATTACAGTACAGTTCCCCCTGTGAATTTATTATGGAACATGTGGCAGAGCTCACTCTTTTACATAATTGTTATATAGCTGCAGTATATACACATTAACTCCTGCGTATACTGCTGGTTTTTGGGGTAGAACTACTTGGACAAGCTGCTTGTTAGTCTCATGCACTTTCCTTGTTGTTTTACAGTAGTTAATCTCACTGTAGTCACTCAGGCAGCATGGAATTTATTATAGTATATATAGAGGGAGGTGGGGCTTAGTAGGGAATAGGACAAGGCCTGAATATAGTAACTTTCCTGGGCTTTGCTTTCACAAATCTGCCAATTACACAGCATTTCTATAGATAGAGTTACTTGATTCAGCAGCCTGTCATAGGATTCTGGCCTCTATTTTACTGGGCTTAATTGACTTATGGATTTCAGCTCATGCTCAGAGGACAGTTTGCTGCTACTGCAGACAGAACATATAGTAAAACCCTCTGTTAGTATTTCGAGTAGGTAAGTATAAAGCAGAGACTGCTTATTGCAGCTTGGATGGGATGTAGTGGCAATTGGCTGCCTGGTTACACTTGTCTGTCCAACCCCTAGTGGTTGAGTGGCCAGCATGTCAGGTAGGCCAGGAAGGAATTTGGCAGTTGATTATTGGCAAGCATTGTCTCTGGGAAAAGATTTTTTTTACTTCATGTTTTAAGTATAAAATCCACAGTCCTTGCTGTAACCTGTCTGACAATTAAACATCAACACGGGGTAGCTGGCTAACCAAGATCTTTCTGGAATGTTGCTCCAATGAGCATAATCTGTCAAAGAAGCCATATATGTAAAAACTGAGAAACCAAGGCGGGGGGGTGCAACATCAATGCTGTTTTGGCACCTCTCCCTGGAAAGTTTAATATCACCTTATAGCTCAAATCATGCTTTGCAATCAACAGCTTACCTTCATGAAATCCTTGCTGATTTGAGCAACATTCCAGGGTATTTATTCCAGAAAGATCTTATTTAGGAGTCATTCTGAATTGAGAAAGCCAGCTGGATAACTGGTGAAACGTCTTCAAAAAATAAAAAACACAGCAAGTCTTTACTTATTACTACGGAAATACCATGGCCTAGATGAATGAGAATCTTCACAAAGAGTTGTTAATAATGATGGGTGAATAAATTTAGCAGGCGTGAATTTGCGGCTAATTTCTGTGTTTCCCCGCTGGCGAATAAATTCGTGAAACTGCTGTGCAAATTCGTTGGCATCAAAAAAGTTTGGACGCACGTCAGAAAAGTTGCTTGCGTCAAAACCGTTGCGTGTCAACTTTATTTAGATGCAGAACTGACACGATCATCAGAATTGAGCTTACAATAATATTTATATAACGCAGGGATAAAAGGATAGTGACTCTTTCCCTTTTCCCATTTATTTTCATTGCTAAAATCAGCATAATGATTTTCACATTTATGTATATGCACTGCTATAGTATGAGTCAAAAATGCATAAAAAGCCTTTGTTTTGTTAATGTAAGCTACTTCTAACTATTTGCTACTGTCTTTATTTTTATATAAAATGTATATATCTAACCAATAAACAGCATCAGCTTTTGTTTCTGTTCAAAATAGCATATCAAAGGAAAAGAATAACTTCTGACACATATATATATATTCATATACATGAATTCCCATAACATTACATATGCACTTCTGGGCAAAGTAATTGAAGTTGTCATGTATTGTGGAATTCGGGGAAATACTTTCCTGCAAGTAATGAGCAAGTCACTTGACCCACAAGACTAGTGAAGCATCAAAAAGTTAACTATAAATAAACCAACACACTTAGATAATGAACATGGTTGTTCTATTTATCGTTGTACTTCAGTTACTATAGTTATTGGTTATTCATTCTTCCAGTCACCAGTAGTATCTAAATCACTGCACTTTTATGGTCAGTGAAGCACAAGACCACTTCAGTAAGAGATAAGATGCTTCCTAGTATTCTCATTGGCTACTTCCTTTAGACAGATTTATAGTTGCTACAGAAGCCAGGGATGAAGGGGAATAAGGTACAGTCTCTTGCCTAATGGGAAATGTAGCCAGCTCTTCATATTTCACATAAGAAAAAAGCTTCAGGAACAAGTGCTAAAACTTAAATCAATAATCCAAAAAGCAATTTACAAGGCAGAAGAAATCAATATCTCTTTCCACCCCAAACATTGTCAGAAAAAGCCACTTTTTTGGCAGGATTTGTCCATGATCTCTGATTACAGCCATGAGTTTATACACGCTTTGAAATGCATGTGTGTGTGAAAATGTGTGACTGGAGTGGTAATACAGCACTGTTCCAGTTAGATTTCCATCCATTAAACTAAAAATCTAACAGAGACAGAAGACTGTGATCATCCACACAATTACTTTTGTAATGTTGACAATGTTCATATTTTTTGGTATTGGCATCGGAAGTACTTAACCCTACTTAATTCATCATAATATTTCAGGAACATTTCAGCTTAGCTGGCAGTGTGGCAGCAGTCTCTACAACACTGCAAATCAATAACAAACAGGCCTTTTACTACTATGAGGGTTTATGAAAGCAACACTCAATTTTTGAGCAGTCCTACATGTGAAATAAATAATTATAGATATACAGTTTAGAGTATTTTATTGCACTAATCTCTTATACAGTATATATCCGACGGTTTGGCCACATTATGGCCTTTTTCAAAAAAAGTCCGACCAAAATAGAATCCACGATTGGACCTTATTATTTTATTTAAAAAGCATGATTTAATCGGATCGGGGACAAACACAGAAAAATCTGGCGGAAATCTGAATTCTACGATTTTCCAGAGGACTTCCCAAATTTCTTGATTTTTTGCCTGAAAAGTCTGAAATAGTCGGATTTTCGGGCTTATTCCAGTGCAGACCACAGAGACTTCTAAATATAACAGGGACCTCTCCCATTGACATATACAACCGCAGTAGGTCTGAGATGCCAGATATTGGGATTCCGACTTCAATAACCCCCTTGAGGTTCTTAAACCTGACTGTTTTTCCAACTGATTTGCCCTTTTCAACCTATTAGAGTTTCTAATGCTAAGGTTGTGATAAAATATTTTCTCAGTAACTCTGTAAAAGAAGTTTTTTTAAGATAATATTCCTGTATTTAGTTTGAATGAATTTATAACTCATCATTTCTTCTCTGTAAGGGTGCCCAAGAGAGATAAACACCTAATATTAGGCAGACATCAGCCTCCTGCTAGAACAAAGCATACAGTGAAGGATTAAGTGTTAGAAACAAACCTTATAATTTTATAGAAATGGTTTCCAAGTTACTACAACAACCATAAATAAACATATTAAATAATCTTTATCTTTAACCATAATATTCCCTGCAGTTATAAACAGGCCCCAAATACACTGCATTTTGTAATCAATATATCTGTCTTTATTAAGCAGGAGAACCCATAAGGATATGTATTTAATGTGTTCTGTATGAAATAAAGAGCAATTAACTATAATGTACTGTATTTTTTTTAACCTGAACACAACAAATAACTGTATTAATACTTCATGAGCAATTCGAGCACTGAAAGTATACTTAGTTTACAGACATCAGTCTTTTTAATCTTTTCCTTACATACTGTGCACATTTTGAATAAAATGTAAAATAGATAACCCTTTGAGTGCCAAGATGGTGGTCATTTTATTGTCACACAATGCACACAATGTCTTACTTTTATAAATCCTTTAGCTAACCATAAGCTACTGCAGGTTTTAATCCAGCTCTGTACAGATTTCTATTTTGTATTTCATAAGTTTCCTGCCTATAAGGATATTTCTCTGCCTCTGCCATCTTATTGTATTTGTTTCAGAGAGCTTTCTGGAGTAAGGATTTCATTTTTGAAGTACATTTTTTATCTTTGAAATCAGCAATGTATAATCAGTGCAATGTTTTGTAATGTTTTGTCAGTTCCTTTGCCGGTGAATTGATCTTTTATGATCACAATAATAACAGCTTGTATTTATAGAGGGGTTCCACGGTACTGTTTAACTACAGATCAGATGAATCCGTTTAACTTGTAGTGTCGTAATAATGTTACTGAAATGTCAAAACAGAGGTCCATTAATTGACCTAATATGGACTGACAGGACAACATTCTTTTGAAAAAAAAGGTTGCCTCTATTTGTATGCAAATAGGCTATACATGCCTTCCATACTACATTTTTATCGTTGTATTTACAGTATGTAGAATATTCATTATTTTAATTTTCTTTTTTTACTGAAGTTTACGGGAACATGTTTTTAATGTTATGTGAAATTTGCATCAGGGATTAATGATTCTGAGTCCTCCCCGCTGCTGAGCTCTAACACTCAATAGAACAGAATGGTGTTCATCAAAGTAGTCTGGTACATTCTGTTGTTTTACACATTCATCTACTTTGATTTATTTGTCAATTCATTTCAAGTTTTAACATATGTGCAAAAATATTTAACTTTCAGCAATCCTTCAGTGTACCCTAATTTAAATGATAGTATAGTTGTTACTTGCTCATTTTACAGTTTTCACCATACCTACTGTATGTTGCTATTGTCTTTCAGACATGCTTGCCACAAACTTCCTTATCTACTCTGACAGGTCATTTACTGTGTTTATAATCCAATTACAAGAAGCCTGAAGGTGATAAAACTTAGAGGATCAAGTCTTTGCCATGTTTTCACCAGCAGAGGACATGCTGACTCAACTATGGGCTGTTCCTGGCTTGAAAATGCACATTTTAGAGTTTTCTCTCCAAAATGTATTCTGAGATAAGGGATTGTTGCCAGTCAAATGAGTTATAATTGAGTCCTTTACAGCATTAAAACTCTCTCAAGGCAATGTTATAAAATTATTTTAAACATAAAAGTTATTGATTTATGAAAATATAGAGTGAAAGAGGGTTTGCAGATATGGTCAGTTAGTCACCTAATAACATCAGGACTGGATTAAAAAGAGCTCTAGACATGGCACAAAATATTCTTATTGTTTTTCAACAAATGTACATTTTATAATTGGAAAAGTGGGATGCAAAATAAGCTTTTTATTTTCAATAGTTCAGTTCATATTTGTTCTTGTGAAAAAGCCAATGTTATATTCATTTCACTTGCTTTATAGCATTTAATGTCACGCATACATCTAGACAAATAATTAACACCACATGCTCAATCCTATTTTCAGTTTTAGATTTGCCTTTTTAATGGATAGAACTAAATGATGGGTCAATTCAGTGCTGGCTATTCAAAATGAACAGTGATTTCTAAAGATTAAAAAACTCCACAGGTATTTGTTCATACAATATTAGCTCAACATTTTCAAAAACCCATGTTATGAACAAGTATTATATAAATATTCTATTTAAAATAATATCTCTAAGACTGAATTGGAAGAAGTCTACTTGCAGAACAATACACACAAGGAGGAAATTCTTGCGGCTCAATCCCTCAAACAAGAAATTGATTAATCAAATTTTCAAATATGGCTCACCCACTGCAAAGTTGGACCTTGGTGTAAAAACCCCAGGTCTATCACATGCAGGCGAAGCCGTAATTTATCAAAAGCATAAGGTGAAAGCCAAAATGTATAGATTACCGCAGTGAATCAACCACACTCACCGATGACATATTGTGGCTCGGGGTGCGGTGCCCCGAACCCGTAGCTTGGGGAGTAATGTCGACAATGGCAGAAAATGGACACGCACCCCAGGAGCCAGTTGGTGCCGATAAAAGAATCTTTTTTCGAAAGAGCTAAAACAACGGCCCTAGCGCGTTCATATCCGAAGATATTTAATCCTAGCTCTTTCGAATAAAGATTCTTTTATCGGCACCTAATGGCTCCTGGAGTGCGTGTCCATTTTCTGCTCAGTGGGTCGGAGGAGTGAAATAATTTCTGATTCCCCACTTCTCTCATCATTGGGGTGGGTCAGTGAATAAAGTTATAGATAAAGATATTTGCTCAGTCCCATTTAAATCCTATTACCAGGCACTGACACTGGTAGAAGTGATAACATGTGCATGGGCTAACTCTGCCAGCTTGGTTTGCAGTGCCACTGATATAAGGGAAGCATACAGTATAGATGGAACAGGTGTGTTTCATCAGATTTAGTCAAGCTTGATGCACTATTTTTGCTTTCTGTTTAGGTGGTAGAAGGTTATGTAGCCTCAAGCATTGGTAAAACCAGAAGCAGCTGTATCATTTTTCTTAAAGTAAAAGGTTCAAAAGGAAGTCACATGGGATTGTCTAGGGGTTTTTTTGGTGCTATGGGGGGCAGAGCACAATAAGACTAAGGAAGATAACAAGCATCCCCTATACATTTTATCCTTGAGAAGCATTATCCTTACTGTGTTTTTGAGCTATCTGTATTGGGGAATTAGTATGCCAGAGTATAACAAAGCCAGGTGGACGCTTGGCAAAACCTCTCCAGTTCTCACAAGAGAATGCCTGACAATCTCTATAAAGAAGCAGACATGCACCGGGCACTTATGTAATGACAGGATTGCTTGGTTGTTTCTCGGAATCTTGCTTTCTCTGGCTTTCTCCATCCACAAGGGAATTCCCAAGATATCTCAATATCCAGCTCTGGCCCACATCTATTCCATCCAAAACTAGCTCACTGTTCCTTCTTAACTCTTGTTCAGGTCTTATTTCCAATGTTAATAGTATCATTTAGAGATTACAAATTCCCCTAGGAGAGTAGAGAGAAAGTTTATCCCTGACAGTTAAAGGAAAAAAACTCATCAATATTGTACTGCTTTCTAAATAACATTTAAAAAAAATTCTATTTCTGCTACTCCAGTTTTTTTTTTAAAGAGTAATATTATAAATAATTCCCTTTGGACATAAATAATGCATTACAATACTTTGTGCTCGCTTACACATTGCATTGATATAGCTATTTGTATAATCAAAATTACCAGTATATCTGAATGTTATTTAATCCTCTTTCAACTATTGCAGGTGCATTTTCTTCATATTACAGAAACTACAGAATAGAAGGTCACTGACATGATACCAATTTAGGAAGCAACAGTAATGAAGCCAAGGAAGAGCTTTAAAATGAGTAGTATATGATGTAGAGGTATAAATTAATGTTCTAGAATCATTTATGCAAAGGTAACTAGTTAAACAATTGTTGTTATTGTTATTACAGACAGAGATGTGTATGAGGTTTCCTTGCATGGCCTGAAGTGAGACTGTGTTTGGCAGATGCTATAAAAAAGTTCCAAGGTTTCAATATTTCTTCTATGAAAGAAACATTGCAAGGTTACTGTCACAGTTTGTAGCAGCATAGGTAAGAACTGGGATCTGATACAAGAATATATTGTTGTCTAAAACTAATAAGCATCTTAAGTTTAGTTGTATTAACAAACCAGGGAGTCACGTGACCTCTGGCAATGATCGTCAACAAGTTATAAACAAACCAATATTTATCTATTTCATTCAAAATTTTCTTGCTTTTTTATATACCTTTGCAGGTCTGTTACCCGAGCAATAAAAAACATGCACACAATCTTACAGCATGCTGGCTGGAGGTAAAATTATTCTAGCAGTTCTAGCAAAAACATTCCACACAGAATCTGCTACTGTAGCCACTATGGCCTTATCTGTTACAGAAGAGAGAGAGAGAGAGAGAGAGAGAGAGAGAGAGACCCATAGGGTTAATGTGCCCCTATGGCTTTAAACCCTCATTTCCCTAGTTGCTGGGCAAAAGCCCATGTATCTAGTTAACATTTACATATCCCAGTTATTGGCCAAGAGGTTTAATGACCACACCCTGCCACACTTTAATATAGTGCTCGGAAAGGGGTGGATCTTCCTCTTTGGCTCCTGGTGTCCTAACCATCTGGATGTTCCCACTGAGTCTGGGTATGCCCAGTAAAGCCAAGTTGCCCTAGAGGTATCTATACCTCTAGTGTTAAGTCGGGGAGCAGGGACCCCGTGAATGAAGCCAGCTAGAGAGAGAGAGAGAGAGAGAGGATAAAGATCTGTTATAGTACTCTCTAGGAGAGTAAGATTGAGAGGGAAGAGAGAAAGAGCAGCTTTGTGCTCCATCCCTGACCACTCCACTGGGTGAGATCCGAACCACTTTTGAGGTATATCTGCCCGGAGGTCTAAATAGACAAAATAGTGTTACATATATATAAAATGATCAGAGCGACTTGAATATGAATGAACATGAATACAATGTGAAATACATGGGAATGAAATACAACATTTGGTTAAATGGTCTAGATCAGTGCTGTCCATATTTTGTGTTAATGGGGGCTAGAATTTTTCTGGTGGAGAGCCAATAATGACAATAATGGAGGCCTACCTGGTGGAGAGCCAATAATGACAGCCAGTGTTGACTAATCCCTGTTTTTAAGCCATGCCTACTTTGAACCACATCCATGTTACTATAAGACCATGTCCACATATATATTGGTAGCACACCAAATAAAACAAATGGTTGGTGCTCACTGCAGGGATATCACTCATATCTGAAACTTTTGAGTCATATTAAAACATACCCTCACTGCAGGGATATCACTCATATCTGAAACTTTTGAGTCATATTAAAACATACCCTCAAATCCATATGCCTCCTCCTCCACAGTGGATAACACAGCACCCACCAGCGCATAAATAAACACCATAGGGGTCCCCTACAACAATTTCCAAATGCTAACAAACCCCCACAATAAACCCTACGAGGTTCTCTTCCCACAGGGAGCATAGGGCAGTCAGTGAGTATGGCACACACAGAGAGCATAGGGCAGGCAGAGTATGGCAAACAGACAAGAAGCAGAGGGAATACCGCAGGAGACAGAGAAACCTATCAGGACCACTCTAAGATGAACAGTTCATACTATGCTACATACAGCAGTTTGTCGGAGGAGTAAACAGGTGAGCAATGTGGGCATTTTCAATCTCGGTCTGTGGTGTGAACAGTAAAGGGCGTTACAGGTGTGAACAGTACAGGTTTTTAGGGGTGTGGACAAAAAGGTGTTACAGGTGTGAACAATGCAGGGGGATTACAGGGGTGAACAATACAGGAGGTTATTGTCTGAATGTGAGGCGTAAACAATAAAGGGGCCAGTTAATCTCAGCATTGATACCTTTTAAAGTTTACACAAGCTAAGTAATCATAGCAGGCAGACTTTCATATGGGGGGGCGCTCGTGGTTGCCAATTAGACGAGTATGCTTGTTAAAAGTTAGCAATTACCCATTTAATTGTGCTTATTTACTATTCTAATGCATGGTCCATGTGCTGTGTTTCTTACTGCCCTTACACTATGCCAGTGTGCATAAGCCTCTAAAGTTATGGTAAATGCCCAAAGTGTACAGGCAGGATGATGCAAAATTCTCAGCATTTTTAACTGCTAAATATGGGATGTACATGGAAATTGTCTGGCTACTTTGTCCAGTAAATCCTGATTCAATCCAGAACAACTTGTGTGTGTGTGTGTTTAGAGAGAACCTAAAAAACAATACATACTCATTTTTAAATGATTGCTTAATCTGCTGTACAAATTGCAATAGTTGTTTAGCTTGCCATACAGTAGTTCCAGAGAACAGATGTAATTCCACATTATAATATTCATCTTTGACATTTATGTGCCATTTCACTTTTTTCCTTTAAACATTTAAGTGACCTACACAGTTATAGTCAAGGAGGGTCCACAGTTTCCATGGAAACAGATTCCCCCTTTAAAGGCTTTTTAGTGTTGACCAGGTGATTAGATAGAATGAAAAAAAGAAAGAAAATCTAAAACAGTGTAGTCACTTACTACAGGGGACATACAGTACATTCAATTGTTCCTTTTTAGCAAAACAACACCTGCTTTTTTCAAGTGCTATCATTTTACCAGATAAAATACAGTAACCTTCAGTAACAGAAGTGCTTGATGTACTCGACTCACCTGGTTCCATTGAAATAAACATACTAACAAACAAAGAATAGCTGCTGGAGATATTTCTATTAACCTCATAATGGTCATCATGAAGGCTGTCAGAATTTTGGTTGGTGGTCAAAAAATCTAACGCTACAGTAAGATCCTGAATATGTTTGTTATGTGTGTACATTGTAAGTGTATTATTGACAATTTAATGCTTCCTACTGTACTTTGTGACAACAGCTTTGAGAAGGCCCTTTCCTGTTTCAGCACAATTGTTATCCCCATGCACAAAGCAAAATCCACATAGATTGGGTTTGCTAAAATGGAAGTTGACGAAACTGGCTTGCACAGATCCCTAATATCAACCCAAATAAATACCTGTGCAATTAATTAGAATTTGATTGCAAACCAAGCCTGATCCCCAACATTAGGATTATTGACCAACGACACTAATGCTCTTGTGGCTAAATGAACTACATGCGTATGTAGTACTTATTTGCTAATGACATTGTATATGCTTTCTCTGAAATAGTAGATACAGTAAAACAGATTGGGTGGATGACTATTTCAGAGATTGGAAATCATTTTTGCCTCTTCAAATTAGGCTCATTCAAAAATGTTATTTTTCCTTCCTATATTAGCTAGAAGTTTGAGAAATGATTTATGCAACTGGTTCATCTTGATTGACGTGTTTGTTTTAACTACATCTTAAGTGTGACCATATAACTAACTTTTAGCAATCAAGAGGAAACTCTTCTCTGTGGGAATTTCAAAAGTTGCTTTGTTAAAACCTTTACTCCTGGGGACACATATCTCCTTTGCTAGGCAAACTTTAGATAATAATCTATCCCCATATAATTTAGAGAATGGATATATACAGTTATGAATAATGTAATTAATTGAGTATTCAACTGAATACAAATATGTACATGCTGTCTGTGCTTTTTTTGTTTTTTAGCAAAGGTTTGCCAAATAAATAGACATTGTATTTAGTTATAATCATATGCATATGCATATAACTAATTAGGAAGAAAGGTGATATACATTTTAATTTAAACTTATAGTATGTAATAGATGGACCTATTTCTAGCAACTTTCCATCTGACCTTCATTATTTATTCTTAATGGGTTTTAACTTATTAGCATTCCTGTTATGCCTTTTTGTAGAATCCTGATCTGGTTGGCAGAATCACTGACTGCAAAAAATAAAAAATAGATTAACTTTGGGGGTTTAATCTTATTATTATTTTAATTTTTAACTGCTTGCCATTGTTTTTATGCCCTCTTTTACCAATTTTCCAAACTGACTTTCAAAGGGTCATGAAACACTAATAGCCAGACAGAAGTTAAAAGACCAAGTTTGGAATTGCAGAACAATGAAAACAGTAAATTATTGCTGGCTTGATTATTCTAAATCATAGTTTATAAGTGAACTATCCCTTTAAAAACTCAAATATAGCTTTTACTATTAAAATAATTATTTATCTGATTCAGTGTAATTTAATTATGGATGCAAGTAGTGGGTCTACCTAAAATAAGCATCAGGTTTAAAAACCTACAGAGTATATTATTTACTCTTCATTTTCATATTAATATACTTAATGAACTGTAATAATTACAGCTGAAATAATACAAGCAAAAATAATTCTAAAAGGCTAGAAGGGTCTACTGTGAATGTATCTAGTGGAGATTTTAAAAAGGGCAATGTGCATTTGTATTCATTGTTTATAAGTGCAGTTTATTTGTAATGTGGAGTTAACATAATTAAGATTATGATTTGGAATAGAGGATAGCGATGTATCAATCTTTGTGGTCCAGGTGTTAAAAGCAGAATTGAAAAAAGCTGACAAATGAAAAAGAATGGCACAGTGTGTAAACTTGCCTCTTATCTTATAATGCAGAAATGTGTGTGTGTGTGTGTATATATACAGTATATATATATATATATATATATATATATATATATATATATATATATATATATATATATATATATATATATATATATATATATGTGGTACCCACTAATGTAAATGATAAGTCTATTAGAAACATAATGTAGTACACGCAACTCCAAGATGACAAAGAGTATATAGTATTTTATAGTATTCTGCTGGAATTATAATAATACAAAAATGTCTCTAAAGGGAAGTAAAAATATTTATTTCTATCTTACAATATGTTGAGGATTTTAATGTTTAGCTGACTGGGTGGCTTAACTATAACATGTCACTCTCTTTTCATTAAAAGAGATTCAGAAAAAAAGGTTAAATACTCAAGAAGAAAAATTCTACTTTCCAGTAGGTCATTAGGATGTTGCTAGTGTTTGTCTTACCATGCAGCTCCCATCAGTCACTAGATGGGTCATAGTCTAAGAAGTGTGCACTATTGCATTGTTCTCAAACTGAAGTACAGTATATACGTTATACCCAGTAATAGTATTGCATTATCATTGTTTTATTTTAAAACTACTTCTTACTTTGGCATCTTATAGTGCTTGGCTTGTTTACTGCACTGGTTTCTAAGAGATTAGTGAACTTTTCATCTGATACAGTTTCTCAACTAAATTAGCGGCTTACTATCAGTTGTGCATGTATTGTTGTATTGATTACAACCTTTGCACAACAGGGGGTTATTTATTAAAGTCCGAATGCTAAAAACTCCAGAAATTCCAGGGTTTTTTTACTATAAAATCCGAACTGTTAGTGAAAAAAACCCTTGTTTTTTTCAAGATTTATTATACCCCGATACTGGAAAAAGTCTGAATCTAAAAATCCGGCATCTCAGACCTGTCGAGGTTGTATATAAGTCAATTTGAGAGGTCCCTATATTATTTGGTAGTTTCTGTGGTTTGCGTTGGATTTAGCCTGAAAATCCGACTTTAAGGGTTTGCAAAAATCTGAAAAATTCTAACTATTTGGGGAAAAAGCCTGAAAAAAAATTGAGCGATTTGGGAAAAAACTCAATATCGTGTGAAAACCCAAATCATACGATTTTTTCAAATGCAATTTGATAACTTTTAAGAACTTTGAACTTCATCCACACTAGCTTCATGGAAACCAGTTCTTCTTCTACACTGCATGGTGCAAAATATGGCAAAGCTTATAAAATACAATTTAACAAATACGTTTTCTTGTGGATGTTATATGAAACTACAGGTTGAGCAAATAATTATACTCTCTAAAACTGTAAACCTAAAAGTCAGAAAAGAGTGAAATATGGCACTGTCCCCTGCATTAGTGACATTGGAAAGGAGGATATTATCTATTTTAACAGCAAAGATTGTGACTAGGCTTCAGGCAACTTTAGATTCTTGAACACGAATACTGCGATTACACAAGGGGAATTAGGGAAACTGTTCATTAATAAATGCAGAATTGATGCAAAGAGGAGCAATTTAGATTTAAGCAAAGCCATTTCTCATGGAGGGATAAAGCCCTTTATAGAGAAGTATGCATCCATCAGGGAAGGTGGCTAGATTTCTAAGTGGGCAATTCAAAAACATTATTTATTAGAAGTTAATTAAGCACTATTTGAGTGTGACAGTGAGATGAGCCAACCAATATTCACTACTCTCTAAGAGAATTAAATTGGTTTAACCTAACAGGAAAATTATTTGTACCTGTATAAGGAAAATACAGTTAAAAAGGGATTAAATGCATTTTCATTGAAAGATACAGTAAAATGCACATTTACCTCTTAACCACCTTTAGTGCATATGGGTGCAGGTCCTTGCATGCCAAAATGCATTTGGCAATGCAATATTCATGAGGAGCGGGCAGCCCACAAAGGCCCGGGCCTAGGGCACGAAGGGTTTGGGGGTGGCATGCTGCCCACTGGCTGCATTTTAACTGGGTACTCTGGCCAGGGGAACTGCAGTGAACAGGTAAGGGCAGTGCAGGAACAGGAGATGTGTCTGGGAGCAGCTTGGGATCTGTGCATGGAGATTGTGGGAGGGTGCAAGCAGGTCATACTGTGTGCACAGAAAGGGTGGATGCAAGCGGGTCACGATGTACACAAGAGGATCCAAGTGGGTTGGGGTGTGTGCTCAGGGGTTAGTGTGGGGGCAGGGGTGGTAGTGGCCTAAGGGCTCACCAGGTTTAAATCTGGCACTGGGAGTAGGATAGAGGAGGCACACAGTGTCTCCAACCTTCCCCATACCCCTTCCTAAACATGTCATTCAGGTGCGTGCATGGTGCATTCTACACCTTGTGTCCTAGTAGCCATTGATGGGTTAATGGACACTAAGGGGTTTAATAACAACAGCATTTAAATTTTTTCATGGATCACAAAAAATTGTGGTTTTCCTGTATTTCTAAAAAAACAAAAAAATTTTGATTTATTAAGGGGCCGATTCATCAAGCTCGAGTGAAGGATTCGAAGTAAAAAAACTTTGAATTTCGAAGTGTTTTTTGGGCTACTTCGACCATCGAATGGGCTACTTCGACCTTCGACTACGACTACGACTTCGAATCGAAGGATTCGAACTAAAAATCGTTCGACTATTCGACCATTCGATAGTCGAAGTACTGTCTCTTTAAAAAAAACTTCGACCCCCTAGTTCGGCAGCTAAAAGCTACCGAAGTCAATGTTAGCCTATGGGGAAGGTCCCCATAGGCTTGCCTAAGTTTTTTTGATCGAAGGATATTCCTTCGATCACTGGATTTAAATCCTTCGAATCGTTCGATTCGAAGGATTTAATCGTTCGATCGAAGGAATAATCCTTCGATCGTACGATCGCAGAATTTGCGCTAAATCCTTCGACTTCGATATTCGAAGTCGAAGGATTTCAATTCCTAGTCGAATATCGAGGGTTAATTAACCCTCGATATTCGACCCTTGATGAATCGGCCCCTAAGTGTGAAAACCACAAAATCCTTTGATGGCAAATCAAGTAAAAGTTGTGGAGGAGCTATAGAAATCAATCTGAGGTGCGTTGATCCTATTGGATCATTTTTAAACCAATTGGAATTTTAGAGTTTTTCTGGGGGGTTTTCCACTGCAAATTGTCAGAAAAACTCGAACTTTTTCAAGATATTCGCATTTTTTTCAGATTTTTCAGAGCTTTTTTTTTCATATCTACTTTTTTCGAATATCGAATTCAAAGGATTTTAGCGCAAAATGTTCGGTTAAACGAATAAAAATCAAACGATTCGAACGATTTTAAACGATCGATCAATTGATTTTTATTCGATCATAAAAAGTGGCCAAAACCTATCTACAATGTCCCCATAGGCTAACATTCAATTCGGTAGCTTTTATTTGGCGAAGTATTGAGTCGAAGGACAGTACTTTGATTATCGAATGGTCTAATGGTCGAACGGTTTTTACTTTGAATCGTTCAAATCATTTGATTCGATTAAATTAGATCAAATTTGACCAATTCGATGGTTGAAGTACCCAAAAAATTACTTAGAAATTCGAATATTTTTGGATTCGAACTATTCACTCAAGCTCAGTAAATCTGCCCCTAAGCCTCCATGTGATGCAACTTGAGTCTAGGGCATTTATAAATGTATCCTCTTGTATCTAAACCAAATATATCCTGCCCAAGAACATTTAGCTGGTGCTGAACTAACAGCCCAAGGGGTGATGATAAGGGATTTGGTTCGGGATTCGGCCAGGATTCGGCCTTTTTCAGCAGGATTCGGCCGAATCCTTCTGCCAGGCTGAACCGAAACTGGACCCTAATTTGCATATGCAAATTAGGGCTCAGATTTGGTTTGGTATTCGGCCGAATATTTCACAAAGGATTCAAGGGTTTTGCCGAATCCAAAATAGTGGATTCGGTGCATCCCTAGTGATGATAGTAGTTGTTCAATAGCAGGTAGAGTTTTTTAGTTATATTTTGTTTGCTTTACAGGTTTAATTAGCTTTTTGTGTGTGTTGGTATTCAATACAGTAATGTACTATGGGCATTAAGATGAAACTCAGTGATCAACTTGTTAGGCATGAAGGAAATAATAAATCTTTAACTTAATGATTTTAAGTATTTTTTCCCTTTTCAAACACAAACAGTGGGAATTAGAATTTGTTCTACAGCTGTTTAGCAGCCAATACAGGCATGAAACACTGTACAAAGTCTAACACAGCTCAATGTTTGCCCCAGTCAAATGTCTGCTCTCAGGTTAAGAAAAATACTAACAACAAGTGTTCATGGTTTATATTTCTATATAATAAATGCAGAAGATATTTGAGGGAATAAAATTAAAATTAAATGAGGAGTATGATTAAATATAGCTGAGCACTAAACATTGGCATTTTGAAACCTTAAATTCAACTTTTCCTTTTTAGAAACACCTGTTCATGGGACAAATGACCTCCTCAAGCAATGGGTCTGGTGAATGTGAATGAAGACTCCACATCTCTGCTAGTGAATTTTCTTACTATTTGGCTGCAACACTACTGTATGTGTATATATATATGCTGCAGGAAGAATACAGGGAATACCCAGGGGTCGTGGGGTGCAGTGGCATAGGAGGGTTGAGGCAGCATAGATTGCAGTTTATAATCTTAATGCATTGCCACCGCCTATAAACCATTCTGGAATACAATGGGAATTAAAAATTGCAATTTAGCAGTTCTGTTTTGTAATTTGATCATCCCAAATTCAAACAACCAATTGGCCAATGGCCATAGCTTTGCATCATGATGTTTTCTTCTCTGTGATGGCCTAATCATTTATCTATATGGTCAATGCAGTAGCTTGTTCACAAATAGAAAAAAAAGATGACTACCCCAGTGTATGGACATACATTGGTCATACTGCAGCTATATATTCTGCATTAAACAATTCTTAGGTTATAGGTGGACTTTTACACTTTTAAAATGAAATATAAAGATACCAATTGAATCATAAAACCAGTCAAGGTCTGCAAAAAGCTCCTTCAAAGCAGGGTGTCCTCATTTATTTTGAAGAGATAGTGAACTAACCTTTAATTACCCATACTTCATCACATCACGCATTTAAACAACACGTAGTAATCCCAGTTAAATACATAAGCACATGCACAATGAAATATACTGCTCCCTAGGATCCATCATCCTATAAAACAATGTAACATACCAGCATTATCTGCTGAAGTCAGATTTTTTTCATTAACCTTTCATTTGTTGGTTAGTGAAAGAAGACACACTCGCTCATTTGGGTCTTTCGACCCTGACAGCAACATAAATGAGTGTTTGACGTGCCAGTGAACATAATTTCTGCAGTTTAGCCATGTGAGAGATGAGCTGAGTGAGCTCCATCAATCAATTCTAGGGGTGGATAGAAACTTGCAGGGAAGCAACTTGAAAAGGTGTAAGGAAATGAATTCTGCGTCAGTCCTTGAGTTTGCCAAGCAAATCAATGAACATATGTACATACACATGGAAATTGCATAGATATTTTATTGCATACACTTTGCCCTTGTGCAGACTATAAACTGTACACTTTTCACATTGGTGGGTGAGCCACTTAATATGGGTTCCAAGTTGAAATGTTATGAAAACATAATGTAATAATGTCAATGTCAGAATGAATTGTAAAATCCAGCCTACTGTACTGTAAAGCTAAAGAGAAGAAACACAAGGGGGTTATTTATAAAGTTTGTGCAGGGCATATTTATTCGCAAATGGTTGTATTGTCCATGCTACTTCCTGAATGCTAAAATACTGCACCGCTGTGCCCATCTTTCCATATTTTTTACAAATTTGCATTGTGAACAAATTTTCACAAAGAGTTTGCAAATGAGAAGCGTGAGTGTGGCCACTGTCTGAGGCTGTTGTGCCTGAAAATAGTGTTGACAACAATTTAAATTTGCTTTTTGTGAATATGTTTTGCGAAAAATTTTCTCTGCCACCAAAGTCATAGCATAAGATTTTTGCCATATTTAATAAGCTCATGGTCATTTAAAGTGCGAAAAAAAAATTTGCAATTCTCTTTGCACATTAAATACACTCTTATCTAGCTTTATAAATATAACCATGTGCAGGGCAAATATATTCACTGTGCAAATCACTCTGCATAGGACAAAGTTTATAAATGAGCCCCAGGATGTGATCTCTCTTAGCAAGTCAATACCTGCTTTAGGCTTATATATTATGCAAATTATATATAATATAATATAATATAATATAATTATATATAATGCAAGTTCAGAAAAGAAGAAGGAGAGAGGAAATAAAGAAATGATTAAACCTACTTTATACATAGTAACAGTATTTACATTGTATATGCTCCCTGGCAGTCTGTGAACATCTTATTTTCTGATGATGTTATATGCTGCATTTTTTAGACATAACTTGTGAAAAGAAAGCTATTTATTTGTAGAAGCTCAGGACAGCATACAGGTATTTATATTTATTAGCATTCTGCTATCAGCTAAATAAAGTCATGGGGGCATATCTATTATGCTGTGTAAAAAACATAATACACCACACAACGGCAGGCTTCACCAAGTAAAAAACTGCATCAAATGTTCACGTGTTTTTGTGACCCAAGCAATGTAAAATAAGGGTATTAAATCTGGCATTCACATAAATTTGCACACACCTTGATAAACCATTTATTTTACACAGCTTTTATACACCATTTTTTTGGTGAATTTTGTTTTACACAGCATAATAAATATGCCCCATGGTGTCATAAAAACATCTTTGTGGGCTACAATTACATTGCACTTCTAAGTCTGCCTACTTTTAATCTTCATCCATGTGTCGATATTTCAAGAACCTCAAACTTGCTGCTTAAACTTACAAAACATTTTGACCTTATTTAACATAAGACATCAGCGCTCTTCAAATTTATTCACTCATTTCGCATTTTTAATGCCCTTTCCTTTCATGGCAATTTATCTTGAATTCTGCTGCCAAGTGTGTACACCTCGGTAGCTGCTTCTCATCTGCTGCTTTACTTTGCCAACCCCTACAACAGCTCCCTAAAGGTTTCTCAGTGAAAGTTAAAACTGTATCAATAATGCAAAAAAGGCTTTCACCAGTATGCTCCTCCTTGCATCTCTCCTTGCATTTCCAAGCACTCCCCTGAGGACCTTTTTGCTCCATATATGTAAAATCATATCATGTATAAATCAGCATTAAAAAAATACTGAGTGGTGAGTGCTTATTTGTATCATGAGAAGACCCCATGTGAATTTCAGAGTGTGGGGTCTGGTACATCAAAATATCCATAATGGAATTGGAACTAGGACAGAAAGTAACCCTTTACAAAAAGAAGTATCTTAAAAACAATGTTTCATCATTAATATATATTAAGTATAAGGCAGACCTGAAGAACGTTTCCCTACATTTTTTTCATTAAATTTTTCATTAAATTTTCCCTAGAATAAGAGCAGGTACTGACCTACTGGGATACCAGGAAAACTCCCGGGGGGGGGCCAGGTTTCAGTGGGCCCTCTTGCTTCTAACCATTAAGCCTATTTCATTGTCATTCCCTATTGCTTTATGGGACAAAATGCTTAATAATGGAAGAATATCGTAACAAGATATAAAAGACTAGGAGAATAAAGAGGTTGAGTGAGGAGGGGAGGAATTTATATTTTGGAAATTGAGCCCACGGTCTAAAGTTTTCTGGTGGGCCTCTGACACAAAATTAAGGTAGTGAAAATGTTCACAGAGCATCACAAAATGTAAAATATAGCTTTTATTTACCTCTTAAAAAACCCATCATGAGGCATGAATATAGTGAAACATGTTTCATGCTTAAACTTTTCATGGGATCTGGACACTTTCTCAGTGGTGAATAGCCACGAAATGCATAAGCACAGATTTAATTGAATCTATGCCTCATAATGGTTTTTAATTGGTAAATAAAATCTACATTTTAATTTTTCTAATGTTCTGGTTCTCCGTGAACTTTTTTGCTACCAATTGTGGACGCATAATGGGCATGGTATATGAGTAGCACAGAACCAGTATTGTGCTCCCTGGATTTGCTTTTTCTCCATAGAACGAGGGTAGGACTGGCAGCTTGGAGGGGGGGGAGGCAAATTTGATATTTGCTTTGGGTCCTCCAGTGCATTAAAAGCAGCCCATGCTATCATTCTTATGTTGAGGTTGGGTTGCAAATTCCTCATTTCCTAAATGAATCAAAGACAAATCCCCTGAGAATTAACACTCAATACAATTGAAAAATAATAATAAAATGGCAAGAAAAAAAGTAGTTAAAAACATGTTTCAGATTTAAACTTGAAACCTCAAGCTAGTTGAATTTTGTTGAATTCATTAGTAGCCCCTGATATGCTTTAACTTTACAAAAATGCCCAGAACCCTCCAGTTTTGTTCCATAGGGACTAAATAGAGACTAATTTATGTAATCCATAAATAAATAATCAACAAATCCCATTGGTCTTAAACGTTAATTAAGTGGCTGTCCCCACCTTCTAGCAGGCTGCCACATTATCTTAAAAATCTATAATGATAACTATACCCGAGGACCTTATGAACACAAGTAACAGCTCGGGACATTCCCGTGCCCTGGCTTTCTGTTTATAGTAAATCATTAAACATGATGTATAAATTAGAAAATAAAGAAAACAAATGGAATAAAGATCTCCATATAATTTGTCTAGACATCACAGTTCAGTTTTCTTTAGGAACAGAAAAATGCAATTAGCAGAACAAGCATCCACCTGAGAAGGCCAACGCTGAAGGGAATGTGGGGTCTGACTTTGCTCTCCTTCTTACTGCTTCTCACCTGCCCCTGGCCTTGATTCCAGGAAGCCTCCCATTGCCATTACAGATGTATCAGCTCTCTCATCCTAGCAAAACTTGGCACAGCTCTTAATTGCTTTCTATATAGCATTGATCGCCTGTGTTTTGTCAATTAGCCGTTGGCTGGGAAGAGGTTTTTTTGTGAGCAGAGGAGACAAGCACACTGGGCTGCTGCAACACATACACGGCTGCAAATGAGCATGTATATTTCCTAATCAGGAAGCAATATAATCCTGAATTAAGTGTACATTACGGCTCCATGGGAACTTGTAAGAAAAGACTTGCTTGTGCTAATATTAAATGTAAGTCAATCTTTTGGAGCATAGGGAAAAAAATATTCTTGGAATGTGTATTATTGTGTCAAATCTAGGCAAGTGTGAAATCTCACCCTATTTATATGGAATACAAAAACATATTGACTGCTTCACTTAAAAAAGCAAAGCAATTCCTAATTTTGCATACTGCTAAACTGTTAAACAAGCTACTTGTATACATTTTTGCCTTACACTTATAGTGTTAAATGCCAAGGTATTCATTCTCATAAGTTAGTATTGTGCCTACAAACTTGCGTGCATTAAATGTTGCCTGCGTTTCCTTACACCTAACGCTAAAGCACCCAATGTACCTATTTTTGTGAGGTGCAAATAACCCTCTAGGAAGGGTGTGTGAGCAAATGCCCATGGCCCACCTGTGTCACATTCATAGTGAAACAGGTGCAAGTAGTTTGATTCTGTGTTGAAAAATAGCTTTTACCCCACAGTGTGCATGCCATTTAAGGAACAGCAGCTATTAGTGCTGGAAATTATGATATTCATGAATTTATCATTAACCAGTGCAAATAATTAAACATTACCTTTTTTAAAAACTAACAGAAGTATTCTTAATCTTTAATTATATATTATTCAGAATTTTCAGCAATATGAAGTCACATGGAATTGTGCTGTGTTTTTCCATGACCTGTTTCTGATGTGACTCCTCACAGACTGGTACCCAAGAGGCAGATTTGTGGCTTTCGTTGGGTATTGAGAGTGTAAGAACACAGCTGGAAGGCATACTGCAGCCGTTCTAAGCCTGTGCATTGATGTTCCTCTGAGAATATTCTTTGTTAATAAATGACACCTCTGTCTGGCCAGCAGGGAGTTTGTTAGCTCATTAGCTTGTTAACCAGAATGTTGGACAAATTGACTGCAGATAAAAGATTTAATTGAAAAAAAGGCTTGGATTTAATTTTGTATGAGTCAAATGAAGGAAGAATAGAAGGGTGCACTGCTAATAAAATGATTGTGGCGTTGATTTCATTCAATGTGACAAAAGTTAAGGTTTTAGAAGAAGCGTTATATTAAAAGAGCAGACATAGCTTCACAACCTTTGACTACTGAGTGCTGGGAATCGCAGGTTGGACATGCGCCCATGAGCTCCGCTGCGTTTACTATGCACCAATACATGAGCAAACTCTTAGGGGCAATTTCAGGGGTAACTATCTATGTGGGGGGGAGCAGGGAGGGGGGGGGGTAACCTAGGGTAGTAGGTAGGGGATTTTCTTAGTCGTCAAACTGCCCAGGTATAAAGAATTGGAAGCTTAGCTATATTCATGATACAAATACAGATGCTCATGGTCAGTTATTTATATGCAAATATTTCAACTCCAAGATAATGCTAAAATATACAGTATAATGCATTGGACACTGTTAACCTATTCTGAGTGACTATCCAGCATATACATACAGTGTATATATCAGTATGGATGGGGTTACAAATAAAGAAATCTAATGACTAGTTTCTGTAGTTTATTCAAAAGATCCATTCACAAGATCCCATACCAGAGCAAATGTCCCCTTCTATAAACTGCATTAAATTAGCAGCACAATTGGCCAGAATCAATGCAAGAAGAGACACTGTGTCCCAGAAATGGGCAAATACATATTTATTGCTATAAAATATATTCTTAAAATACTTCGTTTTTTAAAAGGTCAAGTGATTCCCTGTTTAAACATACCAACTTCATAAATATTTAAAAATGTCACAATTTCAAGCAAGAGTAAACTTCACACTAACAGACATACATCTCATTAATAGCTGAAAAGAGAAGAGCCCAGATTCCGAAGCAGGCAGTCGAAAGCAGATAACCCAACTTCTTAAATAGGTCAAATTAATACAAGTCAATTTCATGACTGCATATCTCTGCTTATAAAAATGTTTAATGTTTCAAGCAAATGAAAAGTGTTACTTCATCCTTCAATTCTGTATATCTGGAATTTTAAATATTGTACAAAAATAATAAGAGTTTTAATGGAAATAACTAAACCTGAGATGTGGTATCTGTGAGGGTTTACAATTTAATAGAGTTATCAGGGAAATAGCAAGGTAGCCTTCTTACAACTTGCAATTAATTTTGAGGCAATTCATGACAATAAGACCTCCCCTTATCCCACTGCATGGCAGTACTAGTACTCCTACTCCATTTATCTGCTACATTGAAATTGCTTCTAGCTGGATCTGATATACAAGAATACCCAAATATTTAATTGTTTTTTATTGTATGGTTATAGTGGAAGCAATTTCAAAGTTCAAGGTGCAATATTTGCATGAAACCCACAACATTAAACATTGCAGGGGGTGGGGGAAAATAAGTAATTTCTTGCATCATTGCACTCTATGTTTGCACCTCATATTACAACAGTTTTAAAATGGACATGTAGAAAGAAACCTGAATAAGCTTGAATAAAATGAGAATGCACCTCTTGACCAGGCACGGTTTTTTGAGCAGGCAACAAAGGCCCGGGTATAGGACAGCAAAGTTAGGGGGGACGGGCAGCATGCCACCCGTTGATGCAATGGGGTCTGGTTGGATGATTTTGATACAATTTTGGAACTCCCACCTGCCTACTCCACAGTACAAGCAACTTGATAGTTGGAATAGCAGAGACAAGTTTGGGGAGATGCAAGCAGGGGTGTGTGTGTGAGGGGTGTGAGGGTGCAAGGGTGACAGAAGCTTCAGGGATTCCAAAGCAGGCTTTGTCAAAAGGAGCATTTTGAATTCAAATATGAACATTGAAAACATGAATTCACAATTGCACACTTTTAGCAATATTGGTAGTAATTGCATCAAATGTAGCCCTCATGCCAACAATTACACTGGAATTATGGGTACAGATTCTGCATTGTAGGTATAAAACAATTGTGCACTTTGCTTACTACACTTCCATTCATAAATGTCCCTTATTATATTGTTAAATTGAGTTCTCACATTCCAAAAGTTCAGTTCTGGTTATGGCATTTTCTGTGGAGAGAATATAAAAATGTTTATAACTAATGTGTACAATCTGAATATTAGCTGGCATTTTTAATGTGAGTGAGACCAAAGTTATAGTTATAAAGGGGTACTAAGACCCAAAGTGGCAAATCTATTGGGATCCCACTAAGATGCTTCTTTTTTTCCTTGAGCCAAAGGAAAAGTTTACAGAGGGTCTCTAAAGAAGACATTATTGTTAGTATAAATTGCCCAGTCTGACTGCAATCCAATCTTGTGTACAAGAGACACAGAGCAGAGGAAAAGGTTCAGGCAGTTCTTTTTTTTTTTTTTTTTTTTTAAATTATTCTGCTGAGCAAGTACATAATTAAAGTCAGATTACAGTCATTCAAAGTTTCTTATTTAAACTGCATTTTCTGAAAAATTACTTAGATAGTAAGATGGTGTGATTGTCTGTCTACTGTATCAGGCTACAGATCCATGATACTTGCCCTTTCTTACTTGATGATTCCGTTTTTCTGCCATCAAGTGCCCCTTTGTCACTTGTGCCACACATAACCTTTTATTGCATTTACTTACTTCTGACACTTATCTGTGTTCTACTATTCTAATGATAACAAAGAGCTTTGGTGCTTCAGCTTGTGAAAAAGATCAACAGTTCTGAGAACACTTGCCATATATAATTTTGTCTGTAAATTATATTATAATTGCTTAGATCTAAACGTCAAGTCTTGATATAGAGTCCAAAACATGAAGTGAAATGAATTACCAACCACATTCATTCTTTCAGGATGAAAATTCTGCAGGTTATTATTAAGTGTATTGACTAAATCAAAATGTAATACATATCATGGTATTGTAAGACCAAAGTAAACATTACAACAAAGATTTACAAAATAACTAACCTGTAACCTTCAGTAGCTGCTGAAGGCTGCACACTGTTATAATAAAAAGTTAGAGGTCAGCCTGTTGCACTCCTAGCCATGACTCTTCTTTTTAACTCCTTCCTCTTTCACTAGACCCTTCCATCACTTTGGCCCAGTGCCACGCCCCACAGTTTGCAACCCTATCACTAGCTCCCCCACAGTGAAGTTCCTTCTACCTCTGTGAGTTGTTACTAACCCTACCTTCAAACAACCTTTATCCCCTCACAGTACCAATCCTTGGGGAATGGGAGCTGTGTAAGGTTAAAAAAGTATGTTGATCTACTTCCTTTTTTTTAACCCTTTTTTAACCCTTATGATTCCTCCCCTCCTACTAAATCTAAAAAAAAAATAACCCCCCACAATTTCTCTCTTTTAACCTGTCTTGTTCTCTATTCTTAACTCATGTCATGGCCCAATGATTCTGCAATTCCTGACTTGACCTCTCCAATCCAGGCATCCTTTTTTGATTTGAAGGGACACAGGGGCAAAAATGGCTGGACAGATTATGAACACATATTTCATGCAGAAATAATTGGACCACAAATTCTTGGTGGGACTATTGTAGGAAATTGTTTTCTAAAATGGCTGTAGGTTAAATTTTTTTATATGATGTACTGTACCATCTATTTTGCTAGATAACTGATGTTCTTAAGGATTTGATTCATACTTCTGAAAAGAGTTGCATTTGGTGTTAATGATTCCTTATGCTTAAGTGGTTCTGGAACTTTACAATCATTAAAATAAACTTTGATAAATTTATAACTGACAAAATATAAGCAAAAGTAGATTTACATTTTATTTACGTTATTTAGAATTGTAGATATCTACATATCTACAATTCTACATAACGTCAGTATGCCCAAAGTCTGTATTAACTATTCATTCAAATTACAAAAAATAGGCATGTTGAGCATCATTTTTACATAGTTACATAGTTAAATTGGGTTGAAAAAAGACAAAGTAAATCAAAAACCCAGCATTCATACACACACCCCTCCCTACTTTCACATAAATTATATATACCCATATCTATACTAACTATAGAGTTTAGTATCACAATAGCCTTTGATATTATGTCTGTCCAAGAAATCATCCAAGCCATTCTTAAAGGCATTAACAGAACCTCATTTTTCAGTTTGCTGCATAGTTTCCCAACTTAGACAGATGACTGAGGATCACTGAGGGGGAACGGGATCCTTTTTTTGAATAGAGGCACCGCAATTTGCCAGTTTCTCTGCACTATGCCAGACCTCAATGAATCCTGAAAAATTAAGTAAAGAGATTTGGCAATCACAGAGCTAAGCTCGCTAAGTAACCTGGGATGAATAACATCTGGCCCCGGACCTTTGTTAATCTTAACATGTTCTAGTCTCTTTTGAATTTCCTCATGTGTGAACCATGCATCCTGAGTTGTATTACTGGAATTGGGATCACCCCAGAGTTTTGCAGTTTTTTGTTGTGCGCTTCCATTCCGACTGAGGGGTAAGTGCATACATTAGCTCTTCGCTACAATCGCACCTACGATCCTGCACTATTTCAGTATTTTTCCCATTAGGCACAGCCTCATACACTACAAAAACAGACAGAATCCTCAGTTATAGAAAGGCATGCTAATCGCACAATCTTTGTGAGTAGTTCCGATATACTATTTACAATTCGTGTTAAAAGTATACTGCACTTTTGGGATTGCTTCTTTTCTTTTTAGGTGTAGGTATATACGATCACCGTTTTAGTGCACCTTCCTTCGATTTTCTGTATTAAGAAGGAAACCTTCATTAACTGGTTCCTCATTTGTGTAGACAGACGAAGAATCTGTGCTTTTATTTTGTTTTCATCAACCAGCTGAACCCCTCTGATTCTAAAGGTCCCACCCCTTCCTGCTTTATTTTTTTACTATTAACAAATGTAAAAAATAATTTTGGATTTTTTTTTTACTGCTTGCTGCAATATACTTTTCTATATCAATTTTAGCTTGCCTTATAGCTTCTTTGCATGATTTATTGGTTTCTTTGTACCTTATAAATGATTCTGCTGTCCCAGCTAACTTGAAAGCCTTAAAAGCATGTCTTTTCTTACCCACATCATCACCAAGACTTCTATTGAACCAAAAAGGTTTTGCTTTGCAACAACGTGAAGTAAAGTGGACCTACTCTAGCGCAACTTCGCACCCTTGCGCCAGGCGAAATTCTCCTATGTCGAAGGGACGTAACTACGCTAATTCACTAACTTGCACATTTTACTGAACGTTACCTCTTGCGCCAGACTTGCCTTTGCCACCTCAGATCAGGCAAAGTGCAATAGAGTAGATACGGATTGCTTCAAAAAAAGACTGAAAAGATCGTCCATTTTTTTGGGGGTACCCTCCTTCCCCCCCTTTCATTTCCAACATATGGCACCTAAACTATACAGGGGGCACAAGTTTTAGGCACAATAACAACTCTATTTTATTTTATGAAGCTTTCCCAGGATGGGTAGTGTAATGTATTTGCTGTTACATATACGTCCATTGTACTTTAACTAGGCACCGTATGCAAATTATGCATCGCTAGCGTAACTTAGCATTGCTTGACAAATTAACGCTAGCGCAACTTCGCTACCTTTCACCTCCCTGAGCGCAACTTCGGATTTAATGAATTAGCGGCGCCCTGGCAAATTGTGGCGAAGTGTGGCGAAGTAGATCAACTCCGCAGGTTAGTGAATTTGCTCCCATGTTGTGATCACTATTCCCTAAATGTTTACCCACACAAATGTTAGAGATGAGTTCAGTATTATTAGTTATTACAAGGTCCAAAAGTGATCAGGTTCTTGAACCAGCTGGAATAAAAAGTTGTCATTCAGCATATTTACAAACCTAATAGCTTTTTCTGTCTTGGCAACCCCATTACCCCAATCAATGTCTGGATAATTGAAGTCAATCATAGCAACAACTTGACCCAGCTGTGAAGCCGATTGTTTCTGCAAGAGTAGCTGGGCTTCATACTCGACACTTATACGAGGTGGTTTATAGCATACACCAATGATCATTCTTTTTGTTACCTTTTGCCCAGTCAAAATCTCTACCCAGAGTGATTCTGCACCCTCACCAGTGCCAGCTATGGTTATTTCTTTAGCACATGGATTTAATTCAGGCTTTACATACAAACACACTCCTCCACCCTTTTTAATCCCTCTGTCCCTCCTAAAAAGGCTGTAACCATTTAAATTCACAATCCAGTCACATGTTTCATACCACCAGGTCTCAGTGATACTCATTATATCATAATTTTTAAAGCATGCAATTAATTCTAGGTCTCCCATTTTACTTGACAAACTCCGTTCATTTGCCAGCATACAGGCAAGGTTACTACTTTTACTTTTGAAATTTGCATTACTTAGTGGAGAATTATTTGTTAAGTTAGCTTTTTCTGTTTTCCTTGTAACAGAGGGACCTCCTTAGCTGTATGCCCCCTCACTCCTCCCCCATGACCCCTTAATAATCCCATTGCCCCGACTACCCTAGCTTCCCCATAATTCTTTATCTCACCTGCCCCCCTCCTTGCCTAGTTTAAAAACTCCTCCAACCTTTTAGCCATTTGTTTCCCTTGTAACAGTGGACCCGCTTCCATTGAGGTGCAAACCGTCATGACTGTATAGGTTGTACCCCAAGGAAAAATGAGCCCAGTGCTCTAGGAACCCAAACCCTTCCTTCCTACACCAAGACTTGAGCCACGCATTTAGCTCCCTAAACTCCCGCTGTTTTCCTAAACTTGCACGTAGCATGGGAAAAAATTACATTGGAAGTCCTGGATCTTAGACCCTAGATCCCTGAAATCACTCTTTAAGGTCTTCCATCCACCATTTATTTTGTCATTAGTACCGATATGCACTAAGACAGCTGGGTCATGCCCAGTCCCACCCAATAATTTGTCTATCCGATCTTCCACATACCGAACCCTGGCACCAGGTAGACAGCAAACTGTTCAGTTGTAGCGATCCGGACGATAGATTATCCTATCCACTTTCCTAATCATTGAGTCCCCTACAACCACAATCTGCTTAGGCCTAACTCTGCTCTCTACTAGAGAAATTGGTCTCCCGCTGTTAGAGAGATCAGCCCCATCTAGAATTGCCAATTCAGAGTTCATCATCACACAATCTGGCAAATTTGTTGCAATGTATACGCTTCGGATCAGCCTCCATTTTCATTTTGCCCACCTTAGATTTTCTAACAGTCACCCAGCTAGCTGCCTCAACATCCTGCTGCTGTTCTGTTCCCCCCAAACTATCTGACCCCGCTAGGTCCTGCTCAGTGAGCAAGAGACTCATTTCAAGATTGTCAATCGACCACAGTGTTGCAATTTGTTACTCTAGTGCTCTAACTCGAGCCTTCAAAGTGGCAATTTGCTCACAACCACCACAGAAGTAAGCATGTTGAATCTCTTGTCCCAAATCTGCATACATATGGCAGCCTGTGCACTGAGTCAGACCTTCAATCTTACTAGCACTCATTATCCCAGTTACAGATCAAAACAGGAAAAAAAAATGTTGGGTTTAGAACAAACAAACTTTTGAACTAGTTTGAACCTCCTTTAGTTTCAAATTCCAGTGTTTGTAACTCCACTTACAGATCCCCCACTAACTCCTGTGTTTGTAACTCTACTTACAGATCCCCCACTAACTCCTGTGTTTGTAACTCCACTTACAGATCCCCCACTTAAAGAGCAAACACTTAAGAGCAGCTAAACACTAGAGCAAGCTGGAGTCCCAGGGGTTCTATTTATACAGTCTGTTCAGGTGCAAACCCCACCCCCTCAAACTGAGAGAAAACTAACTGCAAAGTAAAGCAGGTTGTGACAAACTTGCTGTAAGCACACTAGCACACCAAACTTTGCTATTTAGCACCCAAGACAGAAAAAAAATATAAAAAAAATGAAACTACAGTAGTTAAACATAAAACCTTAATACAAATAGCAATTAATAACAAATACTTATTCTTTTCAGTTCATTTGATTGCTTTTAGTTGCTTTTTACAGTCAGCAGCCTGTTACAAATTAATTAATTAATTCTTTGGCAGCAAAGCTTTTGTTGGATGAAACTCTGTGACTATCACTATATTATTTCATTTTTTTTTATTATTAAGTTCTCCTTTAAATTAAGCTCTCCAGTTTGGTGTTTTAACAGCTCTGTTCAATGTACCCAAGTAACAAGGCACTGGTTTGAATAGAAGACTTAAAGATGAATAAAAGAATTATAAGTAATAAAAAGTAACAATAATTTAATTTTATTTTTCAAATGCAAGCTGGAAAAGGTAGAAGAGGAATATACATGTTTTACTATAAAACTATCAATTTAAATTCCTGTAAATCAAGTCCAACTGAAAAAGTTGCTAAAAAACAGGAAATACATACTAACCTTCTCTACCCTTTCTACACTTCTCATTTACTGCCATTTATTGCCATTACCCTTTCCTTTACATTTTCTATTGCCCAGTTCACTTGCAAATGTCCTTCCTTGCCTGTTTCTCAGTCTTCTTATAGCTTCCTATTCACCTCATTTCCCGTTTGCCCTCTGCCCCCTTTACAAGCTACAGGGCCACAAACCCTTTCTATAGATTTTGTAATTTTGCTTTGTTGGCATGTGTTTAGTGCAGCAGAGACATTGAATCCTCTGATAGATCAGTAGTACCCTATTTGTGCTCTGTTGTGTTTAACAATACTTATTCATAAGCATATTCATAAGCATTAAATTATTTAATCAGATCACATACGCAGAAAAGTTTTGGCTAGAAAGCCAAACGGTGCTTTCTCAGTAAATGCCTATTACATAATATGGAAGGGATTAACCCTTTTTGAAGCTAGAGATAATAGAGATGCTGTGGCTATAGACAGGTTAATACACACACAAATTCATCCCCTTACATCTGCTCCTCAATGCCAATGAGTTTCTCTAATTAGTCCAATTAATTTTCTGCCCAAGTTAATAAGCCTGTCCAATGCACAGAAATAATTACACACAGACGACGCCAATTTCCCCTACCTCTTTTTTTCCCAGAAATGAATCCCCTACCTCCTCCCCCATCACTCATAACAGCGCCCTTCTTGTATCACCAGGGATTTCTTATAGATATTTCATTTTTCTCATTACCTGTTTGACATAGTCATCATTTCTGGTGTGTTTAACCCCTGCAGACCTAAGAGCCATAAAAACCTTGAGGATGTAGGTGAAGTATAAGAGTACAATAATTAACAAGAGAAATTAGAAGCAGTGAACCATGTGATTATTTAAAATAATAAACATTATAATGAAAATTGGCATTCATTTTTTTCCTTGTAAATGTCAGTTATAATTTTTCCCCTCCTGTTTTTCCTTTTTAAAGTTTCACAGCTGACATTTGCTCGGTATTTTATCATCCATAACAAAGTTGCTTTATTAATTTATATGCAGTATTTAGTTGACACAAATGACAAGGTTCAAACACTGGGTATTTTGTATTATTTTATGTTGTAAAAGAAGAAGGGGTTCTTATACACAGGCATTCTAATATTCCATTGCACAGGAACACATATGGTAGTTGTAACAAAATACAGTTATAGGATCTAGTATTTGGAATGCTTGGGACCTGGTGTTTTCTGGAAAAGGATGTAATGTTTCGTTAGCATGAAAAATGTTTTAAAAGAAGAATGTTAGTGACCTTTAGTTATGGGTGAATCTGACCTGTTTCTCTTCACCTAAAATTGAAATCTATGGGTGCTTGTTTCACTGCAAAACTTGCCGAAAAATTTTGCTCATCATTAGTGCCCGTATTAAATATACTGTAAAATATGGATAAATAATTGCATGTTTGTTTAAAGGGGAGGACATTTTTAGTAGCTGTTTTTACACAAAATGTCTTACTGCCCCTATAATATATCAATATGGGTGCATAGGTTCTCTCTTTCAGATGGTCTATACTCTATGTATATCAATGCACACATACAGGTACATACATAAACCTATACACAAAGAACTCCACTCCAAAGACAGCATTCCACAACTTTACTACCCACCCAGTGAAGAAACAAATGTGCTGCTTCGTGTAAAAATGCCTTGTCTTTGCTATAGAGAGGTGGTCTCTTGGCCATTGTTCATTGTAAAAAATATTCCCTCCTATAACTTCCTCTGATGTATTTGTAAATCATCATCATGTGCCCTCAAAAGCAAACAAACAATTGCATTTGCATTGCATCTGATTGAATACATCACCTTCCAATTATAAACATTGAACCTAATTTTCCAATTTGCTGCCCAGTCCTTCAATTAATTGAAATCACTCTGCAAATGAACCAGTTGTTTTAAACAATATAGTCTCATCAACAATTACAGATAGCACTTAAAGCCAAATGCAAGGTTCTTTATGAAAATAGTAAAAAGTAACAAACCAAGGACAGGTTTGCCAGTAATAACCACGGTCCAACTAGCAAATATTCAGTTTATTGCATTCATTGCAAACTATCTTTCAGCCAGTTCTCTATCAAAGTTATAAATAAAATGTTCATGGCTAATATGTCTTTAGATTTGTCTGGCAGGATTCATCACATATAAAATAAAATACCATGATGGCATGCTTCATTTTTCCTATTCATATACTGAAATAACAATTTGGAATTTTTCTTTTGCCCTTCTCAGCAATGTCATTATCATTTTAAATTTTTTGCATACTTGTTTGGCCTCCTTACTCTGAGTAAACCTTCCCTTTTTAACCAAAAGGTTTTGGATTTTCTCTGTATATCCTGTTCAAAGATATACATTATAGCCATTAGTGATGGGTGAATTTATTTGCCAGGCATGGATTCTCGGAAAATCTTTGTGCTTTGCTGCACGCGAATGTTTTCTAAAAAATGCGGTGAAAAATTGACGCATGTCAAAAATTATTCAGACACCCATGGACTTTAATTTATTTGGATAAAATAGTGGCACGTATAAAAATTGATGCTTGTGTAAACATTGTCATGTGTCAAAATATTTTTCGCCGTTTTGCGAGTTTTTAGTCGAAGCAAAATGGGACAGATTCACCGATCACTAATCACTTACAGCGTTGAAGACAACCCCTTAATGTGAAAATGTTTTTAACATTCTAGTAATGTATTTATGCAATTGTCTTTGCAATATAATATCGAAGAAGACAATGTTATGATCACTAAATGAGCACTAAAAGCGCTTTGGTGATGCAGCAATCTGGCTTTGTTTATGCACCTGTTTGAGAACTGGTGGATTAATTATCATGATTTAGACACAGATTTATGGCATGTCCCAATAAAGTGAATATTATTTTTCAAATGAATAGCATTATCAACCCAATCAGTAAGAGCACCTTTGATTATTCATGTTAAACACAGAAATAGCAAATCAAATGTCAAGATAATTCCAGAAAATGTTCCAAAATTAGTAAGAGCTAAATGCTACATCAGCTTTTGCTAAATCAGGGTGTGTTTGTGTTCCCTGTGGCTGGACGTCCTCATTGTGAAGGGCACGAAATGATGTAAGATCAGTGCCTCTCCTGTTCAATGATGAAGCTCCATCACTGCACTGAGATCCATCACAACATCCACAGCCAATAAACTATTATCCTAACTGCTTGTCACAGCCCACCGACTCCAAATTAACTGCCTGCAGCTCTGTCTTTCTGCACACAGCACAGAGAGCAGCGGGAGAGGAATGGAAAAGAGAATTTGTTTAGAAAAGAGGTTATATCACTATTACTAGTCTGTAATGGCTGTGTATTTATGTCGTACTTTGCTTTTATAAGCATCCATACCACTATCACTGTGGTGTAAAAAAAATAAGGCGGCTAAATGTTTTTTAAAGGGACACTATTGCCAAAGTAAATGTGGCCACTCTGATGAGGATTTTCTTTTGGATTGAATAACTGGTACAGAAGGCAAGTGATAGTACAAGTGAACAGATACAGGTGCTTCATTGGCCAACCAAATTAGTGTATGACACATGCTCATTAGTAGCATTCAAAGCTTGGATTATAAATATGCTTCTAAAAAATAACACTAACTTTTATTTTTCTTGTCCTGTTCTAAGACAGAGGATAGATGTGTGCACTGGATGGTCTGTCTCCTGTTCTGTCAAGTACAACTCACTGTCAAGATCCTAACTTGCCCTGGAAGCAACTTAAACACAAGAGCTAATTGTTGGAAGAAGGATTTGGGTGAACACTCACACCTAAGCCTAACATCACCATGTAAAAAGTCAAATTTCACCTGGAGTGGTTTAAAGGTCACTGCCAATGAATCATGCTTTGACATCTGAAAATCTGATGCAGTGCCTGGGAGGACACTACTCAACTGAGGGCAAATGCTAAATGTTTGGTAGAGGAGCAGTAATGGTATTTATCTTTTTTCATGGATTGAGAGAGTCCTGTTTTCATTAAAAGCAATCCTTAACCCTACAGTATACAATGATATCATTGATAAGTCTGCTTTCCTTTCTTAAAATTATAATGCCCCCCCCATGCTGAAAGTGAGGTCTTGCATAAATTGTTTGGTAAGATGGAAATAAGAGCACACGATCTTAATCCAACTAAACATATGAGGGAGGAATTGGCATGCTGACTGGGAGCCAGGCCTGATAACCAAACCTTATAAATATTATTGAGTCTAAATGGAAGCAAGTCAAATAATCTTGTAGAAAACACTGCGGCTCTAATAGCAATTAAGAGAGTCAATATGCTTGACTTTTGGAACAAAATATTGGACAGGTGTGCTTTCAAAGGGGATGATGCTGAATGGCTCAAATAGTTTACTGGAATATGATGAAATACAGGAACAAAGTGACAGGGCAAGACATAAAGACAAAAAGAAATTATTACTAATATATTTAATGGAATAGAAAGGTTTGTAGAACTATATAAGAACATACTATCTATCTTCAGAATAAAAAGGTTATATTGAACCAACCACATCTTTAGGGACTCTGAATAAGCTTTATGAGTTGAGTCAAAAAAGTAGTCAAAAAAGTCACCATTGTCCAGATTATGTATTTTAAGAGACTAGCTCTGAAAAGGTGAAATCCTCTCCAAGCTAAATACTTGACTTTGCTTAGCTAAGGTTTAACAGTAAGTAATGCTCACTTTTTTAGAACTCAGATTAAGCTCTGTCAAATTTACCTTTATTGCCTAAAGCACTGTAATGGCCAAGGGGAAGTGACATTCTTTAAGATGGCCTAAGGCATCCTCTCAGAATCCCTATGAAATGCTGCAGCTTTAAATCTGCTTGCATGGCAAAGTCCAAAAGTGTAGCAGTTCAACTATGAAGATCGTTTACCATTATTAAACCTAAAATATGACCTTGCAAGCAATACTTTTTTTAACCATGTGTTTCAGTTGTGTAATAATGGACCTTGATTGTGCTGTCTGCTCTATGAGAATTGCATATTAATTGCCAATAAAAATACCAGTGGGAAAATATTCTTCTCTAAATTGAAACTGTAATACTTGTCTGGATAATAATGTTATTTTGTGTTTGCTCTAAGTACAGATACATAGTGATGGGCAAATTTATTCGCCAGGCGCGAATTCGCTGCGAATTTGCACGATTCGCCGCCAGTGAATAAATTCGCGAAACGCCCGCGAAAATTCGCGGCAAAAAATCGCCGGCGTCAAAATTTCGCGCGAAATTCGCAAATTTTTCGGCAAAGCAAATTCACCCATCACTACAGATACATTTAAACCAAGGCCAAGAATAGGCATCAATGACAGCAGATAAAGGGTATGATCAAACCCAAAAAGGGTGAAGTAGGGGAACTCTTGGGGGTTTTGTGTGACTATTTACAGCTCAGTACAACTACTGCTTATAAATAACTACTTACAGGAGATTAATACTTTACTTGTCATTTGTAATTAATTCAAATCAGTTAGCAACATGAAGTCAAGTAGGTCATACCTCTCATCAGACTGACTTTAAGCCAAGCTTATTCATATAAGCAGAATACTCCATTTAGTTTCAATACAGGTATTTGTGTCTGTGTTGTAGCCTCATATGTAATTAATATATTTGCATTTAGCAGGAGAAATGTGTGAGTTTGTGGGTGAATATTTACATAATCTTATATCCTGCCACCTTGTAAATCCAGCACTAGTACTAATTATGCTAATTTCTTTACCATGGTTTGAGGCATTTACAAATTCTCTGTGTTTTGTACTTGCCAGAAGTAGCATCTTAAACTTATGTTGTGAGCTAAGATTACCAGTGGAATTCAAAAGCCACTTGTGAATAGGGATGTAGCGAACTGCCGATTTGGTGTTCGCGAACGCCGTTCGCGAACACCGGCAAAAAATGCGAACGTTCGCGAACAGTTCGCGAACTTCGAACACCCGCTAAAATCGTTCGATTCGAACGATCGAAGGATTTTAATAGTTTGATCGAACGATTTTCATTCGAATCGAACGATCGAAGCATTCGATCAAATGCTTTTCATTCGATCGAATGCTTACAATCGTTCGAACGAATGGAAATCGTTCGATTTTTAGCGGTCGAAGGAATTCGAATGGTCAAATGGTCGAACGATTTGTATTCGAATCGAACGCGAACGCAAAATGCGAACGTCGCGCGACGTTCGCGAACATTCGGCGGACGCGAACGGTCGAAGTTCGCGCGAACAAGTTCGCCGGCGAACAGTTCGCTACATCCCTACTTTTGAAGGCTGCTAGGCATTGCATCTCATAATAGCTGAAGATTAGTGAGTTTCACTTCCTTCGTTATATTTTCTATTCTAGTATAGGGGACTGATAAATGTATTCCCCATTTATATTGCAATGCCCTAAAGTTTGGCCACTTAAGGATCCCTTAGTTACACATGAGCTAGACTCCATTTAATTTCATGGGTCAAAGCATGACCCTTAATTATCCCAAGTCTAGCAACTAAGTTGCAATGTGTTATAATATATAAGCTAAGCACACATTTGCTCAGGGTCCTTTTGCCAGGACAGGAAGGGTTGCTATTAGGACATAGTCAGGTCAGGCGGAGCCAGTGATAGACTACTCACTTTATAGGTCAATCTAGGGGGCATATTTATTATGATGTGTAAAAAGGTTGGCTTAATATATCACACATCGCCACAATTCAGGGCAGATTTATTAAGTGTCAAATTGAAAATTCAAATATGAATTTTCAATTTTTTTTATGGTCAAAACTGTCAAATATGACTAAGGAATTATCCAAACTCATTCAAGTTTTTGAAAAAATTCTAATTCGATTTTTGGGATTTATCATACTCTGGGATTTAAGATTTCAAATTCCACTATTCACCACTTAAAACCTTCCGAATTACTGTATAAATCAATGGGAGAGGTGCAGTGACCAATTTGGAAATGTTTGTAGCCTTCCTGACATTTGAGTTAATTTCAGAGAAAAAAACTTGAATCGAGTATGGTCGAATTCAAATCTAATTCAATTTAGTTTTCAGGTCGGTAAAATTCGTCATAGTTTTCAATATTCAATTTGCTGTAAAGTGTCAGAGTTAGCTCCACCTAGGGAAAAGGTTGAAAGCTGGGCGCACTTCCCTACAAGCTGTATTCTCTATTTTACCTTGCATTGTCTACACTGACCAATGGTATTTATGATTATATGATAATCTACTGTTGTTACATGTTCCTGCTTATTTCTGACTGAACTTCTATGTGGATTTTCTTGTTCTTTAATAACTCAGTTCCATCGTTTAAGGAGAAGGAAAGCTTACTCCATAATCTTTGCAGAAATAAAAGTTCACTTTAAAATGTGCTGAATCGGTAAGGTATTTTTAGTTATAAGCATTTGTTTGGTTAAAATCTACTTTCCTAAGTCTCTTAGTTCTTCCATTGATCATGGGGCTGGAGTACTGGTAACCTGTGGTGCATGCGACTCCATAGTGCTACATCAATCAAGGAAGCAAAGCAGAGCTTATAAGTGGAATGCGGCTGCACCATAATGTTAGAACGGAAAATGCTGCAGTGGGAGGATGGAATGTAAAGAATTTGGTGATGTCACCCTAGTGCAGCCGGCAGGTTTTCAACAGAGCAGCACATGGAGTGAAGGGAAGCACCAATAGGAGAAACAGTTGGGGGGTTTATTTATCAAAGTCCGAATTTATCTCAATATTTTCTGAAAAAAACTCAGACCAAATCCGCACGTGTTTTTTGGGCTTATTTATTAATACACTTTCCTGAAAATTTTGTTTGTGGGAAAAAAATCACGAAAAATCTGATTTTCACATTTTGTTTCGGATTTTAATTCCGATCTTCACAATTTGTTTCGGATATTTCAGCCGAACTCTGAACTCCCATACTGTACCTGTACAATAAATCCTTCAAAATGTATAGCAGTGGTCCCCAACCTTTTTACCCAAGAGCCACATTCAATCGTAAAAAAAAGTTGAAGAGCAATATAAGCATGACAAAGGTTCCCGGGGTGCCAAATATGGGCTGTAATTGGCTACTGGTAGCTCCTATTTGGACTGGCCGCTTACAGGATCTGTTTAGCTGTAAACCTGGTTTTAATGCAATAAAGCTTTTCTTGAAAACAGGAATTGAAAAAAAGCACCTGCTTTGAGGCCACTGGGATCAATAGCCAAGAAATTGGAGAGCAACTTGTTGCTCATGAGCCACTAGTTGGGGATTGCTGATGTATACAAGGTAAAAGTAAAGTTCACTCTGGAGAACCACATTCGATTCAGTGTATTTTATTTAAACACAACATGTTTCGGACAAACATGTCCTTCATCAGGTGCTAGCACCTTGGATATATTGTGGCTTGGACGGTGCCACTGACTCTGTTGTACAAAAACCCTGATACATTTGGAGTGAGGGACCACCCGACAATCAATAGAATTGCTGATGTATAGTATCTAGATATGTAATTACCATGGATCCCTTTAAAAATCACTGTATGGCTTCCATTTACATAACATCCAGCACATTGTTTGAATAAATTCATAACTTGGTTTCATTGTTTCCGAATTACATATGAATAGATGCAGGTATACTTAAAATTCAAAGTGAAGGTTTGCTGTGGTTAAAATACAACTTGCAAATATCTGGTTGTCAGAAGTTAATGACAGCTAATGAAATTCTCTTACTTTAAATAAATACCTCATTAACTAGCTGCAAAGTTAGGGATTTCTGTTCCCAAGAGCTTACGCTTAACTCAGCATAGTACATGTGCAGCAGAAATAGCTCACCTCAGGAGTTTGCTGCTGTTCTCACTCTAGAGACTTGACATTTTGCTTATAATCGGCGCCTAATGAAGTGTGGCTTAGAGAGGTGTAGTGGAAAGGAACATGGAAAGTAAGTAATGAGCACCCTGGCCGCTTTTGCTAATGAGAAGAAAACTTCTTTCCTTGCTACACAATAATAATCCCATATTTACAATACCTTCCGCGATTAAACTAAAAATAAAATTGTACTTTGTGCAATAAATTTGAGGCATTGCTCAGGGCAGATTCCTGGGCTTTTGACTGTGTCCTGTTCTCATAGTGAAACAGTGGTGTCATAACAAAGTACTGATGGGACAGACTTGCCTGTTTCAATGGCGTCTGTACAAGGATGCAAAGAACTGAGACACTTTTGTTATCTTTGTCCTTGTGCTCTACCAGAGAACTCAATCTCAGTAAAATCAATAGGGTAGCATTTTTTCCTACTCTGAGGGAGATTTATTTTGCCATATTTCATCCCAGCTCCACACAGGACAGGAACATCTGCAAATGTATTTAAATATTTGGAGATTCTTGTAAAAGTGTCTTGTAATATCATTTACATCAGAATATGGAAAATGCATCAATTAAACTTCCCCAAAAAGCAGCTGGCTTGTAAAATTACTTTACCAAGTGTCTTGCATTCTCGTAAATACAGGTGGGAGAGGTTATCTAATAATATGTACCATAGATGTTTGACTTGCAGACCATAAAAACGTAGATTATCTTCCAAGACAATTTTTATTCCTATGCTAAATTGTGCATAGTCACCAACTGCCCTAATGTTTGTTGATCCCCTGCACAAATTACACTGGTGCACACACTACATTACACACACACCAATCCAAGACACCCCTTTTCAGTTTAAACTGCATATATTTCCTTTTACATCCATGTTTTATACACAGATACCAACTGCACTGAAGAATATGATACTGTCTTTTGCATCCATGTTATGGTATACATTATATGGAAACCTGTTATCCAGAAATCTCCGAATTACAGAAGGGCCATCTCTCATAGACTCCATTTTATCAAAATATCTCAAATCTTTAAAAATGATTTTCTTTTCTATCCAGAATGCTGGGACTTGGGGTTTCCGAATAACAGATATTTCAGTAATTTTCATACCTCAGGTTTACTAGAAAATAATGTAAACCTTAAATAAACCCATAGGATGGGTCTGCTTCCAATAAGGATTAATTATATCTTAGTTTGGATCATGTACAAGGTACCGTTTTATTATTACAGAGAAAAAGGAAATCATTTTTAAACATTTGGATAAAATGGAGTCTATGGGAGATAGACTTTCTGTAATTTGGAGCTTTCCAGATAACAGGTTTTCGGATAACGGATCCCATACCTGTAATAATAAAACAGTACCTTGAACTGGATCCAAACTAAGATATACATAATGCTTACTGAAAGCAAAACTTGCCTATTGGGTTTATTTAATGTTCTCACAGACTTAAGGTATGAAGAGCCAAATTACAGAAGGTCCCATTATCCAGAAAAGCCAAGGTCCCGAGCATTCTGCATAACAGGTCCTATACCTTTATACACAAAAACCAATATCATGTGCAAGCAGTGCTGATCTTATTAACCTCTTCTGGGCATTTTCTATTGAGAAGAATAAATCTGTAAATGCACATATTGCGGCCATGCTTGTTTGTAGTAGCATATGAATTTCACCGATCAGCCTGCGCTTTCTTGCCTGTAGACTTTACCATGCTGTAATTGGCTAGAAAGCATTAGTGACTCTTCCTCTGTTTGCTCACAATTCACAGTCTTTTCCTCAGAATTATTTTCCTTCTGAACTCTTCAGAGACTTTGGGGTAATGTAAAAACAAATGCAAAGTTTGATCCAGTTATAGCAACAAATCAGTAAGCATTACATTCTGGTCTGCTGTAAAAAGTATTTATCTTGACATTTGATATATATCTTTGTATATTATTCTAGGTCAACATTTCTGCAGTTATAGTTTGCCTGCAGAGGCAGTTGTGGTATGACAGTCAATTAAAATACTCTGATAAAGTTTGCTTCATGTAGACCCATTTCCTATTCATTACAAACTTTCACTATTACTGTTTAAATAAAACAGTGCAATTTGCAGACAAGCTATTCATGATACGTGTGCAATTTATATATTCTACATTACAGGCTTTATTGCATAACTCATTAAATTTTTCCAATAAAATGTGTTATAATACTTTTTTTTATTCCAGGTAAGCATTTCCCCCAATGTTGTTACAATACAATGGTGGGAAATACAAGCAATGCAACAGAAACCAAGACATGAGGTCAGAAGGCCCTGCCCCCTGAGAGATAAGCTGTGAAAAAGAGAGATCTTCTGCTTCAGAAAGATGTTGCATTCAAAAGCTATTGCACAGAACACTGGCTAGGATTTATGCTGAAGGCATAACAACAGACACTAGAAATACATTACTTAATAATACAGCCTCCCTGAAATGGCATAATCCTGGAAACAGTGCATGTTTAAGCATTTATATTTTGTTGTTTTCTAATTTTAACCCTATGAAAAAACAAAAGAATATAGAAGTAGCAACCACAAGCCCCCTGCTGAAAATCTGTGTGTGATACATCAGCCATAATTATACAATGGAAGAGTCTGTGTTTATGGATACATAAATTGCATATTTTCTAGGTTTCGTTTTTTTATGTACTTATTTTGGTAAATAGGGTAAAATTTCTTTGCAACCCAATATTTGTTATAGCAGATTAACAAAACTAGTTACCAGCAAGAAATGTTCGGCAAAATCGATATTTTGCATTAATGGTAAACAGTGAAAGGAATTTTAAAGAGGCTGCTCACTTATGCTACTGTGTAGATAGAATACTGTAAGTCTAGCCACTTCCATTTGATCCTTATTTTGAGCTTTTTAAAGTAGAACTATGAATATGGCTAAATTGCCATATTTTATATAGTGAAATTGGACCAGCCTAAAGTTGCATGAGCCCTATATTGTGAAATTGATATTCTATGTGTACCGTATATTTTAATTCTGTCCCTAAGCTCGGTAACTGACAGCAGAACAGAGAATGTGCAGAAAATCAGCAGAAAAGAAGATGGGGAGCTACTGGGGCACCTTTGGAGGCACAGATCTTCCCAGAGCTTTGGTTGCCTTGGGCTTTTACATAATGTACAACAGTTCTAGTCTACTTTTCTTGGATAGACTTTAGTTCTCCTTTAATTTGTAAATGTAAACCATCTTTCTGCAGCTCTAAGTTTTAGAATTTAAATTCATATTTAGTTGCTACCGGTTAATTACCTTGATAACCTGAAAGTAAGTTTGACATCAAAATGGAAGATAGAATAGTAGAGAGTCTTTAAAATAAGTACAAATATGGGATTCTCTATCCAGAAACTAGTTCTAGTTCCCTTTTTCTATGATAATAAAATGCTACCAAGGTTAGGAAAGCATTAAATAACTGAGCCTAAGGGGGGGGGGGGTTCCTACCATGTTGGACTGTGAAAAAAAATACACCAACATACTCACCACTGAAAATTGTGGATACTGCCCTCCCCCCCCAACTGCTGATCGAGGCCTTAAGGGAAAGAAAAGATATGGGGCACATGCATGTCCAAAGTGGCACTGGGCCCTCAAACCCCAGTCTGATACTGATTCCTAAGAATCAGAGGCAGATTATAAAGATTTTCTTTCATTCTGTGAAATCATATTTGGAGTTTTGGTGAGAAGAATATTGATATATTTATGTATCTTGTTTTGATAGAAGTTCAGATAGTGTTTCTACTTTTTTTACATAAGCTCAACAGATTTTGTCCAGCAATGGTAGGGGTTAACTTACTTGTCGTCTGCTTTCCTATCAGCAGCCATTTAAGGCTTTATATAGGTCCTGCCCCCTCCCTATTCACTAATTGTCTGAGCAAACAGGTTTCATTATGAAACACTTGTGCCTGGCAGCAATTCTATTAGGTTTCAAGGGTGTCCATTAATTCTAGAAAGTGTATTTGATTTGGCCTGAATGACTATTATTAATCTCTGTACCATGTTTGATATAGATCTCAGTGTAGGAGTGTGCGCCCTTCTCTGGTTAAATTCTTGTGAATATCCCTTGTGCTATGAACTTGTAGCCAATGTATGATCTGGCTTGTCTGACTTTGCCTGCCCATGCTCGCTTTCCACAACTGCTACTGTTCGTAAGAACGCTTCAGTAGTACAGGTATGGGACCTATTACAGAATGCTGGGGACCCGGGGCTTTCCAGATAATGGGTCATTTGTGTAATTTGGGTCTTCACACCTTAAGACTACTGAAAATTATTTCAACATTAAATAAACCCAATAGGCTTGTTTTACTTTCAATAAGGATTAATTATGTCTTTATTGGGATCAAGTGCAAGGTACTGTTTTATTATTACAGAGAAAAAGAAAATCATTTTTAAAAATTTGGATTATTTGATAATAATGAAATGTATGGTAGATGGCCTTTTCGTAATTCAGAACTTTCTGGATAACTGGTTTCCGGATAACGGATCTCATACCTGTACTGCAGCTCTGGTTCTCCCACATTCTTAAAGGGGGTAATACTGTTCATCTGGTGACTCGATTAACTGACTAGTAACAATATCCTGCAGGCTAGTTTAATTAAGGCACTACAGGGGGAATGTAATAAAAAGTCACAAATAGCAAAAAGATTTGCACAAATATTGCATTGTATTGCAAATTTTAATTGCACATTGTGAATTTTGAGCATTGCAAACTTTTAAGATGTGCTTGGAGGTGTTGTAATCTTCTGGAGCAAACATTTTTTTCAATAAGAACTTTTATTACATCCACTGCACACTGGCACAAACTATAAAATTGGAAAACCTTCTTCCACTGTGGGAAGTGGTCGCTAAACAGTTTCCAGGTATGCAAAAGCTTTATTAAATTTGAGCAAAGGAAAATGTAAGACATACCTTTTTGCATTGTGAATTTATTTCCACTACCGTCTTTTATTACATTCCCCCAAATAAGCGGGCAAAAGGGGCATCTGCCCAGGACCCACTTTTTTTTGGGGACCCACTACTGACTTTTTTTTTTACAAAAGCTTTTTTTTACAAGCTGACTGGCACTTCTTATCGCGCCTACGCGACTGCCTACATATTTAAAAAACAACTAAATTCAGGGGTTATTTATATATGAAATAATCTTTGTGCCACCCTGCTATGTCTTCTGGGGTTATTTATATATGAAATAATCTTTGTGCCATCCTGCTATGCCTTCTGGGTGTATTTATATATGAAATAATCTTTGTGCCATCCTGCTATGCCTTCTGTGGTTATTTACATATGAAATAATCTTTGTGCCATCCTGCTATACTTTCTGGTGGCATTTATATATGAAATAATCTTTGTACCATCCTGCTATGCCTTCTGGGGTTATTTATATATGAAATAATCTTTGTGCTATCCTGCTATGCCTTCTGGGGTTATTTATATATGAAATAATCTTTGTGCCATCCTGCTATACTTTCTGGTGGCATTTATATATGAAATAATCTTTGTACCATCCTGCTATGCCTTCTGGGGTTATTTATATATGAAATAATCTTTGTGCTATCCTGCTATGCCTTCTGGGGTTATTTATATATGAAATAATCTTTGTGCCATCCTGCTATGCCTTCAGAGGGTATTTATATATGAAATAATCTTTGTGCCATCCTGCTATGCCTTCAGGGGGTATTTTTATATGAAATAATCTTTGTGCCATCCTGCTATGCCTTCAGGGGGTATTTATATATGAAATAATCTTTGTGCCATCCTGCTATGCCTTCTGGGGGTATTTATATATGAAATCATCTCTGTGCCATCCTGCTATGCCTTCTGGGTGTATTTATATAGGAAATATTCTTTGTGCCATCCTGCTATACCTTCTGGTGGCATTTATATATGAAATAATCTCTGTGTCAACCTGCTATGCCTTCTGGGGGCATTTATATAGGAAATAATCTTTGTGCCATCCTGCTATGCCTTCTGGGGGCATTTATATATGCAATTATCTTTGTGCCATCCTGCTATTCCTGCTATGAGTTCTGGGGTATTTATACAAGGAGCTGCCACTGTACCATCTTGAGTTCTGGAGGAATACATGAAATTGCCACTTATTTATAAATTTTATATATTCACTGATCTGGAGTTAATGAAGTACTTATTGTACAATTTTCAGTGATCTTACTGACACATCTGGAATTAAGTGCTCATTGGTAATTTCTACAGTGATTATACTGGTACACCTTGGGTTAATAAGCGGAGTATCAATTTTCTGTAGCAGTTATGCTGGCATGCCTAGGGTTAATATGGCGTTATCCATTTTACTTTGGGATTTACATCTGGGTTGTGTTTAGGTTTCCATAATACACTTAAATAAGGATATGGAAATTATTTATGAAGAAAAAAGGGTCCCTTTGCTATGCAAAGGTGCAAATGCTACATGTACTAATAGGTGCAATTCTGTGCCCTTTTAAAAGACTATACTTTACTGTACCTGTGTAGGAGATTGCTTTATACAATTCAGCCTATTCTGGTACAGAAAGCTCATGCTTGTTGACATTGAAGGCTCTTTACTTAACCTAATTTAAGTACAAGGATACTTTTAGTGCTGCTTCTTTGGACCTACTTTACATCATGCAGGCACATGTAAACCCAAGATCTGCACCAAAATGTGCATTTTTTACAACCCGACACATCCTTGTGCCCCTGGCATTACAAACATTTGCATTAGGTTGAGAGGAACAATGTTACAAAAATATACAAAAAAATTGTCGTCTTGAACCATTTGTTTGCAGTTTACCCCAGCGTGATATTTAAAATATCTAAATTGCTTTTGTGATGAATAAGAAGCTTGCTTAAAGCTGGTGTTAAGAACATGGCCCTCTCTTGTCTTAGAGACTGGGATCAGAAAATCCTACTCAGGCCTGTCTGAATCTGAATCTCTAATCAGCAAATGTAATTAATTTCTTGACATGCCATAATTTATCACTATCTATCAAAATCAGTATAAGATTATTACTGTACACAATAAACAAGTTGCATGGGCAGGGTCTGTAGTGGATTGGCGTTGTGTTTAAATTGTGGCCTGATTTAAACACAGCTAGCAGGACATACTCCCTAGGATTTCCAGGCAGGAAGTGGGATAATAACCCATTCCCTGGATGCATGGGCACTGCCAACTACTTAAAGTACTATAATGCCCCAGGATTTCTTATTATTATTATTTATTGATGAATTGGAGTGAAAGTTTTAATGTCTCAGCTTATGTATTCTCCATTGCCCATTAAATAAACAGCGTCATATACTTTTACTGCACTCACCGTTTGAGTTAAAAAATTAATGGTCTCTTGCTTTTCTTTCAGCTTAGGATAAAAGCAATATAATATAAAAACTGATAAACATAAGTCAAAATAAAATAAAAACATATGTTACTATATTACTACATGTATAATCCATCACAATTTTATAAATTATACATTTGATGTGTACCTTGTTTGGCATTAGACATTAGATAAGTAATATCTTCTACTATAATTGGCTAAATACAGCTTTCCATAAATGTTTGAAGTTGCCATGTGCAAGAATGTATTTTTTCTGGCAGCATAGGATATGAAAAATGGAATCAGGGAATGTGCATTTATCATTCTTTTTATCACCCATAGCATGGAAAACGTTAATAGTAACAGTGATACTCCCAACAAAAAAACTGGGCAATAGTTTACCTGCAGAAAGAGCAGCTGGCAGAATCAATACATAACTGACAAAGATAAAATGGTACTACAGCAGTGCAATAGAGGAATGGTGCTGCTCATTGTACTGTACCTTATAGGTGTGCAAAGCTTTACACTCCTTGTTAAATATACTGCATGGTTTTAAAATAAACCTACAAAGCAGCAAGTCTTGGTAGCCAGAGGAGCACTTGTCAAACACTGATAGCTGATCTAAGACAACAGAGACATTCTGAGATAATGTTTCAATAAATCTAGGCCAAAATGGCTCTTGGCCAGAATTTAATAATCAAGCATTCATCAAGGCTTTTCTAAAATCCAGAAGATTAGCTGAATGTGACTTTGTGACAAGACTATAGATTTGCAAAAAAAAATTAAGCACAGAATGACGAGAATGTCTGTTATATTGGCTACAATAGCTGAAAATACAATTACAGTTTTAATAATTTAAATGATCAATGGTACATTTTAAAAATGTAATATACAGTGCCACTTCTAGGCAGAACAAACAATGAAGAAAAATATGAAAATCACTGTGTGACAGTTTTGATACTGCAGAAGTATTCTAGTTTTGACAGTTACTGGAATGACTGTTTTGTATGATGATTAATGTTGTGATACTTTATACAATAATGGAAGCAGAACCCAAGACTGCTCTATGTGGGGATGGGGGTTCCTGGTGGAGATCTTGGCTGAAATTATTTTTTGGGTTTAGGGACAAAAAAAGACCACTTTGAGAATGTAAATTCTAGGTATTCCTCTGCATTCAGAAACAATACGTATTAGAACTCTAAAGGGGGTATTAAGACATTTACAGTAGTAAGAGACAGAGTTGTTTCTATAATATTGTGGTTACAAAAACAGCTTCAGTGAGAGAATATTTTCTGCAACACTGTGTTTTAACAGAATGTATTGATTAGGATCAATAGAGGAGAGGGACAGGCATGAAGAAAATGTCTCCTTGTGATAGTTTGCTGAGATTAGAAAACTCCAGTTGAAATATTTTCCACGTGTCTACATAAGCCCCAGAAGGCATATACTGTATGCAGAGTGACAGCTACAGATGGAAATCGATGGATGCAGACTCAATCAGCATTGTACATTTCCACATGAGATATAATGAAACCTATATTTGTCATTTGTAATTGAAAGTGGATTACAGATGGAGCAGATTTAACATGTGTGTTTGCTACATCATGAACACTATTATTTTCAATAGGAAATATGGTGTGCATATATGCACCAAATGCTTTAAGATACTGAAACCAGAAATTAACCTTTTTTTACATCTATCATAAAATTGTCTTTAAATGCTATTTATATTTTTTTTTTAAATACTTGCCTGATGATTTTACATTACCTTTCTTACCCCATGTTCCTATGTGGGCTGCCATATTTGTGCAGCAGTAGTTCCTTAGCATTAGTAACTACTGAGAAGGGACAGTCAAGCTGGCAAAACAGTCCAGTTTAGGAAATTCAAGTAACAATTACTTACAAAAGCAGAACTATCTGAAACAAAGATCAACATGATCTATACGTAAGCCAGGGGCGTAACTATAGAGGAAGCAGACCCTGCGGCTGCAGGGGGGCCCAGGAGGTATAGGGGCCCCATGGGCCCTAATTCATATAAAATTTCAATAAATATTGGAGAAACAAGTCAACCCCAAAACATTTTGGGGGCCTGAAAAATAATTTGCTGTGGGGCCCAGTAATATCTAGTTACGCCACTGACGTAAGCAGCGTAAAAAGCGGTGTAAAATAAATGGTGGTGTGTTTAATTTAACGTCATGCAAATGCCAGATTTGATGCTGTGTTTTTACATTGCTTCAAGGTCCTTGAAAAACCGAAACGTCAGAGTTTCATAATATGTGTGTAAAATAAAAAAACAGGCAGGCAGGGTATCCAGTGGAACCTACAGGACAGGTCAGGTCTAGTAAGGAGAGGCTACTCACCTTAAGAGGTCACTCTAGGAGTGACAGATAGACAGGCTATTTAGCTGAGCAGCTTGAGTCTCCTCCGAGGATTGTGAGTGGGATTATTAGCTCGGGTACCAATTACTTAGGCGCAACTTCGCACTCTGAACGCCAGACGAATTTTCGCTCTGGCGAAAGAGCGTTACTATGCAAATTCACAAAGTTTTTTATTTTACTGACCGTTACCTCTATCGCCAGACTTGTCTTCGCCACCTCAGTCCAGGCGAAGTGCAATGCAGTAGATAGGACTTGCTTGAATTTTGTTAAGTCCCAAAAACGCTGGCGTCTTTTCCTTTTTTGAGGGTGATAGCCTGCAAAAGTACCCGGTTCCCCCCTACATTTCCTTACATATGGCACATAAACTATATACTGGGCACATGTGTAGGGCATTATAACAACTTTATTTTATTTATTAAGGTCCCCTGGGCTTGTGTAGTGTAATGTATTTGCTGCAACATATACAAGCATTGAAATTTAACTTCCCGCCATATGCAAATTAGCCAACGCAAGGGCAACTTTACTTTGCTTGCCAAATGAACGCTAGCGCAACTGCACAACCGTTCGGCGCCATCGACGGAACTTCGCAACTTATCGAATTACCGTTGCCTGAGCGAAGTTTCGTCTGGCGAAGTGTGGCGATGGCGGCGAAGTCGTCGATGGCGAATTTTCGCCGGTTAGTGAATTTGCCCCCAAGTGTACAGACCTAGGGATGTAGAGATGCCCCTCAGGTTCCACTTAGGGAAAAGGCTGAAAGCTGGGTGTACCCCGAGCAGCTGCTGTGTACTTTTTTTCATCCCTGTGGAGACTGATACTGACCAAAGGTGCTGTGAGTATATGGCTATCCACTGTTGATGTATGATCAGGCTTGCTCTGTATGTACACTCCATTTTGGATGTTCTTGTACAATAAATATATTCATTGGTTAAGTTATAAGAACCACTGGCACCCAATTATTATACCCTGCACCAAGTTACAATTATACTACACCCTGCCTCCACAACGTTTGCTAGGGCTTACTCTATAAGAATTAAGGTCTCATCCGGAGCACAGTATAGGGAGTGAAGCCTATAGTTAGTGAATGGAGCACTCAATTTACTATATCTCTACACTATTTTATTCTAACTGGGTAAAGGAAAACATGTCAGATAAATACATTAAGCTGCATGCTTAGATCCTTTTCTTCATCTGTTCAGTTTCTATTTGTACTTTTTCTTTCCCCTCTTGAAGAATGCAGGTATAGATATTGCTGAAGGTGAAATAGCAAGGAAATGTCTTTATTAAGTTGAAGATTTAGTGTGCTAGTTTGACAGCTATGGAAACCTTTTGCTCTTGGTTACTTGCTTATTATGACTAGAAGGATTGCACTTTCATGACCTGCACTATATTATCATTAAGGGTCAGAAAGTGACAATATTTTCCAACACACACATAATACACAATAGTAGGATGAACATAAATACAAACAATGCATCTAGCATAAACTAAATGTGAGGTTATAGGAACCAGTGTTTCTTGTTCTTGCCAAGGTGGAATGGGGGACCTTTTGTTAAATAAAGTTAAAATGAAAATTCCTTTCAATATATGCACAGAAATGATCCCAAAGCAATAAAGTCACAATATATGATATTTTCTTCATACAACACATGGCAATTAAAACAATAAAAAACCTTTCTCAAATCTTTCTTAAACAGAAGAACACCAGAGCAGCCTCTTTCTTACTCCTGACAACTTCCTTGACTACTTGGTGGTCAGACTGGTGGGAAACTGACCAGCTGGTGGCGCTGTTATAACAAAATTCATTCATATTAACAATATATGTATCCCTTAATATCTTGGAATTAAAACAAAATAAATAACAAATGTACATTGCAAAAGTTCTTAGAATAGCAATCTCAACAAATACAAAGAACAATGACAATACATTAAACAATACATACTTAATTATAATATATAATATATAGTAAATAAAATGTAGTGGCATATATTTGAAAAACACAGCTGCATTGTGCTTATAATATGAAATACATACTAAATGTCCTACTGTGAAACACTAAGGGGGTTATTTATTAAACTCAAAATGCAAAAATCATGAAAAATGTGCATAATAATTTACTCTACTTTCAACAAAAAAGATAACAGTGGTATGTCTTTCATTTCCCAGAAACATCTGAGTATCCAGAATCCAGACACTCGTCTATAGGAGGCGTCTAGAGGCTGTTACATTTGGAAAAGGAGACTAGACTTAGTATTGATGTAATATCTCTGTTGGGGTGCCCAACTTTATGCACCTGTCTAATTTTGTTATGATGTTTATTGCATATTTTCTGTTAATCCAATAAACTTTATGTCACTGCTGAAATACTACTGTTTCCACAAGACATGTTATATATTAAAAGTTGCTACTTTGAAAGCTCAGCCAATGATAAATAAAACGCCAAAGAACAAAGAACACTCACAGAAATTCTGTCCAAGTGCCTGGGTGCAGGTTCTGTCAATCTTCCAAATAACGCAATAAAGATCCGCATTCACAGGTCTTTTATAAAAAGTATCACAAACAGGAACTGACGTTTTGTCCTTTCCAAAGGCCTTTCTCATAGTGCTACACATATATAAATATATATACAGTATATATATATAATCTTCCAAAGCAGAAACCGCACTCTCAGGACTTACGAAAATATAAAGAATTTTATTACAAAAAACTAACGTTTCGGTTGCATCTCAGACTTTGACAAATATCAATTATCTTCAGACCAGCACTCCCTTTAAAAAAAAAAAGGGTATTTGATACTACGTAATAATAAAATCACCAAGTTTTTAAAGGGAGTGCTGGTCTGAAGATAATTGATGCATACATACTGTAACTACCATGCACCCCGCCATTAACAGCATGCTGATACTCATTGGGAAAAAAAAAATATATATATATATATATAGAATTGTTTCCATGGTGGAGGTGTGATAAATCTCACATTTGAATTTACATTCGTGTTGGTGCTTTTTAATTCAAATTTATGAATTTTGACACAAAAAATGTTTTTGAAAATTCCAACCTTAATAAATCTGCCCCTATATACTGTATATCTTGCAGTGATGGTAAAGCAAATATAGTGCAATGTTCTGCCATCTGTGTAAATTATTTATTATTCAATTCCTAAACCATGAGATGATATTCTGTGTCAGAACACTGCCTGGCCTTGAATATGTTCAGACCATGTTAACCTCAATTCCTGCCTACACGTAGTGGAGTTACTTACAACAACACTTACTCATTCACCCGCTTTTGCTCAGTTTCTGGCCCTTTTTTATAAGGTTGCTAACTGTTGGACTGTTTTTGATGATTGTGAATAAAAGGGAAAGCCCATACACCCCCTATATTTTAAACATATATTTAACCGAAAGAAATTGCAGTAATCAAGAGAAGAGCAATGCAGTGACAGGCACTTGGTAAAAGTAGTATTTTATCATATTAAATATTTTAGCACCTCTACCTTATTTTTGCTCTTCCAGCCAACCATCACTTTCCAAAACATGTGTTATCCAAACAATGGTATAGCGTAGCTCCCACCCTTCCCAGCTGTAGTCAGGTGATCCCACTGGTGTCTAATAAAAGGGCAGCCAAGTTTGGGAATTTTACATTGAAAGATGCTAGTAAGTTGCAGGTAAAACTTAGTCCCTTTGTAAAATGTATAAAGAAGCAGTAGAATTCTTAATGAATCAGATGAAAATTGAGCATAGGACTGCCCAGATTTGGGATGACTTTGACGTAGTTGGCCAGCTTAAATATATTGCAATATATGGGCAAACAATCCCTTTTTTGTTTAAAGGGTAAGGCATTTTTCAGTAGCAGTATGCACAAAATGTCTCTGTCTTAAATATAATGATAATGGGTTGAGTGCAGAGGACCTCTTGTATTTGTCAAACAATGGTATTGTTAATAGCCTAATAAGATTCCAACCTCAAAAAAACGGAAGTTAGCAAAGACCAAATTACAGAGATCAGAATAATAAAAACATGATCAACATTACAACTATCTCACATAGTTTTATATGCCAAGTGAAAATACATTTCACATTTTAGCAGGAATAGAATTATATAGTTTCTATGTAGACCTGTAAGTTATCATGAATGAAAACTTTTGTTCCTGAATAAGGCTAAAAAAATTCCACTCCTCTTGATAACCAAAAAAAAGGCATTTTATTAATACATAACAAAAAATGTAAGTGCAACACTAAAAACAAATAGTATGTATGCCTGCAAGAAACAGGCCAAAGAGCCAAATAATTGTTCACCGAATCTCTGGTCCAAAAAAAAAAAATAGATATATAGATTTGTGTGCACACAGATTGTAATGCTGTGAAATGAATATGTGGCTATTGTGACAAGGACTCATTAAGTTATATTAGTTCTGGTTTTCAGTATGATGTAAAGCAAAAAAAACAATTGTTGAGAAAACGTTCTCTGGTACACAATTATTTTTGCAAAGAACACCTATTTATTGCTTTTAATCAGAAACATATGTATAACTTTATAAAAGTTGAAAGGACATTTTAACGATACACAATAAAATGAAAAAGTGGCCACAAGCCTAACAATTTTCTTATACCTGTCTTATTCATTACAATCCTGTAATATAATCCCAGGGTAAAAGAGAACAATGCCTATAATTGAGAGAAGATGAGAAGAAGGATATATGAGCAAAGCAAACGGATCTGCTGGAGATTTGATATAGTGATATTACAGGCAGTGAGATGCATTTGGAGATAAAATGCTCAGTTCATTTCAAATGGAAAATGTTTAAAGGGAATACAAAAGCAAATCCATTGAGAAGACTATAGCTGGCACATCTATCCATCTCTTCTTCCCCAGGGCAACACCACAGACATGCTTAATGCTCTTTTGGATGCTCCCAGGGTGCAAATCTAATAAGAGATAAGAAAAAGGTAAAAATGGGGCACATGTGCTGGGAATAAATAGCAGGGTTGCTTTCTGAGTTTGCAATAGGGGACTGATGTAATGTGTTGCAGGGAGTCTGTCAGGTAATCGGCAGGGGAAAGGTGAGGTGAAAAAAGTACCTGAGTGACTGATTCTCAGATGCTCTGTTGCTGTCTATGTATGTTAATAAGATACTGAAAAACAGAGGCATACATTTAAGAAGACATACAGATACTTTGCTTGCATCTATCCATGCTTATATTGTTATACAAAAAACAGAATGCAGAAACATAATGACCATAATGACCCAGATACAGGCCCAAATAAGTATCCTACTGGGAGTTATAGGCTATTTGCTAAAGTTCTAATGTGCTAATAGCAGGCATATGTAAAACAGTTAGGGCCATTATGGATGTTACCTGGTGCCAACACATTGCATAGCTCTATTCATTAATATTGAGAAAACTTAATCTAGACAATTGACTCAGATGACTGTCCAGTTTTGAATAGATCATTTTTACACAATGCATGCCATGACAGCTGATTAATTTCAAAATTAAGTGTGCTGTGTCTGTATATGAAGAACAGAGTTGTTTATAACATACAGCCCCATTTTAATTTAACATTGGAAAGTTGCTTAGAATAACATTCATTATGCAAAAATGGTTGTGGATAGCATTAATATAGAAACAAACTATTAAAAAAAATATATATATAAAAATTATAAAAAATTATAAAAAAAATGCTGCTAAGGGATACACCTGAATTATATATTGCTGTATTTTCTCATGCAGATTCTGTATATATATATATATATATATATATATATATATATATATATATATATATATATTCTTATATTGTTATTTATATTGCCTTGTTTTCTAGAGTCCAAACTTAAATACCAGGACAATAATATACCATCAATAAAAGTCATTAGAAAATGTAAAACCCACTGGTAGTTATAACACAACACAGTGGTGAGAACTGTGCCTTGGGTGCCACTTCTGCAAAAGTTGAAATATAGATGCCCACAGAAGAACTTACACGTGCTCCCATTGACTGCATCATTGACCAGGATGATCAGTATTTCAGAAATTCATTCCATAATGGCTAACCAGAACTGATGTGCTTTGATACCTTGTGATGACTAGGTCAGTTCAAGTGACATTTTTACTTAAGAATGGACCCCCTACTCTAAGATGGGAGGATCTCTAAAACATGCACTGCTGAGTTGCTGTCAGAATGGATTTGTTTCTATTGGATTTGTTTCTGATATTACACATTCAGTTATCCATTGTGCCAGTACCTCCTAGTCCGCAGGCACCACAAACACACACTGAGTTTCTATTATTCTCACCTAATGACTCTCCAAATAGAAAAAGCGCCCCTACAGCTGGTTGTCCTTAGGCTCTATGCACAATAATAGGAACATGGTCGGTGCCTGATACGATTTGTAGTCAAACTTTGTATATCATGTCACCATTTCAATTAAAATAAACCAATAAAATCAATGTTCCATAATATTTGCTTCTTAGTATTAAATTGCAAACTCTTTAAAATCTATTTCAATTGGCGTTGATTATTAAACATTAGTGTTACATGAGTTGAATTAAACAAAGGAAAGATTGATTAAAGTTCTTTTTCTGTTCTGATAAATCCACATCATTTTAGTAAATTTAAAGATCAGCAATAAATTTCCACTCAGAATAGTATTGTGCCTAGGATCTTGAAACTAGTGAGCTGCAAGAGGGACTGGCATGAGATTGAAGAGGTTAAACAGATACAGAAGATTAAAGAAAGACAGAGAGAGATAGGTCAGTGGCTTCTAAGCAGAAGCATTAGTTCATTTCTTCCATCACTGGGGGAGTCAGTCACTGTCCAATGCATATGTATTACACAAGCTAATGAGAATAGCAATCTTTTTTGCAGGAACAGGTTGAATCTTCTTCCCTTGCTAATCCAACTTGCACAGGTTCTGGGGATATAGGAATCTACTTTTATCCGCTATTAATTTGCTGAAGATATTGCTGGGAGTGAAGTGCAGTAATGGCACAGCCAGGCAAAAATAAAGCCCCAGCTACATTGCTGTTTGGTAGCAACAATTTGCAGGTGCACAGGAAAGTTGGGTGATTCTTCTGTTGATGAGGTGTCATGTCCATCACATCAAATCACATTGCCACTCACTGGAGAAGATGCTGCAATTTAACTGTCCCATAATGAAAGTATTTGGAGCACTTCTATATAAATATTTACAAGAGATATTTAGATAAATATAGTGTGTGCAGCAGAGGAGAGAACAACTGTATCATACAGGATTTGTTTATTGCAGCTCCAACATGGCATTACTTAAGTGGCCATTCTAGGGCATGGGGGGGGCACCTTCCGCACTACAGCGTGCATAGGAACCCTGGAGATGCCACGTGGTTCAGAGGTGGTTGTAGCTCTAGGGTTCCCCTGTGTCAATATGCACAAATGCATGAAATTCAGAACAGGGGGCAGAGGAAAGCAGAAGTTCAGAGCTCAACTATACAAAACTGCATGGAGTGCATGCTAACACAAGAGCCATTAATGAGCAGGGTTTTTCTTGCAACTGACTGCGGCCAATGTAACTGTAACTGTGAATCTGTACATGAGCCCTATAATGTTATAAAATAATTATCAGTGTCTAATTAGTCTGTACATGAGCCCTATAATGTTCTAAAATAATTAGCAGTGTTTTCATTAATATATATATATATATAGATATATATATATATATATATATATATATATATATATATATATATATATATATATATATAGATATATTGCAATATATGGACAAACAATCCCTGTTTTGTTTAAAGGGTAAGGCATTTTTCAGTAGCAGTATGCACAAAATGTCTCTGTCTTAAATATATTGATAATGGGTTGAGTGCAGAGGAATCTTGTATTTGTCTATATGTATTTTGTGGTCACAGCCTCATTGCACCCCCGCCTAATGATTTTAAAAACTAGTGGTGAGCACAACTTTCCCTTGTTTGTTATAGATATATATATATATATATATTCTACAGGAGCAGTGACCAGCTCCATGTTGTAGCTCCCACCCTCTCCAACTATAGTCAGGTGATCCCACTGGTGTCTAATAAAAGGGCAGCCAAGTTTGGGAGTTTTACTTTGAAAGCAGCTAGTATGTTGCAGGTAAAACGTATTCGTCCCTTTTATAAAAATGTATAATTAAACCATAGAATTCTTAATGAATCAGATGAAAATTGAGCATAGGACTGGCCAGATATGGGATGACTTTGACGTAGTTGGCCATCTTAAATATATTGCAATATATGGACAAACAATCCCTGTTTTGTTTAAAGGGTAAGGCATTTTTCAGTAGCAGTATGCACAAAATGTCTCTGTCTTAAATATATTGATAATGGGTTGAGTGCAGAGGAATCTTGTATTTGTCTATATATATATATATATATATATATATATATATATATATATATATATATATATACACACACACATGGGGAGGCACATTTATCAAATGTTGAATTCGAATTCATGTGAGTTTTTAAGAACTCCCCTAAACTCCCATTAATTCAAAATTCAACCAATCGAAATGTATTAAATAAATCAAATATTTCAAACTCGGATGAATTAAATGGATCTGAAAACTCGAAACGAATTTGAATCAAATTCTATTCAAAGTTAAAAAACTTGATTTGAGTTTTTTCTCCGAAAAAAACCTTGAATGTCAGGAAGGCTGCAAACAACTCCAAATTGATCCCTGGACATCTCTCGTTGACTTAAACATCAATTTGGCAGGTTATAGGGGGTGAATAGTCAGATTTGAGCTTAAAGGGCCAGAGGATGATAAATCTCAAAAACCAAATTAGAATTTTTTTGAAAACTTTAATCCAATTTGCATAACTTCCTAGTCGAATTTGACGGTTTTGACCATAAAGAATCTTGAATTCAACTCTTGATAAATCTGCCCCTAGAAGTAGGGTTTATTTAGAAAAAAATATACAGTATATCTACCATTCCCACTTTTATGATATTTTATAAAAATACAGAAGCTTTTTTTGCAGAGAATCTTGAGGAATTTCACGTCTGTACGTACCCCTCTAGTGTCTCATCTTTCTCCCACCTTTCTGCAGTCTAGTATAAACTTCTGGAGGTAGTATAAACTTCAACTTGGTTAGACATTTCAATTCACTATACACATAGAAGACGTGTTAACAGAATTGATGTCTTATGTTATTATCTGTGTATAGTGCTGATACAAAGTGATATTCAGAGATTATACATCAGTCTCTGCCCCCATTGGAGCTTACAATCTAATATACTTGTCCACATCGACACCAACCACAAATATTCACAAGTAATAATTCCTAAAATATTTAACTTGCTCAAATGAAACATCTAAAATGAATCATCCTTTCCTTTTCATGTTTAAAACAGCAAGCATACAACCTTGTCTTTGATGGATTATGCTTCCCAAACAGTGTACTCACTATTGACATTGGATAGATGATCTAATCAATTTCAGCTTCCTAATGGAAGTAAATGACTGCTTTTGCTTCAGCTTTCTACTGAAAGTCAGAGGCCAGTGTTAAACTGTACAATAATGTACCTTCAATTCCTATTTAATATTCTTCCACAGCACAATATACTGTAACTTTTGTGAAGGGTCAGAACTACAATTTTACATCTATTCTTAACTATAAATCCCAACAAATGTAACATATAGCAAGCAGGCTTATAAACCTCACCAACCACTACTCCTCTGTCATGCCACTCTGCCAATCCTAGTACTGGCTTTTGCTATATTTCTGAATAAACTAATGACCTTGACATTCAAAGCAATTCATAACTCTGCCCACCATACATCTCAGAACTCATCTCTAGATACTGACCCAACTGCTTTCTACTCTCCTATACTGACCTGCTTCTCAGCTCTTCTCTCATTACCTTTCTCAAATACTCTCATTCAAGACTTTGAAAGGGCTGCACACCTTCTCTGGAATTCTCTACCAAGGTCTGTCTGACCAAATACAATACCATATGCTACACCTCTTACCTAGCTTATTTCTTGTCTTGCCCACTCCTATACCTTGGGGCACATTTACTCAGTTCGAGTGAAGGAATAGAATAAAAAAAACTTAGAATTTCGAATGTTTTTTTTGGCTACTTCGACCATCAAATTGGCTACTTCGACCTCGAATCTAACGATTCAAACTAAAAATCATTTGACTATTCGACCATTCGATAGTCGAAGTACTGTCTCTTTGAAAAAAACTTTGACCCCCTACTTCGCCATCTAAAACCTACCGAACCTCAATGTTAGCCTATGGGGAAGGTCCCCATAGGCTTTGCAAGCTTTTTTTGGTCGAAGAAAAATCGTTCGATAAAAGGATTTACCTTCAGCAGTCGAATATCGAGGGTTAATTAATCCTTCCCAATTTTGATTGTAACTCTTATGCGCAGGGCCCTCTTCACCTTTTGTATCAGTTACTGGTCACTATGTATGTAATTCTATTTGTTCTTTGTCTAAACATATTTATTTTGGAGCTCTGTGAAATATGTTCAGCCACTTAATACATTTAAGAAAATCAGGAAAAAATACACAGTTTGTAATTTGACAAAACTGTCTGACTTTGATTTGGCCAAATCCTGGAGCTTATCCTTGATCAATGTCCAAGAAATCATCCAAGCCACTCTTAAAGGCATTAACAGAATCAGCCATCACAACAACATCCGGCAGTGCATTCCACAACCTCACTGCCCTCACTTTGAAGAACCAATTATGCTGCTGCAAATGTTCTTTTTCTCTAGTCTGAAGGGGTAGACACTGGTGCGGTGATCCTCTTTATGGGTAAAAAGGTCCCCTGCTATTTGTCTATAATTTCCTCTAATATATGTATAAAGTGTAATAATATCCCCTCTCAAGTGTCTTTTTTTCCAGAGAAAACAATCCCAACCTTGACAGTCTACCTTCATAATTTAAGGGGGTTATTTACTAAACTTCGAATGCAAAAATCATGAAAAATTCGTGTTTTTTTGTTATAAAATCAGACTTTTAAAAAATTACAAATTTTTCGGAATTTATTTACTTTTTTATGGAAAAGTCTGAATCTGAAAATTCGGCATCTCAGACCTGTCGCGGTTGCATATAAGTCAATGGGAGAAGTCCCAATGATTTTTTGATGTGCGCTGGGTTTTGTGCAATACCCCAAAGTTTTCGGGGGAAAAATGTGAAAATAGTGAAATTTGTGAAAATCGGATGAAAAATTTTGAAAAAATCGTGGAAATCTGATTTTTACTATTATTATTTAATAATAAATAAGCGTAAAAAAAAACAGAGTGGATTTGATCGGAGTTTGTAGCAGAAAATATTGATATAAATTCGAACTTTGATAAATAAGTCTAAGTCTAAGGGGCCGATTCACTAACTTCGAGTGAAGGATTCGAAGTAAAAAAACTTTGAATTTCGAAGTGTTTTTGGGCTACTTCGACCATCGAATGGGCTACTTCGACCTTCAACTACGACTTTGAATCGAAGGATTCGTACTAAAAATCGTTCAACTATTCGACCATTCGATAGTCGAACTACTGTCTCTTTAAGAAAAAACTTCGACCCCCTAGCTCGCCATCTAAAAGCTACCGAACTCAATGTTAGCCTATGGGGAAGGTCCCCATAGGCTTTCCTAAGTTTTTTTGATCGAAGGATATTCCTTCGATTGTTGGATTTAAATCCTTCGAATCGCTTGATCGCACTATTTGAGCTAAAATCCTTCGACTTCGATATTCGAAGTCGAAGGATTTTAACTCCCAGTCGAATATCGAGGGTTAATTAACCCTCGATATTCAACCCTTTGTGAATCGGCCCCTTAGTCTTCCATCGCTCTAACCAGTTTAGTTGCTCGTCTCTGCACTCTCTCCAGCTCATTTATATTCCTCTTAAGAACTGGAGCCCAAACCTGCACTACATAATGCAGAGTAAAGGGAAATACTTTTTAAAACTCTGTATTATTTGATTATAATGGAGTCTATGGCAGACAGCCTTTCAGTAATTCGGAGCTTTCTGGATAATGGATACCATACCTGTATTTGCTTTAGTGGCCACAGAATGACACTGCCCAGAATTAGACAACTACATCCACATCCACAAAAACGTCAAGATCCTTCTCATTTAAGGAAACTCCCAACACACTGCCATTTAGTGTATAACTTGCATTTATATTATTTTTGCCAAAGTGTATAACTTGCATTTATCAACATTGAACCTCATTTTCCAGTTTGCTGCCCAGTTTTCCAATTTAGTAAAATCAATTTGCAAATTGGCAGCATCCTGCATGGAACCTATAGTTCTGCACAATTTAGTATCATAAGAAAAAATAGAAACAGTACTTTCAATGCCCACCTCCAGGTCATTTATAAACAAGTTGAAAAGCAAAGGATCAAGTGTAGAGCCCTGTAGTACTAACAACACTGGTCCATTTAGAAAATGTTCCATTTACCACCATCTTTTAGCGGTTCTCTATCCAGGTACAAATACTGTGTTCCAGGCCAACATTCCTTAATTTAACCATTAACCTTCTGTGTGGCACTGTTTCAGCTGCATTAGCACAATCTAAGTAGATAACATCCACTGACTTCTCAGAATTGAGGTCCCTGCTCACCTTCTCATAAAAGGAAATTAATCCTTATTCTTATTGGGTTTATATAATGTTTAAATGATTATTTAGTATGGAGATCCAAATTACAGGCAGATCCCTTATCTGGAAAACCCCAGGTTCCCAGAATTCCTGATAACAGGTCCCTTACCTGAACTACTACTCTGCTTCTATGACCGGGACTTCTCTCAAAAACATGGTGGCCGGTTTGCAACTGGTCAGTATTCTTCTTCAAATGGTAACATTGGTTATCAATTGAAAAAAAAGTCCAGTTTGACTTTATACAGGGGTGCTCCTGTTGTGAGGCAAGGTAAAAACTTGCAGGGCAGTGCTGCCTGAGTCAAGGTTATCAGGGGAGGCAAAAAAGTCACTCCTGGTATTTTTAAGAGCCAAATTTCCAGATCATAAACTAGAAATTCTGCCCTCTGCACAAGCGAAGCGCCTCTCCAATGCAATAAAGGTAAGGGCAATGAAGAAATGTGTACTTCTTTTTCTGTGTATAATAGCGGACAAATTAACTATAATAGCTGACAAACTATCTAATCAAAACTGAAAAGTATCATTTCAAATTTGTTTATATATTTATATTATGCAATCTACTTAGCATGATAAAGTTGTATATGAAATATGTGTTGGTGCCCTGCTTACAAAAGCCTTTCTCTAAATAATAAAAGAGTCAGTAGTTATTTCATTAATAGCATCAAGGACATAACAAGAGTGGCATTGGTTGGTCCAGAAGGGCACAGGGCCCACAGTAGTCCTGACAAATACATTTATATTTGTAATATACTAAGGAGGTAAGTCATCCTATCCTTGGGTGCGTTCTCTAGCTTACCTTTGTTGTTTGCTGCCTGAACTGACCTTTGCCTGTTTATTAACCATGCTTCCAGATCCTAATTTTGTACTTCACTGTCAGTACAGTTTTGACCTAGGCCTGTTCCCCCTTGACTATGATCTGCTCTATCCCATTACTCCAGAGCCATGCCTGGGTTCCCTTGCTTGCCCAGAACTCTTGTCTTTACTCTCTCACAAAAAGACCTGGTGGCATCCAAGTAGTGGAACGTCCTCCCAAAGTGAAAGGCAGCTGTTCTAGGTGGAAAAGTGAGCTCAGACCAGAATCTTGGTATTTGTTCTGGGTTTGGGAGACTGTTTGTGACACTCATTTTCAATTTTATCTAGTTCCCAAAAAACAAGAATCCTGAACTTTAGCAAATATATTTAGAATTTATTTACTTTTTTATGGAAAAGTCTGAATCTGAAAATTCGGCATCTCAGACCTGTCGCGGTTGCATATAAGTCAATGGGAGAAGTCCCAATGATTTTTTGATGTGCGCTGGGTTTTGTGCAATACCCCAAAGTTTTCGGGGGAAAAATGTGAAAATAGTGAAATTTGTGAAAATCGGATGAAAAATTTTGAAAAAATCGTGGAAATCTGATTTTTACTATTATTATTTAATAATAAATAAGCGTAAAAAAAAACAGAGTGGATTTGATCGGAGTTTGTAGCAGAAAATATTGATATAAATTCGAACTTTGATAAATAAGTCTAAGTCTAAGGGGCCGATTCACTAACTTCGAGTGAAGGATTCGAAGTAAAAAAACTTTGAATTTCGAAGTGTTTTTTGGGCTACTTCGACCATCGAATGGGCTACTTCGACCTTCAACTACGACTTTGAATCGAAGGATTCGTACTAAAAATCGTTCAACTATTCGACCATTCGATAGTCGAACTACTGTCTCTTTAAGAAAAAACTTCGACCCCCTAGCTCGCCATCTAAAAGCTACCGAACTCAATGTTAGCCTATGGGGAAGGTCCCCATAGGCTTTCCTAAGTTTTTTTGATCGAAGGATATTCCTTCGATTGTTGGATTTAAATCCTTCGAATCGCTTGATCGCACTATTTGAGCTAAAATCCTTCGACTTCGATATTCGAAGTCGAAGGATTTTAACTCCCAGTCGAATATCGAGGGTTAATTAACCCTCGATATTCAACCCTTTGTGAATCGGCCCCTTAGTCTTCCATCGCTCTAACCAGTTTAGTTGCTCGTCTCTGCACTCTCTCCAGCTCATTTATATTCCTCTTAAGAACTGGAGCCCAAACCTGCACTACATAATGCAGAGTAAAGGGAAATACTTTTTAAAACTCTGTATTATTTGATTATAATGGAGTCTATGGCAGACAGCCTTTCAGTAATTCGGAGCTTTCTGGATAATGGATACCATACCTGTATTTGCTTTAGTGGCCACAGAATGACACTGCCCAGAATTAGACAACTACATCCACATCCACAAAAACGTCAAGATCCTTCTCATTTAAGGAAACTCCCAACACACTGCCATTTAGTGTATAACTTGCATTTATATTATTTTTGCCAAAGTGTATAACTTGCATTTATCAACATTGAACCTCATTTTCCAGTTTGCTGCCCAGTTTTCCAATTTAGTAAAATCAATTTGCAAATTGGCAGCATCCTGCATGGAACCTATAGTTCTGCAAAATTTAGTATCATAAGAAAAAATAGAAACAGTACTTTCAATGCCCACCTCCAGGTCATTTATAAACAAGTTGAAAAGCAAAGGATCAAGTGTAGAGCCCTGTAGTACTAACAACACTGGTCCATTTAGAAAATGTTCCATTTACCACCATCTTTTAGCGGTTCTCTATCCAGGTACAAATACTGTGTTCCAGGCCAACATTCCTTAATTTAACCATTAACCTTCTGTGTGGCACTGTTTCAGCTGCATTAGCACAATCTAAGTAGATAACATCCACTGACTTCTCAGAATTGAGGTCCCTGCTCACCTTCTCATAAAAGGAAATTAATCCTTATTCTTATTGGGTTTATATAATGTTTAAATGATTATTTAGTATGGAGATCCAAATTACAGGCAGATCCCTTATCTGGAAAACCCCAGGTTCCCAGAATTCCTGATAACAGGTCCCTTACCTGCACTACTACTCTACTTCTATGACTGGACTTCTCTCAAAAACATGGTGGCCGGTTTGCAACTGGTCAGTATTCTTCTTCAAATGGTAACATTGGTTATCAATTGAAAAAAAAGTCCAGTTTGACTTTATACAGGGGTGCTCCTGTTGTGAGGCAAGGTAAAAACTTGCAGGGCAGTGCTGCCTGAGTCAAGGTTATCAGGGGAGGCAAAAAAGTCACTCCTGGTATTTTTAAGAGCCAAATTTCCAGATCATAAACTAGAAATTCTGCCCTCTGCACAAGCGAAGCGCCTCTCCAATGCAATAAAGGTAAGGGCAATGAAGAAATGTGTACTTCTTTTTCTGTGTATAATAGCGGACAAATTAACTATAATAGCTGACAAACTATCTAATCAAAACTGAAAAGTATCATTTCAAATTTGTTTATATATTTATATTATGCAATCTACTTAGCATGATAAAGTTGTATATGAAATATGTGTTGGTGCCCTGCTTACAAAAGCCTTTCTCTAAATAATAAAAGAGTCAGTAGTTATTTCATTAATAGCATCAAGGACATAACAAGAGTGGCATTGGTTGGTCCAGAAGGGCACAGGGCCCACAGTAGTCCTGACAAATACATTTATATTTGTAATATACTAAGGAGGTAAGTCATCCTATCCTTGGGTGCGTTCTCTAGCTTACCTTTGTTGTTTGCTGCCTGAACTGACCTTTGCCTGTTTATTAACCATGCTTCCAGATCCTAATTTTGTACTTCACTGTCAGTACAGTTTTGACCTAGGCCTGTTCCCCCTTGACTATGATCTGCTCTATCCCATTACTCCAGAGCCATGCCTGGGTTCCCTTGCTTGCCCAGAACTCTTGTCTTTACTCTCTCACAAAAAGACCTGGTGGCATCCAAGTAGTGGAACGTCCTCCCAAAGTGAAAGGCAGCTGTTCTAGGTGGAAAAGTGAGCTCAGACCAGAATCTTGGTATTTGTTCTGGGTTTGGGAGACTGTTTGTGACACTCATTTTCAATTTTATCTAGTTCCCAAAAAACAAGAATCCTGAACTTTAGCAAATATATTTAGAAAATATAGATTCCTATTTCCATTCTAGAAAATCCTAAACATTTTGAAATATTGATCTAGATTGCAAAGCAATTCTAACCTTAAGCCTTCATATTATTTAGAGTCTTCTCGGACCCTGAAAGGAGCAAACATGTTTGTCTGTTATTGTACAGAACATGTGGATTTTAGTAAAGTAGAGTAGGTATCTTCTGGAGGAGCCTTTCATTGTAATGCTCAAAGTGGTTGAGGATGAAAATCTATTTTCAGTAGACGATACAGGTCTCTCATTTTGATTTTGATTTTGATTTTTAGCCATAGTTTAAAAGCATTCACTAGATTTGTTTGCTGTTCTTTCTGGCAAGTTTTCAGGCAGCCAGAGATAGTCTCAATGAGCTTGGCTGCAAATAACACATGAGACAATTACTGATCAGATATAAACAAAGACTACTATAGTCCAGGCAATTTGTAGGCAGTTACAGGAATTTCAGGTATTACATGTTTAGTGTTAGCATTCTGTTCTACACATGTACTTTATCTCAAAGTGACAAAAGTTAAGGGGAAAAGGAGAAAAACAATATTAGAAAAATCTTCATCGGCAAGTGTTACTATTGGGTTCTTCACTTCATTTTATGGTAGTTCAAAACGGTAGCGTATTGTAAGAATATTTTAGTTGGCTAGGAACAGCCCTGGATTTTATAATGTAAATGTATTGTTACTCAACCAAGCTCATACAAGTGCTATGCAATTTGAGTTTAACTCAAAATGACTATCACTTTAATTCAACGCTTCTTGTTCATTATATCTGCAGATTTCTCCTATTGACTGTTGTGAGCTTTTATAATTTGGTTATAATATATTGTTAGCGAAGTATTCTTTGCAATTTCTCTTGTGTGTTTTTTTTATCTCGGTGTCAAGTATTGTGGCAAAATCTAAGGTTTGAAGAGACCCTGATTGGATTCTGTAATAACGACATTTAAGTTACTTGAACTGAATAACAAAAATCCCATATAATTACACACTGATATCTGTTAACTGGTCTTTGTTTTCTGATTACTATATTTCCTTGTAGTTATTGTTATTATCTAGTAGCTGATGAAAACTAATATTTAACAAATTTAAAAAAAAAAAATGTTACGGGTCCTTTAATAATGCTGGGTTTTGCATTGCATATAGTAATTATAGACTGTGACTATAGTTAATAAACTTACTAGATGTGTAGCAATATAATATTAGTATTTATGACAAAAAAAATGAAAGCTAGTAGAGATGCAAAGGGTGAATCATTTCACTAGGGATTCACAAGAAACCTAATTAATCTTGATGGCATCATTTGATTCATCCTGACTTGGGAGACAAATGAAATCAGAATTGATTTACTTATATCTATCTGAAAGATGAATATGTGAAAAATAAATAAGTAGAGTAAATCATGTAATGGAGTAAATCTTGCTAAAAATCTAACAACTCATTTCAGCCAATGTGCAGGTATCATTTAGTGTATGTATTGTATCATGTATTGTTTCTGATTAGTTGGGGTTGCAGTGGACTAGTTATGGTTTAATTTTTTTGTAACATATTTTTTATTTGCAGAAAAATAATGATACAAGGATATATTAGGCAGGTACAGTGGCATGGTTTAACAGTCATTAGGCTTGCACAGATTCATGGTGAAGGCCTGTAGTATTAGAAACTGGTACTAACCCAGTTGTCCCTTACAGGTTATTGAGGGAAAAAGGAGAAACAAAAGAGGAGCTGAAAATGATAGAACATAAAATTGAATAACCATTTGTACAGTGTGGACTCTAGTCTAGCATCAATATTGTTCAGAGAACAGTTTCAAGGGGATCTGATACAATATCTAGAAATGTAGGTATACAGTTTTACATTTGAGTTGATTTGACTTCGGACAAAGTAGGGCTCATTTGGGATTTTAGTGGAAATAGAAATACAAGCTACCATGAGCACTTGGTTCACCAGTTTTTGGCTCTGCTCTGAAAATTGTTGGAAGAGTTTGTCCAGCTAAAGGGAAAGTACGCTTTATCTTAAGTCTGACATGTCATAGAGTTTATTAAGGACACAATCTCTTCCCCAAATGATTGCATGGGAGTTCCCTGCCAGAAAAAATAAAGCAAGTCTCCACATACTGTACATTATAACCTCTACATTGGGGTACTCCAGTGAATAGTTTGTCATGTTCTGGAACAGTACCAAGCCACACAATCTTTTAAATATTTTCTTTTTACCTAATGCAGGTAGCTGGTAATGCCGGAGTTCAGGCCTTATTGTCTATGTCCTGCCCCCTAAAATAGTTTCTCAGTTGCACATATACATGGGGCCAATTCACCAAGCTCAAGTGAAGGATTCGAAGTAAAAAAACTTCGAATTTCGAAGTGTTTTTTGGGCTACTTCGACCATCGAATGGGCTACTTCGACCTTCGACTACGACTTCGACTTTGAATCGAAGGATTCAAACTAAAAATCGTTCGACTATTCGACCATTCGATAGTCAAAGTACTGTCTCTTTAAGTATAAACTTCGACCCCCTAGTTCGCCACCTAAAAGCTACCGAACCCAATGTAAGCCTATGGGGAAGATCCCCATAGGCTTGGCTATGTTTTTTTGGTCGAAGGATAATCCTTGATCGATGGATTAAAATCCTTTGAATCGAACGATTCGAAGGATTTAATCGTTCGATTGATGGATTATTTCCCTGCGCAAAATCCTTCGACTTCGATATTCGAAGTCGAAGGATTTTCATTCCCCAGTCGAATATCGAGGGTTAATTAACCCTCGATATTCTACCCTTTATGCATCGGCCCCCATGTGTTTATAATCTATGTGTAAAGAATTTTGAAAATTGCATCTACCATAATTATCCTAATGGAAGCTTTTCTCACTAACCAGGAAAAAAAAAATAACCTTTACATTTTGTAAACTTGATTTGGTCTTTTGGATTAAGAAGTTGAAATGATAGGAATATAACTCATTGTATCATGATGCGAGTCTGTTCCTAAATATGAGATATAGTCAGTCTTCCATTTGTATTTGAAACTGGATGGAAGGATATTTATAGTCACTTTTGAGAGGGCTAGTGGCAGGGAAGCACAATATATTCATCCAGCATCAGGTGTAGAGAGGGGAAAGAGTACTATAATGCAGTTCTGCAGAACATGTTGACACTTTATAAATAAAAATATGGCATTATTATTATTATTAGGGTTGGAGAGTATCAGGAGCACATCATCTGTGAATAGTAAAATCTATATTTCGGCCCAACCTACAGTAAATACCTGTTATATTGGAAATGTTCTTTTTCCTTATCTCCACTGCCAGGCATTAAGAAAGGGGAAAGAGGGTACCCCTGTCTAATGTTATTGGCTATGGAACTAGACAGTGGTGCCCTGTTCTTAGAATTAGAAGTTGGAAAGAATTACAGTTTTCCACAGTTTAACACAAGAAATAACTTTTTTATTTTTTTATAAATTTTTTTAATGAATACAATATTCAAAAACTATTTTCAACACAAGATCTGTTCATTAAACTAACATTCAACATTAGAGAGTTTGCTGCCAATTTAAAGGAGTGTAGATAGAGGTAAATACTGTTTTTTTCTGGATGCAATTTTGTGGCCATTTTTTTTACCTAGAGCTTCCCCTAGCTTTTATAAACATAATTCGTAATTTGGGCTTGTAATAAGCCTTCTTGTGTTTTTACAGTTAAGAAATTTAAAATGGCAGAACTATTGAAATATAATGCATAATTATTGTACAGCACATTATAGTGTATTCCTCTGATCCAAGGGCATAATGCAAAACATTTTTTACTCAGTTGATTGTAGATTCACAGTACTGTGTCCCCAGTATGTGATAAACAGTATGCAGTATTTACTTTTGTATATTCCATTTTACAAAGCTGTTAATTCACCAAGTGATGTTGTTTCTTAAAGTAGATGAAATCAGCTACAAAGTATTCTGTTTGCATTTCTGATAAAACTGTTTTTCTGGTTCATGAAAATTCTTGTTCTCTGTTTATCACAACACCTATGTTCTTGTAAATCCTAAACAATGGAATACATTGCTCTTTTTATCCCAGGTACATGCTGTGTTGGCCTTATGTGCTACTGACTGCTTCACTCCCTCTCTCGCCTTCTACCTCTTGCTCTCTCTCTCTGTGAGCTTTTCAGAGGACAGAGTTGGTTTTTTTCAGAGTTAGCCCAGGCTCTGATCCCATGAGACTTACCCGACAAACCAGAAAATGAGAAATATAGAAGAAGCAGCAAGCATGTAATGTACATAGAGATAAAGAGACAGGATGCTGAATCAGTGGATTAAATCGAAGAGCAAAGGGCAAAGAAAAAAAGTAAAACAATAGAAATATAAATAAAGCTGTAAGAAGCAGCAAACATTTATTAGGTGGCTGAGAACCTACTGGAAAATATATAACTTGGAAATATACATGTAACATTTATTAAATATTACATTCAACGTGGAATATGCACATTCATTGCTGAATTCAAACATTGCCTTACTAAAAGCAAAGGGTTGCTGCATAATAATAAAGAGGATAGTAGATTATCATCATGCTTGTTCTTCTCTGACTCTTTTTATGTTTGATATATCAGAGGTTTTACCAGTGGTCCTACAGCTGTTGATTAAATCTTGGACCTTCAGATCTTGGCAGGTTTTGATAATTGCAGTTTTTTTTTGGTCTTTGTGCTATGACCCACTAATTGAAACATTTACAAATTTGGCTGTAATATAATAAATGGTATTAAGTCATATTGTTTGTTGTTGGTTACTTGAAGTGGGCAAACTTAGCACTTTATATCACATTACCTGTAGGGATGGGCACATTTTTTTGCCTTGTTTCACCGTGGAAATGATGCCCATAGACTTGTATGGCGGCGTGCGTAAAAAAAAAAAGTTTTTTGACGCCCATAGACTTTAGACAATTCGTCTGCGGTGAATTTTTGGCGAAATGAAATGGCTCAAATTCGCCCATCCCTAATTACCTGGTTTGTTTCTAATTATTTTAATACTGTATATTATAAAAAATATATAATTATGTATACATATAATTTATATAATACAGTATATAAACAATTATATAATATCATGTTTATCAATCTGCATGCCCAAAATATTTACTTTTGTATTCCCTCTTATATCAGGTATGGGATTTATTTTAAGCAAATCCATTACCTTCCAGACAATAGAACCTATTGTATTATAATTTATGTAAGTATATTACAGTTTTAGATTGAAGTGCAAGCAAAGACAAAAGAACATTTCAAGGTAATATAATAAAAAGTCTGCAGGAACAGGGATGCTGCACGCTGTACATGTAATAACCTCGCAGTGCATTATGAACTAAAGTCCATAGAGAGCACAATGAAGCAGGCTACAGGAGATATCCAAACACAGCATTACATACACAATAAAGCCTGCCAGGGAGCCCAATCAGACTCAACACAAGCAATTCATATGCAATAAAACTCATCAATGAGCACTATTAGGCACACAAAATGTAATGTAATAAGATATAGAACATTACATATGCAATACAACAATCAGTGACCATGGTTGGGCATGGTAAGTAACCACACAGAACATTACCCTTTGTGATTTCATTATTTTTGAGCACACACAATAAATTTAAAGGGCTACTTAAGCTGTGAGAGAAATTGTATATAGTTTTACTTGATGGCAGATTCTTGCTTTACCTGCTGTTTGTATATGGGTATTAATGTGCTTGGAAACTTATAGAGCAGGGTTTGTGTGCTCAAAGCTGAAACATGTACATGTCAGAAATATAAAGTGTGAAGTGTGTAAATAACTGTCAATATGATAAAAGCTGTAACCTGTGTAGAAGTGAGGCAGCTGTTTACAATGACAACTTAAGTTACTGAAACTTAGGGAGAGATTTATTAATTTTTAAGTTTGTGAAAAACATTGCGACAAATTTAACTGACTTTTCCCCCTGAAATTATATTTAAACCATGTTAAAAAGTCTTAAACAAAAATTCCATTGTGTCCAAAAGCATTTTCACAAAAATACAATTACTTAACAACTTTCCAATTTATAATTATGAAAAGCTTTCAGTGATTTTAGTCATTTACAAATGTAATTGGTGTCAAAAGTGAGTTCTATAAACATAGACCATGACAATTGCTAGTACATGTATAAGTACACCCAAAATGGTGTCCTTGGTCAGTTTGCCTACTGCAGAAACCCTTTCCCACTGTACCAGGTTGACTTCCCTGAAACTTCCTTTCCACAAATCTCCCCATCTCTAAACTCCGAACTCCAGATTTGTACAGGTATTTTTGTTTTTCGGATAATGGATATTTCCATAATTTGGATTGTCATACCTTTAGTCTACTAGAACATCATGTAAACATATAGGGGCCGATTCACCAAGGGTCGAATATCGAGGGTTAATTAACCCTCGATATTCGACTTGGAATTAAAATCCTTCGACTTCGAATATTCGAAGGATTTAGGGAAGATAGTACGATCGAAGGATTATTCCTTCGATCGAACGATTAAATCCTTCGAAACGTTCGATTAGAAGGATTTTAATCCAACGATCGAAGGAATATCCTTCGATCAAAAAAACTTAGGAAAGCCTATGGGGACCTTCCCCATAGGCTAACATTGAGTTCGGTAGGTTTTAGATGGCGAACTAGGGGGTCGAAGTTTTTTTTAAAGAGACAGTACTTCGATTATCGAATGGTTGAATAGTCAAACGATTTTTAGTTCGAATCCTTCGATTCGAAGTCGAAGTCGTAGTCGAAGGAGCCCATTCGATGGTCGAAGTAGCCCAAAAAACACTTCGAAATTCGAAGTTTTTTTACTTCGAATCCTTCACTCGAAGTTAGTGAATCGGCCCCTAAATAAACGAAAAAAACTGGTTTTGCTTCCAATAAGAATTAATTATATCTTAGTTTAAATCAAATACAAGTTACTATTTTATTATTACACAGAAAAAGGAAATCCTTTTTAAAAATTTGGATTATTTAGATAAAATGGAGTAATTCTGAGCTTTATGGATAATGGGTTTCTGGATATAAGCAAATAGATGAATGGCAATTATTTATGAAATTTCCCTGCTGTAGGCCACAACATACAAAGAAAACATAGAGTTACCATCTAATAGAAATAGAACATCGTGAAAATATTGTGAAAAATTATGAAAATCGTTTTTCATTTAGTCTATAAAGTATGAATCTTTGTACTAAAGAAATTTCAATATTAGAAGCCAAAACTGTCCACTCGCAGCATAGCAACCAATCAGCAGGTAGTAACAACATATACAGTATTAAGTTAAGTTATGTTCACAAATGTTTATTAATATTGATCTACATGGTTTTTATTAAAGGTGCTGGTGGAGGTTGTTGCCAAGTATAACACAGCTTTTAACCCCTTTGTTACCTGGCAGGGAACCTTTAGTTCCTGTGGGGAGACCTTTAGTAAGACAGTAGGCAGAAGGCTGCAGTTAACCATGTTCTATTTATTTGTTGATGGACAGCAACAAAGACAGACACTCATACACAGGGCTCTATCCCCCAATTCTTCTTTTGTTCTTCCTCTGTTTGAACACACTGTAAGGGGGGCACTCGCTCCTACACTCAGACACCCCTCCTGGGTCCTGGCCAGATTTGTCAAGCTGAGCCTCGCCTTACACTCTGGTGAAATTCCCGCTGGACACACTGTTACCACTACCTCCTCATAGGGGCCACAGCTGCCCACACTCTTTAAATCATGTCTGCGCTACGTCCACACTATGCTTGACAAAGGGGCGTGTCCCGAAACGTTGCACAACTGCATAATAAAATTGCAAGGGCTTGCCCTGCTACCGCAACTCCTGTGTGCCAGTGAAATTCTTCTTACACATACATGACCCTACTACAAACTTACTATACATTTTGAGCAAATAAATGCATGCTTTTTGTTTACAGTTGACCTGGTCCTTAAAGGAGTTGTTAGTTGCAGATTTTAAGTAATCAGCAATTATAAATTCAACTCCTTAGTCAAAACACTGTTTAACAACTCTGGAAATTGGCTACAACATGCTTGTTTTATTATCTGTTGGATATGAAAAATCCAGACACTTTAAATCAGAGCCAGCAACATGGTAAATGCTGTTACCATACTGTATTATTAATGTATTATTTTAAAAATTAAGTTGCAAACTATTTTCTGTTTAAGCTGTTGCTATAGTTCTTAAATGTCTTGCTGGGCCCTTTAATAGAAAAAGGAATAAGAAAGCAAGCAAAAGGCCTCTTATTTACTCCTGATCTACATTCTGTATGGGTTATGCAAGAAGATGCATGGTGCAGAGCACACAGCGGGACTCCAAATGCAATTCAGTTATTATTTCCCTTCCTTTCTTAGGAAATCAACACTGCTGGATAGAAAGGCACTGCACTCTAGCCTCCTCCCTGCTAGCTGAAAAATCACTGTATTGATACCCCCATAGCATTGCACTCAGAAAACGATTGAGGGGCCTGACATCTACAAAATAGAGCAGTACTTATGCTTCTGCCTGTAAAATCTAAAGAGCATTAAGCTGTCACTGGCCCACTTTCTTGAGACTCCTGCAGCGCACCATGCCAGTCAACTTAGTTCTACATAATGCCAGTAGAACATCAAACAGAATTGAAACTGAAATGCAGCATAATATGATAACTTGCTTGTGAAATCTGCTACATTTTCTTTCCTTGAGGTACAAGCTGTAATTGTGATTTTATTTTTTACATAGTTTCCGATAGTTGCCATGTAAGTTGGTATAAGACAGGCTCAGAAACTAAAGACAATAGTCTTCTTTCTCCTTGAAAATTGCATACATATCTGTAAAACTCCCTTGTGTTTAGGGTTTCATGCCTCGCCTGCAGCATTTCCTACCGATCTGCAGGGGACCTTATTATCATCCTACTTCTAAGCAAGTGACTACTAATTGGGGCTCATTTTCAAATACTAGGAACATTTGTGTACCCAATAGCAGCCAATCAGTGGTTAGCTTTTTTTCAAACAGCTGCAAGGAGAAATGAAAGTAATGATATGATACATTTGAAGTGTTTATAAATTACCCTTAATATATAGGGAATTCTTATGAGAATTATGGGCCCTATCTTAAAACTTAGGATCAAAGGTGCCCTTTTTGGGACCTGCTCTAATGCTGTGGCTTGTTATTAAGGAGTAGGGACATGTTTAAAATTGTTAATATTTGCATGTTGCAATGTAATATTCTTCATTAGGCTTTTATTGCGAATCTTAATTGTGCATGGTGAACCTTTAACACCTGCTTAACGGTGGCATAAACTTTTGCAGCAAATGTAACAACTATCGCAATCTATAAAATTCGCAATCGCTATCCTACTGTCGTGTGAGGGGGCACAAGCAAAAGTATTCACTTTGTGAACATTTATTCACATTGTGAATGAATTGCGAATGATTTTTGCTTTAGTGATCAATATTACATTCCCCCATTAGAGCCTTAAACACAAAGTAAACCATCAGTCTCTCTTCCACTGTTGTGAACTGTGCTTTCTGTCTTTATTTTCAACCAAAAAACAGCAAAGGGCTGGTTGCAGTATAGAGGCCCTGCTCCCAATAAGCACCCTAGCACCTTGTGTGTTCAGAATGACATGCTAATTAAGAGCACTAAATGCATATGCCTTCAATAACAGATAATGCCTCATAGAGAAAAGGGCACAACTCTTTGCGTTCCATTCTGTGAATTCCATGAGGCCAAGTGCAAACTGTAAAAAAAACGTTATCCCCTTTTTAAGCACATTGACTGAGAGCTGACTCACTTTAAAATGCACCCCACCTACTAAAATGAGGGAATATGTATATTTGTTTTTATTGTTTTATCATAAGTATATACCCTTTGGGATAGCTTAAAAACCAGACTCTAGTTTAACATTTTTCAACTGTTAATACACGTTAACCTGCATTTTGACTAAAAGCAGACAAACCTGTGGTCTCTTTTAGCATTTCCGTATTCCTCCGCCTAATGGTTTTAAAAATTAGTAGTAAGCACGATTTTCTATTGTTTGTAATAGCATCTCCATATTCCCCATCTTAGAACAGGACCCGGTAACATCAGCAGGGCCCTGTACATGGTGTTATGCCAAGTATTTAATACAGGGATTTAGCAGATTTGCATGATTCCTTATTGCAACAATGATATTCTACATTGGGGCCCATTCATTAAGTTCGAGTGAAGGAACAGAAGAAAAAATACTTCGAATTTCGAAGTGTTTTTTTGGCTACTTTGACCATCGAATGGGCTACTTCGACCTTCGACTTCGAATCGAACTAAAAATTGTTCGACTATTCGCCCATTCGATAATTGAAGTACTGTCTCTTTAAGAAAAAACTTTGACCCCCTACTTCGCCACCTAAAAGCTGCCGAAGTCAATGCTAGCCTATGGGGAAGGTCCCCATAGGCTTGGCTATCTTTTTTTGGTTGAAGGATAATCCTTCGATCGATGGATTAAAATCCTTCGAATCGTTCGATTCGAAGGATTTAATCGTTCGATCGAATGATTATTCCTTCGATCGTTCGATCGAACGAATTGCGCAAAATCCTTCGACTTCGATATTCAAAGTCGAAGGATTTTAATTCCCCAGTCGAATATCGAGGGTTAATTAACCCTCGATATTCGACCCTTAATACATCTGCCCCTAAGTGTTGCTGTCTTTCCACATCCCCAGAAGGCCCTCCTTCTGACAGTCAGAAGCCCCAATATATGAAGCCAGAGTAAGAGTTGCCTTATCTGTAGCTTTCCAGAAAGACAGCCTCAAAATGTTCTGTGTCTATTTTACCTAAATATGCACCTTTGTTATCCTTGCATATATACTGTTAAACATCTTCATAACATGTCTGAGATAAATGCTGGAGGGGAGGATAGGTGGGCTGTATGAATAAAGGAATGACTTGGATGGCTTTGGTATTCTGGATCCCTTTTGGAGTATGGAGTTTAATTTCCTGTAGAGGAACTCCATCCCACTGGGATATTGTCAGTACCCACTTTCCTTTCTTCTTTTTAATATAATACTGTACTGCTGAGCTCTGTAACAATCCTAAAATGAAGCACCTTTGTGGCTTCTGCCACACTGGAGGAAAAAACAATGTTGTCTTCAGCTGGCATTTAACACAGTGAAACATTTACTCCCAGCTGCATAAAAATAATGTATCTCAGAATAATTTCAGCAGCAACATGTCAATGCTTTGTGCAGCCTGCATGTATCTTCTTTTCTCCTAGTGTTATCAATTCAAGGGCACCAGGCTGAATCTAGTATTAATATTAATACAAGCTTTATTTATTTTAATACCGCAGAAATTGTGTAGATGTATTGTTTTGAATTATATTTTTTTATATGTTTGTATGCACCTCCCTATTGGATGTGAGTTTAATGCAGAAAAATTGTTTAGCTGTTATCCAAAACACTGGACAAAAGCAATTACATGAATTTCCCCTGATCATCCTTCTGATTATGCGTTATGCTTTAAAGATGGCTGTGAGCTATCTCTCATTTTAACATCAAAAATATGGAGATATGCTACATCAGAGGTATTCAGTCTGTAGCATTTACAACATGGTCATTCTTACAGTATATATTTGTTGTTAAAGTACAGTCTAAGATGTTATTTGTATCGAATGGTATTTTAAGTAAGGGCCCCAATCTGCTCAGGTTACATTCAACTACACTAAGGGGCCGATTCACTAAGGGTCGAATTTCGAAGTTAAAAATACTTCGAAATTCGACCCTCGGATTGAAATCCTTCGACTTTGAATATCGAAGTCGAAGGATTTAGCGCTAATCCTGCGATCGATCGATCGAAGGATTTTCCGTTCGATCGAACGATTAAATCCTTCGAATCGAACGATTCGAAGGATTTTAATCCAACGATCGAAGGAAAATCCTTCGATCAAAAAATCACAGGCAAGCCTATGGGGACCTTCCCCATAGGCTAACATTGACTTCGGTAGCTTTTAGCTGCCGAAGTAGGGGGTCGAAGTTTTTTTTAAAGGGGAAGTACTTCGACTATCGAATGGTCGAATAGTCGAACGATTTTTCGTTCGATTCGTTCGATTTCGTTCGAATTCGAACGAATTTAACCAATTCGATGGTCGAAGTACCCAAAAAATACTTCGAAATTCGAAGTATTTTTCATTCGAATCCTTCACTCGAGCTTAGTGAATCAGCCCCTAAGCCTGGCTCAAATCTTTGAACCATGCCAATATATTATTTATTTTCAGCCATACCTCTTTCAGCTTTATAGTTTAGCATAGCACTGCTGACCTGCTTAGCATCATATGGAGAGGGAGTGAGTGGGCACTTGAATTTTTATAGTGCAGGATTTTAAAAGTTAGTACCCCTTTTTTAGTGATATTCAACTTATTGAGCAGCTGAAATACATCATGTTTGTATTTGAGTGACCACTGTTACAATAAAGTTCTTAAGATCAAGATTTATATGGACATTTTTCTTGACATGGTTAGATGCAATCGCATGCCAAAGATTAAAAGCTATCTGAGAAGGGGTGTAATATGTTCTGTTTGGTTTGTACCTATGCCAGCATCACCATTTTTGGCAGTAATACTGTACGACAGTAGTAATAAGTGAATATGTCCCATTTTGCTTCTCTGAAAAACGGCAAAAAAATAGTGAAACACATTGAAGTTAATAGGCATCAAAATTTTTGTACATTTGACAATTTTGTTCACTCCAAATACATTAAAGTCAATGATGTTCATTTGTCAACACTGGCAAATTTGCCCATAGGCAGTTACCTATAGCAACCAATCGGTTATTAGCTTTTTAAAGCCAGCTGCAAATACAATAAATGAAGAACAATGAATGCAGCAATTTGATTGCTTGCCATGGGCTACTGCCCATGGGCAAATTTGCCTAGTGTTGATAAATGACCACCACTTTTTTGTCTCTGCAACAATTTTTTTTTTGTCGCTGCAAATTTTTCCTTGGTGATTTTTTGTCGCAGTTTCGCACAAAAATTTGCAGATGCCGAAGTGCGTAATTTCGTCACTAATTCTTGCCTGGCAAATAAATTCATTCATCACTATACTACATTTACTCCTCTAGGCAGAATACCATTACATTGTTACTCCTGGTCCTGGTCCCTTGCAGAAGTATCCAGAGTTAACTGTAACTTAAAAACATTCATTTTCAAAAGAGACTTAGGTGCCAGTGGTTTTATTACCGAAAAGTAAATTTAATAAAAAGAAAAGTACTTCCTCTGTTAATGGCATATATCACACAAACAATGGATATTACTCACACCTCAGCTGTCTGCTCCCAGTTCCTCAAATAGTATTCCAAGGTACGGGGTATGGGATCTGTTATCCGAAAAACCCATCATCCAGAAAGTTACGGATTTTGGAAAGGCTGTCTCCAATAGACTTCATTATAATCAAATAATCCACATTTTTAAAAATGATTTCCTTTTTCTCTGTAATAATAAAACAGTAGCTTGTACTTGATCCCAACTAAGGTATAATGAATCCTTATTGGAAGCAAAATCAGCATATTGGGATTATTTAATGTTTACATGATTTTCTAGTAGTCTTAAGGTATGAAGATCCAAATTACAGAAAGACCCATTATCCAGAAAGCCCAGGCCCCGAGCATTCTGGATAACAGGTACCATACCTGTATTACACTAAGATTTCCCTGAGTCCTACCCATATACAACCCTATAATTTGGCAGGTGTTGGGAAATTATCCCAAAATAAGGGGCATATTGATTATGCTGTGTAAAATGAAATACACCAAAAAAATATATAAAAAAATATGAAAGAAGTGTAAAATATTGCATGGTGTGGGGTAATGTATTTTAGATGTTTCAATAAATATACTTTTAATACAGCATGGCTAAAGAGGATTTTTTTGAACTTTATATGTATTACTTCTGTTTGGTCACTGTCATGTTTTTTGCAATTAAGACTTTTTCAGACCCTACAGTCAATATTTCCTTTTTTGACCGTGTGTAATTTTATGCCTTGTGAATGCCAGATTTGTCGCCATTATTTTACATTGCTTCTGGAGGAAGTCACTCTAAGAAAAAACGCGTCAAAATTTCATGCCGTTTTTTATGCTATTTTTTACACTGCGAAGTCTGGCGATGTGTGTTCTTGATGGAGCAGAAATCTGTTCTTACTACTTCACAATTTCTATCTAACACTGCTGTGGGTTATACATTGAAAGACTACAATTGCCTTGGAGCAGTTCAGAAAGTAGCATTTAGTGGTCTTTTATTTGAAAGTTCATTTCTAGCACAACAAGTGTATTTTTTCAGGTCATGTTCTTTCAGAAAGAGCCAATGCTGCACTATGGAACTGCTTTCTGACAGGCTATTGTTTCTCTTACTAACTAAATGAGTCACAATGGGACATGGATTCTTATATCCTACAGGCAGTTGTTATCTGGTTAACTTCCCATTGTTCTGTCAATAGGCTGCTGGGGGGGGAGAGATATTACTCCACCTTGCAGTACAGCAGTAAAGAGTGACTAAAGTTTATCAGAGCACAGATCACATGACTGGAGGCATCTGGGAAAATGTCTAGGCCCATGTCAAATTTCAAAATTAAATATAAAAAAAATCTTTTTGCTTCTTGAAAAATGGATGTCAGTGCAGAAGTAGCTGGAGCAGCACTATTAACTGATGCATTTTGGAAAAAAAAACATGTTTTCCCATGACAGTATCCCCTTAAGCTTTAACAGCTACAAAGAAAGCACATGGCCCTAGGCTGCCATCTGAATGAATCATCCTGTTACAGTGTTTCTATGTGCAAAACATTGATACTAAGTGGCAGATCAAGGGTCAAAGGTCGAATTAATTTTTAAACTCCCATAAAATTCGACCAATTGAAATTTATTAAGAAAATCCAATTTTCTAAACTTGGGTGAATAGGATTTACCCAAAAACTCGATACAAATTTGAATCGAATTAAATTTGATTTCCAAAAAAACGTCAGGAAGGCAGCAAACAACTACAAATTGATCCCATTGAATAAAACAGCAATTTGGCAGGTTTTAGGTGGCAAATAGCCAAATTTAAGTTCTTAAAGGGCCAGAGTATGATACATCTCGAAAATAAAATTAGATTTTTTTTAAAAACTCGAATCTAATTTTAACAATATCCATATTTGACAGTTTTGGCAATAAAAAAACTCGAAAATGTTAATTCTAAATCTGCCCCTAAATGAAAAGATTTACAGGATGATCAGAATGAATTAAAAAGTCAGATAAGCATAAGCAAAGGCATTTGAATATCCTGAAAGTTCATGTGTATGTCTGTGTGTGATAGAAGGCATACATTAGTAATGGAATAGAACAGAAGACTGGAGTTTTAGGAGCTCAGAGGGTTTGTGACAGGAAAAGCATGCGTAAAACAAAAATAATTATAGAATCTTGGCATCAGCTTAGTTTGGGTACTCTCTGTAAAACACAGATTTAAACGTTCATTTCCTAAATTGGAATATAGTCAGTTGTAACACATACAAGCTGAAGAAATATAAATGTCAAAGCAAAAAAGGTGTTGGAATAAGGAGCAGACCTAGCAACTCCTGCAGACTGTTTGCAGAGCTGAAGCTGTTCAGACATACCCCCAAACAATGTAGGTCTCTATAAAAATAAATTGCATAAAACAGCTTATATGTAAAACCCTGCTTCATGTAAATAAACAATTTTCATAATACTATTTTCATAATATATTGGTTAATCCTAAATAGAAAATTGTCATTTTAAAAAATAAGGGCCGACCCCCGGGATTGTAGGATTCATGGTGCACACAAACAAACCATACATGTTAGGTCACATGAGCCAATTAACAGACAGAGTTCTGTCTTTTGCTTCCACACTGCTTCATGTTACAGTTAGGGGCAGATTTACCAAGGCTCGAATTCCGATTTCATGGAAGTTATTACAAAAAAATTTATGAAAATCAAATTTTCTAAACTAGCGTGAATAGGATCGACCCAAAAACTCGTTACATGTTTTTTCTACAAAAGAAACTTAAATGTCAGGAAGGCAGCAAGCAACTCCAAATTGACCCCTGGACGTCTCCCATTGATTAAAACAGCAATTCGACAGGTTTTAGGTGGTGAATAGTCTAATTCGATTTCTTAAAGTGCCAGAGTATGATAAATCTCAAAAATCTAATTAAAATTTTTTTAAAAAAAACTCAAATTGAATTTAAACAATTCCCTATTTGAATGTGACAGTTTTGGCCATAGAAAAACTAGAAAATTCTAAATATGCACCTAAATGAAGGGATTTACAGGATGTTCAGAATTAAATTAAAAGTTAGATAAGCATAAGCAAAGTTGTTTGAATATCCTGAAAGTTCATATGTATGTCTGTGAGTGGTAGAAGACATACTGTACATTAGAAAAGGTGAGGCATAGAAAAGAAGATTTGAGTTTTAGGAGTTCAGAGGATTTGTGACAGGAAAAACATACATAAAACAAAAATAATTATAGAATATTGGCGTCAGCTCAGTTGGATTACTCTCTGTAAAACACAGATTTAAACTTCCATTTCCTAAATTTGAATGTAGTCAGTCGTAACACATACAAGCTGTTGAAATATAATGTCAAAGCAAAAAAGCCTGCTAATTGAGCAGGCCTAGCAACTCTTGGAGACTATTTGTAGAGCTGAAGCTGTTCCGACATACTGTACTTATTAATATATCTTTGATCAGACTAGTCTGTAGCAGGTGGGCATCTAATTTTTAGAATGCTACACATATGATGATGATGTGGCACCCAGTTTGATCTTGATGTTGTTAATATAATGCAGAAATGGCAGGTCCCAATTGAATTTATAGCAACCCGTACCCAGCAAACATTTTGATTTGAAAACATCCCTAGAAATCCCCATTCCTAGAAAAATAGTCAGGATAAGTGACTGAGTGAGCAGTGCCATTCTTTAACTCACTAGCTTATTCAAAATGGAAACAGCTAGCTGCACAGACAGACATGCATTTTCTACCTCTGTGGATATAAAATGAAGATATAGAAAGAAAGACGCTCAACAGCCATACCATTGCTGTCAGTCTGTTGGCTTACTATGCAAGATAATTCTATATTTGGAGGCATCAGCTGAGAGAAAAATCAGCAGGTTGTTTCTTTGCATAGGAGAGCAGGGTTATTGCTCAGGGAACACACTCACATCACATCTGAAAGAATCTAGCAAGAAAGCTGGAAATCATCATAGTGAATGTAACCAAGCCCTAGAGCACTGTAAGAGGTTGGTTGCCATGAGATTATCTACGCTACATTGATTTTCAAAAACACAGTGGTGAATTATCTGATTTGCAGCTCAGTAGTGCTGAAAATTCCAGGTCATAAACATGTGACAATTAATACAGCTAATTTCCACTTCATAATGGGGTTTCCACGGTACCTGTGATATACTACTCCTGAATTATCACTAGTGATTTGATTTATAATGTAATTGTGCCTTACTCTCATTGCTAGTATCCTGCAGAGGGATTACTTATATCCAGCATGTTATTAAATAAATAAGCACAATTAGTAATCATTTAACAGGTATGTAAAGACATGGGCACACAGGTAGAAAATAATAAAAGGTTGCAGTCCTACAGCCATGTCTTCCATGCAGGCCTTAAAAAAGGATAGAAACAAAGTGGCCAGTTTTATTTGGCACTTACAGCTTGGTGAAAACATACATATCAAGACATATATTATGTTAATTACTGGTTAACAAAAGCTTGATATGAGTCTTCCAGCTCCATTTTTTATGGCACACTGGAGTAAAGCCTGCTCGGCTGTCGGGTGGTTAAAAAACAAATTATTCTGTCTTCTGCTGCCCTCCTAGGAATAGTATAAACCATCTGTAAGCTTAAAACCATCTCATGTAAGAGAGATAGCAGTACTAGCTAATGTCTACCTCTGTCAGCACGTTACCTGCACTTTCACACTGAGATGTAGAATGCACTTTTTTTCTGCTGTTATCCCCTAGAGTGAAGAACACCGGAAGGTGACAATGTCTATACATCCACAGCACTAAAACTGCATCTATATAAATTTTGTCCCCCAAACTTGTCTCTGGTTTCTGCATATTTTCCTGTATCCAGAGAAGGTCCAGTCTAGGTCCAGGACAACTCTGTAGTGCCACCTAAAGGCTTTATAATGAACCTACTCCTTCTCAACATTATGATGATGGCGTCAGTTAAAAAAAAATTCTAGAAGGTATACGCAGGATATTATGTCTTGTCATAAACACAATAAAAAAATCATTTGAGGCCATATATATGCAAAAGCAAGTCACATATGCACAAATTGAATGTTGCTATGGGTACCTGGATAACAATAAAGCAGATATTTATTTTACTTATTTTATTTGGAATAAGCCAATGAAAGCTGCTGTTTGTTATTGGAGCTCGTTAATCTTTGACTGTATTACAACATAATGTTAATAAATAGGTAGCAAAATAAAGGTAGGTTTCTTCTAGGCCTCCATATTTGCCTGTGTTACTGCAAACAAATGAGTTCATATGAAATTAGCATGCCACCAAGCTCAGCTTTCCTTGTTTTCTGTTTCAGACCAAACATACAATTCAATTGGTTATTCACAAAATGCATGTTGATTAGCTGTCATTAAGCCAGTTTAATTGTAATTATAAACAATTTGATCTTATAATGTGTCCTCCAAGAATGATAATGGTAATACAGGCACCAGTAAATAACATTTCACAAACTTTTAAACATAGGGTACAGGTAAACATCTAGACATCAGTCAGTATTTAGTAACACCTTTTTGTCACAGGCTTCAGCTTATAAATGCCTTTGGTATCCAGCTAAAGTTCTTCCAGCTGTTGTTGTATGGATTTTTGCAGATGAGTTCTAATTCTAAGATCTCCTTGAGCCATCTTGCACATTTAAATGAGTTGTTCACATTTAGGGGCAGATTTATCAAGGGTGAAGTGAAAATTTTAATTTTTAAATTCGAATTTTGAGGTAATTTTAGTGTACTTCAACTAGGGAATAGTCCTAATTCGAATCGAATTAGAAAAAAATTCTAATATCGAAATTTATCATGTACTGTTGATTTTGACTATTCGCCATCTAAAACCTGACAAATTGCTGTTTTAGCCTATGGGAGACCTCGTAGAGCCTATTTGGAGTCATTTGGTGGAAAAACTTTTTTCTGGAAAATACTCCTGTTAGAATTTGATCGAATACAATCCGAATCAAACAACTGAATACAGCCTATTCACTCAAAGTTAAAATCAAATTTTTTAAAATAAAATTCAGTTTTAAAAAAACATTTTATTCAACAGCTCTCCAGTTTGGAATTTCAGCAATCTGGTTACTAGGCTCCAAATTACCCTAGCAACCATGCATTGATTTGAATAAGAGACTGGAATATGAATTGGAGAGGCCTGAACAGAAAGATGAATAATAAAAAGTAGCAATAACAATACATTTGAAGCTTTACAGAATATTTGTCAGTGACCCCCATTTGAAAGCTGGAGTCAGAAGAAAAAAGCAAATAATTTAAAAACTATAAAAAAATAAAAAAAGTCCAGTTGAAAAGTTGCTTAGAATTAGCCATTAGCTATAACATACTAAAAGTTAACTTATAGGTGAACCACCCCTTTAAGATCTACAGTACCCACAGATTTTCAATGATGTTTCTCATAGGGACTGTGAGGGCTATTTCAAAGTTTTCTTCTTGCTTTTTTCCATGGTTGTTTTTGAGGTATGCTTAGGATCAATAATAGAGCTCATTCATAAACACTGGTTAAATTTGCACCTAGGCTGCTTCCTTTTTTTCTGCTGTTTTGCATACTTTTGATGCTGATGTTTTTGATGAGGTAACCGTTAAGGCTTCCATGCAGATCATGTGTATGCAAGCAATTCTGCACCACGGAACAGTGCAACACTGCTTCTGTGACAACCAAATCTTCCTGCAAGTCCTGGTTTTCCTTTGACTTTCTGGCCAGCATACTGGATATTCTCTTCTACTTTTAGACCTTGACTTGTCTTACACAGTTCACCTTAACTGTCATTTCTTGTTGACATTGTAGTGGAAATTGTGAAATGTTAATTTCAAAAAATGTGGTAAAAATACACACACACACACACACACACACACACACACACACACACACACACACACATACATATATAGCAGAAAACAAACAAACCGCACTCCAAGGACTTTTCCCCTCCTGTAAGCCACCATAGGGGCCTTTTTTCCATAGAAGGGTAAATCTGTTTCAGTGTTAATAACCTCCCAACGGTCCTTCAAAGCCCTCCTCACTCGTGGACTGACGTCTGTCCATTCTGTCAGAAAAATAGGATCAGAAGCCTCCTTCGGTGTCTTAACCTGTTCTTGCAATAGGTCATCTTGGCTAAGAAGGCGAGCTCTCTCTAATTGCTGGTTGATGAGGACATCCGATTTTATCCTTTTAGTTTTTCTTTTTCTTCACAGAATCTGATCGTATGAACCACAGGGCATGGTTGCTATGCTCTGACCCCATGGAAACACTGAATGATTGATAATGATGATTGACAGGCCTCAGACAGGTAAGACGTATCCCACAGCTGGACACCCCACAGAACCTTTCGAGATCTAAACTATTATATCCCCACGGAGCCAGCATAGATGGGTCAGCGGGCCGTGTATCTCCCTGGTCTCTTTGCATTGGACTACCCTGTGTCAGATAATAAGCTTGATGTACGTGGACCGAGCTAACTCTCCCAGATGATCACGCGCTGGGAGACAGGCTGAGTGGGATGTATTCTCACCCTAACCTTAGTCCCCCAGGTGTGTGATGGTAGATAGTGGCGAATAATTTGAAGGTCTGGAGCGGCCTGGACTACACAGGCCTTACACAAGTTTCCGTGCGGGCGCTACCCGGCACTGGAATGGAGGCGGATCCATACGCAGAGACCCAAAGGGCTTACAGATGTTACGTGCGGGCGCCACCCGGCACTGAAATGGAGGCGGGTCTACGCGCAGAGACCCAAAGGGAGCTTGGCACGCACCGGTAGGACGAGTAAGTCTGGCGAGGAGCTGAGGCGGGGGGTGCCCGGCTGTGATGTGGATTACGCCTCTGTCCATACAGGCGACATGGAGCGCATACCTTTTGTCATTCGTGTTCCCTTGGGGTAAGTGACGATCAGCACTTAGGCCACTTAGAATGAATGTGCTATACACTTGTTAACACTATGTCTCCTAATGCACTTGGGCACTTACTGTGTTTATTGGCACTAACTTCTCTCCTCTGGAGCTGGACATCCTAAGTTCTGCTCCTTAGGGGGAACGCTGCCATAATATGTTAAACTTATACACGATCCACTTGATGACGCTCACATGACGCTATGACGTCACTAGGTGGGCCTTGGCGCCATTTTGTGTTTAAATACGGATTGTCATTTGCACTGTGCACTCCACTTGAGAAAGGCTTCAGTATAGAAGCCGAAACGTCGTAATAAAGTTGTTTTTTTTCACCTCTGAGAAGACCTGAGTGTGCGGTTTTTTGTACAATATGCGGTCTACATAATTTTTTGAACACCGCACCCAGGCAGCTGTTTTTGACTGGAGTCAAGCTATCAGACTGTTTCTGAACAGCAGTCAAGCTATCAGACCATTTATTTCAATGCACACAGTCAAGCTATCAGACTATGCTTTTAGCAACAGCAAATCACATTTTCCGTGTATTCCACCACTACTGCCACAAAGTACAACACCACCTTACTCAGTCCACTTAGTTTCGTGAAATTTCACTGTCGAAATTTACCGCAACGCTTCGCCAAATATTGCAAATCGCACTAATTTCTAATCCTCAAATTCAAAGTTCTGTTATCCATAGCAACAGCAAATCACATTTTCTGAGCATTCCGCCACTAGTGCCAAGAAGTACAACACCACCTTACTCAATTCACTTAGTTTCGTGAAATTTCACTGTCGAAATTTATCGCAACGCTTCGCCAAATATTGCAATTCACACTAAATTCTAGTCCTCATGTGCCAATTTCTGTTACCAATAGCAACAGCAAATCCCATTTTCCGTGCATTCCACCACTAGTGCCACGAAATACAACACCACCTTACTCAGTCCACTTAGTTTCGTGAAATTTCACAGTCGAAATTTATCGCAACGCTTCGCCAAATATTGCAATTCACACTAAATTCTAGTCCTCGTGCCAATTTCTGTTACCAATAGCAACAGCAAATCACATTTTCCGTGCATTCCACCACTACTGCCACAAAGTACAACACCACCTTACTCAGTCCACTTAGTTTCGTGAAATTTCACTGTCGAAATTTACCGCAACGCTTCGCCAAATATTGCAAATCGCACTAATTTCTAATCCTCAAATTCAAAGTTCTGTTATCCATAGCAACAGCAAATCACATTTTCTGAGCATTCCGCCACTAGTGCCAAGAAGTACAACACCACCTTACTCAATTCACTGTCGAAATTTATCGCAACGCTTCGCCAAATATTGCAATTCACACTAAATTCTAGTCCTCATGTGCCAATTTCTGTTACCAATAGCAACAGCAAATCACATTTTCCGTGCATTCCACCACTAGTGCCATGAAGAACAACACCACCTTACTCAATTCACTTAGTTTTATGAAATTTCACTGACGAAATTTATCGCCACGCTTCGCCAAATATTGCAATTCACACTAAATTCTAGTCCTCATGTGCCAATTTCTGTTACCAATAGCAACAGCAAATCACATTTTCCGTGCATTCCACCACTACTGCCATGAAGTACAACACCATCTTACTCAGTCCACTTAGTTTCGTGAAATTTCACTGTCGAAATTTACCGCAATGCTTCGCCAAATATTGCAAATCGCACTAATTTCTAATTCTCAAATGCAAAGTTCTGTTATCCATAGCAACAGCAAATCACATTTTCCGTGCATTCCGCCACTAATGCCACGAAGTACAACACCACCTTACTCAGTCCACTTAGTTTCGTGAAATTTCACTGTCGAAATTTACCGGAACGATTCGCCAAAAATGGCAAATCGCACTAATTTCTTATCCTCATATGCAAAGTTCTGTTATCCATAGCAACAGCAAATCACATTTTCCGTGCATTCCGCCACTAGTGCCATGAAGAACAACACCACCTTACTCAATTCACTTAGTTTTATGAAATTTCACTGACGAAATTTATCGCCACGCTTCGCCAAATATTGCAATTCACACTAAATTCTAGTCTTCATGTGCCAATTTCTGTTATCCATAGCAACAGCAAATCACATTTTCTGAGCATTCCGCCACTAGTGCCAAGAAGTACAACACCACCTTACTCAATTCACTGTCGAAATTTATCGCAACGCTTCGCCAAATATTGCAATTCACACTAAATTCTAGTCCTCATGTGCCAATTTCTGTTACCAATAGCAACAGCAAATCACATTTTCCGTGCATTCCACCACTAGTGCCACGAAATACAACACCACCTTACTCAGTCCACTTAGTTTCGTGAAATTTCACTGTCGAAATTTATCGCAACGCTTCGCCAAATATTGCAATTCACACTAAATTCTAGTCCTCATGTGCCAATTTCTGTTACCAATAGCAACAGCAAATCACATTTTCCGTGCATTCCACCACTACTGCCATGAAGTACAACACCATCTTACTCAGTCCACTTAGTTTCGTGAAATTTCACTGTCGAAATTTACCGCAATGCTTCGCCAAATATTGCAAATCGCACTAATTTCTAATTCTCAAATGCAAAGTTCTGTTATCCATAGCAACAGCAAATCACATTTTCCGTGCATTCCGCCACTAGTGCCATGAAGAACAACACCACCTTACTCAATTCACTTAGTTTTATGAAATTTCACTGACGAAATTTATCGCCACGCTTCGCCAAATATTGCAATTCACACTAAATTCTAGTCTTCATGTGCCAATTTCTGTTATCCATAGCAACAGCAAATCACATTTTCTGAGCATTCCGCCACTAGTGCCAAGAAGTACAACACCACCTTACTCAATTCACTGTCGAAATTTATCGCAACGCTTCGCCAAATATTGCAATTCACACTAAATTCTAGTCCTCGTGCCAATTTCTGTTACCAATAGCAACAGCAAATCACATTTTCCGTGCATTCCACCACTAGTGCCACGAAATACAACACCACCTTACTCAGTCCACTTAGTTTCGTGAAATTTCACTGTCGAAATTTATCGCAACGCTTCGCCAAATATTGCAATTCACACTAAATTCTAGTCCTCATGTGCCAATTTCTGTTACCAATAGCAACAGCAAATCACATTTTCCGTGCATTCCACCACTACTGCCACGAAGTACAACACCATCTTACTCAGTCCACTTAGTTTCGTGAAATTTCACTGTCGAAATTTACCGCAATGCTTCGCCAAATATTGCAAATCGCACTAATTTCTAATTCTCAAATGCAAAGTTCTGTTATCCATAGCAACAGCAAATCACATTTTCCGTGCATTCCGCCACTAATGCCACGAAGTACAACACCACCTTACTCAGTCCACTTAGTTTCGTGAAATTTCACTGTCGAAATTTACCGGAACGATTCGCCAAAAATGGCAAATCGCTCTAATTTCTTATCCTCATATGCAAAGTTCTGTTATCCATAGCAACAGCAAATCACATTTTCCGTGCATTCCGCCACTAGTGCCATGAAGAACAACACCACCTTACTCAATTCACTTAGTTTTATGAAATTTCACTGACGAAATTTATCGCCACGCTACGCCAAATATTGCAATTCACACTAAATTCTAGTCTTCATGTGCCAATTTCTGTTATCCATAGCAACAGCAAATCACATTTTCTGTGCATTCCGCCACTAGTGCCACGAAGTACAACACCACCTTACTCAATTCACTTAGTTTTGTGAAATTTCACGGTCGAAATTTATCACAACGCTTCGCCAAATATTGCAATTCACACTAAATTCTAGTCCTTATGTGCCAATTTCTGTTACCCATAGCAACAGCAAATCACATTTTCCGTGCATTCCACCACTAGTGCCACGAAGTACAACACCGCCTTACTCAGTCCACTTAGTTTCGTGAAATTTCACTGTCGAAATTTACCGCAATGCTTCGCCAAATATTGCAAATCGCACTAATTTCTAATCCTCAAATTCAAAGTTCTGTTATCCATAGCAACAGCAAATCACATTTTCTGTGCATTCTGCCACTAGTGCCACGAAGTACAACACCACCTTACTCAATTCACTTAGTTTGGTGAAATTTCACTGTCGAAATTTATCGCAACGCTTCGCCAAATATTGCAATTCACACTAAATTCTATTCCTCATGTGCCAATTTCTGTTACCAATAGCAACAGCAAATCAAATTTTCCGTGCATTCCACCACTAGTGCCACGAAGTACAACACCACCTTAGTCAGTCCACTTAGTTTCGTGAAATTTCACTGTCGAAATTTACCGCAACGCTTCGCCAAATATTGCAAATCGCACTAATTTCTAATTCTCAAATGCAAAGTTCTGTTATCCATAGCAGCAGCAAATCACATTTTCCGTGCATTCCACCACTAGTGCCACGAAGTACAACACCGCCTTACTCAGTCCACTTAGTTTCGTGAAATTTCACTGTCGAAATTTATCGCAACGCTTCGCCAAATATTGCAATTCACACTAAATTCTACTCCTCATGTGCCAATTTCTGTTACCCATAGCAACAGCAAATCACATTTTCCGTGCATTCCACCACTAGTGCCACGAAGTACAACACCAGCTTACTCAGTCGACTTAGTTTGGAGAAATTTCACTGTTGAAATTTACCGCAACGCTTCACCAAATATTGCAAGTCGCACTAATTTCTAGTCCTGATATGCAAAGTTCTGTTACCCGTAGCAGCAGCAAAACATATTTCCAGTGCATTCCACCACTAGTGCCATGAAGTACAACACAAACTTACTCACTATATTAAAATACTAAAAATATTAACATGGCTTGTTAACAGTGAAAATATTATTTTCTGATGAAGATTTAATGACATATACATTTATCTGTAACAGGTATATGCTTTGAAATCGATTTAACACAATTGATGATTATTAACCTTATATATGGTTTGCCTGTGGAATAAAGCACAATTCAAGAAATTTCCTCAAGAAATTTGAGCAAAATGCTTGTATTTTATTTGTACTGTGGTATTATAATGTTAGTATTTTTTTTTTGTAATTATAGGTTTTTTTTTTGCGTATATTATATAATGTTCGGAAAATCCTTTTCTTGTATGCCCAAACTGTCAGTGCAGACATCAGTGTTTTGTCTTTATTCACATCTAGAGGCAGGACAGAAAATTGATTTCTCCATGTCTCTCCCTCTGGTTATATCAGCTGGTTCCACCTTCTCCTCTCAGTTCTTTTGGGAAGCTGGAAGGCCAAGAGACAATAGGTAGAGTATATAGCGAGAAGAGGTCCCAATGCCCATACTAAAATCAGCCTGGGTGGGACTAACTGCACTGACAACTAAAAAATTATTTTCCAGGGAGTCCAAAATCCGCTTTTCTCTAAAGGCCCTCCTGTCAGTGCAGACGCCAGGGGACGTACAAAAGCTGTCCCTCTGTAAGGGTGGGTATACCTGAACGGTGCGAAGCGTAATTTACATAATTATGCTACGGCAGCCTGTAAAACTTTTCGCCAAACATGGCAGACTGTGAAGCAAAAACATTTAACTTGTAAAACTTAATGAAAGTATTTGGTGAGGTCCAGTTTGCTGCTCTGTAGATTTGCTCTGCTGTTGCCATGTTTTGCAGCGCCCAGGAAGTACTTTGTGCTCTAGTGGAATGAGCCTTCACTACGAATGGTCTGGACCTTTTTTTTTTATGGTCGTAGGCCATATTAATGGTCTCTACCAACCAACATGCAATAGTTCTCTTAGAAATAACTCTACCCTTGTGTGTAAAGGAGTAGGAGAAAAAAAGATTGTCAGAGCGGCGGTAGGCCACTTATCGCTTTAGGTAAAAAGCTCTAACTACATCCAATTTGTGTATTAGTTTTTCTTTTGCATTTGTCGGTGTTGGGCAAAATGATGGTAAAATAATGTCTTGGTTCATATGAAGTTCTGACACCACTTTAGGGAGGAACCCAGAAATGGTTCTGAGTACAGCCTTTTCCTGGTGGATGGTGAGCCATGGTTGCTTAAAGGAGAGGGTGGCAATCTCTAACACTCATTTGCTTGTTATAGCTATGAGGAAAGTTACCTTGAGAGATTGCCATTTGAGGTTGCATGTCGGGAGTGGATCAAATGGGGGCTGTTGCAAGGCAGCTAACACTAGTGGCAAGTCCCAGGTTGGTAATGGTTCTCTCTCAGGGGTGGTCTCTTACAGGCCAACCCCTTGAAGAATTGTTGGATTGCATTGTCGTCTGACCAGTGAGTGTGAGAGTCGAAAGGCGGAGACCTGGGTCTTCCGCATGTGTAAACTAAGTCATTTTTGGAAACCTTCAGTGAGAAATTTTATTACAGAATGGTTGGATGCAGTCTGCAAATGTATGTGGTGTAGGTCACACCAGGTAAGAAAGGTGCGCCACTCTGTAGTATGCTTTACCCATGGGCGACTTATGTGCCTGAAGTAATATATCTGTTGCGTTCTGCGAAAAACCTGTGTTGGGTCCACCAGCTGGCCTCGAGAGCCAGGCTGTCAAATGGAGCATGGGTAGATTTGGATGATTGAGGGGGCCCTGAGAAGGTTGGGTCTCTGAGGTAGTCACCAGGGTCTTGCTACTGATAACTGAATGAAGTCTGTTTACGATACTCTGTTGGGCCAGTCTGGTGCTATTAGGATCGTGCTGGTGCTGCTGAATTTCATCTTTCTGATTATTCTGGGTAGTTTGGGGAGTGGAGGGAATGCATATACCATCTTTAAGTTCCAAGGCGGGACAAGCATATCTATGAACACTGCCTTGAGGTCCTTCATCTTTGCGCAATAGCGTGGGACCTTGCAATTGAGTTTGGACGCTAGCATTTCCACCTCTGGCATTCCCCACTTGCGCCTTACTTGTAGGAACACTTTGTTGTTTAACGACCATTCTTCTTAGTCAATCTGCTTAAGTTGTCCGCTTGCCAGTTCTGTACTCCAGCGATGGATATTGCAGATATTGCCGGTACCATCTGCTCCACCCACCTGAGGATTCGGGACAGTTCCTTCATGGCCAATTTACTATGTGTCCCTCCCTGCTTGTTGATATATGCCACGGCTGTGGTATTGTCCGATTGCACTCTGATTTTATGGGTTCTCAACAACGTGGACCATCCCTCCAGCGCCAGGGCGATTGCCCTGAGTTCTTAGATATTAATGGGTAATATGTAGGGATGCACCGAATCCACTATTTTGGATTCGGCCGAACTTCCGAATCCTTCGCAAAAGATTCGGCCGAATACCAAACCGAATCCTAATTTGCATATACAAATTAGGGGTGGGAAGGGGAACATTTTTTTACTTTGTTTTGTGACAAAAAGTCACGCGATTTCCCTCCCCGCCCCTAATTATGTAAATACGGATTTGGTTCAGCTGTGCAGAAGGATTCGGTTGAATCCGAATCCTGCTGAAAAAGGCCGAATCGCAAACCGAATCCTGGATTTGGTGCATCCCAAGTAATATGCTCTCCTCTGGGGACCATAGTCCCTGTAGTGTGTGGTTTACTGCGATTACTGTCTGGACTAATTGCATTTTGAATTATTGGTTGGCTGCTATTGGGTTGAGCGGTTTCAGGTTGAGTACTGGCCTGAATCTTCACTCTTTTTTCGCACCAGGAAGAGGTTTAAGTAAAAACCGTTTAATCTTTGAGTGTCTGGGACTTTTTTTATGGGATCTACTCTCGACACCTGGCCCCCATCAGGAGATCTACCTTGATGGTTTAATAAGGCCCCGGACACATATGCGGTTTTTGGCGGGGGTGGGATGAAACGTCAGTGGCTCTCAGCAAAGTCCCGGATGCATTTGCAGGCAAAGCTACTGTGACATACCCATGACCACCACATTGAAAAAGGAAGCAAAATAACAAACACTACTGTTTTTCCAGTTTCCTAAAAGGCACTGCCAGGAAGCTTTGGTGAAAGTCCTCCAGAGCTGGCAAAGTCGTCATGGCGACTGAACTTTCCATACCCGGATATTTGTGTGTGCATTGCTGGCGAGTCCACCGAGGAGCCATGGGGAGAGAGCAGTCCAGGCTTGTAATAGCGACAGAGGCAGATGTTATGCGGCGGTCAGTCCAATCACAAGGACATGTCGCGGTCTACCAGGAACATTAATGGGATCTACTGGTAGACCGTGATTGACATCCTGGGCACCGCTGGTGTAGGGGGTGAAGTTGCTAGTAATTTATTAGCTTGGAGGTAGTGTCTCATTCGTAGGTATGTACTGTATATAGTTGGTTGTTGGGGAGCCCATAATTGCTTTGGATTGTTGTGAAGGTTTTAATGCCTTCTTGGTTGTATAGGTCCCCCATTGTTTGTAATCCTGCTTGAGTCCACGTGGTCAGGGTTAAGTCCTGTATAGCCCCTTCTAATGTTATTAATGGGGCTAAGACCTCTGGGAACTGGACCAGAGTTGCTGTTGATTTTGTGGTTTGCGATACTTGTAGTGTTGCTTTCATTGGTAGTGGCAGTGGGTCCTTGCTTGACTGTGGTCTTTTGTCTTGTGACCATAAATTTGTTGTTATGGCTTGTTTAGTTTGATTTTTGTAAATCCAGTGTTCTAGGTCCACCTAGCTTTTGTGTTTGGGAGAAGTTACCAGTCTGCTAGTTGGCTCAACAGTGTTGCTCTGTAGTAGTTTTGTAGGTTTGGGCATGCCAGGCCCACTTTTTTCTTGTTTGTATACATAATGTCTTTAGCGATCCTTGGCTTAATTGGGCCCCAGATGAATGACATGAGGAGTCTCAGCAGTGGTTGGAAGAAGGCATTTCCTAATGGTATTGGGAGTGCTTGGAGCTTATATAATATCTTGGGGAGCATCAGCATTTTTATTGCATTTATCCTTTCTAGCCAGGACACAAAGGTAGTTTTCCAGGCTTGCAGTTCATTCAGTCTTGCAATATTGATGCAAAATTCTGTTGGTATGGAGCAGGGATCCCCAACCTTTTTCAACATTTCATTCAAATGTAAGAAGGGTTGGGGAGCAACATAAGCATGAAAATAGTTCCCGAAGATGCCAATGAAGGGCTGTGAACTATGTGAACTGGCAGTTTACAGAAAGCTCTATTTGGCAAAACTACAGTTTTTTATGCAACCAAAAGTTTCCTCCAAGCCTGGAATTAAAAAATAAGCACCTGCTTTGAAGCCACTAGGAGCAACATCCAAGGGGTTGGGGAGCAACATATTGCTCACAAGCTACTGGTTGGGGATCACTGGTATAGAGCATTGGGGTTAGCTGTGATGTTGATTCCTAGATACTTAATCAGGCATGTTTCAGGGGCTGCTGCCACCTGAGACAGCAGCCCCGATGCCGCCCCCTCCCCACTCGGTGCTTCTAACTTCTATTGTCGGAGCGGGTGGAGGAGGGGGCGCAAAGCTATTGCAGAGAGCGCTATTGCGCTTGCTGCACTAGAAGAGCTGAATTTCCGTTTTAAAAAATGGAAATTCGGCTCTTAAAGTTATCAGAGGTGGCTTTTTGCTGCCCCTGGTAACTGGCCGCTCTGTGCCGCCTGAGGCAAAATTCTCACCTTGCCTCATGGCTGGAGTGGCCCTGTACTTAATAGAGGTATCTTGCCAGTCCATGTTGTAGTCTCCTTTCAATCTCTGCAGTTCAGTATGCGCCATGTGGATGGGGAGTGCCTGGGTTTTGGACATAATGAGCTTATAGTGGGATAGTCTTTTGAAGTTGAATAGTATGTAGTGCCGTACATGGGTTTGTAAGGATTAGGGCCACATCATCGGAAAATAGCTGAATGTTGTATTCAGTAGGTCCAATTTTGAGGCCTTGTATATGTTGGGCTTGCCGTGTTTGTTGGCCTAGGGCAGAGATCCCCAACCTTTTGAACCCGTGAGCAACATTCAGAAGTAAAAGGAGTTGGCGAGCAACGCTCGCATAAAAATGTTCTTGGGGTGCCAAATAAGTGCTGTGATTGGCCATTTGGTAGCCCCTATGTGGATTGTCAACCTACATTGAGGCTCTATTTGGCAGTACACCTGTTTTTATACAACCAAAACTTGCCTCCAAGCCAGGAATTCGAAAATAAGTACCTGCTGTGATGCCACTGGGAGCAACATCCATGGGTTTGGAGAGCAACATGTTGCTCACAAGCTACTGGTTGGGGATCACTGGCCTAGGGGATCAATGCTTAGGATGTAGATGAGGGGGGATAGGGGGCAGCATTGTCTAGTCCCATTTGTTAAGGAGAAGTTATCAGACATGAAACCTTGGATGTTAACTTGCGCTGTTGGGATGGAGTAGAGTGCCATGATAGCCATCACCAAGGGAGCAGGTATAGCAAATTTGTGTAGTACATGTGTACTGTATAGCCAGTTCACCCTATCGTACGCCTTTTCGGCATCGTGTGCTAACAGTATGGAGGGTGTTTTACTTCTAAGCAGGTGTTGGGTCAGTGTGAGTAATCGTCTAGTGTTATCATATAGCTGCCGTCCTTTACGTAGCCAAACTGATTTTATTAGGCCTGGTAGTAGGGGTTGAAGTCTTTGTGCTAAGATGGTATCATATATTTTCAGATCTTCGTTGAGGAGGGGGATTGGCCTGTAATTAGCATACTGTGTTGTATCTTTCCCTGGCTTTGGTATTGCTGATATGTGGGAGAGTAGCATTTCTTTGAGGAATGTGCCTAGTTGGAATGCCTGGTTTGGCATTCTGGTGAGGTTTGGGACAAATTGGGAATATCTGTTAGTAAACCCATTGGGTCCCGGTGCTTTGTTCATGGGTAGGCCTTTGATGATAAGATAGTTCTGGAGCTCCAGATTCTACCAGTTTTGTTGCTATTCATGATGGTCTTCCTGTTGTCCTGGGAAATCCGCCACCTGTAATGGGTGCCTGCCTCAGTCTGCCACCTGTAATGGGTGTGAAGGGGCCTGTCCTGGCTCCCGATTCTGGAAATGTTCCTGTCCTGGCTCTCGACGCTAGCAATGTTCCTGTCTTGGCTCCTGACCCTGGCTACTCCTCCATTCTGGCTCCTGACCCTGGTGACTCTTCCGATCTGGCTCCTGACCCTGGCGACACCTCCCATCTTGCTCCTGACCCTGGCGACTCCTCTGATCTGGCTCCTGACCCTGGTGACTCCTCTGATCTGGCTCCTGACCCTGGTGACTCCTCCGATCTGGCTTCTGTCATGCTGAGCCACAGGTGAGTGGCTGGCAGGTTGGAGCCTATTTGCTGTGTTACGTGTGAAATATAAAACTGGTACTTAAAAGGCAGCTGACATGTTGTAAGCATGGAGATTTATTAAAGAAAGAGTACAGCAGCAAGGAATGTAGGCTCAAGTAATAAGTCCTTTACCAGGCCAAAGGTCGAAGGCAGGCGGCTGACAAGGAGAGTCCGATGGGCAGGCCGAGGTCAATACTAGGAGATCCAATTAAGGAATGGTAAAAGGAGTAGAGGAACCACAGGCATGGCGCAGGAACAGGGAACCAGGAGGGACTCAGTAACTATGGCAGGAATCAGGAAACTCCAGCAGGAATCAGGAATAAAGGAACACAGGAACAGACCACCGCTAGAACTGGCGAAAGGGCTTCAATAATCAAGCAACCAGGGGTTGCTTCCAATGGGCTTATAAAGTCCCTTAATTGAATAATTGGTAACACATGATGAAAATGAGTTGGGCGGAGGGAGAGACCAGCAGGCAGAGAGAGACCCATGACCAACAGGATAGTTAACCCACATCCACACTGAAAACCCCCAGTGACTGAGTAGGTTAATGCAGATACGGTTCATCAATCAGACCAGGGTTTGAGAACAGGTAAGTCCTGAAAGATGGTGGCTAGGATTTCCGTTTGTAGGATTAAAGCTGTTGCTTCCTGTCGGATAGCAGGGAGTTGCAATGTATCTAGGAATGACTGAATATCTCTGGTAAAGGGTAGTGCTAGGTCTTTCAGGTTGTATAGGTGAGAATAAAATCCTATTTCTTTGGGGTTTATTTTAATTTCCTGATTTGTTGCTTTGTTGCTTGTATTTTGGCTATATTATTTTGGGCGGCCTGCCTGATCAGTTGCTTCTTTAGGGCTGCATGTGCTGTATTGTCCATAGCTTAGGTATGGCTTTGAAATTTGAGTAGCTGGTTCTGACATCTCTGGAGGACTAGGATGTTGAATTACTCTTTAAGTTTAGATAATTGTGTTGCGTGGTGGGAGAAGGAGAACTGTAGGTTTCTTGTTCTAGTTCATTGATGTGGAGTAGTAGTTGTTTCTGCTTGGCCTTAGCTTAGTTGTAGCTATGCTTATGAGTTGCCCTTTGACAGTCACCTTATATGCACAACTCAGGGAGAAATTGCTTATTCCTTGGGTGTGTTTTTTTATCAAGTAGTGGTCAATTTCTTTGGGGATTTGGTCAGTTAGTGTGGGGTCATTTAGGAGTGAGTTGTTTAATCTGCAAGTTGTCCTGGTGGAAAATTGATGTTTTTCTTCTAGAGTGAAATTTACTGCTGAGTGATGTGTCCAGGTTGCAGATTTGATGGAGCTGTGTGTTATTTGGTTTAATGTCTGAGGTTGTACTAAGGATAAGTCTATTCTTGTGTGTTATTTATGGTGTGGAGAGTAATAAGTATAGTCCTTTATAATATGGTTTTGGACTCTCCAGACATCATATAGATTGTGCTGAGTCAGTAATCTTGTTCCTAGCCTCTTTGATAACTTTGCATCTGTACACTTTGGGTAGGTTGGAAGCCTGGGGGGTCCTGTCCATTTCAGGGTCTAGTATAGTGTTGAAATCTCCTCCAATTACTAGTGTACCTTGCTGTATGGGTGATAGTTTTTCTAGTAATTGTCTAAAGAATTAGGTTTGGCTGTTGTTGGGAGCATAGAGGTTGACCAGCGTATATTTTTGTTGGTTTATGGTACATATTATTGCAAGGCATCTATCTTTGGGATCTGCCAGTTGCATTGTACTTTGTATATTCAAGTTAGGTTTTGCCAGTATTGGTATGCCTCTATTCTTGTTAGAGGCTACAGCTGCTGCAATCATTCTGTAATGTTTATTTTTCACAGTTACAGTATCTGGTCCTTGTGATGTGTTGTGATGATTTTGTGTTTCTTGCCATTGTATTAGTTTCATTGGGTAGCCCCATTTATATGGTACTCCATGGGCTTGCAGGGCTTGTGTTATTGAGTTCACGCTGCTTTGCAAGCGTGGTTGGAGAGAGGTCTGCAAAGATTTGTATTTTCTCATAAGGTTGGGGGAGAGATTTCTGTTTCCTCATGAATTGCAGCAATTCTTCTTTAGTGTGGTAGAAGTGAATTCTCAGTATGACATATTTGGTGGCGGTTTTTGGCTTAGGGAGTCTATGGATCCTGTCAATAAGGAGGTGATCTGCAAGTCTTTCTAGCAGTGCTGACAGTATGAAGTTTTGTGCGTATTGGCAGAGCAGTAGCTGTGTAATGTCCTCTGGTACTCCTCTCAGACTGATATTATTCCTTCTGGAGCGATCCTCCAGATCCCTATTTTGAATTGCGATGCTGAGATAAGGGAGTCTTGTGCATCTACTTGGTCTATTGTTCTCTATGTGGTCAGTGCATGTTGCTAAGGCCTGTATGTCTGCCTTTAACTCACGTACGGTAGTTTTGGAGTCCGTTATATCCACTCTAAGCTGTGCCAGCATTGTTTTGAGGTGCGAGCACTGCAGTTTGTTTCTTACAATTATCTGCATTCGGCTCTGTGTCTGAATAAGGAATCCCCGGTAAATTAAAAGCAGTCTCAACTTTGAGACTGCATCACCCGACCAGTGTTGGAGCCAAAGGGCGCACCTCGCTACCGCGGTGTTGGCTGCTGTTTTAGCTGCTAGTTTGAACACTTCGATAGCTGCGTCAGCTAAGAAAATTAATGTGGTGGTTAGCCTTTGTACTTCTGTGTGGAATTGTTGTCGAGATGATGGCGGCTGGCATGCCAGTTCTTGTGCCCAGGTTTTTGCCGTTCCGGCTAAACCTGCTGATGCCGCTGCTGGGCAAAGTATTGCTGCTGCTTGAATATAAGACCTCTTCAAAGTTGACTCCATGTGTCAGTCCAATGGGTCTTTGAATGCTGCTTCCTCTGCAGGCAATGCAGTCTGTCTGGATAGCCGGGCAACTACAGAGTCCGCCCTGAGTGCTTTATCCCATTTTTTTTGATGGTCCTCTGGCACCGGGTAGGTTTTGAAAAAGTGAGGGCAATGAAGCCTGAAATCAGGCTGAGACCATTCAGTTTCAATTGTTTGGGTAATATCCGCTTTTGATAAAGCTACTGTTTCATATCTTATCTCTAGAGTTTTAGCATTTCTCTGAGTATTTTTTTGGCTACCTCAGGATTTGCTGAGGAAGAGTTATCATTCTCTGACAATTAGAGTCTGAAGCTAATCCTTCTTCTGACTCAGAGAAGGCAGGCTGTGGAATTGGTGCTTTTCACTTTTTGTTGTATTGCGTGTTTGTTTGAGTTGAACCGTATTCATTATACATTAAAAACATTCCCTCACTTGGTTAGGTACTGGTGCAGAACCTGAGGCTAGAGCTGAGTTCTGACCCCAAGGTAAGGGAATGGGGTTATCTACTATGCTCTGTGGAGGAGTATGCGAAATAGGAGTATTTGGAATGGCTATTGGGGGTGTAGTGGAAATTGAGCCAGGTCCCTCTGATATCTGAGGCTGGGCGGGTTGTGGTAATAGTACAGGTGCCTCCAGCATCTTCTCAATGTTTGTGTGGTGTTTGCAATCGGAACAGTAGTTTCTCTCTGATTTCCAGAGAAAATGTTTAAATTTTTTACATTTAGGTAATTTTTCAATTCTTTTTGTCTTTTTAGTTGATTGTAAATCATCTCTGAGTTCCTCAAGGGAGTCAGTTTTTTTCATGGTGAAGTTAGGTATGGTAAAACCTAGTAGGGTATAGGGCAGGGATCCCCAACCTTTAGAACCCGTGAGCAACATCCAGAAGTAAAAGGAGTTGGGGAGCAACAACAGCATGAAAACTGTTCCTGGGTGTCAAATAAGGTCTGAGATTGGCCATTTAGTAGCCCTATGTGGATTGTCAAACTACATTGAGGCTCTGTTTGGCAGTACACCTGGTTTTTATACAACCAAAACTTGCCTCCAAGCCTGGAATTCAAAAATAAGCACCTGCTTTCAGGCCACTGGGAGCACAATCCAAGGGGTTGGGGAGCAACATGTTGCTCACGAGCTACTGGTTGGGGATCACTGGTATAGGGTATGCAATTAGTGTGGTATACATAGGTTAACAGGATCGCATTCAAAGCGCCCTTGAGTCAAATGCGTGTATTGTGGTAATAATGACACACTCACGGACTGTAGTGATGTCACCTATACTGACACTGGTCCCAGTAACTGCGCAGTCATGCCTGGGAAAGTGTGTCCCGTCTTGAAGCTCCGGCAAAGTGCGCAGTTACAGCCTTGTCAGCTCAAGAGCGGACTGTGGAGGCGACCGCTTATGACTTTGGCACACCAAGAGTTATGAATAGGCGTGGAGATACGGCGCGAATCGTCACCTAGCAAACGGATGGTTCTTTTGGGTGCAAAGTGGAAGTTCAGTCTTTGTAAGCTATAGCTGCACTTGATGGTTACCAATTACCATAGTCCACAGTCAATAGTTACCCCACACTGTGACTCCTCTGCTTGAAAACAGAATGGCTGGCTAAGGTTGTGATATAAGTCAGTGGCTAGCTAAGTGTGAAGCAGCTCTGCATGCCCCATGCTCACTTAAGCTCAGAACAGCTCTGTGTTCAGTTAGAGCCCCATCATTTCTGACCCTAAAGCAACAGCTCTGTGTGTTGTCTGGGAAATATGACGTACAGCTCGGTGTGTCTTTCAGGAGACGTATTCAAGGATTCCCTTGTGGTACAATTGCACCTAAGGACAGCTCTGTGTGTCCCTTTTGTGCCGCTGTGTTTTAGCATATTCCTGTAGAGTTGGATTAGAGTATGTAAGAAATAAAAGAAAATTATAAATAAACAAAAAGAAGAATTGCTATCTGTCCTTCATTCACCTCAGAGGCAGGACAAAGAACTGAGAGGAAAAGGTGGAGCCAGCTGATATAATCAATCCAAAGGTGAATGAAGACAAACCCCTGACATCTTCACTGACAGGTGGGGCCGCTAGAGAAATACTGAATACTTTATTTAACTATTTCTAGATTTGCATTTACAGTAAATTATATTTTTTTGTATTTCTAACAAAATATTTATCTACACTTTCTATGAAGCATTTTATTAAAATGTACTATTATAAAATAAAGGATTATAGTTAAAATATTTAATTTATTAAAGTTAACTTGGTGTTGCCCCCATTTGCCTCCTTTATTATCTACTTTTGTCGACTAACTGTCAAGACATTTTTGAATCTTACCAAGTAGTCTTTGTAGTTATTGTTTACTACATAACTTGTTCAGCAACGTATGGGTATTTTGAGCTTACTGTGTTTAGGACAAGGGCACACCATCTTGCATACTGGATGTCCCACTTCTCTCCACTGGAGAGAAAGGGGTCCGTCCTTTATATTATGTAATCATGTTTAGGCTCCATAGGCTCATCTGTGCATGAATGGTGGGCCGCAGTTTCTGACTGATTTCCATGCACTATGGAGTCTAAACTTCTCTTTTCAGCTTGTTATTCTGATGCATTTTGCATCATTGAGCAGAACAATAAGAAGCTGGCCATACCATATGTCATGCCTCTCAACTGTCCCATTTTTTGTGGGTCAGTCCAGATTTTGACAGCTAAGCCCACAGTCCCAGATTCTTATTAAAATGTCCCACATTGATCTCTTGCACAGATGCCAGAAATTTCACCGATCTAAGTGGAGTGAGTAAGGTGATGATGTACTTCATAGCACTAGTGGTGGAATACATGGGAAATATGTTTTGCTGTTGCTATGGGTAACAAAACCTTGCATTTGAGGAGAAATTAGTGTCACTTGCAATATTTGGCGCATAATTGCGGAAAATTTTGACAGTGAAATTTCACCAAACTAAGTGGACTGAGTAAGGTGTTGTTGTACTTCGTGGCACTAGTGGTGGAATGCACGAAAAGCGTGATTTGCTGTTGCTATGGATAACAGAACATTGCATATGAGGATTAGAAATTAGTGCGATTTTCAATATTTGGCGAAGCGTTGCGGTAAATTCCGACAGTAAAATTTCACGAAACTAAGTGGACTGAGTAAGGTGGTGTTGTACTTCGTGGCATTAGTGGTGGAATGCACGGAAAATGTGATTTGCTGTTTCTATGGCTAACAGAACTTTGCATATGAGGATTAGAAATTAGTGCGAAATGCAATATTTGGCGAAGCATTGCGATAAATTTCGACAGTGAAATTTCACCAAACTAAGTGGACTGAGTAAGGTGTTGTTGTACTTTGTGGCACTAGTGGCAGAATGCACGAAAAATGCGATTTGCTGTTGCTATGGATAACAGAACATTGCATATGAGGATTAGAAATTAGTGCGATTTTCAATATTTGGCGAAGCGTTGCGGTAAATTCCGACAGTAAAATTTCACGAAACTAAGTGGACTGAGTAAGGTGGTGTTGTACATTGTGGCAGTAGTGGTGGAATGCACGGAAAATGTGATTTGCTGTTTCTATGGATAACAGAACTTTGCATATGAGGATTAGAAATTAGTGCGAATTGCAATATTTGGTGAAGCATTGCGATAAATTTCGACAGTGAAATTTCTCCAAACTAAGTGGACTGAGCAAGGTGGTGTTGTACTTCGTGGCATTAGTGGTGGAATGCACGGAAAATGTGATTTGCTGTTGCTATGGGTAACAGAAATCGGCACATGAGGACTAGAATTTAGTGTGAATTGCAATATTTGGCGAAGTGTTGCGAAAAATTTCGACAGTGAAATTTCACCAAACTACGTGGACTGAGTAAGGTGGTGTTGTACTTCATGGCACTAGTGGCGGAATGCACGGAAAATGTGATTTGCTGTTGCTATGGATAACAGAACTTTGCATATGAGGATTAGAAATTAGTGCGAAATGCAATATTTGGCGAAGCATTGCGATAAATTTCGACAGTGAAATTTCACCAAACTAAGTGGACTGAGTAAGGTGTTGTTGTACTTTGTGGCACTAGTGGTGGAATGCACGGAAAATGTGATTTGCTTGTGCTATGGATAACAGAACATTGCATATGAGGATTAGAAATTAGTGCGAATTGCAATATTTGGCGAAGCATTGCGATAAATTTCGACAGTGAAATTTCACCAAACTAAGTGGACTGAGTAAGGTGTTGTTGTACTTTGTGGCACTAGTGGCAGAATGCACGAAAAATGTGATTTGCTGTTGCTATGGATAACAGAACATTGCATATGAGGATTAGAAATTAGTGCGATTTTCAATATTTGGCGAAGCGTTGCGGTAAATTCCGACAGTAAAATTTCACGAAACTAAGTGGACTGAGTAAGGTGGTGTTGTACATTGTGGCAGTAGTGGTGGAATGCATGGAAAATGTGATTTGCTGTTTCTATGGATAACAGAACTTTGCATATGAGGATTAGAAATTAGTGCGAATTGCAATATTTGGTGAAGCATTGCGATAAATTTCGACAGTGAAATTTCTCCAAACTAAGTGGACTGAGCAAGGTGGTGTTGTACTTCGTGGCATTAGTGGTGGAATGCACGGAAAATGTGATTTGCTGTTGCTATGGGTAACAGAAATCGGCACATGAGGACTAGAATTTAGTGTGAATTGCAATATTTGGCGAAGTGTTGCGAAAAATTTCGACAGTGAAATTTCACCAAACTACGTGGACTGAGTAAGGTGGTGTTGTACTTCATGGCACTAGTGGCGGAATGCATGGAAAATGTGATTTGCTGTTGCTATGGATAACAGAACTTTGCATATGAGGATTAGAAATTAGTGCGAAATGCAATATTTGGCGAAGCATTGCGATAAATTTCGACAGTGAAATTTCACCAAACTAAGTGGACTGAGTAAGGTGTTGTTGTACTTTGTGGCACTAGTGGTGGAATGCACGGAAAATGTGATTTGCTTGTGCTATGGATAACAGAACATTGCATATGAGGATTAGAAATTAGTGCGAAATGCAATATTTGGCGAAGCATTGCGATAAATTTCGACAGTGAAATTTCACCAAACTAAGTGGACTGAGTAAGGTGTTGTTGTACTTTGTGGCACTAGTGGTGGAATGCACGAAAAATGTGATTTGCTGTTGCTATGGATAACAGAACATTGCATATGAGGATTAGAAATTAGTGCGATTTTCAATATTTGGCGAAGCGTTGCGGTAAATTCCGACAGTAAAATTTCACGAAACTAAGTGGACTGAGTAAGGTGGTGTTGTACTTTGTGGCAGTAGTGGTGGAATGCACGGAAAATGTGATTTGCTGTTTCTATGGATAACAGAACTTTGCATATGAGGACTCGAATTTAGTGTGAATTGCAATATTTGGCGAAGTGTTGCGAAAAATTTCGACAGTGAAATTTCACCAAACTAAGTGGACTGAGTAAGGTGGTGTTGTATTTCATGGCACTAGTGGTGGAATGCACGGAAAATGTGATTTGCTGTTGCTATGGATAACAGAACTTTGCATATGAGGATTAGAAATTAGTGCGAAATGCAATATTTGGCGAAGCATTGCGATAAATTTCGACAGTGAAATTTCACCAAACTAAGTGGACTGAGTAAGGTGTTGTTGTACTTTGTGGCACTAGTGGTGGAATGCACGGAAAATGTGATTTGCTTGTGCTATGGATAACAGAACATTGCATATGAGGATTAGAAATTAGTGCGAAATGCAATATTTGGCGAAGCATTGCGATAAATTTCAACAGTGAAATTTCACCAAACTAAGTGGACTGAGTAAGGTGTTGTTGTACTTTGTGACACTAGTGGTGGAATGCACGGAAAATGTGATTTGCTGTTGCTATGGATAACAGAACATTGCATATGAGGATTAGAAATTAGTGCGATTTTCAATATTTGGCAAAGCGTTGCGGTAAATTCCGACAGTAAAATTTCACGAAACTAAGTGGACTGAGTAAGGTGGTGTTGTACTTTGTGGCAGTAGTGGTGGAATGCATGGAAAATGTGATTTGCTGTTTCTATGGATAACAGAACTTTGCATATGAGGATTAGAAATAAGTGCGAATTGCAATATTTGGTGAAGCATTGCGATAAATTTTGACAGTGAAATTTCTCTAAACTAAGTGGACTGAGCAAGGTGGTGTTGTACTTCGTGGCATTAGTGGTGGAATGCACGGAAAATGTGATTTGCTGTTGCTATGGGTAACAGAAATTGGCACATGAGGACTAGAATTTAGTGTGAATTGCAATATTTGGCGAAGTGTTGCGAAAAATTTCGACAGTGAAATTTCACCAAACTAAGTGGACTGAGTAAGGTGGTGTTGTACTTCATGGCACTAGTGGCGGAATGCATGGAAAATGTGATTTGCTGTTGCTATGGATAACAGAACTTTGCATATGAGGATTAGAAATTAGTGCGAAATGCAATACTTGGCCAAGCATTGCGATAAATTTCGACAGTGAAATTTCACCAAACTAAGTGGACTGAGTAAGGTATTGTTGTACTTCGTGGCATTAGTGGCAGAATGCACGAAAAATGTGATTTGCTGTTGCTATGGATAACAGAACATTGCATATGAGGATTAGAAATGAGTGCGATTTTCAATATTTGGCGAAGTGTTGCGGTAAATTCCGACAGTAAAATTTCTCCAAACTAAGTGGACTGAGTAAGGTGGTGTTGTACTTTGTGGCACTAGTGGTGGAATGCACGGAAATTGTGATTTGCTGTTGCTATGGGTAACAGAAATCGGCACGAGGACTAGAATTTAGTGTGAATTGCAATATTTGGCGAAGTGTTGCGAAAAATTTAGACAGTGAAATTTCACCAAACTAAGTGGACTGAGTAAGGTGGTGTTGTACTTCATGGCACTAGTGGTGGAATGCACGGAAAATGTGATTTGCTGTTGCTATGGATAACAGAACTTTGCATATGAGGATTAGAAATTAGTGCGAAATGCAATATTTGGCGAAGCATTGAGATAAATTTCGACAGTGAAATTTCACCAAACTAAGTGGACTGAGTAAGGTGGTGTTGTACTTCGTGGCACTAGTGGTGGAATGCACGGAAAATGTGATTTGCTGTTGCTATGGGTAACAGAAATCGGCACATGAGGACTAGAATTTAGTGTGAATTGCAATATTTGGCGAAGTATGGCGAAAAATTTAGACAGTGAAATTTCACGAAACTAAGTGGACTGAGTAAGGTGGTGTTGTACTTCGTGGCAGTAGTGGTGGAATGCACGGAAAATGTGATTTGCTGTTGCTAAAAGCATAGTCTGATAGCTTGACTGTGTGCATTGAAATAAATGGTCTGATAGCTTGACTGCTGTTCAGAAACAGTCTGATAGCTTGACTCCAGTCTGTTTTTGTTTCATATGAGTGCTCCAGCTTTGCGAATATATATATATATATATACTGTATATATATCTATAGAGATGCAGATGTTCCGCACACCATAAGTGGCAAAAGACCTGGGTGCTAATCCAAAAGATAAATGGATACAGGTGCAGGGTGGGACAGCACTCCAAGGATTTGAAGACAAGGATATAATGTCAAGAAAGTGAGCAGGTTTATTCAATCCGACGTTTCAGTTCCACACAGGAACTTTCTTCAGGGAAATACAGAACACAGTGCACAGTGCAGGGTTTAAAACAGCATAATGGCGCCAAGTCTGGTTGCTAGGCAACCGTATGTAACATGAAACATGCTGAGCTTAGTGAAAAACTAACTGGTGTAAAACATGGTGGTTTAAAACAACAGTATAGACCTCCTCGCTGGGTATAAGGCAGAAACAGAGAGTAGGGAGTAGTATAAGCGTAAATGAATGTACACAGAGCTAGGGGGCGTGTCCAGATGCCCAGGCAGTGATCAGTGGAGGTGGGGGCCCCTTGTGGCCAATCAGGAGACAGTGGGGCGGAGCGGAGTGTTCGGCCCGAAGGGAACACCCACAGGTAGTGACAACAGTCATTCCCTGGCAACCGCAGGCCGAAATTTGCATAGCAGGTACTCGGGTGTGTAGCAGCATGACAGTAACACACTCAAATGAGTGCGAATACTCTCAGGTCTGAGCATCACTCCCCACCTACATCCTGGCACCGGAACTTTATTCTGCTAAAGCAGCCGCACCACCTTCCTGTGTGCCCACGTACTGAAAACCTTGTGTCGCTCATGTGTAAGGAGCCAAACCTTCCGCTCCTTCGCCCGATACTCCCATAGGTCTGTACCTAAGCCCAAAAAGCGAGTCATGGATCTGACTGGGATTAAAAGCAACAAAGTTGCAACACTTAGCTGTGCCATGTATCCAGCTAGATTAGGTGGAAAAGGTTACTACAATATAAGGAGGGAAAAGACAACAGATGGATAATAACAAAAAGGGAAATGTTGCAAACGTAAAAGGGACATGACAAGGTCCAATGCATCGGATGTTCTAGATAAAACATCCAAGTGGCAATAGTTCATTAAGGCCACGTGGGGCCACAGTATCCAATGTGTAAATCCATCTGGATTCCTTCCTCAATAATGCTTGGTCCCGGTTGCCCCCCCTGGGCAAGGGTGGTTGGTAGTCAATGGCCATACATCTGAAAGTGGGCAAAGTGTGTCCCTCGGCTAGAAAATGTCTAGCCACCGGTTGAAGAGCCTTGCCTTCTTTGAGTGCTTTGCTAATAGATGAACGGTGGTTGGCTATGCGCTCCTTCAGAGTCGTGGTGGTTTTACCAATATAATACAGGCCACAAGGGCACGTTATGAGGTACACGATGTAAGTCGAGCAACACCCGAGTCTACTCCGGATTTTGAACCTCTTCCCCGTATGTGGGTGAGGGAAGTCAGGTCCTGTAAGTAAGCACCGACAAGTAACACAATCCGGGCACCTGTAGCAGCCAGCCTTCTTCTGAGTAGTAAGCCATCCGGGCTCTGTATTGGTGATCCCCTTGAGGTCGGTTATTACCAGTAGGTCTCGCAAGTTTTTTCCTCTTTTATAGCCCATCAGAGGTTTCTCGGAGGAATGAAGGCAAAGTGACTCATCCATATTCAGCATGGGCCAGTGTTTGTTAATGCTGGCCTTCAGCTGCCCAGATGCTGTGGAGTAAGTGGTGGAGAAAATCAAGGGTTTTTTTAAAGTGGGCTCCTTGATGGAAATAGGCTGGAGAAGTTCAGCTTGGGTGTGTTGGAGTGCCCTCTCAAGTTGTTCATATAACATGCCAGGTGAGTAGCCTCTGTCAAGGAATCTATCCAGCATCTCTCGGAGCTGCAATACAGCTGTGGATCTGGAGCTGTTGTTGCATTATCACACGCAAAAACTGTGAGTATGGGATCCCTCGGATGGAGGCCGGAGGATGGTGGCTGCTGGCATGCAGGATCGAGTTTCTGTCTGTTGGCTTCCTAAAGAGACGGGTGCCCACTTCTGGGCCTGATAGAAAAATGTTTAAATCTAGAAAATCAATGTCTTCCTTGGCGACCAATCATTTCAGCAGTGGACTACCTGTATCAATCCATCTCTACCTATGTGGACCAATATCTACAGCCAATAGTCAGTACCATGCTCTCCTATACCCAGGATTCGGGCCACGTCATCAGAAAACTAGCAGAACTTCCTCCAATCCCCTCGAACAGCATATTGGCCACCATGGACGTGACAAGCCTTTACACGGTGATCCCCCATGACCAGGGGATTCAAGCCTGCAGGAGAGCCCTTGTATCCTCTCCCTCCATAGATGTACCCATTGAGTTCTTGATACACCTCCTAGAACTGACATTATCCAGGAACTTTTTCCGGTTTGAACACTCTTTTTACCTTCAACTGGCAGGGACCGCAATGGGAAGTGCACTGGCTCCGTCCTACGCCAATATTTATATGCTTGACTTTGAAACAAAGTACATTCTCCCGCTACTGGGACAACAAATCCTCACCTACCTCCGCTACATAGATGATCTTCTCCTGATTTGGACAGACACGGAGGAGGCACTCATATCCTTTCATCAGGGGCTTAACATGATTGACAGCCCCATAAAATTGACCCTCAATTATAGCAAGGAAGACATTGATTTTCTAGATTTAAACATTTTTCTATCAGGCCCAGAAGTGGGCACCCGTCTCTTTAGGAAGCCAACAGACAGAAACTCGATCCTGCATGCCAGCAGCCACCATCCTCCGGCCTCCATCCGAGGGATCCCATACTCACAGTTTTTGCGTGTGATACGCAACAACAGCTCCAGATCCACAGCTGTATTGCAGCTCCGAGAGATGCTGGATAGATTCCTTGACAGAGGCTACTCACCTGGCATGTTATATGAACAACTTGAGAGGGCACTCCAACACACCCAAGCTGAACTTCTCCAGCCTATTTCCATCAAGGAGCCCACTTTAAAAAAACCCTTGATTTTCTCCACCACTTACTCCACAGCATCTGGGCAGCTGAAGGCCAGCATTAACAAACACTGGCCCATGCTGAATATGGATGAGTCACTTTGCCTTCATTCCTCCGAGAAACCTCTGATGGGCTATAAAAGAGGAAAAAACTTGCGAGACCTACTGGTAATAACCGACCTCAAGGGGATCACCAATACAGAGCCCGGATGGCTTACTACTCAGAAGAAGGCTGGCTGCTACAGGTGCCCGGATTGTGTTACTTGTCGGTGCTTACTTACAGGACCTGACTTCCCTCACCCACATACGGGGAAGAGGCTCAAAATCCGGAGTAGACTCGGGTGTTGCTCGACTTACATCGTGTACCTCATAACGTGCCCTTGTGGCCTGTATTATATTGGTAAAACCACCACGACTCTGAAGGAGCGCATAGCCAACCACCGTTCATCTATTAGCAAAGCACTCAAAAAAGGCAAGGCTCTTCAACCGGTGGCTAGACATTTTCTAGCCGAGGGACACACTTTGCCCACTTTCAGATGTATGGCCATTGACTACCAACCACCCTTGCCCAGGGGGGGCAACCGGGACCAAGCATTATTGAGGAAGGAATCCAGATGGATTTACACATTGGATACTGTGGCCCCACGTGGCCTTAATGAACTATTGCCACTTGGATGTTTTATCTAGAACATCCGATGCATTGGACCTTGTCATGTCCCTTTTACGTTTGCAACATTTCCCTTTTTGTTATTATCCATCTGTTGTCTTTTCCCTCCTTATATTGTAGTAACCTTTTCCACCTAATCTAGATGGATACATGGCACAGCTAAGTGTTGCAACTTTGTTGCTTTTAATCCCAGTCAGATCCATGACTCGCTTTTTGGGCTTAGGTACAGACCTATGGGAGTATCGGGCGAAGGAGCGGAAGGTTTGGCTCCTTACACATGAGCGACACAAGGTTTTCAGTACGTGGGCACACAGGAAGGTGGTGCGGCTGCTTTAGCAGAATAAAGTTCCGGTGCCAGGATGTAGGTGGGGAGTGATGCGCAGACCTGAGAGTATTCGCACTCATTTGAGTGTGTTACTGTCATGCTGCTACACACCCGAGTACCTGCTATGCAAATTCCGGCCTGCGGTTGCCAGGGAATGACTGTTGTCACTACCTGTGGGTGTTCCCTTCGGGCCGAACACTCCGCTCCGCCCCACTGTCTCCTGATTGGCCACAAGGGGCCCCCACCTCCACTGATCACTGCCTGGGCGTCTGGACACGCCCCCTAGCTCTGTGTACATTCATTTACGCTTATACTACTCCCTACTCTCTGTTTCTGCCTTATACCCAGCGAGGAGGTCTGTACTGTTGTTTTAAACCACCATGTTTTACACCAGTTAGTTTTTCACTAAGCTCAGCATGTTTCATGTTACATACGGTTGCCTAGCAACCAGACTTGGCGCCATTATGCTGTTTTAAACCCTGCACTGTGCACTGTGTTCTGTATTTCCTTGAAGAAAGTTCCTGTGTGGAACTGAAACGTCAGATTGAATAAACCTGCTCACTTTCTTGACATTATATCCTTGTCTTCAAATCCTTGGAGTGCTGTCCCACCCTGCACCTGTATATATATATATATATATATATATATATATATATATATATATATATATACAATGTATGAGTATCCCATTATTGTATGCCTCCAGAGGGTTGATGGATGGCACTTCTAACTGCCAGGAAGTTATATCCTTGGAGTAGACGCAAATCAACCTGTGAAGGGCCCAGGGAAAAGTTAATAAAACAAACAACTCAATTCACCGGTACAAGGACAAAAGTGTTAAGATGGTCATACAAACTAAAATAATTCTTTAGCTCTAGCTGCTGATTCAGCATTAACATTACAATGTTCAGGCACCTTCAAAGGTGCACAATCAAAATTTTCAGTCCTGCCCAAATGACAGGATGATGATATCCAAAGCTTTTTACAGATTTCGGTTGCCTTGTCTCCCACAACACACGCACCAATTATCATAAGAAAGATCTTTCATATAATAATATTGGTGCGTCTATGGCCACCTTTAGGCAGAGAAGTAGTTTTAATCCCCTTAGAGAGACTAATATTTGTCCCAGTGACCTAAGGCACTTTCCAAGCATTTATGAGTCACATGTACAGTATATAGATTTCAATATTGATTATTACTTTCATATACATTTATCTGATTATTAATAAAAGGAAATGTGTGACTAAGAACTATAAATGCCCAATAGCTATGGCTGTGGGAAGTCTTAAGTGAGCAGTTATTTATCTGCTTAGCTGTTATGTGAGTGCCCTGATTAAATGTCATGTGTTCAGCATAATCCATGTTTTACTGTGGCAGAAGGGAGTTCTGGGCAGAATGGAACGTATAAGACTTTGCCTTTCCTTGCTCTTCAATGAAAGAGCCCCAGAGGTTTTATATACAATTATGGCTGTCTACAAGATTTTGAGTGCACTGCTATCCATATTAAATGTGCTTTGGCTTACCTACAACTTGAGTTAATAATACATGCATGAGAGATATAATAAAGTCATTTTGGTGCCAATTGATATCATTGCTAAGTTAGGTTTTTTTTAACTTCTAATTGAAAAGGTTTGGCAAAACTCACAACTTTAGATTACTGAATTAAATGTTTTGTAAATTGCAAAAGATCCCTCCATCTTTTCTGAAAACCAGGGTTTTTAAATTCAAAGAACCATGGGGGTTAAAGTAAATAAAAGTTAGAAACACTGCCAGGTCTGGTAACAAACTATATACCAAATAGAATTTGTGGTTAAATTGTTTATAATCAAACATCTGATTAGTTGTTATTGGTTTTACACCTGGTGCAAACTCTGTGACTATTATTGCACTACAGTTTTACAGTCATATTCTTCCTATGTATGTTGTTGCAAGGTAATAGTCCTTCCTTGGAAGCCATTATAATTGATGACTGTAAGTTCTGTACTACATTGTTCTACTGAAACATTCTTAATTGCCAGCTGACATTATAGAAATCTGAAAGTTTCATTGCTGGTTCTGGTCTTGTTTTATGTGCAATTTGTTTGGAATGACATGCTGTATATTTTAAACTCCTGGTCTACTGGTGGCTAGCTTCATTAGTCATTCAATACTGTTGTTCTCATCCCAGTACAGGTATGGGATCCGTTATCTGAAAACCTGTAATTTAGAAAGCTCCAAATTACGGAAAGGCCATCTTCTATAGACTCCATTTTATCCAAATAATCAAAGTTTTTAAAAATGATTTCCTTTTTCTCCGTAAATATAAAACAGTACCTTGTACTTGATCCCAACTAAGATATAATTAATCCTTATTGGAAGCAAAACTAGCTTATTGGGTTTATTTAAAGTTTACATGATTTTCTAGTTGACTTAAGGTATAAAGATCCAAATTACGGAAAGCTCTGTTATCCAGAAAATTCCAGGTCCTGAGCATTCTGGATAATATGTCCCATACTTGTGTAGCGCTATAGTAAACTGATTTGCGTGAGGGCAGTTTTAGCTACTTCCCTCTGTGGGCAGATACCACAGATGAGCTCTCTTTCTCAGGGGCAAGCCCTCGCAATGCGGTGGAGACAGGGTATAGTGTAACTGTAACTGGCTGCGATGCACAATGATGGGCGCCAGTAGTTCTTTAACGGTTGAACATAGAACTGTATTTATTGAACAATAGCACATAGATCATTTAGCACATTGATCCACAATGGAGTATAGAACATACACAGCAGCATAAAGGAAGCATATACTCACAGCACGTATAGGCTGAATCCCCACAGGCTAGGGAATATACAGCAGAGAGTAAGTGAACAGCATGTGATGGGTATTGCCCAGTTTTCAGGATATCTTAAAGTGGCAGACTAGGGGAATTCCTATCATCCCTATCTCAACACTTGGTTCCTTACTCCGGGTCAGTAATACCCTGGGATCTTAATCCCTCTAATCTCCTCGGCGGAGCCTTGAGCTGCTCAACTAAATAACCTCACTATCACTCCTAGAGTGATCTATAATTGAGTATAGCTGTCTAATTACTAGGGCCAAGGGTCGACACTACCATTCCCTTCCAGCCTGCTTGGTTGGGCTAAAGCAATGGACCCAGACCTCATGGTTCCTAAACCTTTTATACTCTGGCACAGTGCCATCTGGTGTACACTGTGTGAACTACAGGGGTTACATAAGCACAAGGTCCCCATAAGGACCCACTGAGGTGTCCATATTACTAGGGGTGTGCCTGTCTGTAATGTGTAAGGGTGTCTAAGATTTTCACATCCCTACACTTGTATAGACAGATTTTCCACTAATTTGTATGCTGTTAGACCCCTGCTGTTAGTACTTGGCTGTTTTTGTGATGGTGCCACTCCTGTTAGGGAATAGTATAAAATAATTCCATATTTTCAGCATGTTAGCCATATCCAGAAAGTAAGGTGAGGTAAGCCAAGGTAAATGTTGTGAGGTAGCAGTCAAATACCATATGGATGCCACAGGGGTTAACTTCCAGATGAATATTTCCATCAGTGATTGTGCGACAGTGACCTAGAGCATCTCGAGGGACGAGATTTCTAGCTCATTCAACAAAATCCCATTCCCCTACAACCTAATTTGCCTGGATAGTCTAAAAGATCATTTCCTCCCATGGATTGTCAAAGGCCTTAAACATTCATTTAATGTTGAAATCTCCAGCTTAGAGCTATCAAATAGGTGACAGCTGTGAGTCTAACCTCATTCTGCGGCACATAAATATATGAACACATAATTAGGTTTGAATGCAAGCAACATTATGCAGTAGGAGGGTGACATCTGGTGGCAGATCTGGCTTAAAGCAGGTGACACACCTGTATCACCCTCAGATTCCCCCTTCTTACAGCAGGCTGTCATTGTACCATGTAATTTTTATTGCACTTAATGACAATCAACTGCTGCACATTACTCATAAGTGCTGTCCTTATGAAAACTGATATCCGTTATGATGGACTAAGACAGCTCACTTGTCACTTTTAAGGTGCTGAAATGTTTGTCTCCTCTTATTTGCTGCTTATATGGAGAAGCACTGAAAATCTTTTATGGAAATGTATGAGGAATTTATATTTATATTTATATATAACGGAAGAAATATACCGCGTGAATAGTTTTTCTTCAGCAGAAGTATTTTTTTCTTTACACATAGTTGATGTTGATGTTGTATTCTGCTTACAAATATTGACTCCCCTGCCAACGGAAAAATGCTTTACCTTCTGCATCAGTGTGCAATTTATGCAATAAAACATCATGTAATAAACTGTCTAATGCATATTACTGCATTGCTTAATGTGACGGTTTTGCTCTAATATTTAAGAATTGTTATTCCTTTTACATCTTTTACTACATACCTTGCCATAACAGTTGCTATAAATGTTCTCATTTTATTAGTATATTATCAGATGAATCCTTGATAATGACAATGTGTTAGTGGAGTCCCCATGAAAATTCTTACACTTTTAAATATGCATATTATTCTGTGAATGACACAAATCAAGATTTACACTTTGCACTGGAAGACATTCATATGTTAATATTACTATGCCTATCTGCTAAGGATGGACCTTCCTTCGTATTGCAGATCTATTAAATATACGCAAAATATCTAAACACACTACATGGCCAAAACTATCCAAATACTCCTACTAACTAATTAGCCTAAGAAGTATTGATTTTTGAGTATTGATGAGGTTTTTAAGGGAGAGCAGAAGAGCACAAGCATAACATCAACATCCACAATGCCAATATTTGACTGAAAGATATGTTTGCTGTCATTGGACCATGGGGCAGTGGAAACACTTTTTCGTCATTGGACAGTGGAGCAATGGAAACACGTTTTATCATTGGACCATGGGGCAATGGAAATGCTTCTTTGAGGAACATTGCACTTTACGATCTGGTAGTGGGATGGGGAGTAAGAATTGGTATTATGGAATCAGGTAGGTAGATTTTCCTTGGCATCTGCCAACTGCGTAGTGATGGAAAAGGGCTGATTTTTATGACTTGGGTTAGAGACCCTGTTCAAATGTTAGCAAAACTTAAAGGGTTTGTTCACCTTCAAATTAACTTTTAATATACAGTAATGTAGAGAGTGATATTCTGAGACAATTTGCAATTGGTTTTTAGTTTTGTTTTATTTGTGTTTTTGAGTTATCTAGCTTTTTATTCAGTAGCTCTCCAATTTCAGCAATCTGGTTGGTAGGGTCCAAAATACCCTAGCAACCATGCTCTGATTTGAATAAGCGTTTAGACTATGAATAGGAGTGGTCTGAATAGAAAGACAAGTAATAAAAGGTAGCAATAACAATAGATGTTACAGAGCTTTTGAACCTTACATTGGCCGGCTCGCCTCCCTGCTTGTGTGCGTGCCACTTGCACAATCAGGTGGGGTCTACTTCCTTTAAAGCTATGCTATTGAAAATGAATTAAAAAGTTGCCTAGAATTAGCCATTCTAAACCATACTGAAAGTTAACTTAAAATTGAACCAGCCCTTTAATGCTGCAGCTTGCAATGACATTCTTTGTAATACTTTGTTTCCTACTTTATGGGACCATTTTGGTAAATAAATAGCCTTGATTTTTATATGAGAAGCTAGTCAAACAGGTGTCCTGATACTCATGGTAATATACAGTAGTCACATTTTCTTTTATTATTAGATGTTCCTTTTTGGGAATTGTTTTTGTCCTTGAGTTGAGCTATAGTCACCTTGCTTCAGGGGTCTTGGTAGTAACAAGAAAAAAAAACGTGGGAGTAGAGCACACATCAGTTCTAACTAATAAGCCCCCTAAGCAATTTAAGAACTGAAATAAAATGTTTTTTGATCTGAAATATTCAAGTGCAAACAGCAAGTTTTATCAGTCATGAGAAAAAAAAAACACAGCAATACGCTTCAGAATGTTTTTGCTGAGCACTGTCTATGTTAGTATACATTTACAAGGTTTTCGTTTTTGGCTGCTTTAAGCCTGGCAAGCCATCATGGCTTATACATAATTGAGCTCAACTGTATTTTTTCCTCCATTATTTGAGGTTTGGTCAGAAGGTGCAAGACATGGATGGTCAGGACAATTGTTCTGTAGAATAACCATCCCATGATAGACTGAGATGACCTGCATTGAAAATCTCTTTTGTTTATAAATCAGTTTCTCAGCACAGAAAAAATCTGACTTTACACTACAAACTGGAAACCATCCTGATGATCAGCCTTGCATGGTTAGCCAATAATACAGTGTCGGGGGAAGGCAAGTGCCACTCACTGAAGGATGATGGAAGACAGCTTCTAGCTTGCTGCCAAACTCCAACTTGGAAGAAGGAAAGTGATTAGCATTGGCTACATTTGAGCTGAAAATGACACTGGGAATCTAGTGACAAGACAGATGGTTAATCCGGACGTGGCAGCCATGGGAAAAGCAAGCGTCGGAAAGTGCCATTCCCCTGCCAGACAGGGAGGAAAAGAGAGGATGCTGTTTGAGAAAAGGAGGAAAGAGTGAAACCAGGCAGAAACAGATAGAGACGGTAAGAGAGAAATAAATACAGAGTGGAGACAGAAAGCTGGAAATGAATGGACATTAACAGGAACAGGAATAAGATCATTTTTCACAAGTGGTGTGGATGTGTGTTAGCAACTAGAACACACAAAACAGAGCCATGCATTAAGATATAAAGGAAATCATAAAGAAACTTTGGTACATTTCATTTGGGCCCCTAGACATTAAACTATAGCCTCAAATATAAGGGTTGTCTATTTTGAAACCCTTCAACTATTGCTGGCACTCCTAGCACAGCTTCCCCATCATTCACCTGTTGCAGATGTAATGCTGGGGGTTTTACTAGAGGGCCACATATTGGATAACTCTGAAACATCAACTTTAAGCATTTCTAGCTACAGTATTCTTAGCTGCTTCATATGCTGTAACCCTGCTTACCCACCCCAGGGTCACACAACTACCCTCAAGCACAAGAAAGTTACAAGCAAATTATCTAAATGATTTCTTACATACTTTATAGGAGTAACAAGGGGTACAGGTATGAGATCTATTATGTGAATTGCTTTTGGGGTCTGCTAACAAACATTTTAACATTATAAAAACCTATTGGGATTGTTTTATTATTACATAGGAAAAAGCTAATTCTTTTTTAAAACGATCACTTGCTTGAAATGAACTCTATGGGAGATGACCTTCCCATAATTTGTGGCTTTCTGGATACCTGTACTAGAAACTTTCAGATTGATCTACTTTCCAAGCATCCATCCAAAGGTATAAGGTATGGGTAAAAAAAGAATACTTATAAATAGCATAATTATATTTATAATGTCAAATGTCATGTTGATATTTTACAGATGGTATGTATCATGAAGTGTACATCTGTTTGTAGTATGTCTACTCTAATGCACCAATCCAACTTCCATGTTCCTCTGATAATAATATTTTCAATGTAATCAAATGTATTCTACTCTAACATTTGTTGAGTGTTATCACTTATTAATGGGGTGTTTAGTCATTATAGGGGGGGAATGTCAAGATCAGAGAGAAATAAAAATAAAATATTTATTGAAGACAAATTAAGTGATAAATTACTCCCCAAGCCATTTGTGAGAGAAGTAGGATATTCAATATGTTAAATAAGTAACAATTGAAATATTGTGGTTCTGCTGAACAAAAAGCAAAAGAGAAAGAATACACTTTGTTTAATTAAGATTAATGACACTTTTAGCTTGTCAATTATTAACCTTGTATGAAAGGCAATTTGTTCATTAAGTGCAGTCTACTGTTGGAGATTTTATAAGCACATATCAAACAACTCGTCATTCATTTATTATTTCTGGATTCATACGGTGGTACAATTGCAGTGAGAAATGCATAAACAATGATCCATTGTGAGAATGGGAAATAACATCTGATCTAGAAATGGTAAAATATTAACAAAACAATAATAAAAAGACAGAGTTGAGAAGTAATACCATAATGGGGAAAAATATCTGAAGCACACCATGTCATATGAATGCAATTTTAATAATATACTTTAATAATTCTATTAATAATGATAGAATTGTAATAATCCTTTATTACTTTATTTGAGTTAATAGGAAACAATACACATGCTGCAGACAGAGTTTAATGGTGGAGTTCTTTTTACATTTGTGTCTGCTAAATCACAAGCAGCCAATCTTCTTCTACAAAACAGATCATGTCAAGGATAAAAGAGGAGATTCCATAAGTCATTGTCATAAGTCAGCTGCAGGTAAGTGCGCTGTTTGATAAATAAACTTATTTAGAAACATTTTTTACATTTACATTTTTCCAGTGCAGTGATCCATTTTCCGGAAACCTGTTATTCAGAAAGGTCTAAATTTTAATAAAATAAAAAAAATGTAAAATGATTTACTTTGCCTCTTTAATAATAAACCAGTACCTGGTAATTGATCCCAACTAAGCTATTATTAACCCTTATAAAAGGATTCCTGTTTAAATAATTATTTGGTAGACTTAAGGTATGGAGGTCCAAATTATGGGAAGGTCCATATCCAAATCCCAACTCCCAAGTATTCTGGATAATGGGTTCCATACCGGTACTGGTTGGCTACAAGGAATTGCAGAATAGGGCAAATCTAATGAACATTAAGGTGGTTATATAAGGTTCAATCAAGTATGCTTTCCAACTGAACATCCCAAACAGATGGAGAGCGTTTGAGGAGCCATACATGGTATGGCCACCATTCTTCTGTTCCATCATTTGTGCAGAGCACAAAAACAGAGCAGCATGAAGTGAAAATGAGCTACTACTCCTCTTTACTTCCTATCTGCTGATGCACCTGTCTGTTTCCCAAACTGGGCACAGCTACTAATATCGATTGAATATCGGGATTGATGAGCCACAATATTATTGGCATAGGTATACTGTCAAATGATTATTCTTTTAACTACATCTGCCCAGCAAACACCAATGTGCAGGGGTGTTTCCGGGGTCTTGGCCTTTCGGATGCACCCTGTGTTTACTTTTCTGGAGCAGGTCAAGGGGGGCTGCATTGCTAGTGCAGTTTAGGGCACCAGTGCCCTCTGCACTAGAAGAGCTGAAATTCAGATTTTAGATCAAAAGTTACCGGGAGTAGCTTTTTGCCGCCCCCAGTAACCTGCAAGCTGCTGCCGCCTGAGGAGAGTTTCTCAAGTTGGCTCTGTTCATAAAACCACTAGACTAATACATTTGCTCAGGCTAGAGTAATCCTTGCACATACACCTTATATACTACAAGTTTATTTTTCATGACTGGTAAAAAAAAGAATTTGGCGTAAGGTGCGATTTTATGCTGGCTAAGCATCAGCGAGTTTTAACAGCATGGGGTAAATAGAGGTAAGTTTAAATGAATTACCATCTGGTTAGAAGTATTATTTCTAACTGAATAATTTAAAAACAACAGAAAACGTGATAATCAACAGTATGTTGCTCACATGCTGACAATGCACTCTTACCACTCTACAAGCAAATAAACACATAAACCAAGAAGGTCATTGAGTCACATTTTAAAAGCTTCCAAATTAACATATATCTGCATATTAAATGCTCAAGAAGAAACAAAATTAAACCTTTTCTAGGGAGTTTATAATTTGCTAATTTGAGTAAATTCTACATTATCTTTAAAAACCCTGGCTGCTGAGTGTTAATTCACATTCTAAATGACTCAGGCACAGATGGTTCTTCAGTGCATGGTTGGAAAAGCAGCATGGGGCAAGGTGCTATTATGCTATGATTTTCCTTTTAACCCTTGCATGGGTTAAAGGGTTAAGAATGGATCATAAAATGTTGCAAGCCACTGTCCAAATTGAATAAAGAGTGGGAAACATATGTTCTAGTTTAGTTTAAACAAAATCATCTGTATCTAGATTTTATTATTTCTGTACCATTTTGTTTGGCACACTAACTTTTTGAGTAGTTGTGTTGGCCAGACTCATTTGGTCTTTGCACCAGTACATTTTTAAAATCTGGCATCTGACTGGGATGCCTTCTGTGTCTCACATGAAATAACATTACTTTCACTAAGATCTCAAATTTGAAGAAGAGTTCCTAGGTCTCACCAGAGACTGAACCAGCTACAAGCTGCCACAGTGTAACAACCAAATCCTACCAGTCTGTATGTCTGTATAGGTATAGTAATATATAACTGTATCTTAACAATTTTAAACATCTATTTTGCTAAATAAATATTTTTTATTAAAACTATGCTTCTATATGTCAGTTACTACATTTAGAAATTTTGCTGAAAATGTCTGGCATTCAAAACTGTTAAGAGTCTACATAACACAAATGACACAAGACACTCTTGTTACAGGCCCTAGGGGCACTTCAAGCTTTCCTGTCACCCTTGACTGCAGACCTGATGGATACTTGTACTGAGACGCAAACTGAAGTTTTTATACTGAAATCCACCCAGACAGGACCGACCATTGTTTAACTGCTCCTGAAGACTAAAGCTAAATTGTTCCTGTTTACCAAGTAACTAAGCAGTACAGCTTATTCATAGTCAGCATGTTCAGTGGCATTTCTCATGGATTCATTTACAATTATATTGATTTTTTGCAAATTTCCTACACTACAAATAACCCAATAGTTAGAAATAGTAAGTGTCTCAGTCTCCAGCTTTTTTTAAGTGGTAGAGGGTAACATGTAAGCACTTTACCCTCTTCCTTTTTCCTGATCTATCTGACAATATTTTCAGTCTACAAAGGGAATGTACAGTACAAAAGAATCTATTGTTGAATCTATGGATTCCATGTAAACACAGACTTGGTACCTTCTTCAATCCTTTATCCACTTCTTGGGTTACTGTACGTCTGAGGCAAATACTGTAGCTGTCTGTATGGTTTTAAAAGATTACAAATGCAACAATGCACTTTTTTACCAGAATCTTGCCACAAAAGTCTATTCCGTAAATTTCATTTTAAAGCCAAGTCTATAACTTTCATTATATTAAGAGTGATCGTGTTATCATTTTCTCCTTGAACGTTAACTTGGCATTTTCCATGGAAGGTGCGGTAAAAAAAAATCCTAAGAAATAAAAAATTATATAACCTCTGGTGACACGACACTTAATTTAGAAAACTATGTAAGAGGTAAGGTTTAGCCATACTTAGGAAAATAACCCCAACTATTGGCTCGGTCTATATAGAGATAACAGTATTTTCCCAGTTACTAGTTAGGCGTGTGTCGTGGGGGGGGGTCAGGTTGGGAGTTTCTCAGTGGCCATGGATTTCAGGTAGTTCCTTAATTTATAGAGGAGGTAATGTCAAGATTAATTTTGTTTGGACCCCACTGAAGGGCTAGAGGCAGGAAGCTTTCATTGGAGATGATGATCTGTATGATAGTACTATCTATTCTGGGGTTAACACCTGTGTTTGCTCATTCTAAGAGTGATGGACTGAGGGTAGCTAGTAGTGAAGCCACCAAAGACTCTACCAAGGAGACTTAAAAAGGATTAGAACCTTAGTCTTCATAGTGCATAGGAACTCCACCTGTGATACTTGTACTCTTCGGAATTACTCAACTTTGGAGTGTCATTTTAACCAATACCTGTGCCATTGTCATCAGGTAAGTAAAGCAAGTGTATACTGTGAAGTGACTGCACAGTGTAACATGCTGAAGAGCTTGTTGATAAGAGTTTAATGTGAAGTTTCAGAAAATAAGTAACTGTGTTTGAGGAACCCAAGATCTATTCTGAGTTCCACGGAAATGTAACTCACCAGTCCAATGACAAGAAAACCAGTCAAGTGTATTAATAGTTTTAAAACTAACACAGAAGCTACACTAACAGTGCATACCCCTTTAAGTAAGACAACACACATTTATTAATGGGAACAGAGAGATTTCACAACACATTGTTCTGGCCCTGGGCAATATATTTAGAACAACATCTTAAATTGTTCCACTTAAAAAGCCTTTATTCAGCAGTTAGGGGCATTACAGCATTACAGCAACGTTTTAGATCATACCTTTATCAAGCTTGATAAGCTTTATCAGGCTTGATAAAGGGCTGTGTGGCCTGTAACATTGTTGTAATTTCCTAACTGCTGAATAAAAGGTATTTTAAGATGAGAATGTTAAGGTGCTGTTCTAAATATCTTATCCTAGAAATGCTGATTACAGTACCTTATTGATAACTGTCTTTCACCCATAAATGGTTCATAACAATCCAAAAAAAGCAAACCTGAGCCTTTAAAACATTATCACTGTCCCCACTGCAATGTAAGAAGTTGAAAATAGAGCATGCTACAAAGTGTGACAGGCTAACAAAGGAATGAATGGTTTTATTGTATGGTTTTAATTATTCAAATACAGAATTCTTTCTCCTCTTATACTTTTTTTCGAATGCTTCCCCACCCCTTCATCCTGTGTTGTTTTTATTTCATTATATTCTTGGACTGCCAGTGGGATTAGTAGGCAAAAAGAAATAGCATTCTGGTATTTATTTTTTCCCTGGGATTGGAGTAGTTTGACACAGGGCCTTGTTATCAGCACACAAGTAAAAAACCTCATTAACATTCATGTCACACTAATTGTTTTCTTATTTCATTAGCTGGTGCTGTAACATAAAACATACAAGGGCAAAATAAAGAAACAGGATTCTAGTGAGCTACTTTGTTTATGGCTGGAAAGAATCACCTGGAAGCTGGTATAATTATAGTTGTATTCATTTACATTTGGTCCTTAATTTAGAAACTGGAACTTAAAGAGAGAGATTAATTTTAGAAACAAACCCATTGCTTTTGGCTCATATATTAGAGACTCGCTGCGTATGCGAGACATGCTGTTTCCTGCCATTGTGTCAGATACTTACCAGTCTTCAGGGAGATGTGGCTCTTCGGCGCGATGCGTTCCAGTGACGTCACAACGTGCGTGCCGTGACGCCGGCGCAGGAGATGTGCTGGACGCAGCGTATTGACGCAGGCGACAGTATTTCTTTTGGCGCAGAGTTTCTCCCAGTGCTCGGATATCGTATTCCTAGCTGAATTGAGTATGTTTCTCTGATTATTCCTGAACTTTGGTTTTGACCCTGTTTTTGCCTGTTTGACTACCCTCCTGCTTAAAGCTTGGAACCCTGCTTGAAATTTGAACTCCTGTTGCCAAACCTGCTTGCCTTTTGACTACGCTACCGTATTAACCCTTGGAACCCTGCCTGTACTTGTTTTCCTTTTGCCTGTTATCGACTACGCCTTCTTGCCTTGACTCCTGTCTACCGTCTGAACTTTGATCACCACTGCCGACCCAGTTTTGTCCTACTCGACTACGCTCCAGCTTTCACCCTGGGAACCCTCTTCCTGTGATATTTCCATCAACATGACGCGTCTGCTCAAACAGTGAGTCTAGTGAAGCGGTTATTGTGTCATCTGTGCTGACCGTCATATCTGCCGACTACACTTCAATATTTACCTGCAGTTGACGCTAAGGTGATTGCCGCACTAGTTCCTGTGACTTCCTCCCTACTCTTAGCTACTCCAGCAACTAATCCTGTGTCTTCCTATACCTCTACAGACACAAGACCCGCTCCTCCACAGACTGGCGTATCCTGACAGGAATCTCAGGCTCCCATACTACACCTTCACTGATCTCCCTCTGTTCTCAGTGGAGGGTATTGGTAGAGGAGCTGTAAGGGTTGTCTTCCTCACCATCCATGGTCCTTCCCGTTTCGGTAAGTCTGACATATTGACTTTAACAGAATCCAACAAGCGCTGTGCACGTTTAGTAGACTTAAGCCCAAAAATGCTAATATGCTTTTTCAGGACAAAGTTTGCATGTATGCGAAGCAACAGGAGGATGCAGTGACATGAAACATAAGCAACATTGGGTAGTATAGCCTTAATAATAACCAATTAGATATTAGAGATAAGTAACATTTACTGCACCAAATCACTTGGGGTGCAGTAAAAAATGAAACAGAGTTTCCAACCAGGATCCCTTCAGGTTTAGATGTGTTTTTTCAATACTTAAATGCAACACACCACACCCCATTCTGCCCAGGCCACACCCTTATTCTGTCTAGACCACACTTCCCATCACCAGCAGATAAGGATTCAAGTAACATTGCTATGCACTTCAGTGATGGGGAAAGTAGAGATTTGGGCCTAAATAACAACAGGTAACTGGGAGTGGGGGGTAGGCTTAATTTATGATGAATCCTGTGGGTCAGTTGAAATGCTTGTAGATATCTTGCCAAAAGATAAGGAAAAAATATTAAATGGTCAGTTTGCCAGGGGGCTGTCTAAAAAGACAACTTTGCTATTGTCTTCAAGATAATGCTTTATGAAAGTTTATATTGACTGGATAGGTCTTTACATATTTAACTAAGCCAGTGTTTCTAAAGGTCTTTCTCACAGGACCCAAATTATATAGTGAATAAGCAAGAATTTCTTTAGAACATTAATTAATTTTATTTAAATTAATATTTCCTTCACAGGAACAGAACTCACGAACGCCCCCCTGGAGCCACCATATAAATCAGATGTTAAGAACAAGGTATTCTTAATTATTTATTTCAAACTATGTATGAGGGAAATAATGTTGTGCAGTATAATGCTTTATTATGCCTCAAAATGAATCGTTAAGAGGAAGCCTGTACTCTGGCCATTTTTTGTGTATGTTAGAAATATACTAATAATGGATTCTATCCATCATTTTCTTTTGTAATTCCAAATTCCTTTGTGTTTGTTTATTTTATTTTGTTTGTTATAAAAAATTCAATACAGACATATTATAAAAAAAAAATTAATGCTGTAGGAAGAAAATTTCAGTTATGGAGATCCACACTAAACAGATTATAGAATTCTTTTTTTGGTTGTTCTATGAGCATCAAATTCAGCCTTTCTGCCTCTTTTACGCCATTGGTTCCCTAAAAAAAAATTATCTTATATGCTAGCATTCTAACTCCTCTTGCTGGCAAATGTGCTTGGAACATATTTGATGCCTAGATTATTAATTATAGCCATTATTTACTCATCATCATTGATCATCTCTACCCTTTCAAAGTTCCCATGGTACTCTTTCTCTTGAGCTTTCTATAGCAACATGTATAGCATAAAAAATAAAAAGAGAGGCAGGAATTTCAACTGTAGTAACAGAATTTAGAAGATGAACATTTTCCAGAAGTGGATGGTAGAATCAGAGACAAAAATATATGCAAAAAAAGGATATATGATATGTAACATAAGGAAGCAATTGTTTAATAACAGAGCAATAAAAACAGGGAATAACATTCAAGCAAATGTGATTAAATGTGAAAAATAAAAACATGCATAAGAGCGATATAAATGGATTTTGAAGAGGGACAAAGGGTAATTCAGTATACTCCATGGTGCAAGTGCTATGTCATTAAGGGGTACAAGTGCACGTGCAGATGCATGTCAGAAAGCAAAGCCAACATTTGGGTCTCCTGATGCTGCACTCTGCTCCTTGCAGCGGATTTTCAGTTTTAAGTAAGCACTAATGTGTGCGTACTTGTGCCCGTTAGTTCTCTAGCATTTCCACCACAATATAGTAAATGGCATCCTGCTGTTCCTACTGAATGTCACGCAAATAAAGTGGTGGGTGGGGAGATGCCTCCATGCCTCCCCCTGCCCCTCAAATGCATACAACACTCAATTCAAGGGAATTGCTAAAGGTAGGGTTACTGGCCTTCCTATATATTTATCTTTTTTTCCTATTAATAACATTGGGATCAACCATCATTTTTCCTGGCCAGGCTGGTAAAATACCAGCCAGGTGGCAACCCTAGTTAAAGGTCTCAGAAGCCTGTGACCATGCTTCAATCATGTAGTGTGCAAAGAGCAAAACAATGGGTAATTCCATGTTGCATTGTAAATTACCTCTACTATCTTCAGAAAATGTCCACATTTTCCAATGTTTCAGTTTCAGTTTTTACACTGGTTTAAATAGGGAAGTTTTCTGTGGGGTTTCAAGTAGGACACTAATTACACATACCTATGCACATACTTTAAAAAAATGATTCTACTTTATTAAATACTGCACAATGTTTTCAGTCACAAATCCAAATCTGAGTCGGGGGAGCGAGCAAGAAACTTTCTGAAGAAATCTCAGACCAGGCCTTGCACAGACAGATGTAGCTGGGCAGGCAACAGGAGAGGCACAAATCACAGTAAGGCTGCACCCATACTTCTACTTATTCTCCCCATATAGACAAATACAAGAGGTCCTCTGCACTCAACCCATTATCAATATATTTAAGACAGAGACATTTTGTGCATACTGCTACTAAAAAATGCCTTACCCTTTAAACAACACAGGGATTGTTTGTCCATATATTGCAATATATTTAAGCTGGCCAACTACGTCAAAGTCATCCCATATCTGGCCAGTCCTACGCTTAATTTTCATCTGATTCATTAAGAATTCAATTGCTTCATTATACATTTTACAAAGGGACTAAGTTTTACCTGCAACTTACTAGCTGCTTTCAAAGTAAAACTCCAAACTTGGCTGCCCTTTTATTAGACACCAGTGGGATCACCTGACTATAGCTGGGAAGGGTGGGAGCTACAACATGGAGCTGGTCACTGCTCCTGTATAAACTATAACAAACAAGGGAAAGTTGTGCTCACCACTATTTTTTAAAACCATTAGGCGGGGGTGCAATGAGGCTGTGACCACAAAATACATATAGACAAATACAAGAGGTCCTCTGCACTCAACCCATTATCAATATATTTAAGACAGAGACATTTTGTGCATACTGATACTAAAAAATGCCTTACCCTTTAAACAACACAGGGATTGTTTGTCCATATATTGCAATATATTTAAGCTGGCCAACTACGTTAAAGTCATCCCATATCTTTCAAAGTAAAACTCCCAAACTTGGCTGCCCTTTTATTAGACACCAGTGGGATCACCTGACTATAGCTGGGAAGGGTGTAGCTCCCACCCTTCCCAGCTATAGTCAGGTGATCCCACTGGTGTCTAATAAAAGGGCAGCCAAGTTTGGGAGTTTTACTTTGAAAGCAGCTAGTAAGTTGCAGGTAAAACTTAGTCCCTTTGTAAAATGTATAATGAAGCAATTGAATTCTTAATGAATCAGATGAAAATTAAGCGTAGGACTGGCCAGATATGGGATGACTTTGACGTAGTTGGCCAGCTTAAATATATTGCAATATATGGACAAACAATCCCTGTGTTGTTTAAAGGGTAAGGCATTTTTTAGTAGCAGTATGCACAAAATGTCTCTGTCTTAAATATATTGATAATGGGTTGAGTGCAGAGGACCTCTTGTATTTGTCTATATGTATTTTGTGGTCACAGCCTCATTGCTCCCCCGCCTAATGGTTTTAAAAAATAGTGGTGAGCACAACTTTCCCTTGTTTGTTATAGTTATACAGGAGCAGTGACCAGCTCCATGTTGTAGCTCCCACCCTTCCCAGCTATAGTCAGGTGATCCCACTGGTGTCTAATAAAAGGGCAGCCAAGTTTGGGAGTTTTACTTTGAAAGCAGCTAGTAAGTTGCAGGTAAAACTTAGTCCCTTTGTAAAATGTATAATGAAGCAATTGAATTCTTAATGAATCAGATGAAAATTAAGCGTAGGACTGGCCAGATATGGGATGACTTTGACGTAGTTGGCCAGCTTAAATATATTGCAATATATGGACAAACAATCCCTGTGTTGTTTAAAGGGTAAGGCATTTTTTAGTAGCAGTATGCACAAAATGTCTCTGTCTTAAATATATTGATAATGGGTTGAGTGCAGAGGACCTCTTGTATTTGTCTATATGTATTTTGTGGTCAAAGCCTCATTGCACCCCCGCCTAATGGTTTTAAAAAATAGTGGTGAGCACAACTTTCCCTTGTTTGTTATAGTTATTCTCCCCATATATTGATGCACTCCAACTCCTCTAAGTAATATAAGTAGATTGGTGCAAGTTCCTATTATTTTGTCATTATATGGGTATGAATAACCAGTGTTTCTTACTGTGCACAGTGTGTTTTGAAAGCGTATGTTGTTTTTCCCTATTCTGTGCTTAGGTTTTGGTACTCCCTGCTTCTTACCATACATAATGCATTCGGGTGCCAGCACCCCCAGTCTCTCCCTGTATATAATGCACTCAGGTGCTATTACCTCCAGTCTCTCCCTGTATATAATGCACTCAGGTGCTAGTACCTCCAGTCTCTCCCTGTATATAATGCTCTTGGTTGCCAGCACCCCCAGCACTTGGCTATCAAATCTTAAGTTTATGGCATGTTTTCTTTGTTACTTATTATTAATACAACATAATCTGACTGATTCTTTCTGGAGAAACTAAAACAAGCTGAACACCTGTAAGTGGAGACAATTGGGCTTTGTTCAGTTTATTTTGGTTTGTTTTGTGAGGTCAGGTCATGAGACTTTGCATTTAATTGCATTAATTAAAAATGTAACTATATTGTTAATGTACCTTTACTGTTTAATATAGGGATATTAGAAGTCTGAGGGGTTGTTCTGTGACCATATAAAGGCACAAGGCTGCAGGCTGAGTTATACAGGGAACTCTGAGTATTACTCATGTATTATAAGGGATAATGTACCCCCTACTGTAAATGATAAGGATATTAGAAGTCACTGAGGGGTTGTTCTGTGACCATATAAAGGCACAAGGCTGCAGACTGAGTTATACAGGGAACTCTGAGTATCAATCGTGTATTATAAGGGATAATGTACCCCCTGCTGTAAATTATAAGGATATTATAAGTCACTGAGGGGTTCTGTGACAATATAAAGGGACAAGGCTGCAGGCTGCGTTATACAAGGAACTCGGAGTATCACTTGCATATTATAAGAAGTAATGTACCCTATACTGTAATGGTAAATGATTGAATCCTTGTCACTTTTAAATAAGATGTTCAAAGCTTATAATAAATGGCAAATCAGCAAAATGGTTAATAAGGACACACTAGATTTGTGTGGTGCCATTAAAGAATATTTTACTATACTGTAATATAATAATAAAATAATAGTTAATAACAAGTATTTTACATAAATTACAGTTAAGCGAGAAAGGCAGCTCTTTGTGCACATACTTTTTGCAGTTTTACCCCAATATACTGTATGTGTGGATGAATACAAAACCATTGTGTGTTTACATGTGGGCTGCTTTCATTATTTTGCCCAGGCTGCTTTTTACTCCCAGTCCGGCCCTGCTTATAACTATATACAATACACAGGTAGTTTTTGTAGTCATAATGGTATGGCACAGTAATTAGATGGGAAGATATGACTCTATGAGACAGGGCATATAGGGAGAGTAACAGGGGCTGTATTTACTGAGACTGAAAGCCAAGTGGAGGTGCTGGAATTAATGAGCCATCACCAGTGATAAAGGGGTGGGACTAGGAATAGGCATTCTGTCCAGGAAGTGCAATTTGAGAAAGATAAAGGTAAAAGGTAGGAGGATGTGAGTTAAATATCTGTAATTGCCATAGAGAGAGAGAGAGAGAGAGAGAGAGAGATGCCCTGAGTGCCTGAGCTAAGAAATAACACAAGATATATATATATATATATATATATATATATATATATATATATATATATATATATATATATATATATATATATATATATATATATATATATATATAAGCAATGCAGAAGAACGGCGCTCACAGGACTTGCTGAATCAATATTCAAAAGGTTTATTTTGCTCAACATTTCGCCCCCCCCCCCACTGCTTGATTCCTGACGAAGGTCCCTGTGGGTTACTGAAACATTGAGCAAAATAAACCTTTGGAAGATTGATATCAGCATTGCTTGTTCATGAAGTAACTAACTAAAATAGAACTAACATAGTAACAAAGCTTTTTTATCTTGCTTTAAAAAGATAAGCAATATTGTTCTCTGTATCATGGAGTTATAGCTATGCTGCCATTTATGAGAATCTATCCTGAATACTGTATGTCTATACTAATCTGTTGTGCATTCACCACACTAGACTGAGGCAATAGGTGCGTTCCAGGTTGTTGGCACCATTACAGTTTGTGGAAAAATTATTCTGACTAACGAGGTATGAGGCCAGTGATTCACCATTCTGCTGTGTCACTCTGTGATCTCGCTTATTATGTGTGAACAGATTCATTAGTTTGAGTTCAGTGACAGTAAGAAATTGTGTTAGTTAAATTAATTCTTCCTTTCCTCGTTCATGCCTTGTCATGGCTGGAAACGCATTTAGAAATAGGAAAAGGTATCTGAGAAGTCTTTTCTACACAGTTTCAAGCTGTAAGTGCCGGCTTAGATGGGAGGAAAAGTGAGATTTCATTGACCCTAAATTATTTCATGAATTTTGATGTAGCTCATTGTATTAACAGGTGCTACTGTTGTTGTATAATAACATCTCTGTATTGGGCACTTCCTTATTTTAATATTGTTCTTAGTGTTAATAGGCGTATATAGTTGTCTTAGACAAAACATTATCATCAAACATTACATTGTTTTGGTTACATTATTGACAGAAACACATGTTGGGTTTACCATAACCATAAAGTTATTGCCAAGATGAACAAAGGCATGACTTTTCTCAGTCTTAGATTTAAAAGAGGGACTTCATCAGTGGCGTAACTAAGAAAGCAGACCCATGGTCTCAGGGGGGTCTGGACTGTGGGGTTGGCTTCCTCTATATTCTTAGTAATCCCTCGTCCCTAGCTGCTGTCTTTCCTTATCGCCCACAAGTGGGCAGGGGCCACAAGCTGGCAGGCAGGTGGCGGGAGGGCCAGGGAAGGAGATACTGTGTGGCAGGCACCTCTGGAGATTTTTTTTGCATGGGGGCTGGAGTGGTATTGTTACTCCACTTGTTCCCTCATTACAAAAGCATTGGTGATTTTTTGACTAGACAGGAGAAAAATTCTAGAATTTTACAAGTGAAAATGTTTTCAGGAATCAATTAAGAAAGCTACAGTATATTCATACTGGACCAAGCCAAAAATAGAATTTCCTACTAACAAGACTTAAAAGCCATTGAGCGTCAGATTACCCTGGTCACATGTCCAAAGAGGAACAGCTCGAAGTTGTCTAGCCTTGCAGTGTAATAACACTAACTCATGAAAAGATACAGTAAAACTGCATTTTTTGTGGGCCTGTATCGAGTTCCAAAAGTCAGTGGGTTTTGAAGAGCCTCAAATATAGACGAAAGCAAGAATAGTTTATTTTTAGCATAGATACAAACATTTGTGTTCAGTGATCCTTAGCAATCAACCAGACTTTTATTATTTTTTATTTAATTATTGGAACTGTACTAGATAAAATCTGATTTAAATACTGATTGTTAGCATGAGTCACTATACAGGTTTTATTGTCAAAAAATATATCTATAAGGATGAATCAATAATAATAGAAATCATTCCAATCATTCTACTAAAAAAGTAATCCAAAAAGCCTGTCAAAATCAAATGTCAGTCAACACTATCTCGGCTGCCTCTCACCCAAGCACATTTAACAGTTGGGTCCCCTAAACCCCAAAATTAGTTTGGTTACCACCATCTGCAAAGTATAGCACCAGCTTTATGGCAGTGACATATGGTGGAGAGTGGAGCGATTAATGTGGTTGAGTAGAGCAATGATGTAGTGGGTTGCTCCTGGGGGGCGGATTATACAAGGAATAGAGAAGACAAGGAGTAAGACAGATGTAGAACTGGGTGGATCAGGGTCAGAATAAAAGGGTATTTCAGATTTACTGAAAAGCACATTACAGGTAAATTTGTAATAACGCCCTTGGTCTTACAGGCTGGAAAGGAACACTGGCAGGGTAGCAACTCGACCCTACAGTAGGATCATGCCACTGCATAATCCCAGTCACTGAGGTTAGGCTGTATAGGGCATTGCCTTGTTTTTGTTTTCTTTTTAAACTATACTGTGGGGAATGTAATAATACTAGCATCATTCTTCATCATCATTGAAATAATTGACATGACATGTTTTATGGTAACATGCACGCTGTTATTAATATTGCCTTTTACATTCAAACAACTATATGAATGCGTAAGTATAATTTTATGTCTCTGAGTTCCCATAGTACATCATGTACACAGCTATAATACATGGTAAAGAAGCATAATAGTGCTAAATGTCTTCTGCTGTATGGGGTCGTGCCAGAAAAAAATTACAGAAAACCATTTGCTTTTCAGGGCATGCATTGCTATAATATGGGCACTAGGTGGTGCAAACTGCCTTTTTCATACAATCTCGTTCTTACTGCCATGTTCATGTTGAGTTTAATCAGTACCTAAGCCGTCAAATGTACAGACCCTGTGAAATTCTGACACAGCACTAACACCTTTTAGTTATCCCACTTAGCTACTGCATGATCTTGAAAGAAGAAGTGAACACAGCCCAGTGTCCATTTATATTGTTTGCATGAATATTTGCGTTGACTGTGTATTTATAAAAACGTCTTGGTTATAGTGCAAACAAAAATTAATAAAGATAGTTGGCACTAGTTAGCGCTTAGTGGAAAACAGTTTCAGCAGACCATTTAAGAGCCGTAGAAAAGATTTGAGGATAATTATCTGCTATTATAAACACAGGTATGGGATTGGTTATAGAGCTACCTGTTATCTGGAAAGCTCAGAATAACATGAAGGCCACCTCCTATAGACTCTATTTTAAACAAATAATTAATTTTTTTTAACTTGATTTACTTTTCTTTGTGATATTAAAACCTTTTACTTGATCCCATATAAGGGGCAAATTTACTAATGGACGAAGTGACTAATGGTGGCGAAAATTCACCAGCGTGACTTCATTTCGGTACTTTGTCAATTCACTAACGGGCGCAGGCGTAACTTCGCTAGCGAGACAGACTGACGCTGGTACTCATTCGCCAGGTGAAGTTGCACTCTGGCGAAAGGGATGTAACTGCGCAAATTCACTAAGATGGGGATTTTACTGAACGTTACCTCTTGCGCCAGACTTGCCTTCGCCGCCTCAGACCAGGCAAAGTGCAATAGAGTAGATAGTACATTTACATACGTAAACATAAGTCTCAAAAAATGCTGTTGTCTTTTACTTTTTTCAGGGTGATAGGCCGCAAAAGAGCGTAAATATATTTTGGGGTAACCGGCTTCCCCCCTTCATTTCCTAACATATGGCACACAAACTATACACTGGGCTCATGTGTAGTTCATTATAACAACTTTATTTTCTTTTATTTAGCTTCCCTGGGCTTGTGTAATGTAATGTATCTGCTGCAACATATACGTCCATTCAACTTTAACTTCCCGCTGTATTCATATTAGCCAACGCTAGCACAACTTCGCTCTGCTTGCCAAATTAACACAAACTTTGCCAGCGTTCAGCGCCCTGGAAGCAACTTCACATGTTAGTGAATTAGCTGATCGAATTTTCACCTGGCGAAGTGTTGCCCTGACTGCGAAGCCGTCGCTGGCGAATTTTCGCCACTTAGTAAATTTGCACCTAAGATGCAATGAATCTTTATTGAAGGCAAAACAATCCTATTGAGTTTATTTAATGTCTAAATTATTTTAGCAGATTTAAAGTATGGGGATCCAAAATTACAGGAAAATCCCTTATCTGGAAAAACCCATCTCCAGAGCATTTTAAAGGACCAGTAACATCAAAAATATTTTTTAAAAATTTGTTAGTATACATCAAAAAAAAAAACCACCAAAACAAATTAAACTTTAAAATCGCAAAACCTTTATTAAGAAATAACTTACCAAAACTCTGCTTCCGCTCCTCTTCAGAAAAGACGACAGGGCAATGATCCATCGTGCGGCACTGGATTTCTCCTCCCTGGCTATCGCCCATATTCTACTGACAGCATGGTGAGTCGACACGCTGATGGACCTGCAGGCAGTTGTAGCACAAGTTCTCCTGGCAGTCCAAACAGTGCAAGCTGGCCCCATTGCCCTAGTCACAAGAGGAACACCGCGGCTCAGACTTGCAGGGGGGCACCCTGAGGAGAAGGCCGGAGGAAGAACACAAAGCCACAGAGGAAGGCGATGTCGGTGGGCTCCCCAGCAGCAGTAGCGCCTGCAGATGAGGAAGCGGCACCGGTTTGTCCTTTCTCCCCCCGCAGGCTGCACATTCTCCTGTGTCTGCTGTGCTTAGTGCCCATAGCAACCCCAGCCCAGATGTGCATGAAATGTTCCCATGTATACAAAACATCACTAACTGTTGACCCCTGAACACAAGTCAACAAAATGATTCCTGATTCTCATTTTATGATGTTGGTCAAGGATGATCAAAAACTACTGATCAACACTCACTCAGTAGCAGAATTTTTTTATAGTGTTGACAACTACAGTAAAAGGTGTAGAGGGTATGCAAAACACTACTCAAAAGAGGCTATGTTAAGGGATGTAATAGAGCTACAGAACCTGCAGACATGGGCATCATCTATATTTATTCTGTACACTGATTTTTTTTTGTCATTGTCCTTTCATTATTGTACTGTTAGATGTTTAGATTTGTATTTAATTCCCCTGCTGCACAGACATTTTTGCCAGTAAAGGTAAGACTCCATTGTAAATGACAGCCTAATGCTTCAATTTATCCATTTACAGATGAAGTATAATGGTTCATCACAGAAAACATGACTACAAGCCTTCGTATCAAACTGAAAAATCAACACACTGCATAGAGGTCCTTTCTGTCTATATAGTATAGTGTCGTTCATAAATAAATTGTAACTGCATGGTTTCTGCTAACACCTGCTGGTTCCTGACTTTTATTTGGGGACTTTGTTAAGTCAGAGGGACAAAATGACGTCTTTTAGAAAGAGGCATGAAACTTGCATGTAGAAAAATACATTGTCTATCTATATTACATATCTGTTATATTCTACTAGAACCACATAATTTTTTGCCAGGTGGTCCCACTGCCATACATATTTATGTCTGTAAGAAACTTGTTTTATGATTTGTAGTTGTGGTGGAACTGTGAAAAATAGCAGTATTCTAAATCAGTCTAAAGCTGAATTGTGGAAAACAATTATTTTCAGAGTGTTATTCAAATTTTAAAAAATGTCACATAAATGTTTGGAAAATGGAGTATAATTTTTTTTTAGCGGTGCTTTGCTACTATGGAGTTGTTGGCAAAATACCTTTTATTAACATATTAGTGTAGTAGATAAGGTTAAAAAACTACACATGTCCATCAAGTGCAACATATCTGCATAAGTGAAACAGCTAACTGATAAAGCAGATGAAGGCAAACACACCCATTTTACATCCTCTACAGTTTACGTCTGAGGGGAATAAAAAAATCCTAACTAAATGGAAAAGAAACAAACATGTCTCAGCTGTAGGATACACAAAGGTAATAACTCAACTCATGTAAAAATACATTAATGACATCATTAGCAGTGAGATTAAGTACTACATTTGGAAAGACAAATGTGGTCTTGTGGATCAACAAAATAATTGTGACTCAATTACACAAACACAATTTATGACCTGCCAGCAGAGGTGATGGTACGGTCATTGCAGTGCTGTAACCCATGCCAAAGGTCTCAGCTGCTGTATAATGGGCAGCCGAGTCCTGAGTGAAGAGTTGGTCCCATAACTTTCCTCATTGAGGAAAAAAATGGTAAAGAACATTTGTCTTTTGAGCAGCCCCATTTTTAATGACGCCAACCCAACCCACACCACAACCCATTGACTAACTAAGCATTCAGAACATTTTAGTTCCTTTCATTTTGCTCTGAACAAGGAACTGAAATACTCTGAAAGCTTACTCCGATTATCATCTTACAGGTATACCTTTTACACCACTTTTGTTATGCTTCATATAATAAGTTTTACCCTATAACTGTTTTTTGAAACAAACAGTAAATTAGATACTATTATGGTCACTGTTACCCAGATGTTCTAGTAGTTGTACATTTATAATTCATCCAGGCTAATGTATTATATTTATTTACAGAACAAAAAATCTAGTACAAAAAATGAATTATTGATCCTATATAATACCATGCTGTTAGTTCACAGTCAAAAAGCCAAATATAAGTGATATCATTCAGACAAACTAATCCTGGACATTGAACTGCAATATTTTTATACTGCCTTGAGATTGTGCATTGTGAAAGTTGGCTTAGTTAATGCTACCGAAAGAAAGTGGTTCCTTGGACAGATTGACAGAGGATTTATTTAATGCATAACACAATCTTGTGGATGAAATTATTGCTTAATATTAATTTAAATAGAACACACTGTTCTAATGACAGCTTGTTAAACCATGGTTGTTTGGGCCAGCAGCACTACCTCTTCTTATGGATTTATCTTATGAAAAAGTGATGTGAGAAGCAGTTCATTTTTCATTTATGAATACCAAAAAGAATTCAGTTTCCAAATATCCATATATCTACTAAAACACAGAGAAGGAATAAAAGACAAAGCATTGCAGCTCAGCCCAGGGCTTTGACAAATATGTCTGTGGAAAAGCCACGTACCTGCAATTCCTCCCTCTCTTCTCTTCAGGGCAAAACCAACCTCTTTTATCCAACAACTTTGATATTGGCACTTTCTAGCATCCAGAACTCCACAGCATGACAGAAAAAACTATACAAAAGTAAGCACTTACCTAGGAACAAAAAGAGAAAAAGATAAATTAACAGTGGAAACAAAGGATCCCTTGCTAAATTCTATGAATTTAACAGCTTTCATCATTTTTCAAAGTTACTTTTTGTAACACACATCATACCTGACTAGTCAGAGAGCTAATGTGTTGCTTGATTTTTATTAAAAGGGGTCATCTGTGCTTGTCCTTGTCCAAGCTAAGCAGCTATTGTAACACACATTGTAACACACATGGACCGACAAGATCAAGCAGGAATTGGATCAGGGGAGAATAATGGTGTTATAAAAGATGAAAAACTACATCTCAAAGTGTTCCTTTCTTACATTGGATTCCTCAGTTCTTAATCACCATGTATTTATTTTCTTTCTTTTCTGATTCTGATTAGTCTTGGGGGTGATTATACCTTTATCTCCTTTGCTAGGCATTTTGTGCTATAATCTGTTGGCAGAGCTGCTTGATGGACAGCCATGCAGACCATTGCTCATCCCTTGTATGGGTAAAGCATGGTTTTATGATAAAGGATCTTAGACAGTATCTAAATGATTCAAGCACAATTCTGCATTCAGTTTGTCTCAGAAGGGTAGATCATTTTTCCTATAATGTATTGAGAGTATATTAAATGTATTTATAAACCTGTATTTCCCGTAATGCAACAAATAATCAAAAAATAGAGAGTGTATATTGCAATATATATTATAAAATACAAAAATAACTAAAATAACAAAACAGCTTAGTCTGGACTATTGCTGATAAATTTGGTTAGCACCTGGTGAATAACTAAGAGATTGGTGAGTGCCGTTTCATCCCACACACACACACACGTGTATATATATTTATATATATATATATCTATATATAGATATATATATATATATATATCTATATATATATATATTTGCAGTATAGATACACATACAGTACATACACTATGGGCCCGATTCACTAAGGGTCGAATTTCGAAGTTAAAAATACTTCGAAATTCGACCCTCGAATTGAAATCCTTCGACTTCGAATATCGAAGTCGAAGGATTTAGCGCTAATCCTGCGATCGATCGATCGAAGGATTTTTCGTTCGATCGAACGATTAAATCCTTCGAATCGAACGATTCGAAGGATTTTAATCCAACGATCGAAGGAAAATCCTTCGATCAAAAAATCACAGGCAAGCCTATGGGGACCTTCCCCATAGGCTAACATTGACTTCGGTAGCTTTTAGCTGCCGAAGTAGGGGGTCGAAGTTTTTTTTAAAGGGGAAGTACTTCGACTATCGAATGGTCGAATAGTCGAACGATTTTTCGTTCGATTCGTTCGATTTCGTTCGAATTCGAACGAATTTAACCAATTCGATGGTTGAAGTACCCAAAAAATACTTCGAAATTCGAAGTTTTTTCATTCGAATCCTTCACTCGAGCTTAGTGAATCGGCCCCTATATATATATATATATATAAATATTTTATATATATTTTTATTCAACTTTTTTCTTTTGCCTGAAATCAAGACTTTTGCACCATACTTTATTTTCAAATTTAATTCAGCAGCTATATTATATCCATTTCTCAAGCAGTAATGGTCCTCTTTCCTGCAGATTTTTTGCTGATAACTGCTACACATATTTGACTACAGATGATCAACATAAGATGCTTCTTAAAAATAAATGTATGCCTTACATTATATCCACATCAGTGATCAGTGAGACTGATCAGACCGTTGTTTATCACTCAGGAATAGTAATATAAATGTTGATGTTAATCAGGTCATTTTTATTTTATTATACGACACAGATTCATTTAATCTTGCATCAATATTATATGGAAATAAATAAAATACTGAACTGAAGCTATGGTAATGCCTAATTGAACCAGTGTATATTTCACATTTATTTTTATATTTATTTCATATAACACTAAATCAATTATATCATGAATTTTGATATTAGTAAACAGTACATTTGGAAGTTAATGGTTTATGTAGTACTAGCTGACGTATATGGTGTTGCCTGGGTTGCCTGGGTTGCCTGACTGTTGAATGTTATAAACTAAAATATTTAGTTACAAAATAAAGCAGATTGATATACCAGTATATTTATATTTAAACCAAAAGTAGGGGTATACAAATTATATCCATTACATACTCTTGAACATGTTAACTTTTAACATGGGTAAACGAGGAGTATGTTGGTTAATGTCAGCAATATTAAGGGGTTGTTCTTGAGCGTTGTAGATGGATATCACAGAGGCAAACTGCACTGGAAATTATAAACATTTGAACTGAAAAGGTATATCTCAAGGGTATTATCCATTATCTTGTCAAAATTGTAGCTTCAATGAACATTATGTAAGGCTGCCCTATCCTACTTATACTGACTCAATGATCTATTATTGTGTTTACACTAAAGCACGGTTGAGCAGTTCTCTAATACTATGGAATGCAGCAAGGCAGATATGAAGGCTGCCATGTACCCAGTATTGCCAGGCAGATGGTCTACATGACCAAGCTTAGCATCCTTTAAAAGCCCTAGGTACATTTTTCTACAATGGGCTGCTGAATAGTTCCTTGATGCCATGGAATTGCCAAGTGTCATTAGTCAGATTGGATGCCTATGATTTGGGGCTAAGCTGACTTCCAAAGTGCTGAGCATCGATTTTATAAATAACAATGTACATATATCATCTTTTGAAACAATGGGGGTCATTTATCAATACTGCGCAAATTTGCCCATGGGCAGTAACCCATGGCAACCAATCAGATTACTGCATTCACTGTTCTACATGCAGCTGGCTTTAAAAAGCTAATTGCTGATTGGTTGCTATAGGTAACTGCCCTTGGGCAAATTTGCAAAGTGTTGATAAATGAGCCCCAGTGTGTTGCTGAGTAGCTCTGGCATATTAATAAGATTTAAGATCAATTACAATTTTTGGTGATTACCATGAAATGCGATGACAACAATTAGTAAATCCTTAATTCCACAGTCCCCTTGATAGATAAACTGCAGGCAAAATTTATTTATCGCCTCCTTGATAACGGGATGGTGCTCAGATTAGTTGGCTACTATAGGAAGAAGACCAATGTTTTGTCAACAAAAAGCAGTTGTTGTCCTTTTCTCCCGAGTTTTTAAAAGAGTTTTATTGCATTCCAAATTAATTATATGTGATAACATGGAGAAAATGCAGACGTTAGGGCCAATGTTTTTATTATTTTAGTTTTTTAAAGTAGGTTTTGTTACATTTAGTCATACTGTGTTTTTCGGCGAAGTGAAACGGCCCGAATTCGCCCATCACTACTGAACTGCCCCTTAAACAATAAATAGACTAGAAATTGTATACAGTGGGGGTCATTTATCAACACTGGGCAAATTTGCCCATGGGCAGTAACCCATGGCAACCAATCAAAGTGCTGCATTCATTATTCTACTTGCAGCTGGCTTCAAAAAGCTAATCACTGATTGGTTGCTATAGGTAACTGCCCATGGGCAAATTTGCCCACTGTTGATAAATGAGCCCCAATTATGTTTTAGGCTTCTGCAACAGTCCAAGGCAACCATAGCCTTTTAGTAGTGAAGATCTGTGCTCCATATCTTCTTTTATATTGATTCACAGCACATGTTCTGTACCGCTGTCAGTTACCTGAGCTTACAATACTGTATATCTAGAATATAAATGTGGCAAGGCAAAACTGATCATAGTAATTCAGGGCTGTTCAAATGGTGGCCCCGGCTACATCTGGCCCTTGGCCCTCCATTGTGTGGCCCCCACATAAAAATGTAAGATTTAAAAGGTATCAGTACTCAGATTAACTGGCCCCTGCATTTTTTGCACCCCCAGGCTCAGACTGTAAAACCCTGCACTGTTTACACCTACAGTATACTCCCCTGTATTGTTCACACTTGTAATCCCCTGCATTGTTCAAACTTCTAAAATCTTGTATTGTTCACCCCTGAGACTCACAATATGAGTGTCTGCATTGCTCCTCTGTCCACATCTCTCTGTTCTTCCTGTCCTACTCAGCCTGTGTGCCATACTCTGCCTTCCTACTCTGCCTGTGTGTGCCATCCACACTTGCTCTCATTACAGAAAGACATATTTAGCATTAATGTAGTACACTGGTTTATACTCCAAATATGTAATGTACAAATTCTCCCAGTTTAAGCATTATTACTGTCTTAGTTATAACATCTGCTACCATTTTGTTTGTGGAACAATACTCAAGAGTTATCTTTCCCTCGCTTAGTACATACAGAAAATGGCATTTGATACCAACATGTTTGCACCTTTGACTGCAAACCGGGTTCTTTGCAAGAGCTATTGCACATTGATCTTTACTGTCTCATATTGACACTGACTGTCCATTTCTTTGAGTAACTGCACAATGTATACATTTTCCTGTTTGGTAGCAGCCAGTTCTATATATTCAGCCTCAAAGGAAGACAGTTTAACTGTGAGTTGTTGCTTTGACTTCCAAGAAATCAGTGCACCATTGGTGGATAGACTAAAACAATAACCTTTCTGTCAATTAGCTACTACTAGCATCACTATATGCCTCAAGTTTTAAGTCTGCCTTACATTTTCTGTAGCTTAACTCAAAATCAATAGTACCTTTCAAATATTTCATCACATGTTTAGCTTTGTATGTTTCAGATCCATCTGCATTGATTTTTATTGCATAGACCCATCTACCCCAATGCATTTTTACCTTCCGGTATGTGTGAACATATCATTCTCTTTTAGCGAACCTATTTAATTTCATTGCATTAAGCCCTAACTGGGATGAACCTATGGCTTCTCTAAAAGTTCATGGTACATCATGTGCTCTGTAACAGTATTTAATGTTTGTCAGTATCTAATCATTACAATCTGACTTTAATACATCATCTAACTTCTGAGGGGCTCTTCTGTCCCTTTTGGGATATCTTGCACAATCGCTGTCCTGTATTTGGCCATTATCATTGCCCTCTGCACTCTCAACTTCAGATACTGGGACCTCCCCTTGATTTGTGTTTAACATAGGGCGTAAACACCTTTTCCTTTATATATTATCATCAGATTAGTTCGAGTTTGTTTCTCAGTCACACTCATGAACTTTACTAGCCTGTGTTTAAATACCTTTCCAGTGATTGGGTTTGACATCAGGTATGAGGGACTATATATTAGTTTCTTTCTGTCATATTGGTATGTTGACCCAAAAGTTTTCATCTTTGATAGATTAGGCTTTCTCCCAGTTAGCATGTAGAATGAAGTTTGCCTTAAAGGACCAGTGACCTCAACATTTTTTTTTTTTTTTTTTTAATTAGTTTGTATATAATAAAAAAAAACACCAAAACATATTTAACTTTAAAATCGCAAAGTCTTTATTAAAAAATAACTTACCAAAACTCTGCTTGCGCTCCTCTTTAGAAAAGGCAACAGGGCAATGATCCATCATGCGTTGCTCAATTTCTCCTCCTTGCCTTCAATAGGAGATAGCCAGGGAGGAGAAATCGAGCGACACACGATGGATCATCACCCTGTCGCCTTTTCTGAAGAGGAGCGCAAGCTGAGTTTCGTAAGTTATTTTTTAATAAAGACTTTGCGATTTTAAAGTTTATTATGTCTTTTTTTTTCGTTATATACAAACAAAATTTTTTAAGAACATTTTTGACGTTACTGGTCCTTTAAGCGATTGTTAAAACACCTGTTGTGGATCATAGCAGCAATTACTGCATATGTCCATAACTCTTGTGGCAATTTACTCTCAAGTAACATACACCTTGCCATTTGAAATAGTGTTCTCCAATTTCATAGTGTTCTCCAATTTCTCACAGCAGTCCCATTTTGATGGGGTGTGTAAGGTGCTGAGCTCTCATGTCTTATGCTCTTCTTACTGAGCAGTGACTGAAAGTTCTTTGCCATAAATTTGGTGCTGTTATCAGACCATATACATTTGATATTCCAATAGGAGGCAGTTTCAGCAATGAACTTTATACTGTATCACTCTTATTTTTCAGAAAGTACACAAATACTGCACCAGATTAATCATCAGTAAATGCTATGGCATATCTATCTAACTATCTTTTGCTATTGGCTCTATGGGGCCTGCAAAATTAGTGTGTACTAGTTCAAGTGATTGTTTGGAACGGTTGTCAGACTCTCTCTTTCTGTTCTGAACAAATTCTCTCTGGGTACTCATTTCACAATTCAGGTTAGACTTATCAACCTTACCCTTAGGGGCATATTTATCAAGGGTCGAATATCAAATTGAAAAAAACGTCAAAATTCGAATTCAAAAAGACCAACCGAAATTAAGTTGAAGGTTTTTTTTGGTCGAATAGGTCAGTTTTCAATCGAATAGTTCCATATTCAGCCAAATTTGAATTGTACGAATCGAAGTAATAGCATATTCGATCGAATTCAATTTGAAGTTTTCCCCCTAGGATTTTTCAAAGTCCACCAATTGACTCCAAATGGGTTCTAGGAGGTCCCCCATAGGCTAAAACAGCAATTTGGCAGGTTTTAGATGGCGAATGGTTGAAGTTGAATTTTTAAAGAGACAGTACATAATAAATTTTGATATTCAAATTTTCGCATTTTTTTCAAATTCAAATCGAATTTGGACTATTCCCTAATCGAAGTATACAAAAAATAGCTCGAAATTCAAATTTTTTTCATTCGAAAATTCACCTTGACCTTTGATAAATCTGCCCCATAATCTTCATTTTATCAACTACACTTTGTAATTTTAAAAGATCATCATAATTACAGTGACCAAGGATTTCGATGCAAGGTTTTAATATCTTAACAAACATCAGTCTCATAAAAAGTGTCCAGATAATAAAGTTGATTATATTTCTTGATGGTGAATTTGTGCTCTTATGGATCAGTTCACCTCAATCTTGCCGATATTTAACAGATGTGCCATGTCCTGTGGATATGTGGGGATATACAGTGCATTTAGTAATATTGTCTTTACTCTGTTCCCCTTGCTGTGAGTCAGGCACACTTCTGCATCACCTCTCCTCAGCGCTACACCAGAAGTCTTTTTACCGTCCACCAACTCCATGTAGTGGCTCTCGGGCTTGAATGTCTCATCAAATCTTTAAAAAAATGTAATGCTTGTAATTATATGTGATGTTGCTCCTGTATCCACCATTAGTCCCTTTTTTTAACTTTTTGACTGCCTCTAACTCACTTTAAAGGCAAATATTTGCTCTGTTTCATCAGCTGCTTGTCCCGCTCCTTGCATCTGCAAAATGCCTCTTCATGTGTCTGGCTCTTGCAATACTGTGACCTTCTTTATTTAGTTTGCTTGGGCATGTGTTAACTTTGTGGCCCTTTTGGTCGCAGTTGTAGCAGACAGGGTTGATGATGCCTCTCTCCCTTACTGTTATAACAGGGGGTGCTGATCTGCATCACATTATCAGTGATTGGGTTGACACGGTATTTCTTTGTGTCCTCAAAACTTCTTAACTGCATTTTAAACTCAGTAAAAGTCACTTTTCCATCACCTTGTGTGATATGGATAGCAAAGGGTTTAAATGATTTAGGAAGGCCCTTAAGAATAATTGTAATCAATAGTCCATCATTTAGGGGAAGATTTATCAAAGGTCGAGGTGAAGTTTCGAAGTGAAAAACTTTTGAATTTCGAGCTATTTTTTGTGTACTTCGACTAGGGAATAGTCATACTTCGATTTGAATTTGAAAACTTAGAAATTTGAAGGTTGAATTTTTTTGAAGTATTGTCTCTTTAAAACTTCGACTTCGACCATTCGTCACCTAAAAGCTGCCGAAGTGCTGTTTTAGCCTATGGGGGACCTCCTACAACCTGTATGGAGGCAATTGGGGGTATTTTGGAAGATCGAAGGTCGAAGTTAAAAAAACTTTGGATCGAAGTATGATCGTACAATTCGAAGTATGATCGTATGATTCAAAGTACGATTGTACGATTTGAATTAGGCCGAATTTGGCCCACTTCGACCCCAAAAAACCTTCAATCTCCATTCGATTGGTCTTTTTTAATTGGAAGTTCGAAATTTGATAAATATGCCCCTAAGTGTCTCTGCAGCATTTCTCAGTGATGCTATGGCTGTTTCTGCACATATTATGTAGTCTGTGACACTTTCGTTTGCAGCTTTCTGAAGAGATGTTAACTCTTCTGCTTAAGAGACGGGATAACTGGTAGCTCAATCTCACGTGAGCCTGCAGCCTTCTTTTATATAGAGGAGAAACTGGACACAGACACCATGCTTCTCTTGCTTCAAGAAGACATAACTTTATTAACACTTCTGCATTAGCAGACAAAGATTATGTCACGTGACACTGTACCATTATTAGATCCGTATGGGATCTGTATAAGAGCAAACCCATTATTATTACATATCTAATATATCTACATAATACAGCCATAATCTGCCTCCCTATTCTGCCTGTGTGTGCCCTGCTCTGCCTGTGTGTGCCCTACTCTGCCTATGTGTTCCCTGCTTTGCCTGTGTGTGTCATACTCTGCCTGTGTGAGCCATGCTCTGCCTGTCCTTTGCCCCCTATGTGTGCCATACTGTGGGAGGTAAGAGTTGTGGGGGGTTGCTCTTGGGTTATGTTAGCATTTGTAAATAGTTATTATAGGGCCCCACTAGGTATTTAATTATGTGCTGGGTGTTGCTGTGCTATCCATGGACTGGGGGGAAGGTGTATTACTACCATTAATATGGATATGGTCTTAAAACTTCTTGTGATAACATGGTTGTGGTTTAAATTGGGTGTGTTTTAAAAACTGAGAGTGGTCAGCATAGACCATTATCAGCCCTTTGCCACATCGACCAGAAAAAAGCCCTTAGTTTGTCAGAAGTTGGACAGCACTGTAATAATTCATTCCAATTCACAAGTAGCTGTGAATCTGGTTGAAGGAAAAAAGTGAGATGTTTTTTTCCTTTGTGAACATGTTTTTAGATACAAAAAACGTTTGGTTGATCGTGTCCTGTTAATAAAAATATGAATCATTTTAATAATTCATCTTTTTTCCAGTTACCTTTTTGCAGGTCCCTACCATCAGTAGAACTGCTCCCTGTGTTTCAAGTCAGTGAAATGGCAAATAGTATTTGCTCTGTTCTACAGGCCACAAAGTTCTGTGTTAATTCTTGTAAAGTGACATTATTCTACTCAATGACAGGGACAAAAGAGATTTTAGCTCCCTAAATATGCAGTTCAATACAAAAGCTTTACATGCACACATTTTCACATTGTATAGCTGTTTAATAAAATTTCATATGGTCGGTGTTCAAAAAAAAAACCTTATTCATATGATATGAAAGCATGTTTATGTGGTTATGGGTATATTGTTATTAGTGCTTAATATATCAATATCTAAAGCAACATGAACAATTTTACATCTTTTAAAGAGAACAAAATATTGGTGTGACAATTAAAAGAGCTTCTCCTTAGTTCATATATATTATGTAAGTAAGGAACATATCATTCAGAATACTTGGGATCTAGGGTTTTCCAGATCCAGTACTGGATCCTTTGTTGTTAATAATTGATTCAAGGTGAAAACTCCTATAATATGTATCTGTCTTCACCATCAGCTGTAAATTTGACTGTCCATCTGTTGTCAAAAGCTTTTTTTTTATTAATATTTAATTTTAGTCCCATCTTTTCAATCTTTATTTTGAAGTTTCTTTGTAAGGATTTTCAGCGCTTCTTCATTTTCAGCTGTAAGTGTAGTGTCATCAGTATATCAAAGACTGTTGATATATGTGCTATCATTTTGCTCCTATCATGCACCTGTTGCTATATGTTTATATACAGGTTGAATCAGTATGCAGTCTTATCCAACATAATGTGTGCTTCTCTGACATCGCACACATATCTATAACTAAAAAAATCTGTGGCACCCTCCTGGTAAAGGTGACCTAGCAATCCAGAGGGGGTGGGGGATTTTGAGGGGGAAACAATTGTTTCCTCAACAAAAGTGGGGGTTCTGTTAGCCTGCACCTCAAATAATTTGTGATATGTACAAAAAGGGCTCTGAATGGAACGCTGTACCTAAAGGTTCTGTATTAGCAGATACAATACATAGTTTCAAGATAGGATTGAATCCTTTTTATTAAGAGGGAAAATACAAGACTACTACTGATACTAATGCCCTTTAAAGATCCAGGGACTGGTTGACAGATGAGGTTTTTTCAGCCTTCTGGACCAAACTGGAAACAGCTTTATATGGGGGTTATTTATCCTTCCTTTACATTGACTACAAGTTATGAAGCATATACTTGAGTTATAGTTACTGTACTCAATAGTCATGTTTTTGTTTTTTTTTTAATCTCAGCTGTAGGGATGGGCAAATTTTTTTCGCCTTGCTTCACCACAGAAATGCCGCCCATAGACTTGAATGGCATAGTGCGTCAAAAAATAAAATGATGTGTGTTAACGACCCTAGACTATAATGGGTGTAGGCAACATTTCGTCGGCAGCAAATTTTTGGCCAAACGAAATGGGTCAAATTCACCCAAGCCTACTCAACTGCTATTTGACTACGAAAATGCACCCATACTTGTATTTGTGTCTAGTCCACTGTTTCTTTTATTTTGTTTATGCCCTACAGTTATAACCACCCCTAAATAAGGCAAAAGGTACTTGTAGTCCTTAGCTCTTGTTTTACATACACTATTCAGAAAGAAAAACATGACTTCATTAGTTATAGTACTTTATATTAACAAGAATATCAGTAAAGGCTACAAGGCCTTAACATGTACAGCTTTAAAAGAAATAAGAAAGGAGGGCAATATGATCAAAACATTTATAATATATTTTTAGAGAATAGTTTTAGAGTATTAACAAAGTTCAGAGAGTCAGTAATTTTCATAAGCAGATATAGCTAGATAGAACCAAGGGACATCATATGAAGTTGAAAAAAATAATAAACTTTAAATAAGGAAATACAATCTTTACAGAAGATAGTGATAAAAACTTGGAAAAGCCACCCAGTGGGTGTAATGGGAATGAATTCAGTGAAGGAATACACACACATACAAAGAATATAAATGACACATTGTTTAACAGCAGAAACCAGCATATAGTCAACAGACTAGATGGAACAACTGTTTGTTTTCTTTCATCACTTTTGCTGTTTTTGTGTTTCTGTAAGTGGTCAGCTATTAATCTAATTGGCAAGTCTATAGAGAAACTAGCTACTTGCTATACTTCATGGTGTGGTAGAGAATGAAAACATACTAGTCTCATTTAAATTCTATGGATAGGTCACTTTGTCACAATTATTCTATTATATTATATTAATGACTCAGAGAAGTGAACTAAGTAGCAGCACTCACTACAGTAACACCTTCACTGCATTTAGTATTAGTTTTAATTTCTGGTTAATTGCTTTGGGCTTTTACAGAAAAAAAATATTTCTTGAAGGGCACAATGAAATAAAAATTGCAATCTGTTCTTTGTTTGCTGCATGGAGTATAAAAGGAAAAAAACAAGAGAGTGTCATTGATTATAGAGCAATAATTGCTCAGGCAAGTTCAAATCATCCTGGGATTTCAAAGCACTAATAATTATCTAACCAGTTCTTGTTCGATTCTGAACTAGTGGGATACAGAAACTTACATCCCATAATAATGGCTTTACAATAGATTGGCATCATCGCTTACATGAACAGACAAATGCATAATTACATCAAAGAAAATGATAATATTATCCATTCATTGGTAGATTTTATAGTGTATGTACCATACTATTGCCTTTATTTGGTATATTAGATAAAGGACAGCAGCTATGAAAGAGAATTCAGCTTTTTTTTCCCCAGAAAACAGAAAACAGCAGATGTACTGTATTTTTGTATGTTATCACTTATTTACAAATTATAGAATTCTAATACATAAGCAGTTTTGGAGTGGGTATCCTAGTTTATAATCGTATGATGGTGCCTACCAGAGTATAACCATCACACAATAAAAGATACAAACCATGGTTCATGTCATCAGTTTATATTGTGTTTCTGTTGTGTTACACAACATAAGCATAGTATGAGAAAAGAAAAAGAAAAGCCATTTATTCACCTTCAACATATTACATAGATGTTCTTAGATTTACAATACTAAAAAAGAAAACTGTTTAATTATAAGTATATGATAGCACTATACAAAATAATTATATTACAGGTATGGGATCCATTATCCAGAAACCCCTTATTGAGAAAAATCCAAATTATGGAGAGTCTCCCATAGATTAATTATATCTTCATTTAGGATTACGTACAAGGTACTGTTTTATTGTTACAGAAATAAATTGGATAAAATGGAATCCTTATTATAAGCAGAACCAACATATTGGGTTTATTTAATGTTTGCATGATTTTCTAGTAGACTTAAGGTATGAAAATTCAAAGTATGGAAAAATCCTTTATCCAGAAAACTCCAGATCCTGAGCATTCTGGATAACAGGTCCCATACCTGTTTTACTACTATTATAACTGTTGTGTTTTGTTAGCCGAGAATGAGTCATAGATAGAGCATAAAGGTGCTTTATTAGCAGGTTCATGCAGCCATTACACCAGCCATCTGTATAAACACCACAAAAACAATATATAAAAGGCCTCTCTCAGATTATTTATTAGTCAACTATATATTAATATTATGTATCATAGTGTTGTTTACACACATGGCATATGTAGTGTTCTCTGGATAGCACACAAATGGGGGAAAATGTAGTAAAAATCACAAATTGGAAAAAGAATAAAGAAAAAATAGCATTTCAGAATGTTATATTCATGGGCTTGCAAAATACACGTTAAATATGCAAGAAGGAAACATAACTTGAACTAAGGGAATACTCTTTGCATTGTGCACATTCCTTCTGTTAACGACTTCTATTATTTTCCCCAAAAGAAGTTTTATGTAAATGCAAACTACTTTTGCTTTCGGTATTGTCTTGTGAAAGTGTCAAGCAGCTTGACAACTTTAACTCATGGAATGTTGTTTACTAGTGTGAAGAGATTCTGTGCTATAAGTATCACATCCTGAAAAGAACAGGAATTATGACATATTAATAAGTAGCTTTACAATACCGAGTCAATTAAATGATGTCAGCTACCTATGACAGAAATTTTCAGCATTAAAAAAATTTCTAATTCACAATTTTGTTTGTTTGTTCCTTCCTTTCATAGTCTTTCCTTTTTTCTGCTCTAATACTAGATAGAAAATGTTAACACAAACTGCTTGAGTAATTCTCTGTTCTCTACTGTATGAAACTCTGCTGGTAGATCATATATACTGATTTTGTCAAGCGTCCAAGAAGGCCATACAAACAACCATAAATAAAATATGATTGGGCAGACAAGGCCCTTTGTATTCATTGGCTCCAGAGCAATGATGTCAAATAAAGAGCAATATGTTCTACAAATAGACCCCATCACAGAAATACATAAAACATCTGCAAGTAAAAAACATTATTACATGTATGGTATCCATTTTCGGGAAACCCTTTATCCAGAAAGCTCTGAATTATGGAAAGGCCGTCTCCCATTGACTCTATTTTATCTAGATAAAATAGTAATAATAAAATTTTAATCCTGGAAGCAAAACCAGCCCATTGGAATTATTTAATGTTTACATGATTTTCTAGTAGATTTAAGGTGTGAAGATCCAAATTATGGAAAGATCCACTGGAAAACCCCAGGTCCCACTCCCAAGCAATTCTGGATAACAGACTCCATACCTGTACCAGATTCACTGTACAGCACAGCTTCATGTAGTATTATGGAATCTCCTAAACGAAGCCCACCCCTATAAACCAGAACATGATTGGAGTTGCGCTCTCCCTTGGACTGAAAGTCATTCTGAAAAAAGAACTATTGTGCTGTTTTAACTGGAAAAATGTTACTAATCTGAATCACCATTAATACAGGTATAGGACCCCTTATCTGAAAATGTTTTATTCAAAAAGCTCTGAATCCAATAGAGTCAGTTTAAGCAAATAATTACAATTTTACTTTATTATTATTATTTTCTATGTAATAATAAAACAGTGACTTGTACTTGATGGTAACTAAGCTGTATGGATCCATATTGGTGGCAAAACAATTCTATTTATTTTTATTTAATGGTTCAAATGATATTTAGCAGACCTAAGGTATGATAATTTAAATTACATAAAGATTGCTTACCGGGAAATCCTAGGTGCCCGTATTCTGGATAATAGATCCAATACCTGCAAAACTACTGTATATCATTTGTATACAGTACACATTATGATTTGTTTGCTCTGTTACATTTTGTACCTACTTATTACTTAAATATATTAGGTTCTCTCCAGGTTCTCTCTCTGAAAAAAAAAACAGCACTGTGGGTATCAGAAAAAATATATTTTCCCAACAAGCAAAAAATAATAAAATGTTTAAAGTAAATTATTTTTTCAACATTACAGAACTTAAAATTAACTTAGATTTTGTAGTGTTTTTAACAGACAATTTGCAAATAATGTTCATGTTTATTCTTTATGGTTTTGAGACATTTTATTTCTCTACTTCTCTCCAGTCTGTAATACAAACTGTTATACGGATGTAAGGATTCCACTATACCTAGCAAGCATTTAGTGCTCTGAATAACTGACCAAAGGATGGATAGTAGAGGATTGGAATTGAAACTAGAAGGATTAGAAGAGCCCCATTCACAGAAGGTTGTGGTTGTGGCAGATTCAGGAAGGCCCCGGATGGAGGAAGGGGGCCCCTTTGATAGAAGCCCTGGTGAGTCTCCAATCCTCCAGTCTGACTCTGCTTAGCACAGACTTAGACCCACATTCATGCAGAAGTGTAAATTCTGAAAATTTCATGCAGCTGTACATTCATGAGTCTGAAGACAGAATCTAGCCTCCGAATAAATGTTAAATGTTTTTTGGTTGTTGGGTGTTGCTAACCCTGGCAATTAGAAAGAGGCAAACTGCAAGGACAAATTATAATAAAATCACAAAAAGAAGATAAAGAAAATTATTTAAATAATTTAAAGATAAGTGTCCTGTTTAACACAACTTTACAAACTGTTTACATCCCAAATTAAATAGTTTATGTTTTTTACCAAAATTTCAAGTGTCTGAAAGGAAAAAAAATAATCACTTTGGCTTTCAGCTTCGCCTCTGAGTGGCACTTAGTCAGCAAGTCGTGCAACATCTGCGACAGTACATCATCAATGGACAGATCACACCTCAGCTTTGAGCAATACTTCACTACCATCTCCCCGGTTCAAACCATTCATCAAGCAGAAAATGCTGTTTTGAGAAATATTGCCAGGATTTAAATGATCGTTTGAAAACATGCCTTCAAAATAAATTCCCTTTGTAGTGGCCAGCCCTATCAAAGAAGATTAATATTTGCCTTTTTAACAGGCATTAAATATTGTTATATTTGTCTCCAAGAGAATGGGATGAAAAAAATATTGCTTCATAACAAGACACTTTGCCAACCGCTTTAATGGTGCCAGAAACTTTCCCTGCTGAATTCATGGTTACAGTATAAAAAAAAAAAAACCTTGACTTAGTATGACTCGATGCCGTTCCCAAAACCTTTATTAACCCCACCAAATAATCGACCATCAGACTTTTTGGGTGAAAAGGCCACAGCTTGTTTATTCCATAACCTTATTCAAAACTTAAAATTATCCACCAACAAAAACATCATTGTTATTATAAACAATGAATAACAAGTTGACATATGTAAAATTCCAGAAACACAGAATTACAGAAACAAATCTCTCAGCAAAAAACAATCAGCATGACCTATAGGTAACTTTTAATGTACATTCATATTTTAAAAAGTAGTTTTTTAGTGTCAGTACAACTTTAACCACTATAATTGCTCCAGACAAGACCTAGTACTCTTATGGGGTGAGCGCTCACAATGGTGCAAAGGAGAATATAACTATGGTATTCAGCATGGTCATTGAGTAGTCAGGCATGACAAAGATTATTAGCAGATCCTTCCCTCCTGGGAATCAATGGGGGGTATCAATCAGTCTACCCAGAGCTTCTCTTCTTCCTCTGTGGAATATTCTTTAGGGGAACCCATCTGGGAATCTATTTAAACCCTATAACCTGTCACTGGGTCCCTGACTATGCAACAATGCACATGGGAATCAAATTCCTTCTATTTCTCCTTGGTGGAGTCAAGCACTGCTCATATAGCTAGCCTTAAAGCTATCTATCTCTTCTAGAGACACCTGGTAACAGGATCTAGCTGCCCGTTACTAAACCATGCACCAATAATGGATACACTGGTGACTCCCACCCTCTTAGGAGAGTCTCTGGCAAAACACCTTGAGAAGCATAAGCCATATGTCATCCCCCAAATATTTTGAACATTTATGTATTGGTCTGGCTGCGGGATTTTTGAGTAAAAGGGCACACTACAGCTTTCCAGTGAATCTCTGTAAGTTGCAATATTACCACTTATCATTTTGAATGAATATCAATGCACTTACACTCTGATTTGCTGTCATTACAGTGCTTTCAAATACATTCTGCATTTCTATTTAATCGGCCACAGAAACACTCATGGGCACTCCGATTACAATTTCCCTTATCGAGCCATGAAACACCTACAGTATCACCTGTTATATTAACCGCCATTTACTGTGCCTGATCATAAAGAGTTAGGCTCTAGACACAGGCTAATGTTATCCAGAACGGCATTTCATTTGATGAACTGTTAAGAAAACAATTAAGGCTAGCAGCAATTTCTTTATAAATAATATTTTTTTTTTATAAAGGTCATATTTTAAATGACCTTCATGTATTAAGCAAGATAAAGAGCTCAGGGGGAATTCTTAGGATATCCCTTCTTCATATTAATCTGCATTTAATGCTTCAAAGCAAAGTAATAAAATACACTTCTGCTGATAAATTCATATGATTCTCCACAGCCTGGATGTTAGAAATATAGGCCATTTTATGCACTCAGATAAGAATTGGTCTTCAGCCAAGATTAGCTAGTGTAACCCATCTCTATACTCCCACCTGTGATTATCGGGCTTCTTTGGACAACAATAGCTACGCAGCTTCAACTCCTCCATTCTGTGCCATTGCTTGAAACAATCCCTTTTACCTCTTTGCTAAAGCTTTACTTCTAAACATACACACTTTAATCCTTGTTTCCAATTCTCTATTTGGTCTGTTCTGTCAGAAACGATTCGCTTGTGCTTTTGTCTAACACATTTTTTCAGATTTAATCTACCAAAAACATATTAATGTTAAATCCCAGGGTTTGTGATATGAAATTCTGCAGTGCAGACTATTCTCGGTCTGTTACCTGAGAGATGAATATCTGGGGTTCATGCCAAATCAATAGAATTACAGTTGAAATAGGAATGGTAAATTGATATGACAATAATGTAATATGACACATGTAATGCAGCACAAATGTAGAAATAGAAATTCCAGGGTGAAAGGTTAAGAGCCTTGGGGGAATATTATAAACAGAGTCTATAACAGAGTGTATATAAGGTATATGCTGTAAATATTGACAGCGCATGAAAGATGAAAACTGTAGTGGGATTGGGAGACTCTAAATAGTCTGTATTTGTTTGTCCTTTTCCATTCTATGCACTGCTGGTTCTGACTCTTCAAACAATGTATCTGAAATCAACAGATTAGCACACGCATTGGGTGTCAGAAGTCAGAATCAGAGAGCTGGAAGTAAGAATAAACATTGATTTTTAACAAATAATTCTCTACGAAATAACACATATTTAAACAAATAACATTTCAATTACATTTTCTTCCATTATGCGAACATACCTTTTTTAGTGAACCTTGCCTTTAACAATGGGGGTTAATATATCATGTCTTGTGTTTACATCTAAATGCTGTCCTTTGAGAACGTATTACTAGTTTAGCCACATGTACAAAGGGTTTCAGAATTCAGTGTCGCTATCTCTGTGCTACAAAGTATTTATAAACAAAATCTTGATTAGTATTTGCAATGAACATTTCATGGTGTCCATTTATTGACAAAGCTGGTTTTGGTAGATTTTAATAAATATATTGAATAGATTTTCAGCCTTACACTGGACAGCACATTCATTTGATTATCCTTAACCTTCAAGCTTCTCCTCTGTGTTTTTGGGGAAACCAGAATTTGTTGTACAGAGCAAAACACATGCAACAATGTTGGAAAGGTTAAAAAAAAGTTGAAGAAAAATAAATTCAAATAAAATTAGACAATTTTTATGTTGTAACTTTTAATTTCACGTACCAGTTTTTAAAATAACCTTTTCAGTAGAAACTACACACTGGTAAAAATGCAAACCATACAATATTTTTCTCCTGGCAGACATATACATAATAATATATACATAAATATGCATACAGGTATAGGATCCCTTATCTGGAAACCCGATATCCAGAAAGCTCCAAATTGCGGAATGGCTGTCTCCCATAGACTCAGTGTTATACAAATAATAAAAATTTTTAAAAATGATTTACTTTTTCTCTGTAATAATAAAACAGTAGCTTATACTGGATCCAAACTAAGATATAATTAATCCTTATTGGAAGCAAAACCAGCCTAGATTTAAGGCATGAAGACCTAGATTACGGAAAGATCCGGTATCCGGAAAACCCCAGGTCCCAAGCATTCTGGATAACAGGTCCCATACCTGTATAAAGAAACCTCTGTTTGTCTTTATATTTTTCCAGTAATTGCTTCTTTCTCACTGCTTTATTAGAGCTTTACTCTCATATGAATATACATCAGCTTCCATCTCTGTTTCTGAATAAAACAGACTATGTGGAATGGATATTATACCACTGCTGTTTCTGTTCTGAACTGGGAGTAGAACTACAGAATGTTGCACCAGTGCACCAAGCTTGTGATTTAGCAAATTTGCATTTTAAGTGGTTCAGCATTTATTTCAGCTTTATCTTCTGAATGAGGTGCCCACACATGAATAAACTTTATTGGAGAAACAATTTATCCTTCACAGCACCGTTTACTCCAGTGTGTTATTAATAGCAATTATTACCTAAACCAGTGGAAAGGAGATGAATTTTCACTATTCAATTGAACGTGCTAAGTAAACGATGGAATATACTATATAGTGTGTGCATTATTTTACTGTTTTTTAGCTATGTATAAATTAATTGTTTTAATCCATATCTCTCATTTGACTCCTATCACAAATCTAAACAGATATACCAAATAAATAAAGCTTTGCAGAGAATTGTGGATCGTCTGGCTTTCCATAGTTTCATTGTTACCATATTAGGCCATCTTAAACCAGGTATATATATATATATATATATATATATATATATATATATATATATATATATATATATATATATATATATACACATTCCAAGGCCACTGCACACGCTTGCCAACAAGTTATATACCCTGGTGCTCCCAGAATTTCAAATATATAGGTAAGTAGATGCCGGTGCACACAGGGAATTTTTTCAAATCAATAATCCTTTATTGTATCAACGTTTCGGTCCTCTATCGGGACCTTTCTCAAGATCTTGAGAAAGGTCCCGATAGAGGACCGAAACGTCGATACAATAAAGGATTATTGATTTGAAAAAATTCCCTGTGTGCACCGGCATCTACTTACCTATATATAAATATATATATATATATATATATATATATATATATATATATATATATATATATATATATATATATATATATATATATATATATATATATATATATATATATATATATGAGGGTTTTAATTTGGTGACAGTTAAGTATTTTCTAAGAACATTAGCATTGTGTTTTAGTTTTTCATAGAATAAACATGGCTACTTTTCCAATATGCTTTAACTGACAATTATTTACAGAAGACTTGAAGCACAGCACTGGTTTATGTTTAAAAATAAAAAGCCTTTATTAAGCACATTTGGCAACAATCTGGGTACAGCGACGTTTCAGGCCCTGTGGCCTTTTCTCAAGCTTAACTGACAATTATTTACATTCAGGCTTAAGTTAAATTTTACTAAAACAAGTCTATACTTGCTTTCAACTGAATACAATATATCCTCATTCAGACAATGAATAATTGTGACAAACTATGGCCTGTTTTTTTTCTGTTGGTTTAGTAAAAGCAGCAGTGTATCTCTTAGCCTTTTCCTAATGCACATTCATGCGCCACTCCTTTTCAAGAATTCCTCACATGCACATAATGCTATACATTTTATGTTTCAGTGGCTGCATACACCTAAGTAGCTTAATGCTTATGGTGGATAATTTATGTTCCAACCTCTTCTATCAAAGCTATGCATCAATATTGCCTTACATTGTGCATCACTGAGCAACATGCCTAGCAGTAATAGCAGAGAGTGAATAAGCTGCTTTACTAGCAGGAATGTCAAGCTCTGTGTCAGTAAAAGCTGCTGCTTTAAAGACCTACACTGTATTTAGAAAAAGTCATGACAACCATATCCCTCTAGGTCTGTCTGTTTAATCTGTCCATCTTCACACCTCTGTATGCTTTGTAGGTCCTTTCATCTTCATCCATAAACTGGCACAAGCAAGTTCAAGGCATGGAAACTAAAATATATCTACAGTAAATAAATTAATAGCATGCCCTCTAGTTGTTCACATATTAGATGTTCAAGCAGCACCTTCCTTACAAATGTAACATTCTGTAAAGTAAATGCAGGTTCATAGCAGAAAAAGTTCAAAGAAACAGCAGACTTCAAAGTGAAAAATATTGTCTTTTTTTAAATTTTAATTTCTTGCTCTTTTAGCTTTGTGTGTAACATTATTGATAATGCACCACACACAGTAAATAGGGTAGGATAAAGTAATAAACAACAAAATTTACAACATCCTACAGCCTGGAGCCCAGGACACATAATGACAATTTTCTGATTTGATTGGTGGGCCACATTTTCTGGATGAGCCAGATAAACTTATCATAGATGTTCCATCTGCTCTTCAGAGATGCAAACCTTTAAGATTAACAGTGCTCAGGGGAGCAACAAAAATGGAAAACAGAGTAAAGAAGTCCAAGACGGTCAGTGTTAAATACAGTATTTTATGAAATTGCTCATCTTCCTGTAAAAGGAAAGGTCCCTGAAATGATTGGGATGTGTTGCCCTGTCTATTACCTTTATGCTGTTAATTTTTACTTAGATTTTAGTATTTCATTTTGGGGTATCATTATACTTAAGGAAGGTAAGTATTAATGTATTGTGCACATGTTTTCTTATAAGGGATCACTGTTTATCAGGTTTAGTTCCTTCGTATCCTTAGCATGCTCCATAATAGTTCCTTTCTCCCATATGATAGACACAACAGGAAACCACCTCATGGCTTACATTTAAATTAGATCAAAGATTTAAATTAGAGAAGATTAATTTTAGCCACACATTTTGCACATCTCCCTTTTAAGATCTTTAGCTGGACACATGAATAACCAATTGCACAGATACTACCATTATGCAGAAGCATAGGACCAGGTTCAGTTTGGTTAATGACCTTATACTGTACACTCTCACAATTGGGAATTTCTGTGCTGGTGGGCTAGTGTGCAAGCAATTCAACTGCTTGTCAAGAGCCAAATTCAGGCATAATATAGTTATGAAATTTGGCCAACAATATATTATGCCTTCAGATAGGGCAGCAATTCTACATTGTGTTGTGCTATAACAATAATTTTACATGAAATTTCAAGATATAATAATGATTTTTTGGGCTGTGCAGGCCAGCAACAGTAATAAATGATTATTGGCAAATGCGACTCTGGGAATGAGCAAAGATGAAGGAACAAGCTATTACTTAAAGGGGACCTGTCACCCACACATAAAAAGCTGTATTATAAAATAATTTTGCAGATGAAACATGAAAAACAAGTTCTGCTTTTTATCAAAACATCCATGCCTGTTATAAAGGTGGTTAAATATCTGAGCTGTCAATCATATACTGCCTGTCCCGCACAGAGGTGGGGAGGTCAATTACTTGCACTTTCCATTCACCACTTTCTAGATTTCACTGTACTCCTCACACTCAATTGTGTAGGGCACTGCTCATGGAGTTAGTTCCCCCATTCTGGCACATACTCAAGATTTTGGGATGATGTACAACTTGCTTTAATAACAGTGTTCAAAAACGACGTCTGCCTGTTTGCTGTAATTGTGTATTCCAAGACCGAAGGAAACAAAATGTAAATAATATGTATAGTATAAATAAAGATTATTTTGCTCAACTAACATCATAGAAAATGATTTGGAATTAATTCTTGGATTCTTTAATAGCTATGCCTATTCACATGCAATTATCTGAAAACTAAAAGTATTTTGTCTCTAGAGCTACATATCACTGTTCTAAAAAGGTTCATAAACCTTGCTCAGCAGCGCACTAAGGCTAAATTTTTAGTGTAATGATGCTTGATAGAATTGTTTCCCCAGTTCTATAGAGTCAGCAGTCCAGCTGATGCTACAGGATGCTCACGTGCAAAGAAAGTTTTAAGTTACTTTAAGAAAAGTTGCTGTCCTGACTCCTTATTTCTAATTGCATGAAGAATGAATTCCTTATTATTCATATGACTCTTTTTTTACAGTTATGATTAATTGCAGGGATTCTACATATAGTCTCAGTATCAGAGCCACTGTCCCATAAGACAAAACAGAATCAATTATGTGGGATATGCTGGTGCTTAATAAATGTTATTAATTACCCTAAATAACTTGTTTACATTTATAAAAAAGCTGCTTGGAATGCCTGTTGCTGATTTCTGAACAAGAAAGCGAAAGAGAAAAGGACGCTTAAAGCCATACTTTTGCCAACAACTGGTCATTAATACAATTTATACCATTTATAAGAGCACAAATGTTTGAAACCATAGTAAGGGGCATATTTATTAAGCTGTGTAAAACAAAATTATCAAGGTATGTTTTACGCCATGTGAACTCCAGTTTTGACGCCATAATTTTACATTGCTTCCAGACTGTAAATCACTGTAAGAAAAAAACGTGTAAACAATTACGCCGTTTTTTACACAGTGAAGCCTATCGATGTGTGGTGTAATATCCCGCTGTTTGTTACACAGCATAACAAATATACACCTAAGTGATAATGGCGCCTGTTGGAGATGGCCTTCCATCTTTGTAGCTTTCCGGATAATGGTACTTATACCTGTAATTTTATCTATTGATATGAACAGCAGAAAAATAATATGTATGTAAAATAGGTAGTTTGAAATTCTAATGTAAAACAAATTAACAAAACAATATTAAAGCCTTTTAGAAATAAAATAAGTAACATTACAAACATATCTCTTTACTATAAATACAGTATATATAAATATTGTACAACTGAATAGGTAAAAACATGGGCTCAGTGTGCTTCAGATACATTATTTCCTTTTCTTTGTACACTATCGCTTTAAATAAAATAAATACAAGTTAATGTAATCCAACAATATCAGTGTCAACATCACTGATCTACACAATAGGATCAAACATAGTCTGCTACTTCTCATAATTGCATTTGAAGATAGAAAGACTCTGATTATATTATGGAGCTTGCTGCTTTAATTCAATATATTTGCAACAAGCACAAATCAGCACCTAACTGATCAAAAGGTGATGGCATAAAGGAATAATATAATTGCATCTTTCACAGAGGCTGCAGATATCTCTTTGGCATGCTGAGCTTTCGCTTAAAACTGGTTGTTGTGTAACCTAGTGACCTTGTAGGCACCCATGAGATCTTGTTGAGCTGTGTTTTCTTGTAATAAGGTTCATGGAAGATTTCAATACAAGTTAGCTGGGTTTTCCATTAAGCAATTTAATATATCAGCAAGAATTTACATCTTCTTCCTTTCATACACACCTAAAGAAAAGCTATGTGCATATATATACAAAGAAAAGCCACCTTTATAACCGGATTTAACAGTCTTTTCTGATTATTCTGATTATATACAGTATATATACAAATATATTTATATCTGTATTTTAAGTGACAAATATTACTATTGTAATGTTATTGTAAACTGAGTGGCCCCTTTCTCTAACTATGAGCTTTACCCCAATAGTTATTCTGGATGAGACCTTAATTCCCAGGGGTAAGCCTTCACAGCGGTGTAGAGGCAGGGTATTGTACAACTGTAATTAAGGGCTGTGCACAATAATTGGGCACCAGTGGTTGTTAAAGCTTTACCACAGAACCAATTTATTCAACAGAATAATCCACATAGGAGTTTACAAAAAGATGAGCAGGAACAAAGGGCAACGATGAATAGTCATGTACTTACACTCACCAATGGACAGTGTTAGTTTCACAAAGTGAGGAGAACATACACAGCAGCAATGAAGGTACACCCAGCTTTCAGCCTTTACCCTAAGTGAAACCTAGGGGAATCACTACATCCCTTAGTCTGTACACTTAGTCACTACACTGGCCAATCAGTACCCAGGATCTTAATCCCACTCGCACTCCTTGACAAAGCCCCAGGCTGCTCAGCTACATAGCCTGACTGTCACTCCAAGGGACCTATTACAGTAAGTAACCTATCCTTACTACGTTCCACACCTTCCTTCCTGCCTGCTCAGGTAAGGTACCCTGAGCACATGGCTGCTCAGGCTTATATAGTATAGCACAGGGACATCTACTGGAAATTTATTGAACTACAGGGGGCATAGCTAACTGCAGGATCAGGAAACAGCTCCCCCTCCCAACTGTGTTTTAGGACCCCCCTTGGGCATCTATACCACCAGGGAACTGCCTGTTAAATAATAGGGGTGACTAATTTACCAGTCCCCTACACTACCATTTGCTAAAATTTCATCCACTATAAAGTTACAGTATTTGGTATCACTGAAAAACACACAAGTAGCTTATTCACTAACATTTGGTGATTTACTGTACAAAATGACAAATTATCACCATAATAATGTGCTGCCTTTATTCTGATGAAAGCAATTATTTTTATTTAGGAAGCATTCAGACACTTTAATGTAAACAGCTATATTAACCTCTACTGAAATTGTCTAGGAAGAAACAATTGTTAATCAATGTGTTTAAAAATGTAATATTAAAATGCAGTACATTCATTCCTTTAAAGTGGTAGTTAACCTTTAAAAAAAACTCAAACACCTCCGCCAAAAAAAATGGAATTTACAAGCTCATATAAAATCTCTAAAAACTTGAATTAAATAAATAATTGACATTTCCCATTGAATTCTACATGACCTCACATGAGTTTAAAATCCTAGTTATTTGAGGTTTTTCTTAGTGTAATACTTGATTTGAAGGTCTTTGCAAACTTGAGAAATATACCCTTTAGTATGCTATTTAATGTCCCTTTTTAAATTATTATTTTTAAATGATGTTCCTTTCTTTTCCAGCTTACAGTTTCAAATGCGATATGGTTGTTGGAGGTCACTTCGAGCCCAGCAGCCAAAAACTATTTCTCTGTGGGACTACAGTTTTATTGTTATTGTTATTTTTTACTACTTATCTTTCTATCAGGCCCACTCCTATTCATCTGTCAGTCTGTTATTCTATTCACTGCCTGGTTGCTAAGGTAAATGGTTGGGAGACCAACAGAGGAATTAGTTGGCCATCTCCAGGATTCCCTCTCCCCGGTTCTGAATTTTTCTGCTGGCAGATGAGAGGCTGTGGTCGAAGTGACAGTGGACATCTGAGAACCATCTAATTATATAATCTCTATGGGGGAAATTTAATTCAAGTCATAAAAGGAAAAAAATGCACAATTTAGAGAAAAAAATTGCATTTTACATTGTAATATTCTTCGATTAACAACCCATTAAAGACATGCTTGAAGGCATAATCTTTTGGAACAGAAAAAAACTGTATTGAAGTACTACCCATCAACCTGCCTTAAATCTCAACAGATATTCTAAGGTCTCTACAAATATTTATGAGGGGATTTAATATTACCTCCTTGAAGGATCTGGGGTAAGGAGTCAGGACACAGTGTATGAACATTTTGGTAAAGCATCACTGTAATTTATTTATATAGCACCAGCAAGTTAAAGGGATACTGTCATGGAAAAAAAAAAAATTCAAAAGGAACCAGTTAATAGTGCTGCTGCAGCAGAATTCTGCAGTGAAATCCATTTCTCAAAAGAGCAAACAGATTTTTTTTATATTCAATTTTGAAATCTGATATGGGGCTAGACATATTGTCAATTTCCCAGCTGCCCCAAGTCATGTGACTTGTGCAGAATTCTGCTGGCGTAACACTATTAACTGATGCGTTTTATAAAAAATAAATGTTTTTCGATGACAAGATCCCTTTAAGCAGCATTTTACAATGAAGTTATAACAAACAGGGGTCTTAATATTACTATTTACTAGTTTATTGTCATAGTCAGTGGCTTTTAAATTGAATGCCCTGTACAACCTGGCATCTTTGTATAGCAAAAGGTGGTAACATTGTGCATGGGGAATAATGGGAAGACAAATACATTCTCTTTATTAAGTAAGTCTTCTAATTGAGGACCTAGGTTAAATTGTAAAGAGTGCAAATACTGACTGCAAAGACATTCTTCAACCTGCTTCTAGTTGATTTCCATTCTCTTACCAAGCATAAACTTGATTACATTAAATCAAATCAGGGATTACCCATAACACCCAGAGTGCTAGTATTTGGGCTAATATACTGTGAAAAGGCAAGGATTTTCCTCCTGAGGTAATTAGTACCTATGATAAAAAGGCTGAGAGAAATAAATAATCAAAGGCCCCTTGAAACGTCTCTATTAGAGTTTGAACTAGAGTAATTTTGTACTCATCTTCTTATATTCTGGGCTGGAAATATAGAGACAATTAATTGTCATTTCTACTTCTTGCATTTAAAAGATCTATTGAGAGCAGTCATATGAGCCAAGTGTATGATTCCTAAATATTTGTGCTGTGATTTTACTGTGTCTGGAATAATGTAGAGAAGTGATTGGCATATGTGATGTGAAAAAGGGTAAAAATGTGTTGGTATTGAACTGAGTGTTTGCTGTGTAAGCCGTCTGGGTTTTTGTCAAGTACTGTACAACCAATTTACTGTTTTCACACAATCAATATAATTGTTACATAGTTAAATAGTTACATATTTAAATCGGGTTGAAAAAAGACAAAGTCCATCAAGTTCAACCCCTCCAAATGAAAACCCAGCATTCCTACACACACCCCTCAATACCCTCACATAAATTATAGATACCCATATCTATACTAACTATAGATTTTAACATCACAATAGCCTTTGATATTATATCTGTCCAAAAATTCATCCAAGCCACTGTTAAAAGCATTAACAGAATCAGCCATCACAACATCACCTGGCAGTGCATTCCATAACCTCCAATAGTTCAAAAGACCGTGGCTACCTTGTCGTGGTGCTCTATCCAGAAAACTTGCTGCTAAACTTGGTTCCAGTATTCAAAATAGTATAAGACAGGGGTGTCCAAACTTTTGGTAACGAGGGCCAGATTTAGGGAGGTGAAAATGTGTGGGGGCCGACCATTCAGTCTGACATTCTTTGAACCATTAACATAATTTAACTCATTTTAAAAAGGCATTGCGTAGCCATAGTCAGACTTACTGGCCTATAGTTTTGATGCTGAGAACAGGATCCCTTTTTGATTTTTGAGCTGTACCACATTATCGATTTGCCAGTCTCTTGGCATCATGCCAGACTTTATAAGTAAAAGAGGTTTGGCAATCACAGAGCTAAGCTAGCTAAGTACCCTGAGAAGAATACCATCTGGCCCCGGACCTTTGTTTATTTTAACATTTTCTGGTCTCTTTTGAACTTCCTCATGTGTGAACCATGTATCATTAGTTGTATTAGTTGTATTTCTAGAATTAAGACTATTAAAAAGGAAACCTTCATTAAATGGTTCCGCATTTGTGTGGACAGACAAAAACAAAAAACAGTTCAGAATCTCTGTTTTTTTTTTGTTCTCATAAATCAGCTGACCCCTTCTGATATTAAGGGGCAGATTTATCAAGGGTCAAAGTGAAAATTTTAATTTTTGAATTAGAATTTAGAATTCAAATTTTATAGTTTCTTTAGTGGAATTTGACTAGGGAATAGTTAAAATTCAATTTGAGTTTTTTAAAAAAAATTAAATTAGATTTTTGAAATTTATCATGTACTGGCCCTTTAAGAATTATAATTCGACTATTCACCAATTTAAACCTGTTAAATTGCTGTATTAGCCTATGTGGGATATCCTGGGATCAATTTGGAATTCTTTGCAGCCTTTCTGAAAAATCAAGTTTTCTTTGGAGAAAAAACTCAAATTGAATTTGATTTGAATTTGTAAGCACTAGTTTGGATTACAAAATGTACATGTGGCCATAAATGCTCACTAGCATCTATTACTTATTGCAGGTAGTGTAAACATCACCAACATTTTATTAGACTATTTACTTGTGGACAAATACAAGAGGGTCTCTGCACTCAAACCCATTATCAATAAATTTAGGACATTGAGACATTTTGTGTCTTAAGCTACTTAAAATACCTTACCTTTTAAACAAAACAGGAATTGTTTGTCCATATATTGCAATATATTTCAGCTGGCCAACTACGTCAAAGTCATCCCTGGTCTGGCCAGTCCTACACTCAACTTGCATTCTATTGCTTCAGTATACATTTTGCACAAAGACTAAGTTTTACCTCCAACTTACTTGCTGCTTTCAAGGTTAAAACTCCCAAACATGGTTGCCCTTTTATTGGCCACCACTGTGGTCACAGCCTTATTGTACCCCCGATGTTAATCAAAACAGTCCATGTTCTTATTTTGACTTATTTGGATTAGTGATGGGCGAATTTGACCCATTTCGCTTAGCCAAAAACTCACGTAACTGTGAACATTTGCTAAAATGCATTGACCCACAATTTTTTACCCATTAGAGTCTATGGGCATCAATTTTGCGCTGAAACTTGGGTGAAAAATTTCACTCATCACTAATTTGGATCAGTTGCACTGCATTATCCAATAGGTGACGCTAATTGCCATAGACTTCCCTTGTCCTAAAAATCTAATTCCTACTCACAGACCATGCTTGATTCTAGGACAGTGATGCCCAACAAGTATCTTGTGAGCAACATGTTCTTCATCAACCCCTTGGATGTTGCTCTCAGTGGCCTCAATGCAGGTGCTTATATTTTAATTCCTGGCTTGTAGGCAAGTTTTGGTTGTATAAACAACAGATGTTTTGACAAATAGAGCCTCCTGTAGGCTTCCAGTCCATATAGGAGCTACCAAATAGCCAATTGCAACCCTTATTTGGCACTCCAGGAACTTTTTTTCATGCTCACCTACTCTCTTTACATTTGAATTTGGTTGGTGACCGACCGTTGTTCTAGGACTACCTTGCTGTGTAGCTGATCATTCTGCCTTGTTTCAATTTGCCTTGCCTGCACCAAGCTCTTGTTGCTCAGCATTCTACCTGTCTTTTTCCTGAACTCATGTTGCTCAGCTTTGGTCTGTATCCTAAAACTGCATTCTGATCTATGCCCTGTCTGTTGTTATATTTCTGTTGTAAGACTTCTGCAGGTTTCCCAATTTGTATATTGTACATTGCCTGCCTTGCTTGTCTTGCCTGTATTTACCAGCCTTGACTATTTTCAAATCACCATATTTACATCCAAGGTAAGAATAGAACATTAACTGATGTGGTCTGTGTTTTAGGGTGATATTCATGTCCTTGAATTATATGTAGTGCAATCCCAAACTGGCTACAATGTGAAATTGTATGTATCATTTTCCCAAGATTTATCAGTCACCTTGACTTATTTTGAAAAAATTGCCACATTAAGTTACTGCGGGAATAAAATAACATATTGATTTAATGCAATAATTTGAGTTTACTGTGGTAGAGTGCACAACTTAGTAGAAGGGGAAATGTAATAAAAATGGCATAAAAACAATTGAAACATTTTGCAATTAAAATGTCAATTTTAATCTTATCTCTTTTTGCATCTAAGCAAAAAGGGAGGGGTTGCTTATTGCTACCCCCGGTAACCTGCCACTCACCTTACCTCAAGGCAGGAATGCTCCTGGAAACACAATAAAAGAAGGTATGAAAAACGTTAAGGAGATTGAGGGGCACATTTAATATTGGTCGAATATCGAGGGTTAATTAACCCTCGATATTGGACCGTTGAAGTAAAATCCTTTGACTTCGAATATCAAAGTCGAAGAATTTAGCGCAATTCGTTCGATCGAATGATCAAAGGAAAAATCGTTCGATCGAACGATTAAATCCTTCGAATCGAACGATTCGAAGGATTTTAATCCATCGATCGAATGATATTCCTTAGATCAAAAAAAGCTAGGAAAGCCTATGGGGACCTTTCCCATAGGTTAACATTGATGCTCGGTAGGTTTTAGGTGGCGAAGTACTGTAGGTGGTCGAAGTTTTTTTTTTAAAAAAAAGGTGATTAGTGGAGCATGATGGACAGTCACAATACAAAAATAGGCACTGCACATGTCTGAATATTTGTGTGTGATTTGTGTCACTCCATTCTTTATTTTAAATAAATATTCTCAATTTCTAAGACCACCTTGGTAATAATTACATTTTTTTATATTGGACTGAAAGTTTCATTGGCTGATGTAAATTAGCATATATATATATGTCCTTTGTTTGTGTGTGTGCACAGTGAACTATATGATCCAGGGGTGGCTCTATATGATCAGTGGCAGTTTTTCTATTTAGCATTATCCAATGGCACCTATTACTAGAAAATTATATTTTTATGAAAAGTGTTTTTATACACGGACTGGTCAGGGGTATAAACTCCATTTAAACATACATTATGCAGTAACACCAAAACAGAAACTGATTCACAACCTTTTATGGTTTAATGCTTTCTTTTGAGCCTACTTTGGTCATAGAGCTCTGTTTGGGTTGCCACCTCTCCTAACAGGACATTGTAGTCAATGGCAATGGTGATCAGCCCACCCCTTATGTCACCTGCCCCATGTATGTGGATATCTTTATCTTAGGAAGGGTATTTCGGTTAGCTATCTAGACATAAACATTGACTGCATGGGCATTCCTATTTAAGATAATAGATACAAAGGAGTTTGCCATCAGACAAGCTATAAAGAGCTTTAAGAGGGGAAAAGGGGCAGCTGATTATAGGCGCCCTATAACACTGGACATACTTGGTAAAGGTGAAACCTTAGAGCACATCCTTGCAAGGTTTTTCTGGCCAGTGGTTCACAGAGATGTAAATATTTTTTCCACTGAATGACCAGATTGCCAGGCACCAAGCCAAAGAGAACCAGAATCTCCTTCTTTATTAAATGTCCCCACTGAAAAGGGTTTGGGCTCACGTCTTCCCACCGGTAAAGTTGTACCAAGTCCCCAGGTATCTGGGGTAGGGATGTAGCGAACTGCCGTTTTGGTGTTCGCGAACGCCGTTCGCGAACACCGGCAAAAATGCGAACAGTTCGCGAACTTCGAACACCCGCAAAATCGTTCGATTCGAACGATCGAAGGATTTTAATCGTTCGATCGAAGGATTTTCGTCCGAATCGAACGATCGAAGCCATTCGATCGAATGCTTTTCATTCGATCGAATGCTTACAATCGTTCGAACGAATGGAAATCGTTCGATTTTAGCGGTCGAAGGAATCGAATGGTCGAATGGTCGAACGATTTTTATTCGAATCGAACGCGAACTCAAATTGGCGAACGTCGCGCGACGTTCGCGAACATTCGGCGGACGCGAACAGTCGAAGTTCGCGCGAACTAGTTCGCCGGCGAACAGTTCGCTACATCCCTAATCTGGGGTTCAGCAGCCCACACTTAGGGGGAAATGCATAAGCTCGACAACCCTTTTTTTAGGGTAATTTTTTTCCCAGACAAAGAGAGTTGGAGAGCCGGGCTTTAGTCGCAGAAGTCAGGGTCAGAGGTATGTAGCAGAGTGATGTGCAACTGACTAACCAGCTGGGTCTGATTAAACCCAGGCTGTCAGTCTCTGAAAAGTACTAGCTGGGAGAGACAGGATAAGAGTGTCGCCGATCTTGACACAAAGTATCCTATGTGCCTGTACACACACTTTCACCTTGTGGAAGGTCTGTATTTGCACTGCATTTTGTTATTATTGAACTTATACTGCTGTCATTAGCTATTTTTGTTGTTGTTTAGAAAGAAAACTGCCTTTATTTTATACACGATTTTTCTTTAAGATACTTTTGCTGTCCTGACACTTACTCTGTGGGAACCTGTCAAAGTTCAAAAAAAGCTACTGTATATTACATTTGTGCAATGGAATCTTTATATGAAAGGAGGAATAATTTATTGCATTACCCATTTTTTTATATTAGTGATTGATTTTACATTCCCCCAATTATACCTTATACATTCCTTACATCTTCTTTCCTTGATATTTGTATTGGCATTTCTTGATTTTATAGAGGTCTGATATACTGTATTTGATATACTGCTTAAAATGACTTGAAACCAGCAAGGCACCTGTGCAGTTCAGATAACCTACTCTTTAATGCAAAATCCAGACCTCCCATTAAATAACAACAAAATAGCCTAGAATTAGAATTATAGTAGCTTTAAATTTAAAACTGCTACTCTGAGACACGTGGTACAGAAGACTTTCTCATAAACAGTTCCAGTTTATTGCTGTAACCTTGTCATAACAGTTGAATGGCGGCACATTCATTTCACCTCATCTTTCTCTAACATAGACTGCTACAACTTCCTCTATCACTGCCAGAATGGCCACTGTATTTCCTGTTCCTGTTTTTTTTATTCACTTTTCAGTACCAACAACTTTATACTTCACAGTTCAACTTAGGACGCACTGCCATCTAGTGGCCAAACTAACTATACATTAATATTTAACAATTCCCATGTTGCCTCCTTACAACTGGCCTTAGAAATCTAGCCTTAACTGGTCAATGTGCATCATGAATGTATTTCATGCTTGAATCATGAAATGATTAGCTTTGGCCCTCCAGAAGCTTTAAATCCACAGCTATCATAATGCTTTGCTTATGGTTGGGTAACCAAGGTTTGACAACCCTGTACCAAACCTGCTGCAGAGGTCTCTGGGATGAATGTTTTTCTTCAGCAGCCCTTTCATTATCTATTCAAGTAGATTCATCTAAACAGCACATTATTTGAGAACAGGTTGCGGTAATGTCCAGCTTACAAATATGGCATTTTTCAATATATCTTCTGCTATCAGCTTTACATACTGCCAGTCTTTTCCTTATCTATAGCAACATAACTGTAAGAGGCAAGCTTCCTACAGCAACTAAATTATTCCCCAAATTACCAAAACACTTGTTTTCGTAGCCTGCCAGAGCTAAATGTTACAAACATACTGAAGGGAGGAAATAATAAGAATGTATAAACACTGCTTCACCCTCCCTTTTTTTGTTTCTGGTCCCTCGGGCTTCCAAGCTCAGATTTATTAGAATTTATTTTCAATTATACAGCCAAGTGAAAGATGTTAGGAGCTTTCAGTCACGCATTCCTGCAGGGGCTCCCTTGTGTGACTGCCTATGCAAAGCACAAAGCAGGCAGAGAGGTGAGGCAACAATCCCCCGAATGATAAAGGCTACATTGAATTGAGTTGTCACAAGAGGCATCTTGCCTCCCGTTGTGCCCTTTAAGGTGCTGTGATTCATATCTTTACTCTACATGATTTCACCTGTATCCTGCCATCAGTACATGGCTGAGAGAAAGCCTATTGAACCAGTTATAAAGGCTTGGGTAATTCAGGGGAGAAATAAATGTTTCTGTTCTCAAGCACTTTTTGTTAAAAAAAAATCAAGCAATAAATATTTTACAGTCAAAAATATGGTCATAATGGTATAGTGCAAGGCATGTGAAGAAAACATACAAATATTGTCTCCAATAATAATAAAAACAGATTGTCTCCAATAGTTTGCTGAAATATCAACCTTCTTTTTGACCCACTTCAGTCATGCTTCTGCATAGGTCACTCTATGTAAATGCTTTAATCAAGATTGTCAATAATAATCATGCTGCTAAGGACTAGGGACCCTATTTCATACTGATACATTTTGATCTCAAAAAATCTCTATTTGGTATCAATGGTGCTGCTTTATGATGGTTGTCATCCTATCTATGTGCAAATTCAGTTTAAGCATTTCTATCCGAACCTGGCCCCCTCCTTCCATTTACATTACTTTCAACAACGTTACCCTACATCCAGTCTCCCAAGTCATGTGGCTGGGGGTCCTTTTAGACTCTTCTCTTACTTTCTCAGCTCACATTGCATTTTGCCCCAGAACATGCCACTTCACTCAAAGGAACATTGAAAAAAATGTCCCTTCCTCTGTCCTTTACTACTAAAATGCTGGTCTAGTCCCCCATTATTTCCAATATAGACTTCCGCAATATATTACCAAATGCAATGCAATATGTTCCCTACCACTAATTATTTCTGTCTGTCTCCCTAATAGATTGTAAGCTATTCAGTTCAAGGGCAGCATCTGAACTGTGCTTTATTTATTTTTACTGTTTAATTTTAAAATGACTATACCCCTGTTTGTGTTTATGCCCTGTAAAGCATTGCATACATTTGTGGTGCTATATTAATACATGCAAAAACAAATTAGATGTAAATGACAAACAAGGAATTCAATACTAATTAGATGTGCACTGTAAGTCTGGGTTACACATATCATATCTGGTTTTCATAGTAATGTTGTGTAAGGCAAAACAAAACATAATACAATAGCCACAAGCATTCAACGAAGTGGTCTGCCCCTGTCAACCGGGGCTATTGCAATTCGAATTATTTTTTTCTAAAAGAACGTGCCTAAATGTCTCCAGACCCAATACCTATATAGGTAGAGGATTTATTATCCAGAATGTTTGGAACCTGGGTTTCTTTCCAGATAAGGGATCTTTCCATAATTTGGATTCTGCTACAAATCATTTAAACGTTAAATAAACCCAACAGTTGTGCCACCAATATGGATCCATGCAGCTTAGCAAGGATTAAGTACAAGGTACTTTTTCATTAGAAAAAAGAAATCATTTTTAAAAATGATAAATATTTGCTTAAAACAGACTATATGGGAGATGACTTTCCTGTAATTCATGTCTTATTGTATAATGGGCTTCCAGATAAGGGATGCTATACCTATACTAGGACTGTGCGCTACAAGAGCTAAAAAGGTGAGTATACAAAAAAAAAGCTGTAACAGAGAGGACCTGCAGTGCTGTTTTTCCCCTTCTGATTTGTGAACAGAAGGTTTTCTATTAGCATGCATCCAACTAACATTAATGTTATATGTGGAGGAATGCCACAATATTTCATGCTTAATAACACATTTGCTTACAGACAGGGCAGTGATACACATTGTAATCACATTTCTCCAGTCATCAGGACAATGTGAGCAATACCTTCTCAAGCACTTGCAGCTGCTTAATTTTTTACTAACCTTTTGTATTATTCATGGTCTGTTATTCAGAAACAGTTCTGCATCAGGCCTTCAATTGCAAGCCACTTTGTTGTGTTGGTTTAATATTTATGGGTACAGCATGATTCTATCTGTCCATCTCCTCCTCAATTTTGCCCCTGGACAACACGTCTAATTACACCAAGGGATGTCAAAAATGTATTCAGAGAAAAGCATACCCAAGAATAACTTATCCCTAGGGCTTTAGATGTCTCTTTCCTTCCTAACCATGAAACCAATGACATCACACTGAAAACTTATCTGACTAGAAAAAAAAAAAAAAAAAAAAATATATATATATATATATATATATATATAAAATATATATGTTTGTGATTTTTTTAGACAACTGTTGACATATTCGTTCAGATATATCTTGCATTCATCATTGCACAATAACTGATTCCACTCAAAACAACTGCATTGACGTACAACGCACAACAACATGTTTTCTAAAGTGAACAGGGTAGCCAAACTGATTTATAGGAACGAACAGATCTGCTGTGATAAACATTTGCCCAGAAGCTTAATACTGCTGTGAGAGTATTTTGGCACCAAGGGTGTTAGATCTTTCCAATTCCAACCTAATCAAAAATCCCACAAGCATTAAATAAAAATAAATAAAATAAAAACACATTTAGTGGCAGAGAGACACACAGCAGTTCAAAAGACACACTGTTTACCCCAAGATTTAGCTTATTATCCTTTATTGAAAAAGCAAGAATGATAAAAAAAGACATGAAAAGATCAGACCATTTTCTAGAAGACAGTACCTAGTCAATATGGTCCAGTTGTGTAAAATGCTTTTAAAGTATTTAAATGACGTAAATGTACAAACAAAGGCACTCAGCAATGAAAGTTCTTCACCTAGTTGAAGATGTAAATGGTTTGCTACATGATTGGGTGTCGTGTCAACCTGCTTCTATATTGTAGAACATAAGTGACCACAGAGTGATAATATTGACTGGATAAAGTTAAAAGAGTCTGGAAATGCAGTACACACTGGTCCATATGTTTTAAAAATCCCTGAATATACAGTAGGTGCTTTTAAGTACTCATCTGTGTCTATTACAGACACTTAAGGCTCTGATTTATTATTATTTTTGTAAATTTTTGAGCTTTTCATCTCACTTGCATTTTTTACAAACTTTTTTCCACAATTGTTTTTTTGTAACCTGCTTAGGTTTTAAGAATAGAGCTTATGAATGTCAACACTTGTAATATGGTGCCCGGTGAATGAATAGCATACGTCATCACTACAGTACAGGGAACTTATAGTACACACTTTAGTTATGAATAAACTAGAAGTCCACACCACCAATTAACTCAGGTCATCAGCACAGCTCTACATGAATGCTTTTACCCAAACCACCAGGCCACTCCTTCTTGTCTTACCACAACCCTTTATTATACTGGGAAACAATTAATTGAGTTTACCACAAAAGACTAGGGATGTAGCGAACTGTTCGCCGGCGAACTAGTTCGCGCGAACTTCGACTGTTCGCGTCCGCCGCAAGTTCGCGAACGTCGCGCGACGTTCGCCAATAGGCGTTCGCGTCAAAATCGTTCGACCATTCGGTCGCTAAAATCGAAAGATTTTCGTTCGATTCGAACGAAAATCGTTCGATCGAACGATTAAAATCCTTCGATCATTCTAATCGAACGATTTTCGGATGTTCGAAGTTCGCGAACAGTTCGCGAACTGTTCGCATTTTTTGCCGGTGTTCGCGAACGGCGTTCGCAAACACATACTCGGCGGTTCGCTACATCCCTACAAAAGACTAACAATAGCATTTAATTTTCAGTGTAACTACAGGCATGGGACCTGTTATGCAGAATGCTCTGGACCTGGGGTTTTCTGAATAACTGATATTTCTGTAATTTTGATCTTCATACCTTAAGTCTACCATGTAAACATTAAATAGACACAATAGGCTGGCTTTACTCCCAATAAGGATGCATTATATCTTAGTTTGGATCAAGTACCAGGTCATTTTATTATTACAGAGAAAAAGGAAATCATTTTAAAAATCTGGATTATAAAATGGAGTCTATGGGAGACAGGCTTTCCATAATTCAGAGCTTTCTGGATAACAGGTTTACAAATAATGATCCCATACCTGTACTATAATAATAATATCTCCCAATAACTCTACAACTATTAAAGGAGAACTAAACCCTAAAATGAAATATGGCTAAAAATTTCATATTTTATAAACTGAACTTATTCAACCAGCCTAAAGATTCAGCATCTCTATAGTAGTAATGATCCAGGCCTTCAAAGTTGTCACTGGAGTTTCCCATTATGGATATTGTTAGGAGTAACTATGACATGAAAATGTTCGGTGTGCTTTAAGCAGCTATTGAGAAGTTTAGGGCTCGTTGCAAATCACCAAGCAGAAAATTAGGATTGTCTGTCATCTAAGTTGATGCTACAGGGCTGATTATAATATTCCAATGCAAAGAGTGTTGGTTTCTGAGCTGCCATATACCAATAACTTGAATTATTTACTATAGAAATGAAAAGAAGTAAAACCCCTCTCTATTCAATTGACCACCAATTGAATAGAGAGGGGTTTTACTTCTTTTCATTTCTATAACACATTATTTTGGTAATCACACCTCTTTCGTTCGGAAAACGTATTGCTTTTTTAGGAAGGCACACTGAACAATTCTTTCTTTATAAATTTGAATTATTTACTAATCAATCTTATATCATGACATTAACATTATATCTATATAGTATATTTGACTTTTGTCCTTAAACTCAGTAAGTGACAGCAGAACAGAGCATGTGCAGTGAATGAGCAGAAAAGAAGATGGGGAGCTATTGGGGCACCTTTGGAGACACAGATCTTCCCTTCTAAAGGGCTGTGGTTGCCTTTGGGCTGGTACAGAAGCACAAAACATAATGTACAACATTTCTAGCCTACTTCTTTAGGTAAGCTTTAATTCTCCTTTAAAGTTACTTTATTCTATTCTATTCATTATATTCAAATCATACTTTCATTATTTTGTTTTGTAAATAAATCCATAAAGAACCCCCATTATTTTTAATCTATAATTTTGTATGTTTCTAAATATAGTAATGCCTTAAATAAATTAGTTTATTCACATTCTTTACTTTTCTATATATATCTGTTTCATGAAACTCATTCAAGCCATTGTTAATAATAGGCACAGGTGCTATAGTTATTGTGAACATTTATTTTACCCTGAACCCATAACAAAAATAATTAACTGTAAATAACACTTGTGAGTCTTTCACCAGCATGAAACAAAAGCAGGTGATGTGTACAGAACACCAGCTGTTTTCTGAATATGAAAAAACAACACACAAGCATGATAATATGGGATATCCTTCCTGCAGGTTGATGGTGGTTGTTCAATAATTATCAAAACATGGCTCACATGGGTACCACAAAAATACCAGTGGCAATCAGAATAAAAAAGTTGAATGAAGAGGAGGATAAATAGTTTGGACAATGGCTGCAGTGCCAATGGACCAGCAGAAAACATTGGACTAAAAACCCAAACAATATCAACAATATCAGCATTTTGCTAGAACTAGATGTCTTCATACATCACATCTAGGGGCACATTTACTTAAGGTCGAATATTGAGGGTTAATTAACCCTCGATATTCGACCATCAAAGTAAAATCCTTCGACTTCGAATATCGAAGTCGAAGGATTTACCGCATTTAGTACTATCAAAGGAAAAATCGATTTGATTCGAAGGATTTTAATCCATCGATCGAACGATTTTCCTTCGATCAAAAAAAGCTAGGAAAGCCTATGGGGACCTTCCCCATAGGCTAACATTGATGCTCGTTAAGTTTTAGGTGGCGAAGTAGGTGGTCGAAGTTTTTTTTAAAGAGACAGTACTTCGACTATCGAATGGTCCAATAGTCAAATGATTTTTAGTTTGAATCGCTCAATTCAAAGTCGAAGTCGTAGTTGAAGGTCGAAGTAGCCAATTTGATGGTCGAAGTAGCCAAAAAAATACTTTGAAATTCAAAGTATTTTTTATTCTAATCCTTCACTCGAGCTAAGTAAATGTGACCCCTAATGTCGTTAACAATAGTCAATGCAGAACTAATGGGACTAAATTAGAACATTAATTTACCCAGCAGTGCATGGCAGCCCTATACATGAGAAGGCAGTAAGTGCAGGGCTCCATGTGCACCTTGCAGGTGCTCCTACATCCCCACAATGAATGAATGATGCCATTTGGGGTCATGCATTTGAATGCTCATATGCAAGACCAGCCACATGCACGACCCTTCAGGACAGCACTAGCTGTAACTACCAGGGACAAAGTGCACTGGGGACAAAAACTTGGTACTCTGCACCTGTATCTTACACTATACATGTTAACCTTTCTTAGTCAATGGGGCAGATTTACTAAAGGGTGAAGTAGCTAATGCTAGTGACTTTATGCCAATAATCACATCCGCAGGGACATCGCCAATTTACAGCTGCAGATAAAAGGGACAGCCGATAACATTCATTCACACTCTATCGCCAGGCGTCATTTTTCTCAGGTGAATGCTCATTGCTCTGCAAATTCAGATTTTACTGAACGTTACCTCTTTTGCTAGAGTTGACTTTGTCACCTCAGACCAGGCGAACTGCTAAAATGAAGCTAGATCGTCCACAATGTTATGTTAAAAATACTTCGAAATTCGACCGTCGAATTGAAATACTTAAACTTTGAATATCGAAGTTGAAGTTTTTTAAAATCAAATTTGGGTATCCTGCGGTCGAAGTAAAATCGATTAAAAGGATTTCAGCGATCGATCGAACGATTATACTTCAACTTCCAAAAACTTCGAAAAATGTTGTAGAAGTCCCCATAGGCTAACATAGCACTTTGGCAGGTTTAATTTGGCGAAGTATTGAAGTCGAAGTTTTTTTAAAGAGACAGTACTTCGATTATTGAATGGCCGAAAATTTGATTTTACTTTGAATCGCATTCGAAGTCGAAGTTGTAGTATCCTATTCGATGGTCGAAGTATCCAAAAAAATTACTTTGAATTTCGATTTTTTTTTTTTTTACTTCAAAAATTCCCTCGATTTCACTTCGACCCTTGATAAATCTGCCCCTTTATCTTGTCTGCCGAAAATGCATTAAAGTTCAAAAAACACTGGCGATTTTTCCTTTTTTTTAAGTGGGATTGCCTGCAAAAGTCCTGAATTAAACTTTTTTTGGTTAACATTTTTTCCTAGTTCCCTAGAAGACCATGGAACATTCATTTTACGGTGGGCTCATGTCTAGGGCATTATATGATCTCTTTTGTCTTTAAGGTTCCTTGGACATTTGTAACAAAAGTGGCCACTTCAAGCACCAACGCTAGCGAAAAGTCACCAGCATTCGATTGCCCAACGCAACTTCGCATTTTAGTGAAGTAGCGTAGTGGTAACGAATTTGCGCCTGGCGAAGTGGTGCAAAATGGTTGCTGACAACAATTCACCCTTTAGTAAATCTGCCCCAATTACAGTTTTAAGTTTATAGAGAATATTATCAATATTAAACCATTCCAGTTTACTAAAAATTAACTCTACAACACTAATTCCCAGTGGTTTCATTTGTAACGTCAGTGGCTGAAACTGATTAGTTTACAAATTACTGCACAATAAACACACAATACCATATAATACACAACAATTGATTTAAAGGCACTGACACATGTCAGAGTTAATTGCTAATGAAATGGATGTGACCTGAGCCTTTGGGTAAATATGAATTACTGCATTTGATCTTAATACTTCTGTGATCCATCTCTGCAAATTTAATGTGGCTGCATGATATTTATAGCAAGATTGAGTGCTATTAATGCTTGGATCCTATTATACTAATAATTCTTCACATTTGTTTCTATTAAAGCACTTATTTTCTTTACAATATAAAGCCTAAAAGATGTTGTTTTGTACCTTTACAGTATTCTTATAGCAAAAACAACACATGCCGCTAAATAAAAAGTATTAATACTATGATATCATAATAATATCATACTGGTGTGAATTCCATGTAAAAAATAAACACTGACTCAGAGTAAAGATTCAGTGCAATAGGTTTATGCTTGGCTTTACACAGCAGACAATGTTTTTCTTACAATATATTGGTGCAGCCCCTCTTTGAAATGTGTCTGAACCTTCACAGAATGACTGACTCAGTTTGTGCCAAGTGAAGCAGAGAGTTGACACCAGTGGGAGGGGAATCTGCATTGGAACATGACAAGATGCAGTTTTATGTGGCAGTACTGTCTCTGTCTGCAATTATAATGCAATTTTAAACAAGGCATAGCTATACTGGAGCCTCCAACTGAGTGACAGCCTAATGCACCCTCTGCAGAGGGCACAATGAGACAAAAGAACAGAGAGGATGCATTCTTTACTTTACTTTTTATTTTTTATTTTGCTGTTGAAAACTGAGAAATGGATAAATGGAAATTAACTAACATGGAATAATCTACTTGTGGCTCTTTATCTTTTGCTAAACTACACTTCACAGTATCACAAGCTGGTTTGCTTCTAGATTATCTCTGACAATTGTGGACTGGAACTGAAGAACAACTGAATAAGCATTAGATTGTTTAAATGGGCATCCTACCTGCAGAGCTCTGGCTCTTACAGAGCGACATCTTTTTACATTGACCTGGCAGTATTTTTATTGGACTTTATAGTTATTATACTATGTCAAGTTTAAAGGGATACTGTCATGGGAAAAAAATTTTTTCAAAATGAATCAGTTAATAGTGCTTCTCCAGCAGAATTCTGCACTGAAATCCATTTCTCAAAAGAGCAAACAGATTTTTTTATATTCAATTTTGAAATCTGACATGGGGCTAGACATATTGTCAATTTCCCAGCTGCCCCAAGTCATGTGACTTGTGCTCTGATAAACTTCAAGCACTCTTTACTGCTGTACTGCAAGTTGGAGTGATATCACCCCCTCCCTTTTCCCCCCAGCAGCCAAACAAAAGAACAATGGGAAGGTAACCAGATAACAGCTCCCTAACACAAGATAGCAGCTGCCTGGTAGATCTAAGAACAACACTCAATAGTAAAAACCCATGTCTCACTGAGACACATTCAGTTACATTGAGAAGGAAAAACAGCAGCCTGCCAGAAAGCATTTCTCTCCTAAAGTGCAGGCACAAGTCACATGACCAGGGGCAGCTGGGAAATTGACAAAATGTCTAGCCCCATGTCAGATTTCAAAATTGAATATAAAAAAATCTGTTTGCTCTTTTGAGAAATGGATTTCAGTGCAGAAGTCTGCTGGAGCAGCACTATTAACTGCTGCGTTTTGAAAAAAAACATGTTTTCCGATGACAGGATCCCTTTAATGAAAATGACTGGGAGTCAAACAATTTGTTTATATATAAATAAAGTCGCAAATATAAAACAGAGAAGGCCCCACCCTCAACTGTCAAGTAAAAAAAAATGATGTTCAATTATGAATGTAATTGCTCTTTACAAGCTCTTTCATCATCATTTTAAGATACTTAGTACAGCAGGGATGATTGCCAGCAAGACCTGGTACCTGAGATTGGGAGCCCATGGGTAAGTGACTACAGCTTAACAGCAGCATAAAGACAAAATCAATTGTGTCAATTTGCTGCATGCTGCTGTGCATTGCTATTTAATACATACAAGCTGCCTGTCCTTACATGCCTGGCTAATCAGCCAATCTTTGCTTGTTAGCCCCACACTTCTACTGTAACTCAACAGAAGACCATTAGTATATAAAATGTAAACCCAATTGCTTTATTTTTTATTAAGTCAAAGCATTAGCTGTGATGTACTGTTACATAAACTTACTTGGATCATTATTTCCACATATTGAAAAGGAAAAATGTAACTCCAGGTCCAACTGAAGAACATGTACCATTCCAAAATGTTCATTTATGTAGAAGTATTTGAAACTAGCAGCATCACTCAAGCCTGAATTTCAAACAACCTGACAATATTTGCCTACATCTGGTTTGTAATTGCCTGGTAAGGGATATTGGATGGAGGTTTTACTGTGTTCTATAATGAATAATCATCAGTCTTCCGTACCACATAATATGCAGTGGAGCCTAATGCTTTTTCAGTGTATTAGAGGAGAACCAAAGAAGTATGGTAGAAATACTGCAAATGAGATTTTGAGGTTCTGTGCCAGACCAAGGCAACCAGAGCCCTTTAGCAGTGAAGATCTGTGCCTCTGAATGTGTCTCCATTTACACCCCATCTGCTGTTCTGCAGATTCCCAGCTCATGCTCTGTACATCTGTCATATGTGCATAGCGACTGACAATTTACTGTACAGTATATAGTATGTACCATATAAAAAACCACCTGATACAAAGTTAATTAGCAATGAACTTATCACATGACAGTGCAAAGCAATACATTTGACTGGTGAACCCCATTTTTTGCTTGATGATTTGAGACAACTTCTAAGTTTAGCTTCCAAACTCCAGCCCAGAGCATACTGAGCATGTGCAGCATTACTAACAAGCCTAACATTATGGTGAGCTCCTGTGCACAACTTTAAAGGAAATTATTACAACTCACTACTGCTGTACCTTATGGCTGGCACAGTTGATTCAGTATATAGAATACAGCATAGCATAGCCATATTTGTTTATATGGTTTATTTTTATTACAATAAAGGTTATTTTAGTTTCCTTTATAATAGTACTGTATCCAGTGGCAAATTTATTTCCCACAAATGTCAGTAGAATGAAATGAAATAAAAGAAAAATAATTTTATCGCCTAATTGAGGAATACAGACTATGCAAAGCATTTTGACATAATTTTTTTAAACATTTTTTAGCTTTAATATTAGTCGAGGACAGAGCTCAGATTGGATTCACCAGTGGCATACACTATGCCACAAAATATAATATGGTACCCTCGCATTCTACCCATTTGTATGTGTTTTTTTCCCCAAACATTTAAATGCACCACATCATAAATTATTGTTTTATACAAGAAAATAAATTCAAGAATGCAAAAACTGGCTTTTGGAAAGCATGACCCTTTATTAATTTTCTCAGGTCACTTAAGTAAAAGCGGTCAAGGGAGTAATGCTGCTTGTCTAGGACATTTATACTGGAATGTTCCCATGATTTTAGCTGTGTGATCCAAAGCTCCACAGAGCCAAAGATGAGAAGCACTTAACTCTCTGTGAAGTCTTTATGAACACACAGCTGAAAACTTAAAAGAAAATAATTCAGGCTGGTACATTGTAGAGGGTACAAATCAAGAGCTGACTGTGACAAAGTTACCGATGAATAAATAGTGAGACCAGTGTGCCACATTCAGCAAAGTGAGGAATAAAATATTCTGTCTTATTGAACTTTTTAGCGCTGCCTTCCTGCTATACTTTAAAAGAAACAATAAAGTTGAAATCCATCTATTATGCTACTGAATGTCCCTTCATCAGGTATAGATGTAATACGCTGTAATAGTATGACAGATATTAATTTAAAAGGTGCATTATGTGATGTTTTAAGGCAGTCTGATATATATGAAATATAGACCATGCATGTCTAACCAAACCTTACCAATGCACCTATTGCAAAAAACAATTAGTAAAAAAAAAATCTGAAAATAAAACTATCTAGGTTTAAGGTGTTCGTTAAAAAAAATCCAATTGTTATATACTAAACTAACATCAGGTGTAATCAGAATACAATCTGGGACTTAAATTAATATTGAAACAAGCATCATTCAAGTTTACTATAGGCCTATGGCATCTTGTGAACATAGAGTGAACATACAGTGCTGCAAAATATGTTGGCACTCTATAAATACATGTTAATAATAGAGTGATAAGAGTGCATCTTAATTGCATACCTTCAGCCAATGAGTGGTGGACTGCATTTTATATGTAAATGTGTGTCCTTGTGAATCTGCTATTGGAAGCCATTGGAGACTAGACATGACAGCCTCTAAATAAGTTTAAGAGGGGAATTCTGAATAGAAAGCTAAACATACAGTATTAATATGCTACATGCTGAAGACAGGTCCTTTTGATTTAGCTGGAATGGGAAGAGTAATATTTATGGACATTAAGGCCAAGTGATCAGTGATGCCTGCAAATAATGGGAAATGTAACAGTGGCGATTGGTCTTGCTGTTTTCTGATTGGATATGGTCAATGTAAAGGCTACAAATTAGAAAATACATTTAGGTTATGTGACCACTTGCCAGCTGTTTTATTTTTTTTTTAAATCATATGTTTTTGCATATATTTTGCAGTAAATTTACAGGACAGCACAGACATTTACATTAAGCTATGTATACATCTATACTTATATGTATGTATATTTAATACAATAGGAACTAAAACATTAGTGCAAATCTACCATGGGTTGCTTAATTGTATAGAGACCAGAGAGTAGATTAACCTGGAAGTTTTTGTGTACAGAGTATAATGGCCCCTTTGCCTGGATCCAAGCACAGGAGAGAAAAGCATGAGAAAATTGATCAGTATGGTTAGCAGGAGGATCAGACATGTTCCAGCCCAAGGGATGCTCTTTTGTGGCCCTTACCACTTCTGCACTTCTTTCTGTACCTGTAGTAAATGAGCCCTATACTATTTTCAAAAATATTTATATACAACATAGTAAAAAAAGGAATCTGAAATTGAAAAAGCATTGCTCATGTATAACTTATATCACCCCATTTAAGTCATCTGTGCACTGCAATAACCATTAATAAATTAAATTAACAAGAAAACATTGCTAAGTCTCAAATACAGTAACTGGATTAGTAAAACATAAAACGAGTGTGTGTAATGTTTGTGGATAAGTAGACCTGGGAAGGTAGACTTCCCTGATCTAAGCTTGCACAAAATAAAATTTAAATAAAGCCAGTAGTCTGCAGGATAGAAAGGTTAGCAGGGTTTTTTGCATGCATAATGAATTTTATATTCTACATCATCTGCAGATCCTGCTGCTACTGTGCCATAATGCTGTGCTGCCCATCTTGTGCATGTGCTGTCTGTATATTAAAAGTGAGTTATGTGAACATCACTGTGTGCTGTTTTCTCTGTTGAGTAAGGAATCTGCCATTAATTGTATAATTTGTGTGCATGTCTATGCTTTTTGGGGAGATCTACACTGCTGCTGGACAGATTTACTGTACGGCAGAATAACTGGCAGCCTTTCTAATCCCCAGCAATTTATATGCTACAAAGCATGTCAGAGCTCTGAGCTGGAAATCTCTTTTTACTCTCAATAGCGCTCTTTAGATCTCTGTTTTAAAGTTTAACCACTTCAATGCCTAAGGCAAACCAAATGTGACAGATAAAATATTTTTTTAGTAAACTATTCAGAAGCATATAGGCATATAAAAAAATGGAGTTCTGCCCTCTGTTTATTTATTATGAAACCCCTCTGTAAGCATGACATATTTAAGCATATTAGAAATTCTTCCAACACTGGAAGAGGTTAACAGAAAGAGACATCAATGGTATGGGGCTATAAATGTGTTCTAGATGTTATAACTCATGGGGGAATTTAATTCTGTTCATTCCTATTCCTTGGAACAGATTATGAGCTAAAATATTTAGCCAAGATACAACCATACAGCCACACAGCCACCCCACACAGGTAGATTTTTCAAATGCAAAATAAGTGTTTTACCAGATCCTAAAATAAACACGAATTGTGCCATCAAATTCACATTACAGACTGCAATTTAAAATTCTGTACGTGATCCTGCAGCAATGTGATTTTTTGCTTCCTCCGGCTGATTTTAACACACTAATGTGTTTACAAAATTCCCCGTACAAAATTAATGTAAAAACATTTGTTTTACAAATCATAATGTAATAACAAAATGTCTTGTGTTTATGCATATGTTTTGAATTATAAGTGCTCTGTATTTTTTTCCATTGAGCTGTTTCACTGTAATGGAGCTTATTTTAGTGAAGGCATGTACAATTCCAAAACATATTTTATTGAAGTCCATGCTAAATCCAGTAAAAGAAAAAATATATTGCATTTTAGAGCTGGGATTCAGAACTGTTTACTCTCATTGTTTAGAACAAGGATTCCTAAATAGAGCACTTTGCTGTTACAACCCATAAAACTTTGCATTCGCTATATAGTAATAAAATGTCATCCTCTTCTCTCAATAATGATTCATACAGGTGGGTCCAATCACATTGGTCATTCAACTGCAAACACAATTGTCATGTTTGCTACCCACAATGCCACGTATTACCCATAATTCCAGCATTGTATGCATGCAATGTCCTTAACAATTTTTTCTGACTATGCATGATGATGCTGTCTAATAAGAACACTCTCTTTCTTATTTGTTAGTCTGTAGCTTCAAGGTTACCCTGCATAAGAGGCATTGTGCAAATGCAAGTGTGATAGGAAGTGCAAGGAGCAGTTTTAGACTCAAGTCCTTTAATAAATTGTATTTTTCATACAAAAACTGCACCAACAATTGCCTACAGCTGCACAACCACATCAGCAATTATCATTATAAACAACCTATAGCATTTCTAGTTCATGAGCAGAACTCATGAGAATTAAAAAGAAATGGATATACAATGCATTTCCTTTGTAAAAACATTCTTATTCAGGGGATACAAAAATAGTTACTGAACAATAATGTTCAAAAACAGACAAATGTGCGGCTTAGTACATTAAAGGAGTGTCATAGCTAGTTGCCACAAATCAAATGCATGAACAAAAGCAGCAGTGAAAAGGTGATACCTTCAAAGGGGACCCGTCATCCAAAAAAATGATTCCAAATACTATTTTATCATGTTAGTCAAGCAAAATGAACTTTAATTACACTGTATAAATTATTTGCATCTTGTTTCCATCAGTCCGGGAACTCAGAATTTTAGCAAGCAGCCATTTTGTGGACACTGTTATTAAGGCAAGCCTTGTATGATCTCAAAATCTTGTTTGTGCACCAGAATTAAGGACTTAATGTCCATCCCCATGCACTGGTTACACAATTAAATAGTTAAGAATGTAGGGAGAGCAGTGACATTTAGGAAGTGCTGAATGGAAAGTGAAAGTTATTGCTCGCCCCCCCTCTATGCCTATAGAGGAGGGGCAGGCAATATTTGATTGACAGCTGATATTTTTAAATGAGTTTACAACAGCTATGAATGCTTTAATAAAAAAAAGAAATTGAATTTCATATTTAATTTGAAAAGGACTTTTATTATACAGTTTTTTATGTCTGGGTGACGGGTCCACTTTAAGGTGAACTCTGCCTGTGTTTTGTGGAACATTCCAATGTTAGCCCCTCAAAGAAATTCATTATACAGATCTTGAACTACAGTATAACTTTCAGATATTCCCTTAGAGGGTATCAGTGTTATATGTTGCTCACCTGTTCTATAGTAAATCTGCAATGTGTGCTGCCCTTTCTTTTATACAATTAGTATTAGAATTAGTCCTGGGTGTATGGTATCATCTACACAATGTAAAGAATATGTGCTCATCTTTTCTTTTCTCTTTTGAGCCACTGGGGGCCTTTGGTGTTCTTTGCTCACAAAAGTTCTCACAATGGTAGGTTCATTCTGCTCCCATCACTGTCCCCTCCTTCAGTCTCATTAATGCCAGATGTCTGTGATCTCATCATTAAGGGCCTATTTAAGTCAGTCCAGTCCTGCATCACATTGTTTGATCAATAAGGTTTGCCTGGTAATCTTGGTCCCACTCTATCCTTGTTCCTTGGATCTTTGCTTTGTTGCATTGTTTCTAATAATTGACCTCTGGATTAAGACTTGGGGTATATTTATCAAAAAGTGATGTTAGAAATCGCCACAGTCCTCTGAGTCTTGTAGCCGAGGAAATATATTCCAGATTCTTGTGATCCGTTAAGATGGTAGTAGGCTCTTCAGTTCCCTCAAGCAGACGACGCCACTCCTCCAGTGCAAGCTTAACAGCCAAAAGTTCACGATAACCCACATCATAATTCCTCTCTGCAGGAGACAGTTTGTGAGAGAAAGAGGCACAAGGATGAAGAGTCCCTTGGAATGCTGCATGCTGAGATAAGATGGCCCTAACTCCCACCTCCGTAGCATCGACCTCCAGAATAAAGGGCCGGACAGGATCAGGATGAAAAAGGATTGGAGCACAACTAAACAATCTTTTAAGAGTCAAAAACGCCTCCTGTGCTTGAGGGGTCCAAGAAATTTTACAAGGTTTCTTCGTAAGAGCTGTAATAGGTGCCACTGTCTGGGAAAAATTCTTGATGAACTTGCGGGAAAAGTTGGCAAAACCCAAGAAACATTGAATGGCTTTCAAAGTCGTAGGAACACGCCAATTAAGAACAGTGGAAACCTTAGCAGGATCCATCTCAAATCCTGAGGGAGAAATCACGTATCCCAGGAAGGAGATCGGAGACTTGTGAAACTCACACTTTTCAAGCTTGGCATAAAGGCAATTCTCCCTTAATTTGAGAAGAACTTGTTTTACTTGGAAACGTGATCAGAAATTGAAGAAGAATAAACCAGAATTTCATCCGAATAGTCTATGACACAAGTTTGTAAAAAGTCAAGAAGGACGTCATTGATGAAATCTTGAAAGACAGTGGGCATGTTGCATAAGCCGAACGGCATGACCAAATACTCATAATGGCCATCCCAGGTGTTGAAGGCCGTCTTTCACTCATCGCCTCAGCAGATGCGAATAAGGTTGTATGCACCCCATAAGTCTAACTTAGTAAAGACTTTAGCTCCTCTGGTATCAGAGGTAACAGACATCAATTCTTTATCATTATTTTGTTCAAGGCATGATTTCAGCATTTCTCTTCTCAAACACATTGGTGAAATTCTTGTAGGCATCAGGAAGAAGTGGATTGGACACTGGAAGTAAAGATGAGGTGGCCACAGGAATAACAGAAGAGGAAATCTAATAGGAGCGGCAAAACGGACTCCAGGCCGTAAATTCCCCAGAAGACCAGTCAATGGAAGGATTATGGAGTTGAAGCCAAGGAAACCCTAAAATGATAGGAGTCTCAGGACAATCAATGAGCAGGAAGGACATCTCCTCTACATGAAGACTGTCCACTCAGATTAGTACTGGAGCAGTAGCAGAAGAAAGAACACCGGGCGAAATTGGTCTGCCATCCACAGCACGGGCATAAAGAGGACTCTTGACTTAAACCACAGGACCTGGCAAAAACATTATCAATAAAATTTCCTGCCGCTCCTGAATCCAAAAAGAATTGACAGGAAAACGTGCCAGACAGGGTGGACAGGGAAGCGGGGAGAAACATTAGAGATCTGTAGGTAACTGTGAGTGCAGAAATCTTGTCTAGGTGAGACTCCCCCCTCACACCTAGGCTGGAGCATTTCCCTGATTCTGAGGTCTGGTAGGACAGGACAGGCAGATGTCCAGCAAGGCCGCAATACAAACAGAGACCAGCATTTCTCCTACGGGTTCTCTCCTCGGAAGTTAAGCGTGTAGCTCTAATCTGCAGAGGTTCATCGCAAACCGGTGGTGTGGGAGCCAGAGTAGGAGGAAACTCAGACCTCACAAAGGTTGCAACCAAAGGTTTGCAGGCACGAAACTTAAGCAAAGTCTTCTCTCTCATCCTGTAATCTATCTTGACAATGAAGATGACAAATTCTTCAATGGAAGTGGGTAGATCCCGAGTAACCAGCTCATCCTTTAGATCCTCACAAAGCCCCCTCCAGAAGGCTACAATAAGTGCATTGTTGTTCCAAGACACCTCTGCAGCCAGAATCCTGAAGTTAATGGCAAATTTGGAGGCTGTATCGGATCCTTGATAGATTTTCACAAGCCAATATGAGGCATTCAGTTTCTGACCCGGAACATCAAAATTTGACAAAAAGTGGAAAGAAAGGCCATAGGGGATCATCTCTGTCCAATAACAGAGAAGCCCAAGCAAGGGCCTTCCCCTTCAGAAGAGTGATAATGTAGGAAACCTTAGACCTTTCAGTCATAAATTGGTCCGGTGCCAAATCAAACTGGATTTTGCATTGAGTCAGAAATCCACGACAAGCATCCGGATCACCCCCAAAATGAACTGGAGCAGGAATCATGGGTACCTTAGCAGGTGCAGGCGGAGAAGAATGACCCAGTAATTTGAAGTGACGGGATGTGATGTGGTGCAATGCTTGAGCAAGATGTGCCTGTTGAGCCTCCTGGCTGTCCAGACGCTTCATCATAAGGTCAAAAAAGTCCTCGATAGTCGGGGAAGCAGCAGCCTGGGAAGGTTCCATACTGGCCCAAGCTAACTGTAATGATCACGTTATCAGGAACCTTGTTCAGCAATACCTTTGGACACACAGGTGGGGCCCCGGGCTTTCTGCTGCGGAAGCCAACAAGGAAGTGCGTAACAAGTCCGTAAGTGAGGTACCGATAGGGATTAGAGAAGACGCGGTCAAAGTCAGACAAATAGTTCAAGGCAGGTGGCAGAAATCGTAGTCAAGTGTCGGGCAGAAGTCAAAACCAGGAATTCAACTCACAAACAAATACTTCGGTAGGAACAGTAAAACTGGAACCAGCTTGGGCACTCACAAAATGGAGGACTGGGCTTTTAAAGATGTTTTTGATGCCAAGATTCGAACCCAGAGCCTCTTTGTGATGTAACGGCGTTTGGCCAGTCTTCCATTGCTACCATTAAATCATCTTGTTGAACATCACATGGCTTCCTTTTTTGTTTTACCAAGCAACATGCATAACCTGAATTACACAGCACATAGCTTCCCTCCTACAAGCCTTTAATCTGAGGTACTTCCTGACAGTACCAATGATAATTTTTTCCTATTGAGCTTTGTTAATATATGTTTAGCAAACACATGGCCACTCAACTGTAAAAAAGGGCATTATTTCACTATGAAATAGTAATTCCTGTTGATTTTTATTCCATTAGCATTAAACATTAATGATTGATTAAATTAAATTATTATATCAATCAAAATATGTTGAGTATGTCCAAAATGTTCATAATATCATCAGCCATCATAATTAAATAAATCCTATTAATCCAGAAAACTTCAAAAATAACTTTAAATAAAGTAAAAATATACAAACAGAAATAAACAAAAAGTGAAGATCAAACTAACCAACTAGAAAACTCTAAGCACAAGCTGTATTCTAAGAGTAGAGCCATATTTATGGTTGGAAAATAATCAGTTTGTAAATAAAAATGGCAGCAAAGACAAACAAAAGGATCCCTAAAGGTTTGTGAAATGCAGCTACAGGAAAAATTCAGTGTTCTTTAAGAAGGAAAGTAATAGAACAGTTAATCTATATACAACTACCAATTTAGATTAATGGAAACCACAGATCTTAAAATAAATATCCGTTCTCACAGAGGAAATCTTTTTAACTAGCATACTCTTTGCTAAAAAATAGTGATTCAGTCAAGTACAGGTGGGAAAAATATTATGAAAGAATGAGGCTCTGAACCAGTAGGAAGGAAAAGTAGGAGGTGAAGATGTACAACTGAACAAGGTGACAAATGAAGGGAACAACCTCCCTATAAGCATATGAAGGCCAGCACAGTGATGAAAATCTGAAATGACTGGAACAGATGACACAAAGTAAGTAGCTTTATCAAATGACTGATTAGATTTTCCTCTGTAATAATAAGACTGTGTCTTGTACTTTATGCAGAATAAAGTATTGCTAATCGATACTGGTAGCAATACAATCTCTTGGTTTTTAAGGGTTACATTTGTCTTGTGTAGTAACTCCAGGTCCATACATGCACTAGAATAAATGTAGCCAAAAATGTGTAGCCCTTTTCTTGGTACACATAAAGTAGAGCATAGCTTGGCATGAAGCAGAACATGGTTACATGATGAACCTCTCTCAATGTTGTGTGGAAGAAAATAGAAGTCTTTTGGCACTACATCTCTCTTGCTGTCAGATGGACACCGTAGGTTCTTAACCATAAACACTGAGGTAGTACTCACGCAGTACTATTTTGGCATAGAAGTATATGGATAGCAGAAACATTCATTTACAGAGCAGAACATATGAATTCTGCTATTGAGACAGACTTGGATGGTTAGCAGTTCACCTCTCTGAGATACCCTTTAGTAGCCCAGATCTCCTAAAGGGAGACCTGAGTATCTTTCAAAACAGTTATCCCCGTCATTATTTTGGGGCAAATTCTGTTTTTTCCCACTAGGGGATTGAACTCTATGGGGCAAATTTACTAACCTCCGAAAATTTGCCAGCGACGGCTTAGCTCACAGCGCAACACTTCGCCAGGCGTAGATTCGCCAGGACAACTCTAATTCACTAAAATTCAAAGTTGTGTCCAGGGCATCGAACTCTGGCGAAGTTGCGCTAGCATTACTGCGCCAAGCAAAGCAAATTTGCACTAGCGTTGCCTAATTTGCATACGGTGGGAAGTTAAAGTTCACTGGACGTATATGTTGCAGCAAATACATTACACTACACAAGCCCGGGATACCTAAATAAAAGAAAATAGAGTTGTTATAGTGCCCTACACATAACCCCAGTGTATAGTTTATGTGCTATATGTTAGGAAATGTAGGGGGGAAGTGGGTTACCCCCAAAAAAATGTTAACGCTCTATTGCAGCCTATCACCCTGAAAAAAAGAAAAGACGCCATTGTTTTTTTCAACTAAATTTTGAGGAACTCCTATCTACTCTATTGCACTTCGCCTGGTCTGAGGTGACGAAGGCAAGTCTGGCGCAAGAGGTAATGTTGAGTAAAATCCGCATCTTAGTGAATTTGCATAGTTACGTCCATTCGCCAGAGTGCAAATTCGCCAGGCGTCAGGGAGCATAGTACTGCTAGAGTCTATCTCCTTTGCTAGCAAAGTTAATTTGCACCAGCATTTGTCACTTCACCCTTTAGTAAATTTGCCCCTATGGGTCCCAACACTCTTCCTGTTGTTAAACCATTTTGTCCTATCAAGGGTATCACAACTTAATCAAAGAGACAATCTCTTAAATGTGAAATATACCAAAACATATCAAACAGCATCAAATGCAGTTTGAGAACAATGGTCACTGTAGGAAAACAAGTAATAAACTAGCAATGTAATGAAAGAAACAGTTATTTGCAACTATATATATATATATATATATATATATATATATATATATATATATATATATATATATATATATATATATATATATATATATATATATATTGGCTTGTTTGTAACAGAAAAACAACGTTTAATAGTGCATCAGTTACTTTTATCAGAGCAAACATATCATAGATATGGATTAGGATGGAGTGTAAGGCCTCTCACATTCCAATTCTTATCAACAATTTAAATCCTTCAAAAGCAAATACCGAGGCAATCTCAGTGCAGAGTCTCTGTTTCTCTTTACAACTTAGAATGAGCCAGACCAAAAATACCACTGACAATTTGGGTACTTTACAGCTCCCTTATACCTCTAATCCCCTCATTTCCAAGAAAGGAACAATAACCCTCCTGCTGACCATCTCAAACTTTTCTCTACATGGCAGTCCATATGCACCTATGGGCACTTTCAATCAGCAGCATTTTCTCTGAGACACCTTTGGGATCTTCAGCTGGAGTGACCTTTTCCTCACAATTGTCCCAGACAAAATCTGTCATGTTAATAGGTTTTGCAGATGTTTGTGCAAAATATCAACATTTTTAGAGTTTTGCAAAATCTGAAGCTATAAAGATCATGCCTGTCTATGCCTGCTCCTTTCCCAAAATGGCAGCTGTGACATATTTCCTGGCTTGCCTTTCCTGAACTGGAACACCAAACTTTTACAGTATACCACTTTGTACAAGAACTTCAGAAGCCTGAGCCCAAAGCCAGTTAAATTGCTCCAAATTTTTCTGGTCTGGATTTTAAAGGGGAAACTAGAAACTAGATTTTTTTAAGGATTTATTAGTCCGTTCATGTTAAAAGTCAGATGAAAAAAGTACTCCAACTCAGACCTGCAGAGAGCATGTAAAATTCAATGGCAGATGTCTCGTTAAGAATTGAAAGATTTTCTGTGTTGTACTTTGTTTCCAAAAAAATTGCAGCTTTTGGGCATTTTACGAAACGTGTTGATTTGGTTAGCATAGTTTTCAGAAAATAATGAGAACTTTTCAGATTTTGATATATAACCCCCTCAGATTACAACTGTCTAGAAATAGCTTGACTTGGGATATAGGTAGGAGATTCAGTGGTTATGCACCTCAAGCCTGCATTCTAATTTTTGTACAAGGACTACTGGTTATTGTGACTACTAAACCCAATTATCTAAATATTAGTTAATTAGATCAGCTAACCCCCGGGTTACAGGGTCTTTGTTTTTCTTCACTCCCCAAGTATAAACGTATTATAAGCCAATCATTCCAGACGTGGACCTGTCATCCAGACACAAAAAGCTGTATAATAAAAGTCTTTTTCAAATTATATATGAAATCTTTATTCTTTTTTTATTAAAGCATTCATAGCTGTTGTAATCTCATTTCAAAATCTCAGCTGTCAATCAAATATTGCCTGCCCCTCCTCTATGCCTTTGGTAGGTGGGCATGCAACTACTTTCACTTTCCATTTAGCACTTACTAGATGTCACTGCTCTCCCCACATTCCCCCTCTCTCTCTTTACCATTTAATTGTATAACCAATGCATGTGGATGGACATCAGGCCCCCATTCTGGCACATAAACAAGATTTTGAAATAATGCAAGGCTTGCTTTATTAGCAGTGTCCACAAAATGGCTCCTGCCTCCTTGTTATAATTATGAGTGCCCAGACCAAAGTAAACAAGATTAAAATAATTTATATAGTGTAATTAAAGTTTATTTTGCTTAAAAAAACGTGATAAAATAGGATTTGGAATATTTTTTTCTGGTGACATGTTCCCTTTAAATTAGCTAATATATAAACATTAGTATATAAATGCATTTCTGCAATTGACTTGAAAAGCCTCGGTCTCTCCAACATGACCATACTTTTAAATGATTTTTCAAACTTTAGTTGGTAACCTACCAAAAGGAAAAAAAATACATGGATCGATCAGCAATTTTTTTCTCATCCATACCAAAACAGGCAGTAAGACAAGGCTCAATAATGTTATAATGAAAAAAATATACTATGCCTATAAGTTAATTGGCATTTTGCACCTTTTTCTTGTGATAGTTCAGTAACAAAACTTAATAATGAAGAAAAAAAAACTCAGTTTATCCCAGTCTGTGAGTAAAAAAAAATCAACAAAAAGTATTTTAAAATACAAAAAAAATTATTAGGACAAAAATCGAACACATTTCATGCCTACTGGGGCACCTACTCTTACTATACTCATAACGCATTAGGATTTTGTCTCTCATATCCTAATAAATGTGTTTGTATTTTTAACTAATTTTTTGTTGATTTGTTTGAAAAGACTCACATTTTGGTTTTGTTCAATAATGTTATAAGCTAAAATTGTTCTACATAGAGTTATGAAATGACCTTCAGGGTGAAAACCACAGAGCTGAACATGGTTCCTAGTGTGAGCCATAGCTAAACATAAGTTTTATAAAAATGATAACATCCCTTATTAATTGGTGGGTGAGCCTGCAGCCCATTCAGTCTCAAATGCTTCATTTTTCATATGACAGTGAAGCACAGGGAAGGGAGGTGGGGACAGAAATTGATTGCCTGGCTTTATGCTCTAACGAGTAATCAGATGCCATCGCTCAACTGTAATCACTAATCTGCAGCAATTAGTGGCAATTATCATAAATAACAATCCCTTCCTGAGCTGCTGAGGGACCAAGGGAAAGCATGACGTGGCAGAGCTGGCACCACAACCCACTGAAAAACAGTCATATTCCAAGACTGGGCTGAATCTATGCATTTCCTTTGGTAATTCAGCCAACAAACACTCTGAACAGGAATTAATCATTATTAATGATTACTGTACCACAAGAAAGACGTTTCCCAGCATTACACCGTTGAAATCCTTTTGCACTTTGTCCCACAAAAAACAAAACAGCATAAGGGTATGAGAATTTCCCTAGTGCAATGACTTTTAAGATAAAATTAATCCAGCTGTAAAAGTGATCATAACAACTGGACAATGGATAAATTTCACTGTGACCGATGAAAATCATTATATACACAATTGTTCTATGCCAACTAACCTCACAATAATTTGAGATCAGATCGCACGAAAATTGGTAGAAAAAATGTTACGTCTATGGCCTCCTTAACATGAATATTATAATAAAACTATTAACTTTTTGTAAATTGGATAACCAGAAATGAAGGGGGTTATTAAATACATTCTGAATGCCAAACATCTGAATTTTTAGTGGATTTTTTTGAGATTTATTATAACCAGAGGATGGAAAAAGTCTGAATCTGAAAATCCAGCATGTCAGACCTACCGATGGTTGTACACCTAAACAATTGTTTTGCCACTGATACAGATTCATGTAGCTTATTTACCATCACGTACTATTTACTAATTTAGAAAGGAAATCAGTTTTAAAAGTTAGAATCATTTTCATACTTAAAAATTTATTTTAATGTTAAGGCTCCTTAGACACAGGATGTAATTTTTGGCCTGTCTAGGAAATTTTATTCACCGAAAACAAAATTAAAAAAGAAGAGAGAAATTATGGTGATGTACATTCTGTGTAATTCTGAATGTTAAAAGGAAGCTATAATGAGAAAAAATAAACTATTTAAATATAACATATTTCCGTACTGTTTCTAAAATAATTAAGTTACTATTCACTATACCCTTTTCAGCAATATGTCTCCATCTGTACAAGCAGGCATTGTGCCAGAGTTGGTTTCTTTTTCAAAGCCATTTAGCTCAAATACATTATCTAGGCAAATGGAGCACAGACCAGTGATGCATTTGGCCTAAATGACCATCAAAAACAAAAAATGTAGATTGCTGAGTTGGGAATGTGGAAAGTAACTTTATTATTTTATAAACTATACTGAATTTTTAATTGGCTATATTGAGAAAATTTCTTATAATAAAAAGATAAATCATATGTGAACTTTTTTCATGGTAGTTCTAGCTCCATTCAGTCATAAATGAAATTATTCAGCCTTGGAAGGAGCATTTAAATGTTAGAATATCAATTTTAAAACTGCATGTTTCAAGAGAGATGTTATTTAAAGATTAATTTCTAGGAGGTCTATCTTCTAATGGTGAAAGAGTTATTGTGCCTTCTAGTGGAATGGGGAGTAGGGCACAAATAATCTTGTGCTGCTGCTTTTTTTATTTTTACATTTAAAGCCTACTGTGCTGAATATAAAAATAAAACTGTTATGACAGATTCTTCTTCCAGTAAACTATGTTAGTCTCTCAAATAAGGCATTTATATTCTGCCAAACTTGAATAGAATCAGCCTGTTCAATCATATCTGAGTGATATGTATGGAGAGGCTTTTATTTCCTCACAGCAGAGGTTCAATGACTTTGTTGCATTGACTGAGTGTCATGTTCAAATGTAAAAAAGATTTCCTACCAAAAGTTATATTTATTATGATCCTCCAAGCTAACCAAGTAATAAAGTCCAGACTATACAGGGAGAAGCAAAGAGCTAAAAAAGGGCAAGGCACAAAGATAATACAGGCAAGGTAGGAACAGGAAGCTGGCAGGTTTGACTATTCAAGTAACACTGGCCAATAGTTATATATCTGGAGTTTGGGTGCTGTGCTCACTGGCAGGGGCAAATTAATGTCAGGATTGTTAGAGCCAATTACTTGAAGAGTTCAAGCAGTTAAAACTGCTTAAGTGTAACAGCCAATCGAAGAGAACTTCAGTGGAGAGGATGACAGGCTGAAGTCAATAGGCAGGCTGAAGACAAGCGTAGTCGGAAGCAGGCAGAGGTCGGTAGGCAGGTGATGTCAAGCGTAGTCGGAAGCAGGCAGATGTCGGTAGGCAGGCTGAAGTCAAGCGTAGTCGGAAACGGGCAGAGGTCGGTAGGCAGGCTGAAGTCAAATGAAGTCAGGAACAGGCCGAGGTCGAACACAGAGGATCAGAAATATCTAGGCAAGCCGAATCACAATGGAAAAGTTTCACAAGTGAAGATCACAAGCTAGGAAAATAACCCACAAAACGTTGAACCCCTTTACGATCTACTGGAGGAGCCCAGTTAATAATCGCTTCCACCTTTTTAAGATCCATCTTGAATCCTTGATCAGAAACCAGGAATCCCAAAAATTCAATTTGAGACTATTCGAAATCACATTTAGAAGCCTTGGCATACAACTGATGACTTCTGAGCCGTTGTAACACCTCTCTCACATGAATTCGATGGTCTTCCAAAGAATTGGAAAAAACTAAAATGTCGTCAAGATAAACAATGACAAATTGATCCAGTAAATCATGGAAAATGTCATTTATGAAATATTGAAAAGTAGCAGGAGCATTGCAGAGACCAAAAGGCATTACCATATATTCAAAGTGGCCATAACGGGAGCGAAACGCAGTCTTCCATTCATCTCCCTCTCGTATCCGAACTAAGTTATACGCACCTCTTAGATCCAATATTGAAAAAACCTTGGTGTGATGAAGTCTCTGAAATAAATCGGAAATGAGGGGTAATGGATAACAATTCTTAATAGTGACCTTATTTAGTTCACGGAAATCGATGCAAGGTCTTAAAGAGTGATCCTTCTTTTCAACGAAAAAAATACCTGCTCCAGCCGAATGAACCCATTTTTAAGATTCAATATAGTCCTTTAGTGTAGCTAATTAAGGCTCAGATAGAGGGTTAATTCTTCCAAAAGGAATGGCTGCCCCAGGAAGTAAGTCAATCGGACAATCGTAACTTCTATGAGGAGGAAGAGAATCTGCAGTTTTCTTATTGAACACATCTGCGAAATCATGATTCAACTGTGGAACACACTGTAGTAAGTCATCATCAGAGATGGTTAGACCCAGAATTTTTGGAGAAGGAAGACAATTTTGATGACAATAATTAGAATTGAAAAGGATTGTCCCAGACTGACAGTCAATACTAGGATTATAAGCCTTTAACCACGGAATGCCAAGGATAACAGGGAAGAGTAGAGTTTCCATAAAATCAAACTTTATTAACTTTATTAATGCCCCTTAACAGAAAAAGTCAAAATGTGCGAGGTCTCAAGGGATACTGGTCCCGAAGAAACAAAATTGCCGTCAGCCATCTTAACAGGAACTGGTTGGACTTTAGAAATAAGAGGAATTTTATGTTGACTCGCAAAGGTTTGATTGATAAAACACCAGAGTCAACCACCGCATCCACCTCAATCTTTCTTTGGTTCCACTGAAAAGAAAGGTGTAGCAGAATGTAAGATTGTATGGACAGAGTCAATGGAATATTAGAAAATAGATGAGAAAAGCCTTTACCATCAGGTCGTGTGGGACAATTTCTTAACACATGGCCAGCCTGACCACAGTATAGGCATAAATTCAAATGTCTGCGTCAAAGTCTTTCTTGAGTTTTGCGAACCACTCCAATTTGCATGGGCTCAGGATCAGAAGAAGGACTTGCAAAAACTGGAGGAGTCAGAAGGCAAGCACCTCTTTCTTGACCTCATTCCCTCATCGCCTATCGATCTGTATAGACAGAAGAATTAGTTCTTCCAGAGAACTTGGAAGTCCCACTCTTGCCAATTCATCTCTGAGAAGATCAGAAAACCCCATGCGAAACTGGTGTCTGAGAGCTCTGTCATTCCACAAAGTAACTGGGGCCCAACAGCGAAAATCGGCCACAAATTCACTTCACCGCCACTCACTCTTGCCAATTTGCCAAGCCCAAGGGTTGTCTTATTGTCTATTATTTTATTAGCTGCTTGCTTATTACAGCACAAGGTTGTCTCAAACTTAGTCCCAGGCAGCTAGCTAGAAAGCAAGGCACAGAGGCGGGGGGCCACGGGGCCAGCCAGTGTGGTAGCAGTAGGCAGCACCCCCGGTGCTTCAGGTGACTCTGAGGGGTTGGCTAGCAGCAGGAAGTGTGCAGGGGCACCCAGCCGGGCCCACTAACAGCTGTAGAGGCAGAGCCAGCCTGTGCCTGAAACAGTCTGTCTGTGAAATAGTTTTTGCTGTCAGGCTGCCTGCACTGCAGCCAGAGAAAATTTGCAGCCTGCAGAAAAATTTTCTAGCCTGCAGACAGTGAAATAATTTCTGCAGACAGTAAAATAATTTCTGCAGACAATATATAATTTTTGTAGCCTACAGACAGTGAAATAAACCGCTTACGTATTTACACGGCGGTCAGATTTTTTTTTTTTTTTTTTTAAATGTGGTGCATACCGCAACGAAAATAAAGCCCTACCCTAGAAGGGGGCCTTGTGGAAAGTGTAGCCTAGGGGCCTCACATGTCCAGTGGTGGATTTGAATATTTGATTTTCAAACCCCTCACAGCACAGTGATATCCCCAGGCACAATTAAACCAGTGTCCCTGCTGATGGATACACAAAGATGACAACACCCATGCCAAAAGCACCTAATTCAGGTCATGATTTTACTTCTATGCGACTTCATTGTAACACCATGGAAATCTCAAGGTTTCAACCTTATGGCCTATACTCATAAATTTGGTTATTACATCTAAGGGGCAAAGGAGCTAAACTGCTCAATGCAATTGCCAATATCAACTAGTCAGCAATTATTTTTGAACCAATAAAAAAGTGAAAGTAATTATTTTAGAAAATCACCCACAAAAATATTTTCCCAATACTAATATCTTGCATTACTGGAGCTAAGCAGAGAAATGAAAAGTGAAACCCATATGTAATAAAAGGAATAACATTTTCCCATGGAGGAACACATGAAATCCCACAGGAATGTAAAGATTTATGGGATGTAAGGAGATTTAGAGCTGGCAGTGTTTTTGATAAGAAAACCAAGGAATCAAAATGTAAAGGAATGGTCCTTCAGGGATTATTATCCTGTTGTTTAAAAATGGCAGAAATTGTCAAACAAAAGGACTAACAGGTATGAAACGTTGCTGAAAAAGTCAAATGAAAACATTTCTGAGTTAAGGTTACATGCCATTACTACTGGTGAAGCATTAATTGAAAAGGCCAATCTGTGTGACTGTTTAACAGTAGCAAATGATGAATTGTCAGTGGAAATACAGGATGTAGAGAAGGAACTGGAGGAACACAAGCATGCATTAAATATTGTTTTTGATAAAGTTGGTGAAAAAATAATATTTCTAAATTTAAATAGCACAAACAAATGTATCCATGGAATGAATTGGATCAAACATCTAGTTTCCCACAAGCCCCTGTTGTCACTACAACTGAATTAAACACTGACAATACAGGTGAGGTACAGCTCATATCAAAGCAATTAAAGACAATTAAAGAGAGATTGGGCAGGTACCACGGTATGACATAAATATATTCATGAAATGGTTAGGAGATTTACAAAGGGTTAGAATACAGAAGATAGAGATAGAATTTTACAAAGAGTTGTTGGAAATGGTTTGTGGGTTAGGATTGTACAAAACTGTGGACAGCAACATAGGAATGGGATGTTTTTAGAGAAATGCATTGTATGGTATTACGTTAAATGTGTTGTTATCTGGTGAGATAAAGCAAATGAAACAGGTAATTTGTGAAGAAAATGGAATAGAGAGCAATGCCTTCAAGTGGGCAAGTGAATACATTAACATAATAATTAAGGAAAGGTGTTGGAGCTGGACACCACATAACACGCTTTTGAATAGCTATATTAGTGCAGTAGACTGGATACTATTGTGATTTCAATATATGTTCTACAGAATTCCTCTTAGCTAAAGTTTTTCCCCAAATAAAACAGGTTGTGATTGTGATTAAGGACTAAATATGTGTGAACGTTATCTGGTGTTGAGTGTCTCAATCAATATAAGAGTCCTATGTGAAAAGATAGAAAGTCAATTGAAAGAACTGATTAACATACCAAAAGGACGTTGTTTGCAAAGTTTCTAAAAACACTTAAGTCTTGCTTATGCAACATTTACATTACTGTTATTCCATGGTTTTTTTCTGTATACTGTACATGCTTTGTTTTTAATGTAAAAAAAATCACAGAGAGTTGCCCAAAAATAGTACCAATATATTGATTTAATATGTGTATCCACCTAGGATGCTAAACAAGGGCTCACATTTAGCATATAGTAAATAGAGGGCATTGGGAGCTAAATGAACAAGACATGGGTGGATTTAGGAAAAAATAAAAAAATACATACTCAGAATATTGATGTTATTGCTGCATATGTGCAGATGTAAAGTACAAACATTAATATTCTGACTGAATCAGATTGGGGTGATATTGTGTCCAAAGCTAGAATTGGTGGCAAGGTGGGATATGTTTGAATGGAACAGAAATACAGACTGAAGGATGACCAAGAGAGACAGCCCCATATAACGCGAGCAAAAGTACTTGATCCTACGTATTCAAGTCAGCTGCTACTGAGAGCTACAGTATATTGAATAAAGAGAACCAAGGAGGCGGAAAACTTCAGAAACTGCAAGGACATTATCTTGTCTATTGAGTAGGGAAGTGGGGGAGTGATGGAAGGGGCAAACAATCCTGCCTGGATCAGACTGTGGAGTCTGGCTCTACAAAGGCTGAATCTGACTCATACAGTAAGATGTCGCATATTTCTCAACTGAACATATCAACTGAGGAGAGAATCAAATCATTCATAACATACACCAAAACTGCATTTGCAATAGTATTGGATAACTTACACATCCTAAACAAGGTACCATAAAGAGCTGGAGAAGTGACCAGTTCTAGCATTTTTTAGAAATATTTAAGAACCTTGGTTTAGCATTCCTCAACACATAATGCACAATAATAATTCATTGATTTAAAAATGTTTGTATATGTTGTGGATCAATTCTGAGTAGAACTGATCCAAGTGGTGGAGTGTAGTAATATATGTAGACTTATGTAGATATAAATAAGATATGTTTCCCAATATATGGTGCCTCAAATTAATAACTCTACTATTTAACAATGACAGTTGTACCAATTAGTTACACATTTCTTAGTTCCTGCCTACTTCAAAGGATTGTAATTAATCCTTAGTTAGGTAGGAGACATCCTGAGTTTTTATGACCCAAACTCTAGTTACCATCTGGAGAGGGTATTTTACATTTCAAAGAGGAACTGTTGTACCATTGTTATTGGTAAAAAGAACCAATAAAAAAGGAGGGAAGCAGAGGAAGAGAAGGATTAGAAGAAGAAGAAGAAGAGGGAATGAGAGAAAGAAGGAAGTATGACCCGTGGGCACATATTGAAAGACCTTTGTATAATTTACTGTCACTGGGCTGGATTATCTGAATAAATCGTTTCACTCTGGGAACCTTGGGTGCATCATTTTACCCGGCTGTGGTAAATTGCAAAATCTACATTTCATACACTATATGGATATATACTAATATTGCAGAATACACAACAGTAATGAGTCAAAAAATGGTTTAAAAATTGAGAAAGAAAGTGTGATGACTTACCCTGGTGGTCTAGTGGGAGGAGGTCTGCAGGGATGCCTGCAGCCTCCTCGGCAGGGATGCCCGACATGCCGCCGCTCCTCTAGGCCGCAAGTAGGGGAATAGTTAGGGCGCATTCCTGATTTATCTGCGCATGCGTGCTGGCGTGTGATGTTAGCGCGCAGTGGCACAAAATTTGAAAATATTTAGAGTCAAATCACATTCCACACCTTGCCTGTTATAGGATCTTGTTCCTGGTGCTTATGTGCATTTGTACTTCTGATTACTCTGTATTGATTCCTGTTTTGACCCCCTGCCTGGCTTCTGACTATTCTGACCTCTGATTCCTGATCCTTGCCTGAACACTGACCACCTCTTCTGCGTAACCCCTCTGATTGATATCCCGGTTTGACCCTTGCCTGCCTGACTACATTTATTCTCCTGACGAAGGGGCGTGCCCCCGAAACGTTGTGCAAACTATGACACAATAAACACTTAGGGGTTATCCCCTGTTGCAATTATTCCTGTGTGCCGATCCCTCCTTGTTCTGCTTTACATTGGAAATCGTGGGAGTGCCGTCTCCCCAAAGGATAGTGCACCAGGCTACTGAGAAGGGAAGGCAAGGTTGTGCGCTCACACCGCGTTCTACATTTATTCTCTGCCTGCCCCGACCCGGCCTGATCTGACTACTCTATTTGCCTAACACCTTGTACTACGACCTTCTGCCCAAAGACTTTCGCTAAACAGTCGTGCACCTTTGCCTATCCAGAACCTCTAGCCTTGCACCTCTTGTTTAAATCCTGGTGGCATCCATGTAGCTGAGGGCTCCTCCCGAGGCCAAAGGCGGTCACACTACAGGTGAAGCATGAGCCGAGACCAGGGTGCTTGGCATTTATTCTAGTGTTGGGTGCCGACCGTGACAAAAAGTAGTAATAGAGGGAAAAATAAAAACTAGACATGACTATAGATGAATAAAAGGCAATATATGTATATATATATTTTCAAATGGCCACACAAGAGCAAAGCCTGGAGGAGTCAGACCAGGAGCACATCCAGGAGGCTATTGAGAAGCCAGCACCTCAGGCTACCCAGGAAGCCATACAGGAGGGAGCAAGCTAAAAGCCCACCCTCAGTATAGTGTGGAGAGAGCTCCAAATGCTTACAAAAATGGCGAGATCCTTGAAAAGGACAATGCAAAATGAAGGCAATTAAAAAGTTGAAATCATTATTTACATTTATTTGAGCATTGTGTAAAATGCTCATTAACAATACAGTAGTTAAAAAAAAAATTCTACAAAATGTTTGACATTTACAACTTATACTGACCATGACACTTTAAATATGACAAACGCCAACATTTTGGCGCCTGGATATGATGTATTTGTTGCAAGAGAGGATATGATGTCAATGACATATTCATTTTGAGGAGCTAACTTCAATAATTTGCCACTCTGAACCAAACAAACTAGACTTTAGAAACAGAGTAATGAATAAAAGTCTTCACATTGTTATGATTTACCAAATTTTTGCTTCCTTGCCAGTAACAGCGCAATCGTTCTCTAGAGCTGAGGTTCTTCGCCTTTTAGTTAATAGTTGATGACATTGCGAATTGTCATTTTGGTGAATTTTCAGATAAAAAAACAAAACTGGCCCCATGGATTTAATTATAATCAAATAATTTACATTTAAAAAAAATCTCTGCAATAATAGAATAGTACCTTGTACTTGTTTCTGATTGAGATAAAATTAATCCTTATTAAAGGCAAAACAATGCTATTGGGTTTATTAAATGTCTAAATGATTTTTAGTAGCCTTAAGGTATGTTGATCCAAATTGCAGAAATATCCCCTCCTTCTTTGGCAATAGCTGACAAATAATTAATAAATCTAACTTTTTTTTTTAAATTAGCTTAAGGTGACTGTGAGGAGGCAGGCGTGTCCCTCCTGTAGAACAAGGACATCATTTTAATGGTAAATAAGACATAAAGACCAGCAATTTCCATTGAACGGGTGAAGGTTGACCACAGCTATTTAAACATATGTATTGAACCAAGCAGACAGAAAATTCTCAGAAGTCTGAAATATCACATGCAAATTACAATGCCCAGGGTTAGCACCATAATACAAATTGTAGTGGCTACAAAGTAAGAAAAAGTGGGAATGGGAAGCTCCTGCTAAATTCCAGGTGCTCAAGGTTGCAAGAGGTAGGAAGAGGCACCACCTTCCTTATATATTAACCCCTCCCTACTTCTGCTGTCCAATCCTAGCATAGGGACCCCGTGCCTAAACCACACACACACACACACACACACACACACACACACACACACACACACACACACACACACACACACACACACACACACACACACACACACACACACACACACACACACACACACACACACACACACACACACACACACTATATAAAATGAATGCTCTTTATTGTTCATTCTCATAATAATTATCTACCTACAGTATATGAGAGAGTAAGAAAATTCCTGCTTTGTGCAGGTTTTCAGGGTAAAATTCTCCCATTGCAGATGTTGAGGTGACATGTATAATCAAGCTATTTATGACTTCATTAAACAAAACAGTCTGTTTGCACAAGCATTTAATGAGTGTATCACTGAGCAAAGCTGTTAGTCTCTTGTTAACTGGATGGCACTGGCAAGTCATTTGTCATGGTTGTAGCAGTTGTACCTCTGAGAGGTAGAAAAAAAAAGGTATATTTTGCACCACACAGTAATATGCTCCATGGCTCAGTTAAAGAAGAGCAGTAGGGATGTAGCGAACTGTTCGCCGGCGAACTAGTTCGCGCGAACTTCGACTGTTCGCGTCCGCCGCAAGTTCGCGAACGTCGCGCGACGTTCGCCAATAGGCGTTCGCATCAAAATCGTTCGACCATTCGACCATTCGATCGCTAAAATCGAACGATTTTCGTTCGAATCGAACGATCGAAGCCATTGGATTGAATGAAATCATTCGATCGAATGGCTTCTTCTTATTCTTTCCAGCTTTTAGAGGAGGTTTATTGCCCACGGTAGCTAAAAAATCTATTGCCCTGTGAGTCTATACATTTCGGGCTTCAGGTCAACAATCAAATTTCACAATGATTTTATGGCATGACATCTTTTAGATTCTTTAGTAACATGCAGCCATATGTACATTGGTAATTATCTAAGCAACCACAGAGAATACCCATGTCAACAATGGTCTTTCCTGCCAGTGATGTACATTTAATGCCTTCCACAAGGAATGGGCTACAGCTGTAAACCCCAGTTTAAATCTTTTTATAACAAATGCAAGTTTACTTCTAAGCAACTCTGCAATAAACAGTGAAGTTTATATTTCCAGTAATTATAATTGTTTGCAAATTTAAGTTTTGAATCGGTTTGTTCTTTGCTATTCTCTAGACTGCTAGTCATAACCATATCAATGAAACATTATAGCAGAATCCAGTTTTCATCCAATTCCAACAATACCTTTCAAATTCTGTGATTAACAGACAAATAAAGGACAACTACTTGATATGTGTTGTCTACAGCAGAAGATGTTACTGGTAGGTGGGAAGCCCACTGGATCCTGTTGATCTCCATAGACAGCATATTTCTCATTCTCAATAGAAATCAGCTGGTAAAAGGAACAGGCATTTGGATCATTGTGTTTATTAGATGATTTCATTGATCTTAATGCCCACTTGCCATGGGCTTTTTATGTTTCTCCAGTCAAATATTCATCTAGGTTAAATGGTATCATAACAATATCCATACAGTCATTAATGCAGCCTTTAAGGGCTGAACTGCAAGGAACGATAACAAACGATTCAGCGAGAGGTGATGAAACACAGGTGACAAGTCGGAGGAGACGAATATAATGGGAGTGATAGAAACTGCACTTTGTGTCTTCATCCGACACCTGCGATGTTTCTATCACTCCCATTTTATTTGGCGCCTCTGACTTGTCGCCTGCGTGTCATAGCCTCAAGACAGATCATGTGTTTTCATTCAATGGAGTTCAGCCGTAAGAGAGAGCTGTCTAACATGGGCAGCCAAGAGAAAAGCTGTGAAGCTCACTCAATCAGAAATCAATGGATTTGTATCCAGCATACAATGTAGCCATACTGTTTTGTTGTATAGTACATTATAAACTATGATGCATCAGCACTAATGTATTTAATCTCTAACATACTGTAATACATTGTAGACACCTAAATGGCATAAGTGCATGTGGCCTCACTGAGCACTCATGCGGACATTAATAAATTTGATTCTCTTACAGAAAATTAAATGACAAAACATTAATTTGTAATGCTTGATTTTCTGCACTCTGGAACTTAATTTGTATAATGAAGGTCTCCTGGTTGATTACTCTGCAAATATGCAATGGCAATAGTTTCCAGAGGTGAGTTACCAACAATTGATAAAAAATTAATGAGTAATAAGCCTCTAGACTTTTTATCTTACATCCACAGCTGAGTCTGAGAGATATTGTTTGCAATGCTTTCTATTCCATTAAAAGACTTAAATATATGAAATGATACTGAATATGCAATTTTAGGATTAGAACCTGGAAAATCTGACTTGTAAAGAAAACAAATCCACTTTTAGCAGAAAAGGTCTTTGTGGATGCTCTGTTTAGTGCTTTTGCCTTTACCGTGGCTAATGCACAGATTATTTTATGGTAAGAGGGTTTGTTCCATGGTAGAACTACATGTGTGATTTAGCTCCAATCCGACGCCATGTGATGAAACGCTGGCGCCAAGTCGGTTGTGATGAAGATAAGGTTAGTCATAGGAATGTCGGATGTAGCCGAGTGTTGGTCATGTTGTGTCGCATGCATGCTGCGACTTCATCCAACATTTCTATTTCTTACCTTATTTCTGGTGCATCTGACTTGCATCATTTCATTGCATGGCATCAGATCGGAGCTGAATAGCCCATGTTGTTCTACCCTAAGTGTTCAAACATAATGGGAAAGTAGACCAAAAAGTGAACTCTAGATCCAAAGCCAACTATAATGTTTATAAGGTGCTGTGACATTTGCTTTTATCTTCAAAAAAGCTTGTCCCAGTGTTTGCGAAGGTGACACCTCATTATTTAGTAAAAAAAACACAGAAATCGGGAGAGCCTAAAAGTAAGTGCCCACCTTTGGCACAAAATGCTTAAGCATGTCCTAATAAAGCTTTTCTACGTTTTCTAATCATTTGGGTTCCTCTTTTTACGTAACAGTAGGTCTCTCCCAACTTTTGTTTTTGTTTGACTCTACTAAATTATACGGCCCTTGAACTGGGGGCTTCCTTGGGATGTAACAACTATACACTGTGTATGACTTTTTTGACTTCTTGGAACAAGAATTTTGGAATCTACACTGAATTCTGGATTATTGTCTAACAAGTAGAACTACACACAGCCACACAATTGACACCTCATTCTACCTATTGAATGTAAATGCCTGCAATGATTCATTCTGGATAGATTGAAGCATTTAGACCAGCAATGTGCACATAATGGAGAGTCCTGCTAATTCTGACCCTAAAGCATTCCTTGGAGTTAGTAAATTTGGATTAAGCAGATATCTGTATATATCATTTTGACTGATGCACCAACTGGGGGCATCTGGGGACAACAGCTAAAAAAAAAAAAGCCTTATAAAGGATATTGCAGTATAGCATGGAGCCTTTAGCAGCATGATGAATTCTGTGCAAACTATATTAGATTACAGCGCTGCAAAATATGTTGGCACTATATAAATACTTGTTAATAAAATAATAAATAGATGGGAAGAAGAACATTGCATTCTGCACTATACACTACACTGAATTGTTAATGAAAAATGAATCCACAGGCCTACTTAATTTGATTGCTAAATTGGTGACCTTGCTCATTAGTATAAATGATTTTAAGCACTTACATAGTTAATAGAGGAAGAGGGGCAGGGTTAAAAGATCTTCCAACGCATAACCTACTAGGTAGTTAATTAAAAGCTCAGAGTAGTGGCTGTTCAGACTATGGAGTAAAAGAGCAGTGAAGGGATTAATGCCTGTCTGCTCTTTCAGCCAATTACTGATAAGGAGCAGCTGACATTACTGACTTAACAACATAACCATCCTTAAATCTTTCCATTGGTCTGGGTTGGTTTGCTTGTGAGATTTGTCAGTTTCAGGTCTCTTTTACTTATGAGACTAATTGGAGCATTGAGTTTAACTATCCAGCAGTATTAGCTACTCCAACAGATGTTTTTATCAGGAATTATAAGCTATTAGCCTTTGCAGTGAGAGAAGGTTTCAGATCATAGATCTGTCGAATTGTGTGCTTCGTTTACATACAGAGCAGCATTAATGCTATATATATATACACAGTATATATATATATATATATATATATATATATATATATATATATATATATATATATATATATATACAGTACATACACATACACACACACACACACTGTGTAGTAATAAACAATTTGTAGTAAATCTGATTTAAATACTGAAATCCTTTATAATTTTATGTAACTCAGGGACAGGGCCGAGACAGGGCTAGGAATGAGGGAAACAAAATAGGAGGTTAGGGATTATGGGGGTTGTAGTTCCTGGGTTGCTACTGGGATGGGTGGAGACACAAGGGTTTAAAATAGGAAGGAAGTGAAATGCTTTTATCTTGAAGAGTTCCCATCCAACCCTTTCAGAATAAAGAGGATAAAGGTCCAAAATGTAGGTTTTATGTACAGGCACTGAATACAGTTGAGTTTTTTCACTGGAAATGCTGAGTATTAAATGACCCTTGTATGCCGAGTTTATCAGGCACCAGGGTGATTGCATTTTAAGTGTGGTCTGTCATTTGTGTGTTTACAGTATATATATTTATATAAACTGCAAGTCTTAGCAAATACATGTGGTACACAAAACAATAATATACAAATAAATATTTTGAGTGTATAAGATGTAGTACATAAAAAGGAACAAACAAGGGAAAGTTTGGGAGTTTTACTTTGAAAGCAGCTGGTAAGTTGCAGGTAAAACTTAGTCCCTTTGTAAAATGTATAATGAAGCAATACAATTCTTAATGAATCAGATGAAAATTGAGCATAGGACTGGCCAGATATGGGATGACTTTGACGTAGTTGGCCAGCTTAAATATATTGCAATATATGGACAAAAAATCCCGGTTTTGTTTAAAGGGTAAGGCATTTTTCAGTAGCAGTAGGCACAAAATGTCTCAAATATATTGATAATGGGTTGAGTGCAGAGGACCTCTTGTATTTGTCTGTACATAAAAGGGAACAATTACTACAATTAAAAATCTACTGTACTGTAGAGGCTATTTAATAAATAGGCTAGTACTTATTTCTTATATACTTTTTGTATTTTTATTAATAATGTTCCTAAATATAATATTTATTTCTGCTGCAAATAACTCATTCTGCCATGATTGTGAAAGCAATTAGCTGTTTAAGGTCAAGGAGAAATGTGTTAGTGATTTCCATGACCTATAACAAGTCAGTGATTTGGTATGCAAAACAGCCATATATCACGACTAAGTTGTTTGCAATAAATATGTAAGGTTATGGAGAAACTATTTTATGTCTTTTTAAATGGTTAGCAAAATTTCCCAGTAAGCTGGGTGTTTTAGAACTGCGGAAAAAAGATACAAAAATCATTTTCTCACCTAGCAAATACACTCCCTGCAAATGTTGTTATTCCCAATTTTTTCAACACCAACATTATATATTTATTTACTAAATATTTTAATATTCTCAGATAAATATTTGCCACAAGGAAAGCTTCAATAATGGGGGGTGCCAAAGGTTAGACAGTTGCTTACTTGATGCAAGACGAAATCACAGCACCATCCAAATCGTATATAATCTTAAAAAGCCTTTATTGGATTTTCTGGCTTAGATCTCAAACGAACAACGTTTCAGGCCTATGTGGCCTTTTGTCAACTTGACAAAAGGCCACATAGGCCTGAAACGTTGTTCGTTTGAGATCTAAGACAGAAAATCCAATAAAGGCTTTTTAAGATTATATACGATTTGGATGGTGCTGTGATTTCGTCTTGCATTGCTTATCCGGTCGGAGTGGACAACCTCGCACGTGCACCTGTTTGACTAATTTGTGGTTTGGGTGAGTGCTGACCAATTGTTCCAGTTGCTTACTTGATATCCTAGGGTGGTGCTATTGTTAGCAGAAAACTGCACTGGAGTACTTTTGTACCCCATGGATCAATTTTATTCTTCCACTCTTGCTTTATTTAAAATCCTGGGGCTGACCCATGCACTGTATAGTGAAGAAACATATGCACACCGACCCAAAGAGAGAATAAGCAGGAAGATGATTACCCTGTGGTTCAAGTACAGAACCCCCGGTTGGCGCACATTTCTTCCAACAGGAGCACCAGCCAGTGGTATCAGGTAAATGATTACAGTTACTTGGGGGTGCCTAACTTTTGACACCACCAGTGACTGAAACTTTCACTTTTAAATGTGCATCATCCTCTAGGACTTTAGCATACATTTTATGTTCATGTTATATTTTAATGCATGTAGTTTTCTAAAACTGACCTTCATGCCATACTGCACATTGCTATTTCAGTAAACAGTGAGATAATGGTCACCCAACATTCATTCCTAGTCAATCTGCCAAAATATTTTCATACATTAGAAATTCATTCAATGTTTTGATCACATACTTAACTTATATTGTTCTGCCTCGGATCCCCACTGATGTACAGAAGACCCCGTAGCTAACCCATCACATACTTATATTCTTTCACTGCATTTTCTGTTCATCATAGTATATCTGATTATCTGCTTTTAAGTAAAGGGCATTTATGAGATCCAGTTATGGTTATGCAATATTCTCTTTCTATGGTCTTAGCAGTCTGCACACAAACTGTTGCTAATGACTTGCTTGCATAGTAGAAATATGACACAATAAATTATTGCTTTTTAAAAGTTTTTCCTCTGAGCCTCCAAAAACATATAGTTGACTTGTAGTTTGCTGTCCATATTTGATAGGGAATTTAGTCAACTCAGCTTGGACTGATGTCAACAATGAGCAATCTCTGTAAAGCATGGAGTAACACGTTTTGAGTTATAAAAATAGTATCAAAAAGTTATATTACAGCCATTCCTGTTGATTTTTATTTGATTACTCCTTTCAAATGCAGAGTCAGCTGTTTGTTATAACAATGATTGCAGCAATGTGGTTACAGGTTTAATTCCAGCCAGGACACTATCCACAAGCAGTTTATAGCTGTAATTTTCTATACTAAAGTGTGCTCCCCTTAGTACTCACTTAATGAGCACTTGTGCCCCAGGGTAAGCTACCCTTTAGCATCTGAACAGTATGCAAGTTAGGGGGGTGGGTGGAGGACTTTAACATAATACCAGTACAGTATTATGTTTTCCTTATACATGTGTGCTTTAATACTTTCTTTAACTGTAAATTTGTACAGGCATAAAATAAAGTGAAAATTAAATATTCAAAACATGGCATAGATTTATAGAAACATTAGATCAGGGGGTAGGCAACTAAGGAATGGTGATTGCAGATAAATATTCTGGGAGAAAGAGGAGAAGTATAAGCTATTAATATGTAGTATTTAATATAATGAAATGTCGATAGAATAAATAGAATGTATTACATGATATGTTCATTGGAGTCATCTTTTAGGTTTACCCGATCCCTTCCCCTTTTTCTTTTTTCAGTACCCCTCGCTTATGATTTGGAAACAAAAAAAATTCAGAAATAAAGAATTAAAATAAAAAAATTAAAAACATTTTCCTGCAAAAACACTTGCAGCTGTTTACACTCTCTATGGGCCAGGGATTGAGTGAGAGTATCCATTCATTATACCTAATACAGATCTCTTAGGATTATAATGTAGTACACAATGTTATCTTAAAAATAGGAAAATAAATATAGGAGGTGAACAGAAGAGACTACACATTTGTACCTCTTTACTTCACCTGTTTCTTGCCCTTATAATTAATTAAAATTGTCACAATGCAAGACAATAGATGGTATTGCTAATTTATGCCAAAATGTATCTATTCCCAGTCAACTAAAGCAAGAAAATAAAGGATTCATTTTGATGGTATTGCTTATGTTTGCCAATATTTATCTATTCCCAGTCAACTTCTGTTATTTGCCACAATATAGTTTTCAAGCACAGAGCTAAACACCCATATGCCAAACATTTCTGAAATATTTTCTCAGATTCTGGAAATGAAACAGTTCACAACTTCCTGGCCTGTAAAAGGGCCAATCGTGTTGTCTTCTTGATAGGGCAAGCCACTGTACCATTCTGGGCAAACACACATGTAGGGCATCAGACAAGCCTTCCCTTTTTTCTGATTATGACATCACTGAGCCCGGTTAAAGGCAGGGGATTGAACAATTGACTGAAAGCACAGAGGACATTTGAGAAAAAGAGGTGGATACAGGAAGCCTGGATTTGGAGCCAAATAACCAAGGTGAGCATGGAGCGCTTATAGAGTCCCTGCTACAACATTCAGTCAGAAAGAGAGAGAGGGTCAGCGTGGAATTTGGCTAGGGAGAGTTCTTGAGCCCAGAGACAGCAGAGAGGGCAAAAGTACTCCTTGGAAAGGCTAACCAGAGAGAACTTGGAGAGGGTTGCAGTGTGCTCTGCTTAGGATTATTGATGAGCAATTATGTTTTTGTCAGTCATGGATTCACAGTGAATGTCTGAATTTCACCATCTGCAAATTATTTTGAGAAACTGCATCAGAAATCTGGCGTGAAAAATGTTGGCACTACAAAAAAGTCACAGAGACAAAAAAGTCACCTTAAGAAGAAACTCCCATTGACTTTAATGCATTTAGACAAAAAAAGTCGCTGAGACAAAAAAACTCACAAAGACGAAAAAGTCTCTGAGGCAAAAAAGTCACCACACCACAGGTTAGCCAGATGAACTGAGTTATTGGCAAATAATTAGCAAATTAAAGGGGACATTCACCTTCTGCACATTCTAATATTTTTTTAAAAAACGACTTGAAATTAAATTATATACAGGGTTGGGATCCATTATTTGGAAACCCTTTATCCAGAAAGCTCTGAATTATGTAAAGACCATCTCCCATAGACTGCATTTTTATCCAAATAATCCAATTTTTTTTAAATTATTGCTTTTTTCTCTGTAACAATAAACTAATACCTTGTACTTGATCCACACTAAAATATAATTAATCCTTATGCATAGCAAAACAATCCTATTGGGTTTATTTAATATTTGCATGATTTTATAGTAGACTTAATGTGTGAAGATCCAAATTATTGAAATATCCATTATCCATTAAGCCCTAGGTACTGAGCATTCTTGGTAACAGGTCCCATACCTGTACTCCTTTTGGGTTCAGCACACATGTAGAAATAGGCTGTGTGTAAAAATAGTGTGTGACATTAAGAGCTAGAGTACATGACCATTGTCATTGTTATTCCAGGAAAACGAATCCAGTTTTCTGATAATATACTGTATGACAAAGAGACAGAGAAAGTGAAACCCAGGACAGTGCATGCTGGCAAAGGGTGCATGACAGGGGCGGGACAAATCTGCCTGGCAGGGGATAAGTAATGGGTTTAGTGACGTAGTTGGGGGGGTAGAGTTGTAAAGGGATGTGTAGCACTAACTGCTAAGGAGGGCATCCATTTTGGAAGAAGAAAAGGAGTCCCACCCTCCCTCCCTTGTATTAAACCTTTGTGCTAGTTGTCACAATTGTGGCCTGGGTTAGTGGGGCACAAGATAAGTTGATGTGGAATGGTGAGTATTGGGCTGACTAACCAAGAGGTGATGAGAGGGAATAGCCCGTTGTCACAGCCGGGCGGCGGGTCCCTGGCAATGGGGAGAGTTAATTAAGTGGAGTTTTTTTACCAAGTCCCAAGTTGGTTAATGGAACTTGGTTGGTGGTGTTCCTCTCTAAGAGCAGTGATCTCTGGGAGGGTATGTTGTATTGGTGGTAGCATGCAGTCCTGCTAGAAGGCACAAGCGGCTGGTGGCTTATATGATTGCATGCACATAATTGGGTCCATTGCCAGGGGCCTTGCAGAGGATTAAAAAGTTAATGGTATATCACTGTTCATATTTGTATGTTTATAATGTTGTTAATATAACTGTTATTGATACATGTGTTATCTATTATTGAATAATCTTTTGTGCAATAAAGCTGTGGACAAAAAGACCCCAACAAATAAAATGTATTGTGAGTGAGTTGGTTATTCCAAGGCCAGTTTGGGGGAAAGTTGCAGGTATTTGTCCCTGCCCATGTCATGTGCAGAAGTGCTAAACTGTGCACTGTCGAACCACTTTCTCCAGAAGTATAACTTGGACAAGCAGGTAAGCATAGATTTGAATCTTTTATATAACAGAAACAAACCATTTAAAAGAAAAACAAAGAATTATAATGGTTAAATTTCTTCTTTTGCAAAGTCCTGTCTTTTGAAAGGACTTTGCAAATGGAAAACATTCCTTTAGCTTGTTAGAGCAGATCTAACTAACCTACAGGTACAACTTATAACATTATGTAAATCTATGTTTCCAATATACTTACATATACTTCATTGATTACGTTCTTTCATCAAACCATTTTTGGCTGAGGATATCTTTCAGGCTGAACTCAGTCGAAGAAGTAAAACCATTTTTGGCTGAGGATATCTTTCAGGCTGAACTCAGTCGAAGAAGTAAAATAATTTGCCTAATATGCACACCAATTGACTCTATTGACCCTATTGGGTGATCAGTGGTGCCAAAGAAGGGGAAGGGCTGATTCACTCCTACATAATTAGACTCTTTGGTATAATCAGCATCACAAGGAAGGCCAGTGAGGAACACTAGTCTTACACTAGTCTTAAACAAACAAGAAAATAAACAACATAATTCTCCATGTAATGGGAACACTCCATCCCCAGACTGTAATTAATACAATTTAAATAATACAGCTATTGGATATGTTTTCCAGAAACTTGTTATCCAGAAATAAAACAGAAGGGGGCAAGTCAAATGTTGACAATGATATACTGATACAGAGAAACATGTGCAGTCCAGGATTTCAAGCCCCGAAAGAATAGGTTCAAGGCATGGTATATAGCTTCAGTCTTTGTCGCTAATAATCCAGTAGGCCTTCCTTGTGATGCTGATTATACCAAAGAGTCTAATTATGTAGGAGTGAATCAGCCCTTCCCCTTCTTTGGCACCACTGATCACCCAATAGGGTCAATAGAGTCAATTGGTGTGCATATTAGGCAAATTATTTTACTTCTTCGACTGAGTTCAGCCTGAAAGATATCCTCAGCCAAAAATGGTTTTACTTCTAACTAACCTACAGGTACAACTTATAACATTATGTAAATCTATGTTTCCAATATACTTACATATACTTCATTGATTACGTTCTTTCATCAAACCATTTTTGGCTGAGGATATCTTTCAGGCTGAACTCAGTCGAAGAAGTAAAATAATTTGCCTAATATGCACACCAATTGACTCTATTGACCCTATTGGGTGATCAGTGGTGCCAAAGAAGGGGAAGGGCTGATTCACTCCTACATAATTAGACTCTTTGGTATAATCAGCATCACAAGGAAGGCCAGTGAGGAACCGTTTAAGTTTGTGTAGAAATAAACACCACATATTTTACAATGGATTCCTGTCCAGTTAGGAGCTACTGTTGTGTGCTATATACCTTTCAATAAAAGTCTGCCGGGCAATGGCCAAATAACCATTCAAGGTCTTTACAAACTCCATAAAAGTATGTGAAGAATGCCGAAGTGCAAGACCTGATGTATTAGGCAGTTGAAGGTGGAAACAAGTGAACACTCTGGTTAATGTATGGAGGGGAATTTCTGAGACAATAAAAATCTTGTGCCATATTGGGAGTATAGGAAGAGACCTTTGATAATCTGTACTAATAATTGTAATAAGTACTGTTATATATAATTATTGTACATGATGATGTACAAAGCTTGTACACTAGTCTTAAACAAACAAGAAAATAAACAACATAATTCTCCATGTAATGGGAACACTCCATCCCCAGACTGTAATTAATACAATTTAAATAATACAGCTATTGGATATGTTTTCCAGAAACTTGTTATCCAGAAATAAAACAGAAGGGGGCAAGTCAAATGTTGACAATGATATACTGATACAGAGAAACATGTGCAGTCCAGGATTTCAAGCCCCGAAAGAATAGGTTCAAGGCATGGTATATAGCTTCAGTCTTTGTCGCTAATAATCCAGTAGGCGCAGCCTCTTCGTCAAACCAATCAAACCGATCAAACCTATAAAACCTATCAAACCGATCAAAAGTTACTGCAAAGTAAATAAAAAGAAGGGCAAGATCCCTGGTGTAGTATATTCACATACATTTAAAAGTATGTATGTGTTAAAAGTAATACAATTGCACTTAGAAGATTGTAGTGAAATCCACTCATCAAAAGTCAATTTCCTTTTTGTCTGTAATAAAACAGAATACCTTGCACTTTACCCCAACTAAGATATGAGGAATCCTTATAGGAGTCAACACAATCTTATGTGGTTTAACTAATGCTTAAATGATTTCTTAATAGACTTAAGGTATGGTAATCCAAATTCTGGAAATACTCCTTGTCCATAAAACCCCAGGTCCAAAGCACTCTGGAAAACAGGTCCCTTACCTGTACAATTTCAGACTCAACTATCCTTCGTAAGCATTCTGCTGTCTGACACTATATATCTTGCAAAGTTGCAATTTAAATTAAATCAATAATGTATTATTTTCTTTAAGTGTTTTAAGTGTTTTAAGTGTCTTCTGCTAGTTGGAATGCCTGATGTTCCACAAACCCAGGTTTGTGTTGATGTTGGTACCAATTTACAATGCTATACTTTGGGGAACCAACAGAAGTATGGAAATATATAAATACATTTTTGATTCTGTTCTGCTATTAAGGTTTAAAAAACGGCAAGGGATTTAGCAACAGGGTAGTGTTAGGTAAGTTAGACTGAGGTCTGAGTAATTGGAGATATTTTAACAAGATTTGCCTTTGGGCTGAGGTGCACAAAGGTATTGTATCTGTCTTCTGTTACAGTTTGAATCAAATGTTTTTATTGCATCTCATCCAAAATTGGGGAAGTTCATATGACTGAAGGTGTCAAAACAGATTACCATTCAGTTTGACTGGAGTTGTTGTAGTGCCAGTGTGTTATGTTAGGAAGAAAAATAATAATAATAATCAAATGAAAATAAGTAATGTTGAAGTCAAGTTTCATCTGTTTCTCTCTACATCCATGCCTAAGAAATAGGTGATTATGAATAGCTGGGTGAACTCTCAGTATGATGACCTGAAAAGCTAGGACCACTCAGTGATCTCTTTGAATTTTTAAGACATTGTATTGCTGCTACAACAGCAACAATATGATTGTCTGGAAAAAAAAGATTTATTGCTGACATTTATTTATACAGCACAGCCATAGTTCGTAGGGCTTCAGAGAAAGTATAGTAACATTAAACTCTGCCTGAGTGGTGCTCTATCATGTGTAACACAGACCCAGAAACACTAGTCACTTATATGCTTTAGACCAGTGTAGGTACAGGAGGGTATTGTGGTCAGAATTGCATCTCAGAACAGCAATGCTTACCATTGTTCCATCATGAACAAATACATTAGACATTGTTTTTACTTTTTGATAGTATAACTAGAGACATGATTTAAGTAAATCTAGTTGGAAAACAAGGCAGGAAAAGACAAAAAATAAGATCAGCATTTAATGAAGTACAAGACAAAAAGTTATATAAAAAAAAAAAAAACCGTTGTCTAAAAAGCAATTACACAAAAATAAAAAGAAGCATCCACTGAGGACATAAACAGATAATAGGACATCAAATTGAAAACATCTTTGTTATTATATATTGCATGTTAGCAAAATCTCTATATACCCTACTAGACAAATATGTCAAAATGGTTCTGTTTAAGTTAAATGCTGTACACTATCTCACTTAATGTATCTTTAAGACACATTTTAAAAATACTATTTTGCATCAAAACAGATATCACAATTGTGGCCAGTAGCCCAAAAGCATCCAGAGGGAATATATACGTCTCCCAAGTGCTCTGAGACAGAGCAAATGTGGTGAATACCAGGGGCTGTGTTCACTGGGCCTGAAAAAAGTCATCACCTATGAAAAAGAGAGGACCTGTGAGTAAGCTCTCTGTTCGAGTGGGGAGAGCTAAAGGCAAAAGCTAAATGAATGTGTGTTATTTTTTTAAAAAAATGTTCCTGGATTTAGTTATCCTAATAGTCAAAATGCAGGTCTCTGAGGTACTCAGGCTACTGAGGTACTCTGCTGGCAGAAGAATGTTTACTTTGTCAATTTTTGCGTGTTGTATTATGCTGCTACAATTAATGTAAATTACTGTAATCACATTTTTTTTGGTATCATATTTTTTTCTGTTATTTATTTTCCAAATGTTCATGGAAAAGTGCAAGGAGCAAAAATTAAGGGTTTTTATTTCCACATGATATATGTATTGGAATGCCGTATTGCTAATGTCTATTAGCACAAGATACTTTGTTTTATTCATGCATAAAGCTGCATGTTAAAATGGGCCTCAATGTGCAATCCTTGCATTATATTACAAAAGAAACCCAATGCTTTTACTATTATCATACCCCAACCTTCACACAGAAAGCTCAAACTGCCTTTTTGTCTATAATTGATTTCAGGCTATTTTTGTTACTAAAGATACCTGGTCTCTCAAGGTTGTTCTTGTCTTCATTTCATGTCATTAAGCTCACTTTCTGTGAGTCCAGACATCTCTCCCTTTCTTTTTGCAGCCTTTCTATTCCCTCTGTGATCTCAGAAAGTAAAGCCTGCCAAAACTGCAGTTGCGTTGGGTTTCAATGGCAGCCCAGCACTTAGCTGTAGAAGATTGGAGTGTCATTCAGCAGAACGTGCTGTGCTGCATGCAGAGATACCATGGGTTTTTTTTTTTTTACTAAACTCTGAATGCCAAAAATCCCGAAAAAATTGTATTATTTTAGTATAAAATTTGAATTTTTAGTGGAAAAAATATTTTTTCAGAATTTATACCCCGAGGATGGAAAAAGTCTAATTCTGAAAATCCATCATCTCAGACCTGCTGTGGTTGCATATAAGTCAATGGAAGAAATTCCAATGATTTTTTAATCTGAGCTGGGTTTTGTGCAATAATTGGAAGTTTTCAACGATTTTTGGGGCGAAAATCCGAATAGGAATGAATGCATAAAAAAGGCAAAAAAATATTGTCTGGCAAGGGATGGTTATTCTTTAACCCTTTGTAATCAAATAATGATTTTGTAAATACAATATCAGATTAATAGTAATTAAATATACATTTCTGATATTCAGCTGAATTACTGGAACTTTCCGCATAATCAAACATTCCCCGATTGTTATTTCAGTACTTAAAATGACCAATATTGATTGGGGATAGTATGATTTACTTCATCAATGCTTCAAAAAATTTCACTGTGCATGGGTTCACATTACTTTAATGATCATTCGAGATGCAGCATTGACATATATAAAATGATATTCACCAAATTAATAGTGAACGCGAATCGCGAAAACATTTGTTAACTTGAAAATTTAAGTCAATCTGCATGTTTACTATTTTTCAATAATGTGATTGATACACACGGAGGATTGCAGTGGATCCTATTACTGTTCCTATGGTGCTCCGTCCAAGCAACTAAAATATCAATCCAATATCTGTAGTCTGGAACAAAGGACCAAATCGCAGGATAACTGCAAATGTGCCAAATTTTATTTTAATCCACACACGACATGTTTCGGGCGCAACTTGAAAAAGGGCAGTTGCGCCCGAAACATGTCGTGTGTGGATTAAAATAAAATTTGGCACATTTGCAGTTATCCTGCGATTTGGTCCTTTGTTCCAGACTACAGATATTGGTTTACTATTTTTCTTAGTATAAAATATTGTATGTTATGATAAATGAGCTAGTATAAATCTTTATTAATGCGCCAAAAGTCACGAAGTTTTCCGATTTCATTTCGTGACTTTTGGCGCATGCGCAGTAGATCGTACCAAAGCAGGAAGAAGATCGCTTGGAAGAAGATGGCGTCGGTGAACTCCGTAGACTGGACCTGCACAGAAGGGTAAGTAACAAGTTAGGGCATTTGCCAGGGGGGAGGAGGGAGGGGAAGCAACACAGGGGAGGGGGGGAGGGTTTTTGCGCCAACTAGGTTTCCTTCTCCTTTAAGATCTTAGGGAGAACGCAGCTGTGTGGAGGTAGGGTGTAGTGCAACTGTAACTGTATTCAGGGTGCAAATAATTGGGCGCCAGTGGTTCTTATAACTTAACCAATAAACAAATTTATTTAACACATACAATCCTCAATGGAGTGTACATTCATAGAAGCAGAAAAGGCCATATATCAACAGTAATAGACATTTAATCACAACACCTTTGGTCAGTATCTGTCCCCACAGAGATAGGAGACAATGTATGCAGCATTGAAGAGTTACACCCAGCTTTCAGCCTTTCCCCTAAGTGGAACCTGAGAGGCAATTCTACCCTAGGTCTGTACACTTAGTCCCTACTCTGGGCAATTAGTACCCTGGGATCTTAATCCCACTCACAATCCTCACAAAGCCTCAACTGCTCAACTAAATAAACTAACTATCTGTCACTCCTAGAATGACCTATTAAAGAGATAACTTATACCGACTAAACCCTAGTCAGGTTTTAGGTTCCACAGGGGTCCTGTCTACCTGATCAGACCAGGACTAATACAAAATGGACCCTGAAAGCATGGCTTCAGAGGCTTTTATACTTTGCCACAATGCCATCTACTGGTCACTGTGAGAAACAACAAGGATCATAGCTTAAAGAAGCAATAGGAAACAGTTACCCCTCCCAGCTGTATTTTAGGACCCAGTTAGGTGTCTATAACACTAGGGGACTGCCTGCTAAATAATACTGGGGATGGCTATTTTACACATCCCTACACAAGCATAGGTGCAACTCTTTGTCCCACATGAATGAAGCAAAAACATGGGATTGTAATCAATGTCATAAATTGCAAACAAATTATATAGATTAAAAAAAGCATTTTGTAATGTTATATGCTTCATTATACTGTTATTGCATTATACATAGCATATTTTTTTAAACTTGCTTATATCAAAATCCAAAATGTTCTCACTATTTTCTGAAAATCACTCAAACCACATCTGCAGAGACCTTCCCCCCCCTGTTTATCAATACATTTTCACAAAATTTTCTTGTGTGGGAAAAGATTTGATAAATCGTGAAAAAATCTGAATCGTATGGGCTTTTTTTTGGAATTGTCAACGAAAACTGTGACTTTGTTGGATTAGAACACCCAAAACCACAAAATCTTCAGATTATTGAACGAAACCCAGTGCAGATCAGGATATTTTCCAAAATGTCATTGGGACATCTGCCATTCACTTCTACATGAACTTGGCAGGTCTGAGTTGGTATACTTTTTTATTTGGACCTTTAACACCATCAGGGTTTAAAAAATCTCAATAAATTCACATTTTCTTTTTTTCTACGAAAAAATTGTGGTTCTCCCCCTTAAAAGTCCGACCAGAAAAAATAGGGCTTTCATAAATAAATAGCCTAAATGTTCCATGTAGTTATTTATTTTTAAAATGTTGCTCTTTACCATTAGTTAAAATTACAGTGTTAAATACTAACTGGACCATATTAAAGCCCAATATATGCAATCTGTCTAAAATTTTGCTTTGGCCTCTGCTGCAGGTAAATGCTGAATCTGCAGTTACAGTATTTTTGTCCACCAAGCAGATTTTAGAGTGAAAACATTGACTAAAGAATAAATGTTAAAAAGATTTGTGTAATCATGTATTATTATAGCTTTAGATAAATCCTGTCAAAATTTGATTTCTATGAATGACTAGCATATTTCTCTCCCTTAGAACAAAGCTCTGACATAAACCATGTATATGTATTCAAAAGAACAGATGACAGATCCTATAGTTTATAGCAAGATGGATGAACTCCAGGGAGATCATGGCTGAGGCTTTGCACAACTCGTGTCTTGTTTGTGCATCTCTCCTATAAAGTATACATACTGGAATATAAAGAATCCTGATCTACAGCATAGTAATTTAAAATAATACATCATACAATTTTTCCCCTTTGCTCAGCCAAAACATGACACTGTGTATGTAGCATTCAAGAGGACAGATGGCTAGATAGATGAGGCAATAGGTAGAGAGAGACAGACAGACAGACAGCGTAAACCACATTCAGTCATGGGTCTGAAAATATTGCTTTATGCTACAAATAGAGCATTATAATGATATTTGAATGACAAGTTGGCTCAGTAGTTGGCACTGCTGTCTTGCAACAGTGAGATTGAGATCAATTCTAACCTGGTCACTAACTGCAGATGCAAGCAGTTTGTAATGTATAATTCCTAAAAGGACATACAGGCAGATTAATAGTCTTCTGGGGAAATTACCTAGTGTGTGTGGTATACATAGAATTTAGATCGTAAGCTCCACTGAGGCAGGGACTGATGTGAACAAACTTTGTTAAGTCCTCATGTCTATATTAAGAAATGATTATACTTATAATACAGGGCCCACAATTTATCACGGGTTGAATTTAAATTTTTCCCACAATTCAAATGTTTTTGTATAAAAACTCACAAATTCAAATTATATTTTCAAAAACCTGAATGACTGGAATTTATAAAGCAAAAAAAACTTGAAAACACTAAGGGGCAGATTTACTAAGGTTTGAGTAAATTTCTGAAGTACAAAAAGTTCAAATTTCAAAGTCATTTTTTTGGATACTTCGACCATCGAAAAGGATACTTCGAATCGTTCGATCGAACGATTATTATTCGATTGCAGGCTTGCCAAATTCAGTGAAAAAACTTGGAATTCAATATTGGAATTCAAAGTTTTTCAATTCGATGGTCGAATTTCAAAGTTTTTTTGTACTTCGAAATTCAACCCCTAAAAATCTGCCCCTAAAAGCTGGGCGAGGTCATGTAGAAGCCAATGGGAGATGCCCTAGGCAAAATTCAAGCCACTTTTTTTTCAAGATTTTTTTATTCGAGATTTGTAGACTCACAAAAAGTTTTTTAAACCCTATAAACTAGATAAATTCTAGGTATTTAATCAAGTTTTTTACATTTGGATTTTTTTTATAAATAACCAAAAATTCAAGTTTTTTTAAACTGTTTATTCGAAGTAGAAAAAACTCACAAATTAAATTTTTGATAAATAAGCCCATACGTCTTTTTATCAAGGAGATAATTAATTTGACCCATGTCTAATGTTCATTCAGTTGGGTGCATCAAGATTTATATTACAGCTGTGTAAAACAAATAATCTCCTTTATATATTTGATAAACTACTGCCAGCAAACGTCTTCACAATCCACAGCAAAATCATGAATCATCCGGTAGAATTTCTGCTGATTTGTTAATTGTTCAGAAACTGTAAAAAAAATAATCAAATGGAAAACAATTCCAACGGTACTAAAAAAAGTCAATAGCAATAAACTTTTGAATGTCTGATCACTACTACTCAGAGCTGAACTGCACAGTTGCTAGAAACCTATAAAAATTCTTGGGCTCTTAACAAACACAGTCAATCCCTTAAATGGAGTGGAGTTTCTGAGTGCTCCCCCTATACAATAGGACCCGATATTTTGATGACAGCTACAATATGAATCCTAATACAATACATATCTCTTTTGTGAGTTACACTGTTCTATGGAACGCTCTCTCAGCTTAATTTTTATTTTCTATTTTTGCTAATTCTTCTTTCTGGAATTTGCATTTTTTAAATAAATGCCCTATAATTGTAATGACTTTAAAACTTAATAATTTTAAAACTTTATGTAATAAAAATAAATTGCAAAATAAATGAGAATAAATTTTATTATTTCCACATTTATCTTACCCTAAAATATCTTCAAAGACCCATGTTACTCTATCCTGTTCTACTAAAACCCCACCTATTTTCTCTGTACCTTTTCTCTGTGCTATCCATGATCTATCTAATCCTTTCATTTAATTCTTTGCCATTCCTAACCCATTCTCTAGCACATTATGTCAGTTATGTTTAAGACTAGAATATAACTTACTTGTATGCACATACAAGAAATATCCTTGGTGACACAAAACGCGTAAGGCTGTTATATTTTTTTGGGGAACCGTTTTTTTCCAGATATTATAATGTAAAATAAAAGTCTAAAAAACTGCAACTTTGGCTCCTGCATTCAAAATTTTTGGTTGGGATTCGTGTCTGCCTGTTATCACTTTACCAGTTAACCAAACTTGTTGAGCCACAAATAGGAAATGGCAGATGGAAAAAAAGGAAATGAATCAAATTGTGGTAAAATGTCAACATTTTTAACATTCTAAACCCACAAGAGTCAAATATGATTATTAATTAAGTTTGCATCCAAATTGTCCCCTTAGTAAATGAGACCCATTCCTATTTCAAAGCATGATGGGTCATTGCAGGCTGCTTTCTCTCTCCCTCTATATATGGCCCCTTTATCTCTGTGGAGCAAATGTGCCTTACAAAAGTGCATTCAATTATATCACTTCACCTAGTTATGTATTTCAAAAGTAATAGATGGAAACATCAAACAATTTGCAATACAAAAGGATATATGATATTTTTTGCTGGAACAGTTCAAACTGTGTTTCATACTGAAATATTCAGCCACATGTCATAGTCCAGCCAATTCTGTAGGGTTGCTTAAATTGTGAAGTGTGTGACTGTGCCATCTTAAGTGTCATTTAGCAGATACATCATTTATTGGGCATTTTTATTATTAATTAAGGATCTAATGAATGTGACTTACAATGAAGCTGTTAAGGAAAATTAAAAGCTTGCTGTCAATTTTTAATCCAAATCATTATTTTATCCTTCTGCTGACCTATATTTTTCATTGCCAATGACCAACAAGGGACTTTGGCCATTATATGTAGATTTATAACAAATGTAAATCACATTTTTCCAAAGCATAAATACATGTATTATTGTGATGGGTGTTAATGGTTTACTGTTCAGGTAATCATGCATTACTATAGAGTATATATTTTAAGAGGTACACACTCCATCATGAGCATTTTTATGTAGTGCACAAATATTGTATGCATATTCATTCCATGTTAACATGGTATCCACTCATGTTTGCAAGTATTCATGAAGGCTAATTTATAAACCATTATAAAAATACATGTTCATGGGTTCATTAAAAAATCACAGCCACCATCATGGGGCCCTTGATAGCAGTCCTAATAAGCCATATTGCCTAAAGATTAAACAAACTGGGAAAACATTTAAATAAAATAATCTAGATAATATCTATAGTAATAAGTCAAATCAACTGGACTTGGTGGTTTTTTTTTTAGATGTTTTGGCAGTCATCGGTCTGGCTTTCTCAATTCAGAATTCTGAAAACAATTCTGAATTGAGAAAGCCAGTCGGATGACTAGAGAAACATTTTTTTTTAAAAAATTACAGCAATCCAGTTGATTTGACTTATTACTATAGATATACCATTATGATAACTCACCCTGGTGGTCTAGTGGGAGGAGGTCTGCAGGGACGCCTGCAGCCTCCTCGGCGGGGAAGCCCGCCACGCTGCCGATCCTCTGGGCCGCAAAAATGTAATAGTTAAGGTGCGCGCGGTGCGGCGCGTCACTTCCTGGTTTATTTGCGAATGCGCGCTGGCGTGTGACATCAGTACGCAGTGGAGCGAAATTTAAAAGTATTTAAAGTCACAAAGCATTTCTTCACATTGGCTGTTATAGGAGTTTGTTCCTGGTGCTTCTTTGTATTCTGTTGAGCTACTTTGTATTCTTGATTCCTGTTGTGACCCCTGCCTGTTTTTTCGATTATTCTGACTTCTGGATCCTGACGCCTGCCTGAAATCCGACTACCTCTTCTGTTAATCACACTGATTGACTTCCTGGTTTGACCTATGCCTGCCTGACTTCGTTTATACTCTGCCTGCCCCGACCCAGCCTGATCTGACTACGATTCTGTCTAACGCCTTGTACCGCGACCTTCTGCCCAAAGACTTTACATTCAGTTGTGCCCCTTTGCCTGTCCAGAATCCTTCGTCTTGCACCTCTCGTTATAAGACCTAGCGGCATCTGAGTAGCTGAGGGCTCCTCCTGAGGCCAAAGGCAGCTGCTACAGGCAGAAGCACGAGTCAAGACCAGGATGCTTGGCATCAGTTCTGGATTTAGGTTGCCAACCGTGACAACCATGACCTGAATGAATGACAACCTTCACAAATACAATCTAGATATTGAGTTAACAGGACAGAAAATGTCATTGTCCCATTCTTATGGGCAATGAAGACATACATCACCAATGAAAAATGAGAAATGATAAAAGCTTAAACATAGATAACATGGAGAAGAAATTAAGAACTGGCAAAATGTACACTTTTTTTGATTATGCACCCAGGGACTTCTTCTAAAAGTGCAACATGATTCTGATTCAATCAGCTTTCAAAATGTGTAGTTGCTTGACATTTGCCATAAGTACCTTGACATGCCATACTCCTGTGTAGAACTGAACCATAGACCTGGTCATATATTCAATAAACAGAATAAAAATTCATCATGGTTCAGCAGCATGTCACAGCCAAACCTCACAGTAATAAATATGGGCATGTAACCTAAAACGTACAAATGACAAAACTATATGTAAGGATATGTAAGCCTTAATGTAAAGATATACACAGGCAGCTCAAATTATGTAAATATGTATACCAAACATGAAATAAGGTGGAGAAGTGACCTTTAAGTGTTTGGGATAATAACATTAAAGTGTACCTTAATGTAAAAGCTCCATACTATTTTAAAAAACAAAAGCTACCTGTAGAATACAACAAACACAACATTTACCATAAGTGCTCACAGCAAGCCATCAATACAACAGAGAACGCTAGACTAGAAAACTGAGAATTTTCTCTAATGTAATTTATTTTAAAGCACAAAATGAAAAACTTTGTTGAATAAAAGCACATTGTTCTATAATATTCATCCCCAGTTGATTATGCAGTTATAGGTGACAAGCACAGGGAGAAATTACTTTGTATTGTACATGTGCTAAATGAAATACACTCTAAGTCATTATGTAAAGCATTACATGTAGAGATAAGTAAACTGATTTGCATAAATCACAGCTATTTGGGATTATCAAATGTCACTGATGACATCTCATAACTATTTTGACTCCTAACTAAAAATGCATGCTTGATCCAATATTTTAACACAAATTAGTTGAATTCTGACATTTTCTTTCAAAACAAAGGATTTTTTTCCCCATTGGAATACCGGCTTACTACTCTGGTTAATGCACATATTTTGCTGCTTTGTAATTCAATGTCAAGCATTTGGAGCAAGAGTCTTTCACTGTACATTGGCAGATCCTGCTGCTATGTATTTGTTTATATTTGTTGTTGCTTTGAAACTAAACCACTGAAATGACCAGAAAAGTTAATACAAGAACAGTCTGAAAGGAGGCTTTTTTGTTTTCCCATGTTTGAATTGTTTTTTCAAGTGTAACAAACTGTGCTTGTTTTCTTTGTTTTTAAACTCCACTTGGGTAGGGACAAACTAAAACAATGAACAGTCTCAGAAAAGTAGCTGTGCCATACTGACTCTTTATAAATTATTGATGATAATATTCACAATGTTAATAACATGCACTATACGTTCCTGGCTGGTGAGTTAGCATATCTCTAGTTGTATGTAGGTTAATTTGAGAAAGAAAAATTCTGGTTTAGCTATCATGGCTTAAATTACATATTATGGTTCCAACCTTGAAGTTCCAGCTTTTTATTTAGAAAGAAGGCTAAGATAGTAGACCCACATAACACTATTCCAAAAAGACACAGTACCCACAAATTTGCTAGCTGTAAAGTGGTAAACAGGCCAACCTAGAAAACAGTCCATCATAGTCATTGAAACTTAGAGCACTATGTATTAAAAATTAACACTGCAATAAAAGTTTGACTCAATCCAGAGTGATCTACGTTTTGATGGAAGACCCTTAAGTAAGTAAGGTGTACAGAGACTCCTTAGTGGTAAAATGGGTCAAGGTAAAGAATATAGAATGTCCTTAATTGCATGGGAAATGCCATGGAATTGAATTAACAACAGGTTATCGGTTAGGGTAGGGAAGAATGTTAATGCATGTTGTATGATACAAGTATTTATACATACCTGAATTCATTTATAAAAAATGAGCTGTGCCCAGGTTCTTATCTTATCATCACTAAAGTGAAATAATACCTCTACCTACAGCCACACAAAAGCAATGTACCTGGCAAAGGCTAGTGCTTCCTCTTCCTTGTAGTTGCAAAAGTATATTTGAAGTGGCCTGCAGCTATGCTGAACTGTGATTTTAAGCCATCTGGTCTGCAGACTCTTTAAAGTACTGCATTTGCAATTATTAACAGATTATTTCCTAATTGTATTGTGCAAAGGGAGGAGTATTAAACAACAATCATACTGCAATATGATACAATACTAGTTGTGCACAATTTGTGCATTTGTTCCCACAGTACCTTTTATACAGACTGGTAGCATTCTAAACACAAGACTACTCAGCACAGCAGTTCACTGTAGCTACAGTTCAAACCTAGCTTTCCATCTCATTGTAACTGTATTACATATTGGAAGTTGTGATAAATCCATCCCCAGTGTGTAAGCACAAATGATTTTTGTCTTGTGACAGTGATTGCAAGTATTGCTCCTCAATAGGTGATACCAGCATTTACACTCTGGTGTAATTCTACCATTCTACCATGGGTGATGCCAAAATTTGCCATGAGAGCTTTACTGTGGTGTCATTTCAGTGTCCTATAGAGATGCTACTAATACTCCAATAAAGACATCATGATTTGCTTAAAGCCTGCAATTGATTTAGAATTGGTGTTCTTTATGCACACATACAATTTGATATTAGTGCTCTTTAGAAATGTTTGTGTTCATAGCTACCTTAGGACATTTTAGACAAATGATGAATGCACTGCGGTTTATAGGAAATTTAGAGACAACAGTTATATAAAAAAAAAATTAAGTGCATTGTTCAAATGTATTACAGTAGTTAAATAATTGAACTAGGACCTGATGGGAAAAGTATATTTTGGCTGCTGGAGCTTCATCAGATGAACTGACCTTAAATCTCAGATTGCAGTCATAGCCTATTCGGAAGTTATTCATCTTGAGTAAGGTATTAGCTCTAATGGAAGTATATGTCACACTTCAATGGGGAAAAAACAAATCTGTTGTTTAGTTCTTTATCTTGTGCCAGTACAAAATCTCACTCAATAAAACAAAAGCCAAAATGCAAGTATTGTCAGCATTAGAGGAAAAAGCCTCATTAACTGTTAGAAAATATAATAAAACTGTTAAAATAAACTATACTATTACTGCATATGACAGAAAAGTCAGAAATACTTCAGCTTAGCTTGTGACGTATTTGAAGGCACCAGGTATTTTATCAGAACTGGTGCTTTTGTTCAGGTTCTTTGTAAAAAAAAAAATATGAAAACCCAACATGATTTAACTTTGCTCAAAAAAATCTCTGCTCCTAAATACAATAATTGTAGGTATCTATCACCAATAATTCATACTGGAACAATGAAGATAAAAATACTACAGTCAGAAGTAAGAAAAAGGAATCTTTTTGCACCCCTGAAAGATGAGAAAAGAGTTCACTTATGGCTTAAGTTTACAGGAAACAGCTAAGCAAAAGTAACAAAAAAGTGGTTATTAAAATCATAGAAATATAACCTGAAAATAACAAAGAGAACACATACTGCTCCTGCTCATATATATAATCCAAAATACTTGCTCACTGGAGTGAGGGTGTGCTATAGGAAGTCTACTGTTAATTTTACTGAATAGGAAGGGGCTGCTAGTGTAGAAAGTATTTGACCACTGCTGCTCACACCGACAGGACAGGACAGGCATGCTCATTCATGTCAGTCTATTTGAAGTCAGTTGCAACTATTTCCCTTTCTCACAATAGATTATTCTTATATTATATCATTCTATTCTTTATTTCTATTAGTATGCTATTCTGTTGCTAAAGAAAGAGCCTGAATGCCTCCTCGCCTAGAGAAGGGCCCACATAAGAACATCCCTCGATATATCCTTTTCCTCAACATACTGTACATTAAGGACTTCTTTTTGTTTGTTCATGATCCAGTTCTTGAATGTCTGTGGATAACTGTTAACTAGTGATGAGCGAATTTGACAGGCATGGATTTGTGGGGAACTTCTACATTTCGCCATCTGCAAATTTTTTAGAGAAACTGCTGCAAAAATCCACCGAGAAAAATTTTGCTACAACGAAAATTGTCACCACAAGAAAAAATGCCCATTGATTTTAATGCATTTAGACAAAATAGTCACTGAGACAAAAAAGTCACCAAGAAGAAAAAGTCACCACAAGAAAAACACCCATTGACTTTAATGTATTTGGAGTGAAAACAATTTGTCACAGGTGTAAATCAAATGTGACGCCCATTGACTTTAATGCGTTTCACAAATTTTTCGACAGGCAGATTCATCATTACTAATGATAACATATGATAACATGCCAAAACCTGACAAGGCAATGCTTTTGTACTCTGAAACATTAAATTATTTGCATGCTCTTGAGATGCTATTACTAAAAAATGCATTATTAGGTAAATAGTTGGGTTGGGAAATTGTGTGGGATGCTTTACAAATGTGAAAAAAATCACAATATAAAAAAAAGTCACAATATAATTTTAGCTAGTATTCATCCAGGGAAAATATCAGTCTCATGTAAATCTTCAAGAAATGTAATATCCTGTCTTTTAATACATTATCCTATAACATTTATTTCAATTAAAGAAGATTTTTAGTTGCATGAACTTGGATTAAATGGTTTTAATCTTCATTATAAGTCTAGATTTATATACAGGTATGGGACCTGTTATTCAGAATGCTCTGGAGCTGTAATTTGGATCTTCATACCATAACTCTACTAGAAAATCATGTAGATATTAAATAAACCCAATAGACTGGTTTTGCTTCCAGTAAGGATAAATTATTTGGATCACGTACAACGTACTGTTTTATTATTACAGAGAAAAAGAAAATAATTTTTAAAAAATTATGATTATTTAAATAAAATGTTGTCTATAGCAGAAAACCTTTCCGTAATTTGGATCTATCTGGATAAAAGGTTTCCGAATAGCATGCCATATCTGTACCTACATTCAAGTGTACTGTCATTTACATGTGAAATCTTAAAATGTATTATCATTGGCTAGGTAATGTATATAATTTATTTTGTTATATGTATTAGTACTATCCACTTGTTTTAGAAAAAATGTGATTGGGTAAAAAAATTTTTTATCAAGACAATGAACCTTGGACTGTGTACTGTGATGGAACCCTGGTTAACTACCCCACCCTCACATGCGCATGCATGCAAGTGCGCATGCACCGTAATAGAAGAGATGGGAGGGAGGGGAGGTCCCATGAAGAGGAAGGGGAGGGAAGGAGGGGAGAGTTATAAAGGGAGGGGAGAGTGATAGAGGGGAAGAGAGAGGAGGGAGGCAAGAGCATCAGAGGAATGAACCCGGACTTGGGGTAGGCAGAAAACCTTTGGACAGGTATGTGCCCAGGGCCCCCACATCACTGCACTCTAGGCAGGTGCTTCTTCTGCCTACCCCTAGTTACGGCCTTGCTGGTGAAGCACTGTGGGATTTTAGATATTGTGCTGATCTATTACCCTAAAAGGCATCCAGTATCCCCCCACTACCCAAAAACACCTAAATTAAATAAAAAATACCTTGTTAACAAGATAACCTTGTTAATTGCTTGATCATTAAGCCCTCCTGCTTGATCCAGGCTGTTTGTTTCTGCTAAAGCTCCTGTGATTTATTGCCTGGTTTTCTTGCTTGTTCCTAAATCTCTGCCTGGTTCCTGCTTTGTTTTTAATTCTTGTCTGATCCATGAGTCTTTATAGTCCATGATCCTTGCCAGATACCTGTAGATTTCCAAGTTCTGACCCCTGGCCTGTGTACTGACTCTGTGTCTGCTTGCCGCCTACCCTGACCTTTGGTCTGTGTACGCTGACCTCAGCCTGTTGCATGCTCTGACATTTGACCTGTTTGCTGGACACGACTTCTATTTGCATTCATTAACATGAGTGGCTACTAATACTCTTCCTTAGTGATGGGCGATTTTGGGGTATTTTGATTCACTGAAAAATTTGTGAATTTCCAGTGAAATTCACGAAATTGCACCAGCGTCTAGTTTTTGACACTGGCATCTGGTTTTGATGCCGCCGCCGGTTTTTTTGGACGCCGGCGTACATTCACCGGCTTAAATGCACCAGCGTCCAAAAAATTGACTCAGGTGTCCATTTTTTTATGCCGCGGTTTCGCAAATGTATTCGCCGGCAGCGAATTGCGGGAATTCACCGTGAATTTGACCTTGTCGAAAAAATTCTCCCATCACTACTCTTCCTTGCTGCTTCATCAAACGGTTATGGCCCCATCTACAAGTGATATCCAGCAACAGAGTGGCAAAGAAGACCTACACTATCAGCTGTAAAAGAGACAGGGAAGGCCTGCACACTGCCATCTTTTTGTGGAAGGGACTTCTTTCTAACTGTAGCATACATTTTAAACTGTATTTGGTTACCATAGTTTAAAGGCCTCTAAATCCTTTTGGTTCCAATAATTCATATGCACATCACCTACACTGAACCAGAAATAGAGACTAAACAGCACTGTCAACTGCCAGGAAAACACAAATGAAATCATTGTCCAGTATATCATATACATGGCAATATAGAATAATACTTCAACTGACAGAGATAAATAGCATCAACACACTTGTATCAAATATCAGTAAGTCTTCCATAGCACATTCACACTCAAAAAAGCCAGAAGCAATTGCACTAGAGAGCTTGGGAGGGAACGGTAGCTCAATAGTATCTCCAAGATAGATAGCAGCACTCCCATATAGTATAAAACGCCTTTATTCCAAAATATTCATTGGGCACAGCAACGTTTCGGACCACCTGGTCCTTTTTCAAGCTGACAAAGTTAAAAACTGCCTAATTGGACTTCCTTAAATACACACCTTAACAATGCCACCTAGTGGTTACAACGTATCATTATATTGCATAAATATCAGTTGTTACAACATTCAGAGATAATTTAGTTACAATTACATTATATCTATTTGTAGCGTGTTAGCCTACTTAGCTTTTGTTGCTTCTGTAATATGATATCTAGTAGTCACTAGGAAAAAAGCAAAGTGTTGTGTCATATTATACTTCTGAAAGTAATTCTGGAAAGAAATTATTTCATGTTCCAGGATGACTTTTATGAACAATGCTGTGGTACAGCAATGGGGTCAAATGTGGCCCCTACCTATGCCAATATTTTTGTGAATCTTTTTGAAGAAATGTATGTGTACCAAAACAAGAATTTTTTGAAATACTGTAAATGTTGGTTTCGATACATCGATGATATTTTTATGCTGTGGGAGGGGCCACAGTTGACCCTGGATAAACTCTTTTGGGAACTGAATGGATATTTAAGCTCCTTAAAGTTTACTATACATGCATACCTATGTAGGATTAATTTCCTAGATGTATGGGTTTATAAAAATAATGGTAAATTGGCTACAGATTTATATGTTAAGCCCACAGATAAAAACACCCTATTAATGTACTCTTCATCCCATCCAGCACATGTAAAAAGATCGGTGCCAAGATCACAATTCGCAAGGATTAAAAGAATTGTCTCGGAGGAGAGCAATTTGGAAAAGAGGCTGGATGAGATGGAGAATAAATTGATTACAAGGGGTTACCCTAAAAATAATTTAAAAAAATCAAAGAATGAGATAATGTGTCGAACCGCCAAAAAAAGGCCTAAAAAGGTTGACAGATTAGCTTTTGTAAGCTCCTATAATTCCCTATCTACAGAGGTTGGTAACATAATTAATAAACATTGGGACATTTTAAAAATAGCTTGCCAAGGGATATCTGTATTTCAAAATCCCCCTCTGCTATCTTTCAGGAGAGCTCAATCTTTGAAGGATAAGTTAGTACGGGCGGATGTTGGAGCAGGGAAAGAAAAGAGACAGACAACTCTTTGTAGTACAAAGAATGGTACTTATCCCTGTCTCTCTTGTAAACAATGCAATAGTTGTATTAAAGGGGATACAATATACCATCCAAATAAAGGCACTACTTTCAAGATAAAAGGATATTATACATGCCTATCGACATTTGTAGTGTACGCTATAAAGTGCCCATGTGGTTTGATGTACATTGGACAAACTACTAGACAAGCTAAAGAAAGGATAGGTGAACATAAATCCGATATAAAAAGAAAAGTAAAACAGAACCCTGTGGCCTGTCATTTTGGTGAAGCAGGACATTCAGTTTCCCAATTACGGTTCCAAATTTTACAACAAATTCCTAGGCCTAGGAGAGGTGGTGATAGGGTAAAACAATTATTAAGATGCGAAGCAAATTGGATTAAAAAACTTGGAACCCTTACACCAGGTGGTCTAAATAAGGAATACGAACTGTATCCTCTGCTGTAAAAAAACTCACTACTTTGATAAAAAATCTTATGATTCAAATATGGCAATTTTATGGATTTTAAAATGTTTTAATATGACACAACACTTTGCTTTTTTCCTAGTGACTACTAGATATCATATTACAGAAGCAACAAAAGCTAAGTAGGCTAACACGCTACAAATAGATATAATGTAATTGTAACTAAATTATCTCTGAATGTTGTAACAACTGATATTTATGCAATATAATGATACGTTGTAACCACTAGGTGGCATTGTTAAGGTGTGTATTTAAGGAAGTCCAATTAGGCAGTTTTTAACTTTGTCAGCTTGAAAAAGGACCAGGTGGTCCGAAACGTTGCTGTGCCCAATGAATATTTTGGAATAAAGGCGTTTTATACTATATGGGAGTGCTGCTATCTATCTTGGAAATGACTACATGGATGTGAAGGTGATCACATCAATCAGCGTGCACACCTGAGAAGTAAGCTTATGAGTTTAAATGCTGGATGTTCTCCTATGAGCTCAATAGTATCTGCCAAGACGACAAAGATCAAGATATATTTATCTCACATCAACTGCCAGAGCAGTTACAGAGTAGTTACATGCAATGTAACAAAAACAATAATGACCCCTCCCCCCAATATGGTAGGTAATTCTGAAGTAGTTATAAAAATTATATGCAATGTTGGTGTAACAACATACCATGGTGGGGACGCCCAACGCAAGCTGTATCCTCTTCCTAAAAAGCCACAGTACTAAGGGCGGGCGCGGTGCGCCTCTGCTTTCTTTATTTGCACATGCGCACTTGCGTGCTTACATCAGCGCGCAATGATGCGAAATTCAAATGCTTAAAAGGCGCAATTGGGCTTGTGATCATTGCCCGTTATAGGATCTTGTTCCTAGTGCTTCTGTACTTCTGTGCTGTTTTGCCTGTTTGATTCTGATTATCTGTTGTGACCCCTGCCTGTTTTTGACTATCCCGACTATCCCAACTTCTGGAATCCTGCCCCTGCCTGATAACCGACTCTCCTGTATCCACAACCCCTCTGATTGACTCCGTTGTACTCTGCCTGCCCCGACCCGGCCTGATCTGACTACTCCTTCTGTCTATTCCTTGTACCGCGACCTTCTGCCCAAAGACTTTGCATTACTGTTGTGCCCCTGTGCTTGTTCAGAAGCCCTCGCTTTGCACCTCCCTTAATAAGACCTGGTGGCATCCGATTAGCCAAGGGCTCCTCCCGAGGTGAAAGGCAGCTGTTAAAGGCGGAAGCAAGAGATGAGAACAAGGTGCTTAGCATCGGTTCTGAATTTAGAGTGCCAACCGTTACAGTTGGCTACAGCAACTGTCTCTTCCCATTATCTTTCAATTTTTCTACTCTGGTCCTAACCAAATTATTAGATATGGAAAGAATAATCTGATTTTATGATGACCCTTTGCATGTCTATGCTATTTTGAGGTTGCAGTAAAAATTATAGGTAACTACACTACTACTATAATTTTACTATTTAAATTGAGAAATGTAATATAAAATATTTAAAATTATGCAAGTTATTGGTAAACAAGTTTACTTCCAACCACCATTAGACAGCATCTAACCAAAGTTCTCACATACAAAAATCCTTACATATGAAAACACTAACATACAATTTTGAAAATATCTGATAAAAGAAAGTCTGTCTACACCACACATTACTTTCAATACACCAGTTTGTAACCAGTTTCACAAGCCAGTAATTCATTAGGCCCAAAATCATTGCTTTAGAATACTATTTCTTAGAGAAACAACATTACATATTAGGATAAAGTATTATAGTAAGTAGATTTCTTAACTACCTGGCAAATAATGTTGCATCTTTGCTGCCACAAGATGAACATTATTTTTCCTGCCAATAATAGGTCAATTTGAAGTAATTAAATCAAAGCATGCTTGTTATTCAGCCATTTATTAATTGGTGACGTCTAAGAGGGCATTATAATAAACATTTAACAAAAATTGCATACAGCAGAACAAAATTTTGCAATCTAATATTTTTAATTATACAATTGTTAAGTTAGTTTTAATTGCACATGGCACCTGCTACAAGGTAGTGTATTCTATGGATGCAAAAATAAAAATTTTAGTAAGAAAGTTTTATTTTATACAATGCACACAGGCACAGTCTACAAAAATATTTTTCAATGTTGGATGATTATAATACCTGGCTTGCAAAATCTTAACTTGTTACATTTGCATTTGCAATATTTTTCCATTAATGGCTTTTGTTAAATTCCCCACTAAATATATATATAGTGAATAAAGTACCCCCTCTTTTAAAATATAAGGATATTATAAGTTACCGAGGAGTTTCATGACCATATAAAAACACGAGGCCGAAAGCCGAGTGTTTTTATACAGGTCATGGAACTCTGAGGTAACTTCTAATATCCTCATATTTTGCAACTGGGGGTACTTTATTTATTATAATACACAAGTTTCAGTGAGTCATGTGACAGAAATTACATCAGAACTCACCGTTTATAACTGATGACATCAGAACTCACCGTTTATAAGGATATAATTTACAAGATATTCATGGCTTTTGTGTATTATATAGTGAATAAAGTACCCCCTTTTGTAAAATATAGGGATATTATAAGTTACCGAGGAGTTTCATGACCATATAAAAACACGAGGCCGAAGGCCGAGTGTTTTTATACAGGTCATGGAACTCCGAGGTAACTTCTAATATCCTCATATTTTACAACTGGGGGTACTTTATTTATTATAATACACAAATTTCAGTGAGTCATGTGACAGAAATTACATCAGAACTCACCGTTTATAACTGATGACATCAGAACTCACCGTTTATAAGGATATAATTTACAGGATATTCATGGCTTTTGTGTATTAGCCATGTCTGATTTGAAGTATTTTTAAGACTGCAGTTACCTTATCACCAGTCACTTGCTACTGAACCAAAGTATGTGTATCTGGTTTGAAAGTATTTTGCATTCATAATATATTAAAAAGAATTAGCCAAGCCAAATACATTTTTGGTAAATGTCTTATTACTAGTATTTATATTGTTTTAGTACTTTGTTACCCAATTACACATTGCAATGCATCAGACATAATTGCCTCAGATACAACTCTCCTTCACAGAAGCATTTGCACTGGAATTATAGGGAAACTACTGCATGTAGGTAAATAACTTTGTGTCTGAAATTGCACTTTGCGTGCTGTAAAAAGGTTGTTAAAGACCCTTACTTATTGTTTAATGCACTTGGGTCTCCAGAGTCCATTTCCTCTTAATGTATAATGTTCTGGATATGCCATTATCTACTAATCTCACAAAAGTATGCAATGGGGATGGCATTGCTAATATTCTTCTCTTTATACTACTACTTTATACTCATTTCATGGATTGTATATAGTTATAATGGGGTACTGAAATTGATTCCTACAACTTGCAAGGTGTTTGTATGTCTGTGTGATTTTCCTACCGGTGCTCAAGTTTCCACCCACAGTCCAAAAGCTCTGCTGGGACAGATGTTGAAGACTAACAATCTTCATTCAGTGCAATATCACTGTATAAATGAAGAATGATAATATTATGTGCTGGAGATGTTATTCTGCTACCCATTGCTATCACTGTTTAATGTGCTGGATTCCGAGATATGATTTCCCTGCCTTCATTTCCCCAATCTAAAATGCATTATGCTATCTATGCCCCAGTGTCTCTTCTGGGTCTGGTATGTAAGATCAAACACATTATTGTTAATGTATCTGTTTATGAACTATCACATGAATTAATATTTTATATATAAAGGTTTTTCTCAATCTCTCCCAGAAAATCCTTATTGGTTGAAGAAATAACCATCAAACAATAAAAAAAAATAAGTGAAATTACTTCATAACCAAGAATCTCCACTAATATATGGCTCAATCCCAACAGGAGAATGTCACTTGACATAGTACCTATGAATTGGTAGCCCATAAAGTGAACAGTATTTAGAACAAGTTATAAAATAATCAAAACGAAAAACCAACAGTAAATATACTGTATGTTGTTTTTTTTTTCAATCTCCAATATAAACAGTTATATGGTATGCTTAAACCTGCATTAAAATGTAATGTGCAATAATGGTATTTTGTAAAAATGATTACACTTGATAGACAGCACTTATGTTCACAATATTTTGAGATGACCTGTAAAAAGACCTACAGTTATTCTTTATGCATGTCCTTAGTCTACATTATACATGAAAGCTTGCCAAACTTATCTAGGTTATGTTTGTAATATTTTACGTGATGGATCCTCCTGTACAAAAACATAAGCATATAGTCTGTACAACTTAAGGAGCCTTACATTTCTAAATCTTTCCATTCTAGTTATTTTCTCTCACAGAACTTGTAGTGGAAAGGTGCAGATTTTATTGCAAATACTGTTTCAATTGGCTCTTCAATCATATTCAAGGTTAAAGTGGCAATACAGAATTCCTTTCAATAACATCAAATATATGAATCAAATTTGGTAGGCAAAAAACCTTGATGGCACCATGTTTACAACCTGTAACTATCAATCAGCAAAATAAGATTTTTCATGACCAAATGAAAAATTTCAGAATCATAGAATTTTAGATGTAGATCTTTGAGTCTTACAGATAACATAAACATTAAAGTGCAACTAAATGTTTTTAAAAATTGCAATAATAATGTGTTGGGGACCTCCTGAGTAAGGCAGATCACTAACTTTCTTTCCCAGACTGGTGCTTCCATAAAGATTGCGCCAGACCAGGATTCTTTCTTCTAAAGTGCTGCGTCACTATGTTTTATTTTCATTCCCTGCACTGCTGCAACTCAGGTGCATGTTCAGTACAGTATTTTTGGTTACTTGACACTTTACTGTACTGTGCATACACCCAGCTTCAACTGGCCTAGGGGATACCTGGGAAGAAGAAAAACATGGAGTTGTGGCTCTATAGAACACAGTGTCCTGGGCTGGTGAAGTGTTTATGGAAGCAGTATTTTTATGCATAACCAATACCTAAATGAATCAGGGTTTCCTAGTCCTTTAACAACAATCCTTTAATAATAGTCCTATAATACCAAATAAAAAATATTCAACAAAGAGCACCTGTAATGAAACACTGTGTAGCTTTACTGCTAAGGTTTTCTGAACTCATTGTGCATTTTAATTTTCTTGCTACCATTGGCTGTAGTTTGAAATTCACTGCACTAGAAGATAACATGTACAAGATGTACAATGCCAATAAAATGAATTCATGACTGCTGCCGTGGTAACATAATTGTTAATGCAGACCTTGCACTTGTGCATTGACTGTTTTTTTAATCACAGAGCTCAAATGAGCTAATTTTTAGTTTCTTTTGAGATCCTGGCAGAGGAAAATAAAGATCACAATGATTACATGCCTGCCTGCATGTTGATTTGTATTAATTTTTTGTGTTAGGATTTGTTAGGAACCCACCATTGACCAAACTCTCTAACCTAACTAACTCTAACCTACTATCATATCACAATGATACACCCATCATGTCTGACGTAAAGTATTATTTACTTAACATATCACATCTGCTGAGTGTGCACTGTCTTGTCCTGTCCATGCACTATGTTGTCCTGTCTTGCAGGAGTTGCATATTTTTGTACTTGCACTTTTTGTCTGTTGTCCGGTACAGCTATGTTGTTTGTAGCACCATGGTCCTAGAGGAACGTTGTTTCATTCCACTGTGTACTGTACAAACGTATATGGATGAAATGACAATAAACTTACTCTTGACTCTTAACATTGACCAGTCTTGCTCTACTATGTATGTATGCATAACTTTATTTATAAAACAATAAATGCATACACAGCTGTGCAATGAATTTTACAATGGGTAAGAGTGCACAAAGGGGTAATAAGCATTATAAAAAAAAAACAAGTATAAATATACAGAGACACAGTGGTTAGAGACAAAGTAAGAAGGAGATCCTTTTCTCACAGAGCTTAAGAGACTGGATAATATACAGGTAAACATGAAAAGCAAAAATTGCACAAAGGTTTGGGCATTGATCCTTAAATAAGAACTAAAAACCCCCTCAAACAAATGCCCCATCCACTACCCTCCATCAGGCCCCTCCCTGCTCCGCTTTGCAGAGTCTATTATGTGGAAAATCCTCTCTGATTGTAAACCGTCATATACTGTAGATGCAGATTATTGCAGCGGATTTCACAGGCACCATCTTCTATATCTTCAGATCTTCTTCTTTCACTTTGCTGATGGACTGAGCTTTCAGGCACATGTGCAGTTGGAGCCAACTAGAACCCCCTTCTCCAAAGTACAAATCAGCTCAGGGTTCTTCACTTCAGAATATGCTTACACCATTCTTTTCATACTCCCAGGTGTTCTTTGGCTTGGGTTGGTATCAGTTCTAGTATATTAATTCATACTGTACTGCTAATTCACCCACCTTAAAATACCACAGGTTAATCTAAATGAATTATTCATTACTTAAAAGCTTTTAAAAAGGACTTTTTTTTTCAACTTGCACCAGTAACGCTAAACTAAATGTTTGTATGATAAAGACTGTACTGACATTTCCGTGCAAACCTCAAGCAAAAGGGTTAACTCAAAAACAATTTTTATTCTCTAGAAATGTACTGGCACTTTTAAAGACAATAGTATTGGATTTTAAGACTATTCTTCCCCCCTCTGTTTAGATTGTCTCCTCTAGTCTTATAATGCTAGAGGGTGTCTGACATAAGCAAGAATTCCATCTAGTTTAATTATTAAATGTGAATGTTGCCTTTACCAGCTCACAAATTAAACAGCCACTCTGTTATTCCCAGGAGCTGTTAAGCTGAGCACAGCTAAAAGATGAAAGGAGAGATTCATTGGGTGAACTAGGACAACAAAAACACAGAACTTAAAATATAAAAGTTTGTCGAATTGAATAAAATAAGAACATTGTCCCTTTACTAATCTGTAAATACATTTTTTTGCACTACTGTTTAACTTGCCACTCTTCTACTCTACGCTGTTCTTATTTATTGTGCAAATGTTATAGTATACAACCATAGTTAACAGTACGGTTTATTCTAGTATAATATATAGGGTATTATTTACTAAAATCCGAATGTTTCTTGTTATTTCATTAAGACAATTTCGGCCAAAATCCAATCCACAATTTATGAATAAATAATAATGTGAAAAATTTAGTGCTGAAAAGACTCTATAAGATCGTGAAAAAAATTAGAATAGGATTTTTTTTTGCATTTGACACCCATTTCCAGATTATCAGACGAAATCCACAAATTTTTATTTATCAGATTATCGTATGAAACCCAGCACAGATCATGATATCTTCCAATTGTAAAAGGGCCATCTGCCATTGACGTCTATATGACCTTGGCAGGTTTGAGATGGAGTATTTTTTTATTCAGACTTTTAGCAGTATAATATAATAAATCTCAAAAAATTCAAGTTTTTTTTTTTCATAAAAAAATTATGTTTTTCCCTTTAAAACTCCAACCAGAAAATCGTAAATAACCCCCATAATATCCTTTTTCTCCAAATATCTTGATGTCAAAACAAGATTTATTTTAGTGCAGGTTGACACTTATCGATTAACATTATTAATATTTATAATTGGGCAACAAGGTGGTTCAGTAACTAACACTAGTCTTTTAGTCCCGAGGTCCTGAATTTCATGTGTTTTTTTTCCTTACAGTGACTTCCGCAGGAAGCAATGTAAAATAACTGTGGCAAATGTGGTGTTTGCATGGAGTAAAATTACACACACCTTGAAAAATTTGCCATTTATTTTACACAGCTTTTTTTACAGCCAATTTCGTTTTACACAGTATAATAAATATGCCCTTTAATGTAGGGGTGCTGCAAGGCTCTGTACTTGGTCCGTTGTTGTTCTCCCTGTAAACTCTGTGGGAGATCTCATCCACTTATTTGGCTTTAATTATTATATGTATGCTGATAATACCCATATATATATTTCCACACAACAGCTGAAACCTGGGCTCAAATCTCTAACTGCCTCCTAGCAATCTCCAACTGGATGAACTAGCGCCTCATACTCAACCTTACAAAAACTGGACTAATCATCTTTCTACCTAAGCCTGGTCCTACTTCCCCATTTACTATTTCTGTTGATGTCATGCTTATTAACCCCAAACATTTTTTTTGGTGTGCGTCAGAATAGCTGCACGCAGAAAAATTGTTGCTTGTCAAAATTATTGAGAAGCCCATTGACTTTAAGAAAATTTGGACAATATAGGCGCAAGTATAAAAATTGTTGCAGGCCCTCGTTGTACATGAGTCCTAAACTGTTTGTGAGCATTATAAGTCTGTAGTGCATTTAAAATCAAATCCCCCAGCAACCAATAAGTAGTATGACAATTACAACCTTAGCTCAGGAGCTCTAGTGGGAAAGCAGGGAGATACTCAGTCTTACTACTCAGTAACATTGGTTGCTGCAGGACTTGATTTCCCACTAGAGCTCCTGAGCTAAAGATAACAGCGCAATTGTCTTACTACTCAGTCACATTGGTTTCTGGGGGACTTTATTTTAAATGCACTACAAACCTATAATGCTCACAAATAATGTAGGACCCACATGCAATGAGGAGGCCTTGACGTGGCACGTGAGCTTACATATTGTCTGCATACTTCCCAACATCTGAGCTTTCAAAAAAAAGATCAATTTGGCAAAAAAAATTCCTCCATGCCCGCCCTACCCCACCTACTGTATGTTGTGCCCATATTTGCCCAATTCACATGAAACCCTTTCCACTTCTCTTGTAAACTCTGTCCCTTTTGGTGCTTACCCGTCAAGACTATTTACTAGTATGTTTATGAAACATTGCACCTATTTAATCCACCATAGTATATCCATGACTGTAAACTAGCAGGTAAAGATGCACATCCTCTTTGATTGCAGGAATGCAACATGTATGTAATCTGTGCAACCTGATCTAGTTTCCAAGTTATTTATTGCAATGTAATTTTATTGTACTATACAGTGAACACTGCTAAATATCAATGACGTGGGTGGCAAGAATAATTTACATGTAAAATATTGGCTCTGAGCACTTAGCTACCTTTAGAAATGCCATAAAAGTAAATTTTTTAAGAAATGTTTTACTCAAATACTGTATATAATTGTTGTATTCATTAAAATAAATAACTTTAATAAAGCTTTGTAAATTCTCTCAATGGTTTTGCTATTACAATTAAATGCAAAGAAATTCATGAAGTCACATGTGAGCCCATTAAAACATCACAATTCATAACATATTCCTGCATTATTTGTCCTGTTAGTAGCCCTCTTGGGTAATAATCTATATAACAGCATTACATTTGACTAATAATAGTCAAATGTAATGCTGTTAATTACATATATATTGTGCAGCATAACAGAAAAAAGAACTTTGTTATGGCTAGGCAAATATTAGAACTCACATAGTTTTAAATATGAATAGGAAAAGTCATTGAGGACTTCTGTATCTTTCTGATGGATCAATATAATGAAGAGACGTGTTAATCTAACATACTGGCAGACATTTAGAATTTGATAGTTAAAGGATGCTATTTTCTCCATGAATCAATACAAAAATTGTAGTTTTCCTATATTTCTTAAAAGCTCTAAAATTTGAGATTTATTACGTGTAAAAATCACAAAAACCTCTAATGCAAAAATTAGCCAGGTAAAAGTTGTCAAGGTTCTATAGAAGTCGGTGGGAGCTGCTCTGATCCCATTGGGCCATTTTTAATCAATTCACACTTTTAAAATTATTTATAGTTTTAGCAAAGTGTTCAGTGTTTTTTTCATTTGTGCATTTTAATTCTGATTTTTAATACAATTCATGAGATTCATGGATTAAGAGAAAGTGAGTTTAGTCTTGGATTCAAAAACCTCTAAGACAGCTTTTAAGTAAGGCACAGATAACCTAACTACTCAAATTTGAATGACCAAAATGATATATTTTCCAGCACTGGAAGTACATACATTGCTTTCGCTATTCTGTGCTCACTAGACATCACTGGCCCACATAGCATGTTGGTTTCCTGGCAGATCTTGACTACTCTGATTGCTGCCAATCATTACCATCGATTGACTGAATTCTGAGTATGAAATTGTTTAACCCTAAGAATACTGCATTACAGATTGGTGTATTCTGCAGTGTCTATCTTCCTCCTTGACCCTGACTGCACTCCAAAAAGGCCTAGTGGCCTTTAGGGATGTCGCGGACTGTTCGCCCGCGAACTAATTCGCGCGAACATCGACCGCTCGCGTCCGCCAAATGTTCGCGAATGTCGCGCGACGTTCGCCAATTTGGGTTCGCCTTAGCTGGCGCTTATTTTTGCCCTCTCACCCCAGAGCAGCAGATACATGGCAGCCAATCAGGAAGCTCTCCCTCCTGGACCACCCCCACACCCCCTGGACCACTCCCCTTCCATATATAAACTGAAGCCCTGCAGCGTTTTTTCATTCTGCCTGTGTGTGCTTGGAAGAGCGTGTAGGGGAGAGAGCTGTTTAGTGATTTGAGGGACAGTTGATAGTAACTTTGCTGGCTAGTAATCTACTTGATACTGCTCTGTATTGTAGGGACAGAACTCTGCAGGGATTTGAGGGACAGTGAGTTTAGGTTAGTTAGCTTTGCTGACTAGTAATCTACCTTCTACTGCAGTGCTCTGTATGTAGCTGCTGTGGGCACTGCTTCTGCTCTCATCTGCTGACTGCTGTAATAACCCAATAGTCCTTGTAAGGACTGCTTTTATTTTCTTTTTTGTTTTTTTACTTTGCTACTATAAGAGCCCAGTGCTATTAGTCTAGCTGTGTTGGGGAGTGGGACTGGTGTGCTGCTCCTAGTAGTTCAGCACCAACCAGAGTAATTTTTTTTTTTTTAATATACATATATATATATTTTTTTATTTTACTTATCTTACTGTTCTTTAACGTGTCCAGTGCTGTTTGCTGTTCTTCATAGTAGTGCACCAATAGTAGTGCACTTGCAGGCATTGTTTGCCCAGTGTGTTCTTCAAACAACTGCCGCCTAGCTGTGTGAGCTTTTTCACATTCTGTCTAAATATCAATAATAATACCGTCTCCAGAAACACCACCTGAGTGACGTTTTCCAAGCAGCAATAATATATTCCGTATCCACTGCTGTAGTGTATACGTTGACCTTGCAGGCATTGTTTGCCCAGTGTGTTCTTCAAACAACTGCCACCTAGCTGCGTGAGCTTTTTCACATTCTGTCTAAATATCAATAATAATACCGTCTCCAGAAACACCACCTGAGTGACGTTTTCCAAACAGCAATAATATATTCCGTATCCACTGCTGTAGTGTATACGTTGACCTTGCAGGCATTGTTTGCCCAGTGTGTTCTTCAAACAACTGCCACCTAGCTGTGTGAGCTTTTTCACATTCCGTGTCCAGAAACATCACCTGAGTGACGTAGTGTGATTTCTGCCCTTTACAGCACAAAACGCAGCGCTGTGTCAACAATGTATTTTTCAGATACATTTTTGCCCTTGATCCCCCTCTGGCATGCCACTTTCCAGGTCGTTGCACCCTTTAAACAACTTTAAAATCATTTTTCTGGCCAGAAATGTCTTTTCTAGCTTTTAAAATTCGCTTTCCCATTGAAGTCTATGGGGTTCGCGACGTTCGCGAACCGCTCGCATTTTTTTTTTTATATATATATTCTTTATTTTCAAAAAAGCAAAGAAATCATTGCAGAGCATATAAGTACAAGGAAATGCAGTATCATAACACATGAGGAAACAATACATACATCAGGTTCAGCAAGTCTAAAGCAAATTCCAGTGAAAGCACATTTCCGTCAGTACGAATAAGCTTCTGTAATAAGCCATCAATCAAATCAAAAGACATAATAACAAAAGAAAAAAGAAAAAAGGGAGAAAGGAAAGAATGAAAGAAGAGGAAGAGGAAGGGAAAAGGAAAAGTCACTTGGTCACTCGCCCACCCAACAACAAGGTGCTATCGACAAACAGAATAGCAAAGTAGACACAAAATAAGACAGTCCATGAAATCAAGCAAGCTCCTAGTCCATGTGTGGCTGTTTTCAACGATTTTGTTCCAGGTAAAGTACCCAAGGAGACTCCTCCATCCGCATGATATTACCCATTTCACAAATCCATTCAGCAATGGTTGGGGGAGTAACAGATTTCCAGTGGCGGGGGATAACAGATCTAGCTGCTCCTAAGCAAAAACCAATTAACGATTTTTTGTATTTCGTAGCAGAACCTGGTAGTATGGACAACAAACCCACAGCCGGTGTAGGCTGCCATTCTAATCCGGTTAATTTACCCATTATTCGAAATACAGAGGCCCAAAATGGCTGAAGTCTAGTGCAAGACCACCAAATATGTGTAGGAGATCCAGTCTCCCTATTGCATCTCCAACAAAGATTTGAAACAGTAGGGTAAATTGCATGCAGGATATCTGGACATCTGTACCACCTGGATAAGATTTTATAATTAGTTTCCTGAGTTTTGCATGCAATGGAGAATTTATGTGTCAATAAAAAACTATTTTCCCATTGTTGTCTCGTAAATAGTGTTTGCAACTCATTTTCCCACTTAACCGTATATTTAGGTAACACATTATCCGAACCAGGGTCAGGTAAATTGTATAACACAGATATTGCATGCCGCACTGGTGAATCTTGAGAACACAACATTTCAAAAGGAGAAAGTGACAAATTGCGAGGCCAAGTACTCAACCGCTTCTGTAGCCAGTGTTGGAGCTGTGTATATTTTAATCGCAAAAGGAAAGTGTCAACCTCTAGAGGGCAAAGGGTCGGCAGAGATACAAGCTGCTGGTTCTGTAAAACTTGGGAACAGTAAAGACTCTCATTATATCTCCTCCCCAAGAAAAGGCCTCGGGTCATACCTGGAGGAAAATCAGGGTTTCCTATTATTGGGGAAAGAGGACCATTACGTGCAATAAGAGATGGTGATACTTTAAGAAATTGATCGGCTTGCAAGAGAGTATCCCTGCATATCTTGGGAAGTGTGCTAGCATCAGGGCGCGATAAGGGATTTAACCACCATAAGGCCTGTAACGGTCTATCCAGTAATGATTGTTCGATCTGAATCCATTGTTTAGTCCCATGGTGGTGGAACCACTCTAGAATCCTATTAAGTACAGTAGCCCTTAAATATTTTCTCAGACAGGGAAGACTTAAACCTCCACGCGATTTATGTCTTTCTAAGATATTTTTACTGATCCTGGGTTTCTTGCCCTCCCATACAAAATCAATAAAAGCAGAATGTAATCTATCAAAAAAACATTTAGGAGGTCGAATGGGTATGGTTTGGAAACAATAAAGAATTCTCGGCAATACATTCATTTTTATTGTGCTTATACGCCCAAACCAGGAGATGTGAAGAGGTCTCCAGTTTACAAGATCCTTTTTGATTTGGGTAAGCAAGGGTTCATGGTTAAGTTGGTAAAGCCTATCTAGATCTGCCGAGACATTGACACCCAGATATTTTATTGATGTCGCCCTCCAGCGGAATGGATAGGTGGACTGCAGTACACGTTGCATATTGTCTGGTAAGGAAACATTCAATGCCTCAGATTTATCCATATTAATTTTAAAGTTACTAAAATCCCCATAGGTCTTAAATTCTGACATCAATACTGGAAGAGACACAATCGGATTGGATATAAAGGTCAAAGCCAGTACAAAGCCAGTATATGTGCTTTCCCTTTTATAGCGATACCAGTAATGTTTGGGTTATTTCTAATTGCTACAGCCAAGTGTTCCATAACTAAAGCATATAATAACGGGGACAGAGGGCATCCCTGTCGCGTCCCATTGTGTATTTTCACTGGTTCCGACAAGGTCCCATTTACCCTGATTCTAGCGTGGGGGGTCGAATAAAGTGCCATAATTCGTTGTTTAGCCTTGGGCCCTAATCCAATTTGTGACAAAGTTTCTTGCAGGAAGGTCCAATTAACTCTGTCAAACGCTTTCTCAGCATCAGTAGACAGAGCCAATATAGGGATCCCCTGACGCTGCGCAATATCCATGATTGTAATAACTTTCAAAGTATTGTCTTTAGCTTCTCGGCCCGGAACAAAACCAACCTGATCCGAGTGAATAAGATATGGAAGGTGAATCTGAAGTCGCTCTGCAAGTATCTTGGCATAGAGCTTAGTATCTACATTTAAAAGTGATATAGGCCGGTAACTCGAACAGGCCAAAGGGTCCTTCCCGGGTTTATGAATCAGAGAGATATGAGCATCCAGCATAGTCATGGGGGTTCTAAGAGTAGAATCAAAATTATTGAAAGCAGAGAGTAAGAAATCTGAAATATCATCCTGTACCGTCTTATAAAAGAAGGCAGTTAGCCCATCTGGGCCCGGTGCTTTCCCTGATTTGACATGTTTCATAGTTTGTAATAATTCTGTCATAGTTATCGGGTCCTCCAAGGCATCAATATCAGTCTGCTTAAGACAAGGGAGCGCAGTTCGCTGAATATAATCCTTCAATTTGACTACAAATTGTTTATCCGTATGCTGTAGGGGGTTCTGAATGTTATACAAATCCGCATAATATTTATGTAATGCAGTGGCGATTTCTTGCGTTTTGAACACCACCTTGTCATTACAGTTTTTATAGCTGAAATAAAGGAGGTGTTCATTTTCTGCTTAAGAGCGCGTGCTAGAGCTTTCCCAGGCTTATTGCCATGTTCATAAAAATAACATTTAGATTTCTGCAAACCATAAATCGATGTCTTATGTAATTCAGTTGTTAATAATTCCCTAGCATTAAGGAGCTCCCTTTGAACATTGTCAGACAAAGAGGTTTTATGCAACATTTCAAAATTCGTTATTTTAGTACATAAATCAAATATACGTTTAGACCTATCTCTTTTCAGTCTAGTGCCATGTTTTATAAAGATGCCTCTGAGTACCGCTTTAAGAGCTTCCCATTTTGTCACCGGGTGGGTAGTATCAGTTTTATGTATGTCCCTAAAACAGGCAATTTCGGCCTTTATTTCATTTACACAATCCGTGTCTCTGAGCAAGGATTCGTTTAACCGCCATGACCATGCTTTACGCTCTAATGAGGGGATAATGACAGTAAGAAATATGGGTGCATGATCTGAAAGCAACTGAATGCCTATACTGCAGTCCACCACCCAATCCAGAGCAAAGTGCGACACAAACAAATAATCAATCCTGCTATAAGTCTGGTGCACTTGCGAAAAATAAGAGTAGTCCCTATCAGTGGGGTGACAAATTCGCCAAGTATCCATCAACCGGTTAGTGTAGAGTTGAGATTTTATACTTTTAATTGTGCTGAAGGGTACACAAGATTTCCCAGTCGATGTATCAACCCTAGGATCTAGAGAGACATTGAAGTCACCACCCATGACAAGAACCCCCTCAGAAAAACCTTCAAGTCGGGTCAATAAACTTTCCACGAATTTATGCTGGCTGTGATTTGGTGCATAACCATTAATCAGCGTCAAAATCTGGCCCGAAATATTAACTTTAATGCAAAGATACCGTCCCCTGGCAATTGCCACTCCTTTACTTTTAGATTCAGGGTTATCGCTGAAAAACCATGTTTGATAATACCTATTTTTAAATTGTGGCCTGTGACCCGACTTGAAGTGAGTTTCCTGTAACATTGTTATCATAACTTTTTGTTTATGCAAACCTGTCAATATTTGCGACCTCTTAGTCGGAGAATTAAAGCCACGAACATTGTAGGAGCAAATCTTAACCTCAGACATGGTTAGATAGATATGCATTCATGTAGACAGAGCAGTGACCAAGTGACTGGAAAAGAAGAATAGGCATTAACATCAAAAACAATGTTTTCCCAAAACATTTTAACTGTTTGAAAAAATGAACCAAACCACCAATAAAAATGCAAATAGTGAAGGCAAACCTTACATAAATCTCGGATGGTTCAAATACCCTATGTGGGGGAGTAGGGTATAGTATGGACTGCGACATTAAGATGGTTATAGAAATGTGGCATCAACCTAGCCGGGCTAGTGCAACAGAGTAACACAAATAGAATGCAACATTAATATGTAATGCTTCTGGACCCCTAGAGTATCAGACAAGCATGGTACTTGAAAAAATAGTAAGTTCGTTCAAATGGAACAAAGAGTCACACAATACTTTCAGGTAGTTACCACTCTTTTCTTAGTCGGAGTGCTTGGGCCACTTCGCGGTATATGTTCTCTAACTGGACGATTCTTTGAAGTAGTAGGGTTGCTCCGTTGATCAGCGGTAGACATGAGCCATTCCCAGGAGTGCCAATTCGGGACCGAAATCTGCGGAAGGTCCAGGTGTTGCAAGAAAGTGGGGACATCCCTAGGAGCCCGGATAGTAATCGGCTTACCATTTCTCAAAACAGACAGGGCAAAAGGGAATCCCCATTTATAGCGTATGTCCTGTTCTCTAAGAAGGTCCAACACAGGCTTAAGGGCTCTCCTCTGACGTAGGGTATTCCTAGAAAGATCTTGGAATAGCCTCACTTTGGCATTAGCAAAATCAATCTCATTTTTGTTTCTGGCTTTCATCATGATGGCCTCTTTCACCTTATAAAAGTGGACTCTACAAATAACATCACGTGGAGTATCAGATAAAAGATCTTTCGGCCTCAATTCTCTATGAACTCTGTCCAGTATAATAGATTTCTCAGGTTGTTCGCCCAAAAGCATATTAAACAGGGCAGTTATTGCAGTAGAAAGTTCTTGTTGGCCTACCGACTCAGGAAGGCCTTTGACCCTAATATTATTCCGTCTAGATCGGTTTTCTTGATCATCCAAAAGAGTCTAAAGATGACAAAAACGGGCCTCATATTGAGTGATCGTCACATCCATTTGAGCGATGTGTTCTGAGTTAGTGAGAACTGACGTCTCCAATTGAGAATATTTTTCCCCAACGTCAGACAATTTACCATGCAAGGCGGCAATCTCTATCTTTAATGCAGATTCAGTATCATGAACAAGTGTCTCAATATCTCTCCTGGATGGTAGTGAGAGAATATGTGCCCTTAATTCCCAATCCATCTGCGTGGTAGCGGTATCATTGTTAGTGCGCGGCATGCGCTGTCCTAGACCGCCATTTTGAGGTGACTGCTGTGACGCAGTTTGCTGTGGCTGGGGAAATACAGGCTCGGAGGCTTGTTCGGGCCTAGAGACCAAAGTGTCCCCTTTATCCGATGCAGGTTTATCGGAAGCCGTTGCAGGAGGGGGAGATAGAGACAGTTGCCAATCCTCCCCACTCTCCCATTGCGGCGAGGCCGCTGCAGGTACGGCAGTGACGGGGTCAATGGCAGTTACAGGATCAACAGAAGGTAAGGGCACTATACCTGCCGACATATCTGATTCTGCTGGACCGTCAGTGCTCGTCTCGGGGTCCTCTGGGGAATCAGGCAGATCCTTTACCATGTGCGACAATGTCAAAGATGGCGTCTTGTCGGGTGAACCCTCGCGGACATCCGAGCAAGATACAGACCGTCTTTGAAAAAATCTCGTCAAACGAGTTGTCTGAGCAATCTCCAGGTCATCAGGACTCTTCCGACCTCTTTTATTCTTGCCCATAGCGAAATATAGGTCCAAAAGCAAGCTCAATGCTGACTCTGTGCACGGAGCTCAAACAGCTAGCATCTGCTCGCGGCCATAGCCAAACCACGCCCCCCACCGTTCGCATTTTTGACGCAAGTTCGCGAATATGTTCGCGAACATTTTTTCCGCCGTTCGCTACATCCCTAGTGGCCTTTACTGAAAAGTGAGAGCATACAATAACACCATTACTTTATAGGCAACCTACTCCTTTCATGAGTTCTGTTAAAGGCAATAGGTAATAATGTTAGTATGGATGCAGCTGGTGTAGAAGAATCTACCTTGCAACTGTGAATGACACCTATTTCACAGGGGATGAAAAGGAGAAGAAGATGAAGATACAGTATATTAAGTGACAGCATAAAGTTTGTTTAAAAATACTATAATGCCAAAATGCTGATAAAAATTAATATTGTAAGTTAAGTTAAGCAATTAAATGATCTGCATGGAGTTATATTGGCTAACATTTTGGGTGTTTGAACTGTTGTCACTGCTATGCCCAATAAAATTACACTTTATAATGGTGTGTCCTTACTTGGAGCTTGTTGTTGTGCCTTCTCTCATCTATTGAGTCTGCTGGATGTATACAACAAACTTGACAGAATTTGTGGAACTCCCCTGCTTGATTTCTATTACCTCTCTATATCTATTTTTGGAATGTTTATGGTACAGACTCACACCTGTTATCAAAATCTTCCATCAAATGGTCTGAGTTTTTACAATGTCAAGTGTCTACCTCAGATTTGGTGAAATCTATTAATAATTATAATAAATTAATTTTAGCAGAGAGTTGGAGGATACAACATTTTAAGCTTATCCATCTAGGCTATGGGAAAATGTTTTCTAAAAGTACCTCTAATAGTCCTATATCATATTGTCCTAAATGTGACAAGACTAATGTGAGACTTTTCAATTATTTATGGTCCTGATTAATCTATTTTGGAGGAAAGTCCCTAGTTTTTTGAATTTTAGACTGAAGATAAAAATTAAATTGTCTCTGTGTTTTGCTTTACTGCATCTAGATAATAATTTGCTTTCTTTAATTCCTAAGACAAATTTTATCTCCCATGAGAGTAAATTATTGACTACTTTTTTTCTAGCTGCTTCAAGGAAAGCTTTATTTAATTTCTGGCTACAAAAGGAGCCCCCTCATTATCGGACACCATTTCTTATATGAAACAGCTTAGTTGGCAAGAAGCCTTAATAACTAAAACTCAAGGAAGTAATTCCAAAGATTCTTTTAGGCTGATTTGGTCTCCTTATTTTGAAATATGTAACTCTAATACTGATGATCAAATAATGTGGTTTCTTCCGACATGCCATTGTGTCGAATGTAACATATTTTTTCATCTGCATAATATTTGCTGTCATATTAATTTTATTTGTTTAATGTGAAAACCAAATAAAATATTTAAAACACAAAACACAACAAACTACTGTATATCATTAGTGACAGAAGATCTGCAATATGCTGTGGTAAGCTATGTATTTTGAATTAATGAGATGTGTTTAGTTGCTAAATCTCCAAACTTTGAGTATTGAAAACTGAAATTCAAATTATAAATAATGTTCCCATAGTGTTCCTAACTCAGGGCAGATGCATTATTTCTGTGGCTCGACCTGTTGAATTACCACCAGCATTAACATGGCAGTAATCCATACGTTTAATGGAGGAAAATGTATATTCAAAAGTATTGAAAGGTGTGAAAAATGTGTATAATAAGGGGCAGATTTATCAAGGGTCGATCCAATAGGATATTACGACTTCAAATTTACTTCGACTTCGATTCGAAGTAAAAATCGTTTGACTGTTTGACTATTCGATAATCGAAGTACTGTCTCTTTAAAAAAAACTTCAACTTCAACTTCAATAACCTTTGCCAAATTAAACCTGCGAAGTCCTTTGTTTTCCTAACCTTCTACAGCATTTTTCTAAGTTTTTGAAGTCGAAGTAAAAATCGTTCGATCGTACAATAAAATCTTTCGAATCATTCGATTCAAAGGATTTAATCATTCTATTGTTCGATTTTACCTCGACCGCAGAATAGCCAAATTTGATGAAAAAAAGTTTGAATTCGATAGTCAAATTCAAAGTATTTTAATTCGATGGTCGAATTTCGAAGAATTTTTAACTTCGAAATTCGACCCTTGATAAATCTGCCCCTAAATGTTGAAATTATATTAGTGTAAATCACTCTTGGTAGAGCTATACGGAAAAGTGGGGAACATACGGAATGTTATATTAGAACATGTCAAAACTTGTTTTTCTACTGTTCTACTGTCCATCAAAGGTCAAAGAGACCTCCCAGGCTAAATATTCAAAACACTTTCCAAACCTAATTACCAGACTTATTTTATGTGACACCTGGTTGATAAAGAATTTTGCAATTTGTGAAAGTCAACTGATTGCCCTTGACAAATGAGGATTAAACATTAACATTGGGAACATGTGCCCAATTCCAGCACTTTGCAAGATACCTGCTTTCCTTTGTCAGTAACATGGAAAAATTTAGGAGCACAGTTAGCAAAAAGTAAATAGACAGATAACTTATATGTTGGCAAACTGAAACTGAATACACACACACACACACTTTACAATGTATGAAAACACATCTTTGGCATATGCTTTGGACCATTGTTCAGTACATTAGAGCTGAGGTACAACACAGTGACTACTGTTTCAGGATACCATTAGAGACAGTTCACTTTCACAAATTTTTTGTATATCACAAATTATGACTTTTTCAAATATGTATTGTTGACAGTTGTAAAACTATAACTATAGTAAGTCCTGGGCAGTCACTAGACATTAAGGTCTAAACCAACACTTAAACCCAACACTTAAGGTCTAAACCAACACTTAAACCCAGCTACAACACAAGTTGGCTTGATATAGATTGGAAAGGAAGAAATACATTTTCATCCCCTACTTCAGCTCTGGATGCTTGCAAGCTGTACACTTGGAGACTTATTTATTGAAGGTTGCATTTTAATGGTTTTAAAGGTTTTTGAAACCACATTCAGGGCATATTTATCAACAGTTGAATTTCAAATTTATGTGACTTCTGTTTACTCTAATAAATTTGAATATACTCATACTCACAACTCAAATGAATGGTTATTTAAGAAAAAATGTGAAGGTCTAATATTCGATCGAATAGTTCCGGGCCTGAAAATTCAAATCAAATTCGAATATAGTTTTCCCTCCGAAAAAATCTTGAATGTCAGGGAGGCAATTAACATATTCGAATGGTTCAATGGACCTCTGCCATTGACTTATACATGAACTCGGCAGGTTTTAGGTGCGAATATTCGAATAAGAACTGTTTCCATGGTCGAGATGTGATAAATCTCATATTCAAATTTACATTCGAATTGGGGGATTAAAATTTGAATGTGTAAATTTTAGCACCAAAATTTTTTAGAAAATTCAAATTTAAATTTACTATTCAACCCTTAATAAATCTGCCCCTTAATCTCTATTTCTATAAAACCACGAATGCCATGAAAGTTATAAAAAGATCAGAATGGAAAAAGTTTGAACGGGAAAAAATGCTGAATGATGCACAAATATGAAAACCTCTAAAAATGTGAGTTTTTCAGACAATTACTGCCGAAAAAATATCTGAACACCTCTAAATGCCCAAATTGATTAAAAATGGCCAATAGGATCTGTGCAGTGTCTATTGACTTCTATGGGAGCTTAACGACTTTTATTTGGTGCAGTGTTGTATTAGATATTTTCATGGTTTTTACACTTAGTAAATATAAATGTTTTATCGTTTTAGAAAAATAAAAATACACAAATGTTTAGAGAAAAAAAATATTATTTGTGGGAAAAAAATCTGAATTTAGTAAATTGACCCCATAAAAAGCTAGTCTGGACTAAAACTGCATTCATATTATAATATGGGTATTTTAATTATGATTTAATGCTCACATACATGTTGTCTTCAGTTTCTGTTTACCATTAAAATCCATTAAAAACTATTTTCATAAAAGTCAGTGTAGTAAAATAAACTGTAACATACCCTGGTGGTCTAGCAGGCCATCGGGGACGCCCACTGCTCCTCCGCAATTTATTATGATGTCATTATGATGTCAAAGCTATTTAAAGGGGCTTCAGGCTAGAAGTCCTTGCCTGTTGTTAGTTCTAACTTGCCTGTCTGACATTGCTTGAACTCCGCCTGTACCAACTCCAGCCTACCTGACCACACTTTTTGTCTACTCCTTGAACTGTTGCCTTCCATACAAAACCTTGGAAACGAACGTGCCCCTTCAAAACACTAGCTTTGCTCCTCTCAAGTTAGGACCTGGCAGCATCTGAGTAGCTGAGGGCTCCTCCCGAGGCCAAAGGCAGCTGCTAAAGGCAGAAGATTGAGCCGTGACCAGGGAGCCTAGCACTTGTTCTGAATTTAGGGAGCTGTGTGACATAAACCCACAGTGTTTAACTGAATGTAATAATAGGAGTTTTTTCAATAATGTCTCATGGTAATACTCGGATTAAACCCAATAGCTCATTGCAATACTTTGATAAAGAACTGTATAAAAATGTAACACAAAGAACTGTTCTACTGTTGAGACCGATGTTGTATATTGAGCCCAATATAGTGTACAATACAGCTTTATAACGTATAATTGTGTATAACAAAGCTTTGTATCATAATATACAAGACGGCCTTATACTGTAATCTATGATCCTGTATAAAGAAGCGTTGTGCAAGAGAAATCATGGGAACTAATCAACTCAATGACCTAATACTTGTTCTTTAATCTGGATATTATTATATGTATTATCTAATATGCTTATGATTTCTAAAGCCCTTATCAGACTCTTCTTTATTATGCTATTCAGCTACCAGTTAGCTAGATAGGATCTTTTCTTCAGATGTGCTTATTGGGAGTCTGGCCAGCTTCTGATGAGCGCATGGGAAGCAAGATCTGTTATTAATCAAATCATTATGAGTTATTGACTAAATCACTAAATTAGCGTATTATGAGTTATTTAATAAGCCTCTAAATGAGCTTAGTGTTTTAGAGCATATATAAACAGGGGGTCACCTTTTGGTCAGTTGAGATTCGCTTGTGGGGTTTACATGTGCAACCACAGGGACTGTGGTATAGCTATAGGATCTTTGAAGCCATTTGAGCCTGGATATGCGGACTGTTTTGTGGATCTCCCACTCTTGGTGGGAGATCGGTAATGTATTTCTTCTTCATCTATTGTCTGTAATAAACCTTTGCTTGTACGTAGCTGGTGTTTTTCAATTATTTCCGAGAGACTCATAGAACCACAATTAAAACACTGGTGATTAGTAAATGTTAACTGCTGGTTGGAATTATCCCCTTAATATTCAATACACTTATTTTACTAAAAAATCACTGCATAATAATACTAATATTTGCACAAATAGTTGAATACTTAGCACTGAAAACATTACAGAATGATAACATTAACCTCGCTGGGGTAATTTATCAACATTGGGCAAATCTTCACCTGCATAGTAACCCATAGCAACCAATCAAAGTTTTTGCTTTCATTGGAACCGTCAGTTCACTAATTGGTTGTTGGGGGTTACTGCCAGGTGCATAATATGCCAGTGTTGATAAATGAGCAGCAATTCTTCAAAAATTGGTTGAGAAATCTGTTTGCGAGATGTGAAATGGCTGCTTGTGAAGTGTGAACTGCTTTAAAATGTTTAGAGCATTATAGTTGGCATACTGATGGGTTCTTCAGCCCTACTGAATGGAGCATAGAATACTGCATAGACGTCTGCTTCAGTTTCTAAGCAATGTCTACTGTAACAGCCAGGGAGTATGTTGTCTAGATTTCCTAATTTCACTGCATTTTAATCAGAAAGGCAAATTCTGCAGATAATTTGGCTGCATTTGCATCCCAGAAATATCAGCACCATCCACTGTAATAAACTGTGATCACTTCCAGCAAGTGATATTAAGACTGGGATTTAAACTGCATTTAGGTTTCCAATTCCATTTCCCTTGTTAAATTGTCACCAAGTCATTATTAACTGCTTAAGTTCTCCAGCTGAGTCTCTCGCCTTGCTCTCTCAGCTCAATCAACATTGCTCTTCATTCCCGTCCTCACTTCACCTCTCAAGCAAAAGCTCTCATATTCCAGAAAATCATGTTACCATTTCCAGTGCCTTATCATCAGGCCAATTGAAAATTTGCTGCTGGTTTAAATGTTTTTACCTTTTAAGTAACACGTATGAAGTAGACAGCTACATTTGAAAAAAATCTGCTCTCCATTTTTTTTGTAATTTTTTTTCTTGTCAATTACAGTTTTCATATTTAAATTGTTAGGGTTAATTTATAAATCAAAGAAAATAAGTAATACATAAATCTAGAAGCTGCTTCCCTTTCTATAATTTTACTGAAGTTGTCCATATTTTCTCCTGTGACAAAAAGCAAGCCTTAGTCAGTGCATCTCCAGTCCCCTATAAGTGACTTTTTTCCATTTGCTTTACACTCAAGTGTTGTTTTTTGAAGACCTGTTGCATGTCCTTCTACTAAAGAGGCTTTTGAAGAGTCAAGGTTTAAATTGTTTAAGTCAACGGGGACCATTTTTATCTATTATTACAGAAGAATTTGAGTCTCCTTCAGGATAGATGGCAGTGCTTGTAAAGGCAGCATGTGCTTCTTTCAGACATATGTTTGTTTAACTTTTGTCTCATTTTCAAGTTATCTTGCCTGTCACCTTATATATGTATACCCCAGGCCAAAGGATGCATTGCATTAGCATGTTTGCTGTCTGCTGTGAATCCTGAGCACACAAAATAATTAACCAGCTCTCTGAAGTTTTTGACTTCCCACAACCCATCTCTGTACTAAATTGGTATTAAAAACCTCTATTAAGAAACGGTGGGCTTTTCCGCAGTACACTGTATACTAATTAGAGGCTAAGGGGCAGATTCCCTAAAGGGCGAAGTGACTAACGCTAGCAAAAATTCGCCAGTGTGACGTAATTTCGGAACTTCGCCGTTTCCATAACGGGCGCAGGCATCGCTTCACTAGTGAAGGAGATAGACGCTAGCGTTGCTTCGCACTCTAACACCAGGTGAATTTTCGCTCTGGCGAATGGACGTATATCCCAAAATTCACTAAGATGCAGATTTTATTAAACATTAGCCCCAGACTTGCCTTTGCCACCTCAGACTAGGCAAAGTGCAATAGAGTGGATAGGACTTCCTCAATTTTTTGTTGAAAAAGTCCCAAAAAAATGTTGGCGTCTTTTTCCTTTTTTCTGAGTGATAGCCTACAAAAGACTGTAAAAAAAAATGTGGGCACCCGGTTTCCCCCCTACATTTCCTAACATATGGGAAAATAGATAACTTTTCTGATGTTGCTCTGCTTGGGAAAGACAGAGAGAGAGAGAGAAAGAAAGAGACAGAGAGAGACAGAGAGACAGAGAGGTCTGAGGTTTCTGATTTCTTTCCTGAGCAAAGAAAAATATACCCCTATTGTCTTTTACTGTATAACTCCACTAGACTTGTAGCAAGACTCTCCTTCATCTCCTTCATCCAATAATTGCATATATGTAATTCCACAGTGTGCAGAATATGCGGACTTGACCATCCTCTTTGGATATTTCGTTACTTCGCAGATTTAACGGTCGCTGGCATAACTTCGCTAGCGAAAGAGACTCTAGTGGTACTTCCCTCCCTTACGCCTGGCAAAGTTGCGCTCTGGCGAATGGACGAAATTCACTAAGATGCAGATTTTACTGTACGTTACCTTTTGCTCCAGACTAACCTTCACCACCTCAGACCAGGCGCAGTGCAATAGATTAGATAGGACTTCCTCAAAAAATAGTTGAACATTTTTCTAAATCCCAAAAAACGCTGGCGACTTTTCATTTTTCAGGGTGATAGGCTGCAAAAGATCGTAAATTTTTTGGGGGGTACCTGGCTTCCCCCCTACATTTCCTAACATATGGCACATAAACTATACACTGTGTAGGGCAATATAACAACTCTATTTGATTTTATTAATGTTTTCCCGGGCTTATGTAGTGTGATGTATTGGCTGCAACATATACTGTACGTCCATTGAACTTTAACTTCCCGCCGTATACAAATTAGGCAATGCTAGCACATTCTATTCGCTTGCCGCAGTAATGAATTTTCAGAGGTTAGTAAATTTGCCCCTGAGTATCATTGTGTTCCTATTGAGACTATTATGCAAATCTCTCTGAGAATGTGCCACGTGTGCTGGTATTTCATTCTGTCATAGTTTAGATGTTTTTCCATGCAAGAGGATGGAACTTGTCTCATCTTGTTAACACAGTATAACATGTCTTCCAGGAAGAGTTTCATGGGTGACAGGAAGAGTTTTTGACATTTCTTTCACTGTTGGATATTTCTTACATATACAGTATATATAATTTTCTCTGGTTGTGTATTCAGCTGTTGGCATGACCTTATACATAAATCATGCAGCCTTTTTCTACATTTTATAGTTTTACAGGTTTATAATTTGAAGATCTTGAGAAGTTTCCTTCCTCTCTCAGTATTTTGCAGAGTGACATAGTTTACTCAGCTTAAAGGACCAGTAACATCAAAAAATTTTTTTTAAAGAAAATTCGTTAGTACACAACGAAAAAAAACACCAATACAAATTATACTTTAAAATCCCAAAGAATTTATTAAGAAATAACTTACAGAAACTCTGCTTCCTGTCTTCTAGAGAAAAGGGGACAGGGCGACCATCCATGGAGCGGAGCTCAATTTCTCCTCCTTGCATCTCTGCTACTGGATATTTAGCTCCCACATTCTGTGATTCCGTGTGCAACAGCGCCGTGGCCACTCTCTGCGCTACTTTGCTCTCCGCGCTGCTTTGCTCTCCGCTTCTTCTCGTCCCTCCTGGCAAGCTCTGCACTCCCATCTTCCCCTCCTCGTCAGGGTCACAACCGCCGCATCCCCCAGCTCTTGGGAGGAGGATACAGCACCCTGTGGCCTCCCCTCTGCCGGTCTCTCCAGCCTGACAGAGTGGGTCTGTCCCCTGACAGGAGGCGGAAATGAAAGTCGCGGGGAGAGAAGGACAGTGCGGTGACAGGGAGGCTGCAATGGGAGAGCTGTGGCAGCTGCACAGACACGCACACACTCCTATTCACAAATACACGGCGCTCACATACACCTTCCCCCTGGGCTCCTCTCACAGAAAATGGTGCCAGCTCTGGGCTTCTCTTCAGGCCCACCAGCTCTCTATAACTGCCCATACACACACACCAGGCACGTCACCACTAGCGGACTCACCATCCAACATAGGGCCCACTAAAGGATTATTTTTATTATTTACCTGACGGGGAGAGACAAGGAGAGGGGAGGCCCAGGGCTGCTGTATCCTCCTCCTAAGAGCTGAGGGATGCGAGCGCCGTGTATTTGTGAATTGAGAGTGTGACTGTAACTGAGCGGCTGTGTGAATAGGAGTGTTTGCATGTCCGTGCAGCCGTGCTTCTATTCACTCACACATACACTGTCACTTTATTAAACCATTGATCTTTTTGCATTCCCCTCTGCTTGCAGTCTGTCATCTCCTTCTAATCCATTACATTAGCTGTATCTCTATCTGTCAGAAATGCAAGAGTTAAGCCCTCTGTTCACCGACATGGAGGAGAGCACCCAAACCTGAGAATGGTACTGTGAGTGTTGAGTGTTTCTAGGCCAATAATAAGCTGAACTGATTTATATGATCTCACAAACTGCCAATCTGTTTGATCTACAACCTGCACAGCATCATATATCAATCTGATATGTGCTTAATGTAAGGTCCTAGCGATTAATGAGTTCCACACTCTCTTTCTCTATCTCCCTCCAATCTTACTTGCTTTTTCTTTCTAATGCTTTTATGTTCATTTCTCACATTCTTTCACCAGTTCATAATTGTCCTCTATATCCTTCAGTTCTCATCTTCTTTATCCCCATTCTCATACCTATATCCTGTCTTTTTCTCTCTGGTTCGCATGCTTCAGTTTCACATATGCCTATTTATCTCATTCTTGTCTACTCTTGCTTATATAGATCCTCCCTTATCCCTTCATTATTCTATTACAGCCTGTTATTTTTTAATCAATCACAGTAAACCGTTTATGCCTTTGTGATTGTCTTTCTTTTTTCATTAACTTACTCACTTTAGTTGAAATGAGCCTGATTATGTGCGTCTGAGATAATATTTGATTTATATAGCACTTTTCTCCCATGGAACGATGAAGCTATTAACCAGTGAAATGGTACAAGTTTGCTCCATTGCATTTTGACTGCTGTGTTTATCTCTAGGAGAACTGAAGCAAAGAAAATGCCCTACACCTTGGAAAACTGGTTCTCTGTTTCCCTGACATGACTTTAAAGAAAAGTTCCTGAGTGCTACTGTTTTAAAGGCACAGCAGGTAACCAGAGAGAAGAATTGGTGTCTCAGCGTCTCTCTTTGGGCTAAGGTGCAATAAAAAGCTATGTAGCTAATAAATTAAGCTCAATATCTTCTCAGAAGCAGCAACACTCATCTTTTGATAACAGGGGCAGAGTTCTCAATGGACTGAATTCTGAGGCTGAGATCCCAAAAAAGTTGTTTGCTTCATTATAGTAATAGTATGCATTTTTCTTGTTTAGTAAGAAATGCAAGTTGACTTTTAGGTCAGTTGTGATAACACTCATAATGACATGTACCTGAGTAGAGTCTCCTCTCTTGTAGCAAATAGCACTTGATAAATCAAGAATATATATATATACCAATTATTCTCAGACCAGCACTCCCTGTTATAAAAATTCAGTTGTTTATTATTAAATGGTATCTATGCCCGACGTTTCGGTCCCCATTGGGACCTTTTTCAAGGATGATACAGACCATTAAAAAACTCACATTAAATAACATATTTATATGAATATATATATTCAAAGTGTTGTACAATGCCTGAAAAAAAAGATCAGCGCAGATAATGTACCCAGAGATACATTGAAAAACAAATATAGTCCATACATTTTCTAAAGATTTTATTGGTTGTCTTGCATGTTCTTCAAATTCAATATGTCCCTCTTACCATGCAAGAGTTACCTTTCTTTCTAAGACTTTGCTGTATGGGGTTATAAATTGCCCTGATATGGAACTACCACAGAAAACAGCTGCTTCAGTAACAGATAAAATATGGATGTGCTAGATAATGCCTTTCAAAGGCAAACACAATGTGATGCTGTAAGGCTGCTCCTCAACTGGTAATAGTGCAGATTGAGATCAGTTTCAAGAATTATCATGATGGATCATGATAGTATTATTAAGCATGCAAACTGGTTTATTATTTTCCATTTTGTACACAATTTCTGCAAAGGTTGTACACTTTCTACATCCACATCTACATCCACATTAGAGTAGTTAATTTAGCAAGATGTTTATATTCTAACACAGCTAGAATAATAAAACAAGGCAGTTGGTCCAGCAATCCATGGTAGCTATTAGCGACCATGGATAACTGGACCAACACAAACTTCCACTGTTAATACAAATAGCCCAAAGTGTATTCTAGGACATTTTGCATTTTTGATGTATTGTGAAGTATGGGAATCATTCACGACAGCAGGTTAACTGCAATTATGCTGTTTATTGTGTCACCACACGACATGTTTCGGACCTATTGGCCCTTTTTCAAGTGTGGTGACACAATAAACAGCATAATTGCAGTTATCCTGCTGTCGTGAATGATTCCCATACTTCACAATACATTGGATATATACAGGGTGCCAGAGACGGAGCATCCAGGGAACCATCACAAGAAGTAAGGCATAATCACTAATCAGTGTAAAACCCTCTGTTATAGATTTTGCATTTTTGGTTTGGTTGCTATGGGTCACTAGACAAAGGCATACTTTTCCACTGCTATAACATCTTGTCCAAAGTGTATTCTAGAACATTTTGACATTTCTGGATTGGTTGCGGGTACATATAGGTCATCTATATGTCATTAGAGATGGTGCAAATGCTTGAGGTGGCCACTATTATTAAAAATAAAGGCAAAAGAGATCCTCTAATGCCCTAGACACGAGCCCACCCTAAAACAAATGTGGCATGCCCCTCAAATGGTTAAAAAATGTACACACAACATTTTTTAATAGTTACAACTTTTATAGACAATCACACTTTAAAATATGGCATACAGGATATGATGTCATTGACATAAGATTGAAGAGGATGTACCTTCATCTTATCAGTTTGCCAAGTCTAATTTTTCCAACTGAGATCAGCCTTCCAGTGATTTCCAGGAGTGCCTCTGTGTTTCCTATGTTCTTTCCTGGTTACCGAGTCACTGGTTACTGAGTCAAAGAGGTTCTTCTGTAGATTTCCAGTTTCTGATTTATGCCTGTGTTTTGAAGTCTTTCCCTGCCTGCCCTAACCTCCTACCTGTGTTTTGGACTCTGCCAGCCATCTGCCTAGACTTCTGGTCTGTTGGATTCAGCATTGTTTTGCTACCCATTCACATTAGTGGGTTCTACTTTTTTTCTCTAGACTGCTCCTGGCCGCAGAATTGACGCCCATAGACTTGTATGGCGTTGTGTGACAAAAAAAAAAGATTTTTGGACGCCCATAGACTTTAATGGGCGTCAGCGACATTTCACTGGTGGCTAATTTTTGGCGAAACGAAACGGGTCAAATTCGCCCATCCCTACTCCTGGCCCTACTTATGGATTTTACTGAACTTGTGGGTTGACAGCTTGTCGGATAATAAGGCCTATACTAACATTAATTTAAGTACAGCAGCAAGAAGTTGATTTAGGAATAGTATTAAAAGCATATCAATGGCTGCAGCCATTATCAAAAACTATCTTCAATATAAAAGCAGCTGAATCAGCCTGGTCAGGTTTTTTATGTTTTTGAATCTAATTTAAAACTGTGGATGTACATGGCTGATCTTGTGCCAGACAGAGCAGTTATTATAAGTGCTGGTGTGATTTGGCAGACCTTTGTCTTGGTGATTGAGAGCTTATTGGTGAATACATTATTAATTCTTTTTTTACCATTTTGCAGACATTACAAGCAAAAAACATGTGCTTGAATAACAGATCAATAAAACTAATTTATGTTTCCTTTATCAGAAAAAAGGGGAAATGGTTCAATTAGATTGAAAGAAAGTAGCATTGGCCTTTACTACTGCAAGGGACATTCTTGAAGGGAAGAGTAATGATAATCTCTAAATTGCATTCTTTTACAATTTAAAAACCTATGCCAGTTTACAATGTTTATCAGAAATATGCAAGTATAGTATCTGCTCAGTTATTAGAGAAGAACCTCACTGTCTCCTCTGAAGTGTTGGTCATACATCAGATTTATCTGCAAGAGTCCCTTATCAAGCTGTTGGAAGTTCAAGGCTGTTTAAGGCTGTATATTTTATAATGCATGGCCTTTATGGCTTATATAACTGCCTGATGAACTTTCAGTAAGTACAAATGGCAAAACACTGCCATATTAAGTCTTTCTGCCTTGAAAACAGATGTGCTCAATATAACTTACAGACATCATATAAACTAAGGGTTATCGTGAGCCTTTATGTCTACATTTATGTGTCTTTTCAACATACTTGTTTTAATTTCCCCACAGAGCCCTTTTTTAGTGTGAGGGATTAAAAAATACCTATATACAGTATATACAATAGTTTTATCTATAGGCTTGATTTTAGTGATGTAATTAGTTTTCATGCTAAGTTTTTTAGCAGTTACTGTTAGTGATGGGCGAATTTGTGCCGTTTCGCTTCGCTGAAAAATTCGCGAATTTCGCGCGAAATTCGCGAAACTGCGAAAAATTCGCGAAACGGCGCCGGCGTCTCGTTTTTGACGCCGGCGCCCGTTTTTGACGCCGGTGCCCGTTTTTCCGACGCCGGCGCCCGTTTTTGACGCCCGCGTCCGTTTTTTCGAAAAAAAATTTTTTGACGCCGGCGAATTTTTTCACCGAATTTTCGCGGGCGTTTCGCGAATTTATTCGCCTGCCGCGAATCGCGCAAATTCGCCGCGAATTCGCGCCTGGCTAATAAATTCGCCCATCACTAGTTACTGTATGCAAGCAGCCCCTCAGACCACATTGGCACATTTTGCATTTAACTGACTAATTGGTCAGGGTATGGGTCGTGTGCTTGCTTGTGCACTGATTGTTCCCTTACTGACTAATTGGTCAGGGTATGGGTCGTGTGCTTGCTTGTGCACTGATTGTTCCCTAACTATACAGCTTGAGCTGCAGCCACCACAACTGGGAATTTATTTGATTTCCTAGGTAGGAATATATAATAAGCCCAAAATATAAAAGTTAATAAATGATAAATAAATTATAAATGAGAATGTTTTCCCAACTATAAGCTAAAACTGTACACTCACCCAGGTTGCTAGATTCTCCTTTACAATGGCAGAGAAGATCCAGATCATCAGTTTCCTAAATTGACTCCAGATTGAGTTAAAACCACATATGGATCAATGGCACAACTGCTTATCTACATTGTAAGAAAATGCAGTGACTGCACCAGCACATTTCACAATTTCACATGTACCTTTACATCAAAGTTCAACATCACTACTGTTTATTTGTTTCCTACCACTTTGTAATCCACATTAACTGTACTCTAATTGTCTTTTCTAATAAAACACTTGCAGGGGAATGTAATAAAAGTTGGTAACAAAAACTATTCGCAATACGAAAAGTTATGCCTTTGTCCAAACAAATTTTGCTTTGCGTGAATTTAATATAGCTTTTGCAAACCCAGAAACTGTTCAGCGAACACTACCAACAGTGGAAGACCGTTTGCGAATTTTATAGTTAATGTAATTAAACTTCCAACTGAAAAAGTCGCTATGTTTGCTCCAAAAGATTACGACACCTTCAAGCACTTCTTAAGAGTGCGCAATTAAAATTTGCAATGCAATAACAGTTTAAGGAACAATATTACATTGCTAGATGTGGATTTTTATTCTTATTGGTGCGTATTGTTTTGCTCTTTGCCACTTTAATTACATTCCCCCTGTTGAGCTGGGCCCATAACAGTTCCCTTTAGTGCCAAAATGTATTCCTACAAGCTAGAATTCCTGGTCTACTGAAAAGTAAAATCCTTCATTCTAGTGCAGGAACAGGACTAAAGAGCAGTAGCAGATAACTTATCTTAATAAGTAAAGATCCACAGATACAAGAATAAAAAAAACCTTCTTGTTTCTCAGTAAAATGTTTCTATACAATCGATTTAAGAACTTAATTATCAAGAGATCCATATCTACCAGCATGCAGCAATTTTGTAATAACCCAAAACACTTGCTTATAATACACATTTATTTTTAACATCCACTTGCCCAGCAATATCCATCACCACTTTAGCTTGATGTGTGAAGAGAACTAGATCTTTAAATATGTGGTCATATTTAGTGAACGATGCTTCTGTTCTGCATGAAAATGATAGTGTTACGGTTTCTAGCAATGAGCCTACTGACTATGCAAAGTGATTCTCTGACAACGCCATTTCATTTATGGTGCTCTTTGTGGTAATGTGTATTACAGATAATATGAGAGGCTAAATGTGATTGTGTGATTGGATGAAATTGTGTTTTTAAAAAGCACTTCATAAGAAACAGCTATATTTGAATGAAACCCTCCAGACAGTTTTCGATTACATGCCAAGATCCCATTCACATGCAGTTACTGAAAGGTTAGTGCTAGGGTAATGACTTGGCTTTAGATCAGTAGGGTCAGCCTTAGCTTGTCCTGGTATAACAACTATTATTTGTGCATTTCACAACACATATGCAGTGAAAAATAGACTAACTTGAAACATTCCTACATATCAGATCCATGAAGGCGACTGCTCAATCTTTTGTAATAGCTCAAAATGCTCTTTTCTATTGATGCATAACATTTCTAAGATGGTTATTTCCTTGACATTTATTGCAGATTGTCAACATTTGGTACACATTTACTTTATCACCAGAGGCTAGTTTTATACATTTAAGATTTTTATAGTCTGCCAGCAATTAAACTGTAAATGGTATCAACTAAAACTGAAAAAAATGCTATTATCAAACATTGGTTTTCCCTAAAAACAATGTGCAATGTGATCAGCCATGTTATAGTTGTTGTTGTTTCTTTTTTAAACTGGAAAAATCTAATTTATATTTCTAGATGCACATGGGCCTATGTATTATTCTGATTTAAAGTGAGTCCACTTCAGCCTCACCCAAAAACAAGTCCAAGAGGACCAAATAGTCCTTATACAACAATACAACAACCATTGCTTTGTTGTATATAAACAGCCTATGACAGGTAAGAGCAGAATGAAACAACTATAATGTGCCAATTTTTTCAGTCATAATGGGAAAATAATATATAATATATATATATTTATGTAGAGGGGGGGGGGGTTACAATAGTGCATTTAACTATGCAGCAGACATGTAACCTAAAGAACTTAGATCCATTATCTTAGTCCTCAAATATTCATTGATTCTGTATATTCATCCAAAACTTTTTTTTATAAAATGTAATATTGCAATTACAATAGAAACAAAAAAAAAAAAAAAAGTTGTTACAACTCTAATGAACATCTTGCAATGGTTACAACAATTCAGGAGTGTTTTTGTGTGGAGACCATTGCATGTGGCAGATTTTTGTGAGGCTTAGTTCACTCCTTATCCTTCTGTTACTAGTTCACTGTCACAGCTCAGAGCACAGAGATTGCAGCTGACAAACCTTAGCTTATTCATCTTCATCATATATTATTAGGAGTTGAAAGCTCCGTACATGGGTCCTGACATGGCGTTTTGTGTCTTTTTCTCTCCACATATACATCTATATTCCTCTCTGCCTGACTCTATTTCTCTCTTTCCAGATAAGGATGGCTCCTGTAATAGATGATCAAGCTTTTCATTCTCAAAGATAAACTAGTGGTTGACCAATCCTTCAACCCATGACATGAAATCCCTCATTGCTAGGTTGGGGGAGGATGCAGTACATTGCAGTTACCTATTAAGGATGGTGGCAGACAGGGATATTAGTCGCCCAAATCTTAATTTCTGCAGTGACTAATCTGCCCAAAATACCTTACCGCCGGCAAGAATATGAGTCACCGATGGGATGGCATACGAATCATTTTGCTGGGCGACTAATCTCCCTGTCTGCCACCACCCTAAGAGGAAAAAGTTTGCTTTTCATTACCATTATGTACAAAGGTTTACCTGTTTCCACACCACAAGAGTTTAACATTGTCTACACCCATTGTAAGATTCATAAATGTATTAATCTTATTTAGGGAACAGTCTTTTGCCTTTTTGAATGTCATTATTTCTTTAAAGTTGGCAGCAAGAAACAAAAACATTTGCATGTCCCAACTTTAAAAATTCCAACAAAATACATTTAAGAGCACCTTCCGGGTAAGGCAATGTGAAATAAAATTAGTTAAAAGTGATCTTTAGCTAGGCTATAAAATTCCTGCAGGCACCAAAAATTGTGTTGAAATTATGCTTGTTCTTGATGGACAAGAATATATGGTAAGGATTTGACATGATAACTAAAAATGGAGCAAGGCTCAGTCCAGCTTAGCTTGAGGCACGAATAAAGCAACAATTTTTTCACCATAATCGGATTCGGAGTGCTGCTGAAGTATTTTCTTGTACAAGGCTCAGTCTTGCAGTTCCAGACATGGCCTAGCATGGTTTTCTGTAGCTAATGAAATCGAAGTACCAATATGCTTACATTGAGTAGTAGTGCTAAAGCATGGCAGCACTGTAATTGTTATTAATCAATGCAATTAAACAATTTAAAAAAAATTGTATGTGTGGGGTACAGAAACAGGTTATACATTGCAGATGAGCATATTCCTGGGATGACACTAACTAAACAAGTGATTTAGTTGCAGTCATTTAGAATTAGGTAATAAACATGGATTTTACATAAGTCTGCTTTTGAATTGATGACCTGGCAACTCTACCACCTATGGAAGTAAAGTACTGCTTGATCTGCAACCTGCTTGAAGCTGGCATTATGAAGTGGATCATGACCAGATTCACTTTTATAAAGACTGTAGAGCAATGTGCTCTCACAACCTCAAAAAATTTACTTAAAAAGTAGAAACATGCTAGGCAACATCTACACATTGCCCAGGTTCTGCCCCTATAGTAGTCCTGCAAGGGTCCTATGCCCAACCCAGACATGCTGAACTGCAACCTGACAAACACCTGCCATCCCACTATACCACCTACCCAGACCTCCTAGCTAACCCGCATCCACAAAGAATAACTCACCACCACCTGAGGATCAGCAAGACTGGAAGTGACATCACTATGGATCGGAACTGATGTCACTCTGGAGGTGGTAAAGGTAAAGGAATCAGCAATCAGCAATCTAGAACAAAGCTGATCCAGATATTCAGACAGGGTACCTGGGACCAACCATATCACTGATAAATCTGGAACTTTCTACTTGGAACATGACCGCTTTGCATGTTTTCCGCAGGTACCCGACCCACTGCAGGTCTCTACTCTATAGCATGCAGCAGTGCATGCATAACTGGGCAAAAGAGAGTTGCAACTTTGGGCACAAATCCCACTGAATCCTCTAATACTTTATTCATATCCTGAAGCTATATCTGGCCAATGATGCATGTTCAAACCCTTCCCATACATCCCAAATGTCCCAATTTTGATAGGACAGTCCCAATTTTCACAGCTCAGCCCACAGTCCAAGATTCTTATTAAAATTGCCATCATTTCTATTTGATCTCCTGCACTGATGCTAGAATGAGATATAAATTAAATAAGGAGGCTTTTGGCAGAGAGGCTAAAATGCTCAACACTTGCACTTGTAACTAATAAGATAACCATTTGTAGCACACTTAATATTTGCACCTGTAAGGCTGCTGGGTAATGTAGTCCCCCCCGTGCCTTCCACTACAGTACAAAGGAACTAGTTAATGCTTCAGACTGCATGAAGGAAGGGATTTTCTCCAGCCAATGATAAAGTAGACAGTCTGTGCCCTGCCCTCTCAGCCAGGAAGAGGAACCAGGGCCTGGAACAGGAGGAGGAGAGACCAGCCAGCATGGAGAGATGTGCTGAGAGATCTAGAGATCTAGCGACTGGGTTTGTGTTCCAGCCTGCTGAGTGACCAGCCAGAGAGAGAAACTGCTATTAACCTGCAAGGGGAGAACACTGAAGCTGTGTGATGCTGTTCCGTGGAGGAAGTTTTGTTGTCAGCACCATTGTGATCCAGGAGTACAACAGTCAGCCATCTTGATAAGGAGAAAGCCACAGTGTGGAGAGAAGCAAGGTTCTTTGTCAACTGTAAGTTGTTAACCCTTTGTGCTACCAGTTTAAGGAACTTTGGGAGTTATAAAACAGACATTATCCTGCTAGTCCATTGGAGGGTGAGACATATTGTGCAAGTAGAGCTGACAGCATTGCTGCACACTTCCAACAGCACCAGAGGGAGCGCCATCTATACCCTTACCAAGGGACACAACACCAGTTCTTTTATTGTGGTTACATCCAGGGAGATAATCCAGTTGCACAGTTCAGCAGCAACCTAAGGTGGAGTTTGCCATTCATTTAGACTGCTGTGCTATTTGCAGCCCATCCAGTTCTTTCTACTCAGTAAGGGGGCCCCCCATCGGTACACAACTGTTTCAGGACTTAGGTGTGCACACCAGGGTTTGAAGGGTCTTACAGGGGTTGTCTTTGTTAAATTGTCATATTTACTACAGTGTTAGCAAAATACTAATTGTCATATTATTGTTTTATTTCTAACCAATCATCTCTTACAGCTGCAGCTGTTTAATAAAGTCAGGTTGTGCCTGTTGCACTGCCATCCTGTGTGCCTGGTTACTGGGGCCTTGGGGTGTCACCTGGTTAAGAAAAGCAGACTCATATAGACTACTGCCAACACCTACGGGTGCGCTACACATTCATTAGTAGTACTATAATAAAACATAAAACATGACCCTAAAACGTGTTCAAGCTTTTCATAACCTGCAAAAATGTGTAGCAGGGGCATGGTATTTAGGGTGTGTGACCACAAACTGGGCATAGTCAAACAATTTATTGTGCTACGTGCATCAGACCTTTTTGTCCCCCTTTATGTTTTTCAAATTTTGGGAGGTATGCTTTTGGATGTTACATCATTTACAGTGAGAAAATAAGATGAAAGCTGCAGATGAACATCATGCAGTGGCTACCAACATCCCAATTTTATTCCTATAAACATTTTTGTTTTAATTGCAAGGCTTTTCGTTATTAATTTTAATGATAACATTAAAGCACTGCGTATCTTGACAGCGCTATATAAATAAATAAAATGATGATGGCTTATTGCTTTGTTGCTGATCTGTGTAAAGTACTGATAAACATGGATATTTTTGGTAACAGACTGAACTGTATTCTGTGTAAATGTTGTGGGTCCATGCAATCTAAACACCATAGTCACTATGTCACTTTCATACAGCTATGCCCCAACTAAAATACATAGTTTGTGCATTATTCATGGCCATGCTTTAACTGTTGCAATCCCCTCCTACCAGAATGTTTTCACTGTTATCACCCCTTGCGCACTACCCAGTCTTATTACCGTCTCAGGTCAAACATGTCTGGCAGCCACTATTTTTCATTCCCAGGTTCCATGGTGGTGACTAGTGTGCAGGAGTATGCAACCTAAAATTCTAGACTGTAAGTTGAAAAAATGGATATGTTAGGTTACCTAACTAAAAAATAGTAGACTTTATCTTAGTATAACCCCGTGTGACCACTTTCTTTCATTTTTAAATGAGCAATCTCAGATTTGTTCTCCTCATGGACTTCTAATACCCTTCAAATTTACTTCAATACCTTAAATAAAATATAATAAATGGCACATTTTGCTTTATACCATTTTAATCTTAAGACCAGGACTGGGCTCACAGCCAAGGTGAATCATAAATACTTCCATCAGTGCCCTGCCTTTGATAATAGTTCTTTGTAATGACAGAATGAATCTGTTTTTACACATGAAACATTTTATAAGACAAAACATGCCTTGCTTTTTCTGAATCTCATTACGATTTTGGTACTACGCGGGAGATTATTCATATGGATCCAACAAAATGGTACATTAATAAAAAGCTTATTTTCCAAACACAAGTTCAAGATTTAGTAAAACACATACACTTATTTGTATGTCCTATAGGGCACACATACATAAAGGTGTCATGTATTTTGTATACTAAACATAAACATGAACTTACTGCACCACAAGCCTAATCAAACAAATGATTTATGCTTTCAAAGTTGGCCACGGGGGGTCACCATCTTTTAACTTTGTTAAACATCTTTGCAAGACAAAGATTGTGTTCATGCTCAGTGTGGTCTGGGTTGCTTAGGGATCATCATAAATGATCAAAACAGTCTGCCATAGAAGCCAATACAGCAAGACTGATTAATAATCAATACACTGTTTGCAGACTACACTGGGTCCTTTGTTGTCATATAATCTTATGTGAATTTTTTTTTTTGCTCAAGAAGGTTTTTATTGAAAAGCAAGTAAACAGATACAAGACACGGGTAAACATTCCATATTCTTACATTCATAGACACAGGTTATCACGTCAGTTGAATTACAACAGGGATAGAAATGCGATATACAAGAAATAAGCTATACACTAGGTAGTAGCTCCCTCCTGCGCCCTGAGCCAGGAGCCCCACACAACCTCATATTGAAGGAGGTTGCCATTTTTTTTACATATACTGGGGCTCATTTATTAAAGCAGCGCAGCGCATAAGTGGACGCAAAAGGTTGTCTGCGCCATCACAAGCGTGATCGCTAATATATTTGCGTGATATTGCGCATAACACAGAGCTTTTGCGATGGTTTTGTTTATGCGCATTGCGCAAAAGATTGGGCATTTATGTCGCAAACGATGCCGTGGTTGTTAGGGGCGTGGCTGTGGGCGTGGCTACAATGCGCTTGCACTGCGGCCGTCGCAGATTTGCGTCTGTATATGTGCAAAACTGCACCCGGGCAACAGCACCACAATTTTTACGCCTGCCTCTTCGTGGCGTAATAGTAACGCTCTTCAAAATGCGCATTCCTGCCCAGCTGCGCTAGTATATTCAAGATGAACAACCCTTGTAAAGTGCATATTAACCACGCCTTCCACCCAACATGTTTATATTGACCAAGGTTCCTTTAAGGGTATCAGGTAGGCTAAACACCTTTGCAACCAAACAAATATTAGCACAGAAACAAATGCAGATGCGTCTAAGTGAACGCAATATGCGCAATATGTGACGCAACTAATTAAAGCAGCGCATTCATACATGAGCACAACTAATCCTTACCTTTGCGGTATCTTCCTGTGCGCACAATTTATTATAAGCACTGCGACAGCTGATACGCAGTTTCACACGTCGCACCTGTCTTGTGTCTACATTAGCGCACAAATCGCACTGTTAAGGTATCGTGCGCTACATTATTAAATACTCGCATGCGCTGGGCAAATGTCTGGCCACTGCGCTCTTTTTAGCGCTGCGCTGCGTTAATAAATGAGCCCCACTGTGTTCTGTATTATGTAGATCTTGGACTGATTTATACCATTGTTCAAATGTCGGAGGGTCAGAGCTTTTCCAATGACAAGTAATACCTTTTCTGGCTAGGAATAAGACTCTTTGTAGGTATAGCTGCTTATCAGAAGGGATATCATGGGCAGACATTATCCCTAGAAGGCACACCTTGGGATCTTTGGGTACGGGGAGACCTATCTGTTGGGACAGAGTGTCCAATATTGTGGACCACTAGTGTACCAGGTGGGTACAGTCCCACATTGTATGCAAGAAAGTGCCTTGGTGTAGGTTGCAACGGTTGCAAAGAGGGGATATGGTCGGATTAATTATATGCAATCTAGTTTTAGTATAGTACGCCCTATGCAATATGTAGAGTTGTATTAACCTGTACTTGTAGTTGAGGGAGACCAGGGAGGGTACCTTTAGGGCCTGGGCCCATTGGGCGTCAGTGAGATAAACCAGGTCATGGTCCCATTTTTCCTGTGCTTTGATCATATAGTGTTCTGCCCAATGCTTTTGCGTAACCTTGTATAGTTTAGACACCAGCCCTTTGTGGGTAGTAGCTTCTATAGCTTTTGCTAGCGGGGAACAGTCAACTTGGATAGGCTTGGTTTTGTTATGCTTGGTCAGTGCTGAACAAATGGCACTGTATGCCAGCCACTGTGAATTAGGAAGGAGGTGTTCGGTTTTCAAAGTCCTAAAAGGGACTGGGCTGCCCTCAACCCATATCTTGCCTATAGCAGTCAGATTCCCAGTTGCCCACACCTTGTGGAGCTCAACCTGACGCATCATTGGAAAAGTTGAATTATTCGTAATTGGGGTGTGGGGATGCATGGAACAAAATTCGATCTGCCGATGCGCTATGGACCAGACTTTCCTTTGCAGTTTGAGTAAGGGATGTATTTGTGAGTGCCCCCTTGGGGAGCCACTGGCTAGTAAGCCCTGGAATGGCGTCTCGTATTGTGGGGTAACAGCGGACCATAGACGCAGGAGGCTCTCATCTGCTGTATGGGGTAGCAATTGCCTGCAGTGGGCTAACTGGGCTGAGATATAATACTGGAACATGTCTGGAAGTGCTATTCCTCCTGCCTGTTGTGGGAGTCTTAAGATTTCAAAGGAGAGTCTGCTACGGCCGTTCCCCCATATAAAGTTTCTAAGAGTATTATTGAGAGCTGTAAAGAATTTTTTGTCAATCCAGATCGGGGAATGCCAGAGGGGATACTGAATTTTTGGGGTGACTAGCATTTTGATCAATTGTATGCGGCCCATTGGGCCTAGTGGGAGCTTGGCCCATAGGTCAGTCTTGTTTTTAGCCCAGGCGAGCATAGGTTCCACATTGTGTAAGTAATAGTGTTCCACCGGAAGGGCAACCTGTATCCCTAAGTAGGTAAACTTTTTCACCAACTGCAAAGGGCAGTGTGTGAGGTTTTCAGAGTCTGTCAGCGGGTCTAATAGGAACAGCACCGATTTTGTGGGGCTAACACACAGCCCTGAGAGGGCACCAAATTGAGCTGTAAGATTGGTCAAGATAGTAAGTGAGGAGCCCCTGTCCCCCAGGTATATCAGTGTATCATCTGCGTAAAGCTGGATTTTTTCCATCTTATGTCCTACTCTAAGGCCAACTATATCCGGGTGAATTCTCACAGCCTGGGCGAATGGCTCAATTGCCAGGGCAAACAGCAGGGGGGACAGGGGGCATCCCTGTCGAGTACCACGTCCCAGGTTAAAGGGGGCCGAGGAGCTTGCATTTACCCTAAGAAAAGCATTAGGTTGAGCATACAATAATTTAACATACATAGTAAACAGTGTTCCAAAGCCCATTGTGGACATCACCTCCCAGAGGTATGACCATTCCACAGTATCGAAGGCCTTGGCGATATCCAGTGCAGCCACTGCCCTCGTATTACTGTTAGGATGTGACAGGGATAGATTAAGGTACAGTCTCCTGAGGTTAATAGCCGTTGTCTTACCCGGTATAAACCCTGTTTGGTCAAACCCCACCAGACTGGTTATTACCTTAGCTAGGCGATTCGCCAGGACCTTCGCCAGTATTTTTACGTCTGCCGTCAGGAGAGAAATTGGGCGGTACGACTCACATTTTTGAAGGTCTTTACCGGGTTTGCCTATCAGTACAATTGCCGCCTCATACATAGAGGGGGGTAACCTGCCCTGGGCCAGTGCTTCCGAGTAAACTCTCTGGAGGATAGGAGCCAGGATTTTAATATGCCTCTTATAGAGCTCCACAGGCAGGCCATCGGCACCTGCCGCTTTACCCTGAGGGAATGAATCTATGGCACTAGTGATCTCATCCGAAGTGATTTCCATGTCTAGGTACCTGCTATGCTCCCCAACCATTTTGGGCAGGCCTAGTCGGTTGAGGAATTGTTGGATAACCTCCTGGGTAGCTGCCAGTTTGGAGGAGTATAGTTCCCTGTAAAAGGATACAAGTATGTTTTCTATTTCTAGTGGATCAGTTTTGAGCTGCCCAGTCATGTCTTGAAGGGCTGTTATAGGGTCAGGGCCCCCCTGGTGTTTGGCCATGTATGCAAGCATTTTACCAGCTTTCTCGCCGTGCTCAAAGACGTTAATCTTTGAGAAGAGATGTTTACGGTGTGCCCTTTCCCACATGTGTTGTGCATATTGCTCCTGTAATTGTTTTAGGACCTGTAGGTTAGAATCCGACGGATTTTGGCTTGCCTCCCAATCCGCCCCAGCCACTTTAGCTTCAAGCACTGCTGTGGCAGCCCTGGATCTTTGCTTGTGGCAGACGATCTGAGCATTGAGGACCCCTCTAAGATATGCCTTGAGTGCTTCCCAGAGTGTAAGTGTGTCAGTAGAGCCAAGGTTGGCTTCTAAGAAGGTATTGATTGCATCGTCCAGGTCCTGCTGATTGTTAAGTATACTAAACCAAATCGGATTGAAGGACCATCTCGCCCGGGCTGGGGGCTGGGATAGATTGAGTGGGGTGAGCAGGGGGGCGTGATCCGATATGCCCCGGGGTAAATACCTAGATGTTTCTGCTCTTGCAGCAAATGCCGCTGTAGTGAACAGCATATCTAGCCTAGATAGTACACTGTGGGATGTGGAATAGCATGAATATTGGAGAACATTTGGATGTTGACACCTCCACAGGTCCAAGAGACCTAGCTCCTGCATAAGAAACTTTAAGTTGGAGTTCACCTCCAGACTTTGGGAACCCGCCCGCCTCACTCTGTCTATTTTGGGATTCATGACAGTGTTGAAATCCCCTGCACATATAGGGATGGCCCGGGGGAAGTCTACTTGGTATTTGGCCCACTCTTTGATACAGGTGTCTGCATACGGGGGTGGGATGTAGAAGTTTGCCAGTAATAACTCAGTTTGGCCCACCATGCAATGTAGGAACAGGTATCGGCCTTTTACATCTGAACGCAAATGAAGCATTTTAAAGGGGACTTGTTTGTGGACTAGTATAGAAACACCCGATGAGTAATTAGAATAGGTGGAGTGGTACGCCCATCCCACCCACGGACGGCGGAGCGCCAACGTTTTACTCCCAGTTAGGTGGGTTTCCTGTAGCAGGGCAATATGGGCGCTGTTCTGCTTCAAAAAGTCTAACACTAGTTTCCTTTTTATGGGGTTATTCATACCCCTGACATTCCAAGAGAGTATGTTAACGGCCATGGAGTCGTGTGAGCTTAACTATCACCCCGGGGTGTCTCAGGGCCCTAAACCCCGACTTGGTTATGCCTACCCGCGGCATATCAGTGTAATCCTGTCTTGAGCATGTGACATTTACAACATTTATAACACAACATTTCTGAATTCCCCAACAACCCCTTCCCTCCCTTTCCACCATTAAACGCAGGCAGAACTTGTATCCCATACAAAAACCAAAGAGTTTCTAAATGCGCTGTTCAAACAACGCTGGGGGGGGTGTAGGGCCTACTTAGGCCCAAAAGAGCCGAGAGGTGGGTGCTAAAACTCAGATCGCCCTCTCTCCTCTCTCCCGGGGCTAGTGGTAGCGCCATGATGAGGAGCTGTACCCCTGAGTCTACAGAGAGTAGTGTCTTGTGGAACCCCCTGCAAAATAGAAAAAAGGCCATATACAACCTGCCCATGGTGTCGAGTTGAGTCCTGTGTCCATAGTCCAGCGTACCCGGGCGGTACTGTAGCGGTGTTATGAAGGGGGCCTAGATGGTTGGGGAGAAGCCGGGACCATATTCGTAGCAATGGGCCAGAAACGGGATATGAAGGGTCCAGGTGGGATGGCAAAAAAGGAAAGCCAACAGGATAGTGGGGCAAAGAAAAATAAAAAAAAAAAGGTAAAAAGGCCAAAAAAAAAAAAAAAAAAATGAAGAACAAGGCGCCGAACTGGCGGTGCTGTGAAGTCGTCACGATGCCCGTCAGTGAGGATCCCTCAGCCGTGGGTCATCTCAGGGCTTGGCGTTGCGGGAGTCGAGCCAGTCGTTCAGATCCTTGGGTGAGATAAAGAAGTGGTTGGAGCCTTCAGCAGTGACACGGAGCCTCGCCGGATACATCATGGCGTACTGCAGGTTCTCTGCTCTCAGCCTCCGCTTGGCATCCTGGAATTTGGCCCTCAACTTCTGGACCTCCGATGAGAAATCTGCATAGATAGAGATCCTGGAGTCCTGGTAGTGTAGAGTGTTCTTTTCCAGAGCCAGCCTTATGATGGTGTCTCTGTCCATGGCATTTAGCAGGCGTGCCAGGAGGGGCCTCGGGGGAGCCCCAGGCTGGAGGGGCCTTGTGGGGACCCTATGCGCTCGTTCCACCGCCGACAGTTTGTTTCGGTCAAATGTAGTCACCAGCCAGTTAGTCACAAACTCCTCTGAGGAATTACCCTCCGCCCTTTCTGGAAACCCGACCATCCTTATGTTGTATCTGCGAAGGCGGTTTTCCAGGTCATCGGTCTTTTGTATGCAGGTAGCCATTTCTTTATTCAGGTTCTGCAGGGCCTGGGGAAGCGGAGCACACGTGTCTTCAAGATCGCTGATCCGTTGTTCTGCCACGGTTGTGCGCTCGCGCAGCTTCTGGAGGTCCTGCCAGATAATGGATAGATCGAGCCTAATCTCATCTGTTTTTGTGTTGATTAACGCAGTGCAGGCCTCCTTCGTGTTCTTGATCTCCATTATAATATCAAAGAGGGTCGAATGTTGCACTTGCTCTTGGTCCAGCTCGTCGTCCTCGTGGTTAGAGGTTCCGACGCCATCTTGGTTTGCTTTACCATCCCGAGCATATTTTTCCAGGCGAGTTGCAGCCTCAGAGGCGCGCTTTTGGGCCCGGTTCTGACCCATGAGTAGTCTCTGCGGTAAGGGCTCGCAGTTGGGGTACTGGTGGTCCGTGTTTGCGGGTTTGTGTCAGGGGATTTGCAGGGTTATTGCGCCCCGGGTACGGAGCTGAGCCGATACACGTCCTCTCACATGCAGCAGTTGGCCACGCCCCCCAATCTTATGTGAATTTTATAGTTTTTGTATTGTTTAATACAAACTTTCTCCAACTCCGCAGAACCAGTGGCTGCAGCAAAATAATCCTCCAAATAGAATCCCAGTTTATCTGTTTAAATCTGGCTCCATGATCTTTGTCCCTGCAGCTGGAGTTGGAAACAGTAAAGGGGATGTAAAGGCAAAAATAAAATCCAATACAAATCTCTACACAGTGGCTGACTACTCTACAAGGAAACAAACAAAGCTGCTTGAGTTCTGCATGGCTGGGAAGTAAGGCGGGGGCTCCCCCTGCTCTTCATAAGTATGATTGTTCCCCTGGAGATTCATTAAAGTATATTGGATAAGTATAATGGGATTTTATTTTTTTGCCTTTAAGGATATTTTCTTGTATGTATCACTTAGACCCAAGTATTGTATGCTAACATAGCAGAATTTGTTTTATTTTGCAACCCCACTGATGTAAGCAAACTGCTAATGCAAATTGTGCGTAGTATACCAAATGAGTATCAGTCTTCCTCTGTCCATGTTCCCGACAGCACTCGATTTCTCTGCAGTGGATTGCTCTGTTTTTTTGCTGAATTGGCATTCAAAAAATTAGGTTTTAAAAAAAACCTGCTCATTAAAAAAAAAAAAAAAAAACTCTTTTAATTTCACTCAACAGCAAGTCAGAGAAATCAATTGCAAGATACATGATTTAAAAAGAAACACATTGGGATATATTTAGTTAGTGAAGTTAGAAATCACCACATTCATCCATTCATTTGTATTGGAATTTTAAAAGAGTATTTATCAATGGGTGAAAGTGAAAGTTCATCTTTTGATAAATACAGTACGTCTTTCCAAATCCCATAGAAATGAACGGAGAGTGGCAGAATTCCACTCTAGCAGACTGTGGCTCACTTCAATATACCCAATGTGCTCTGCTGACCACAACCTGACTAAATGAACTTATAAACTGGTGCAAATGGAGTTTTTAATGACTGGTGGTGTACCTGCTCTTTTCCTTCCATTTTCTCAGAATACTGGTGTCCCTTGTGCAACATCAGGCCTTCTGTCCCTAATATGTTGCTGTCCTAACCCCCAGCCCTGTTTGGCCTTCCCACACCCACAACTTGCAAAATAATATTTATGTTTATTTCAAACCAGTTCCCCAACACTTTTTGGGGTATGAACCTGAGTAGAGACTGAGGGTCACCAACAGCCACAAAGCTAGCTGCAAATCTGGCATCAGGTCATTACTAAATCAACTTCCTAATATACAATTTAAAAAAGGTGCAATTTAAAGCAGTAACAAAACAAAAATGACAATAGATACACTGCAGTACTTGGAGCTTACAAGCAAGCATTAACAATTTTCACTAACCCAATGGAATAGGCATTAGTGGGTCAACAAGGCTTTTACCACCTTAACATTTTTCCAATAATTTGCAAAATGAAAAATGAGAACCCTAAACCTTGCATTGTGTAATTAAAGGGGCAGAATACATATTCAACTTGCCTTCAATACATAGTGCTAAATTGCAAAAAGTGTATGGTTTTTGCTATTTCTTAAACTCATTATCTATCTACAAGGATCAAACAGTGAGTAGATAACAAACACCATACATTTTTTATGATGAAAACAATAGGCAAAATGTATATTCAGCACAAGCCCTATTCACTGAAATGATGTTGAACAAGGGATAATACTTAACGTTTAATATTGTACAGAAAATACAGTTCAATTATACAGGTATAAGATCAATTATCCAGAATGCGTGTGACCTGGGGTTTTCGAATAAGGATCTTTTGAATTTGGATCACCATATTTTTAGGTCTGCTAAAAATCATTTCAACATTAAGGGGTTGTTTACTAAAAAACACATTTTCCTGGCCAGGGTTTTAAAGGGAAAACATAATTCTTTTGTGAAAAAAAAAACAACTAAAATTTTACAATATTTATTATACCCCAAGACTTCTAAAAGTCTTTTTCTGAAAATACACCATCTCAAACCTGTCGCTCTCATGTAGAAGTCAATGGCAGATGTCCCCTTTATAATTGGAAGATATTATGATCTGTGCTGGGTTTTGTACAATAATTAGGTAATACAGAAAAATTCACAGTTTTGGGGCATGAAATCAAGTTTTTTTCAAAGTTTTATCTAGTATTTTCCTGCATCACATTTTTAGAGTTATTTTATTGATAAATAAAGTAAAATTGTTGATGAGAGTTTGGTCAAATTTATTTTAATAAAATAATGAGAAAAATGCAGCTTCTATTAAATAACCCCCTAAATAAACCCAATAGGCCATCAATGGGGATTCATGCAACTTAGGATCAAGTATAAGATACTGTTTTATTGTTACAGAGAAAGGAATTTTTTTTTCAAAATTGCAGTTATTTGCCCAAAATGGACTCTATGGAACAAAGTCTTCTCATAATTCTGTTCTATACCCAGGGCAGCCATCAGGGGGGACAGGGGGGAGAGTTGTAGGGGGCCCCAAGGGTAAGGGGGGCCGACCACGCCACACTTACTTGATTGCTGGGTCCCCATCTTTCTGAGAGCTGCTGACTTCGGGAATGCATGGAAGTTTAAGGGGCCCTTTCCACCAATTTTCTTATAATGGGGGGGGGGGGCTGGCCACCAATTTTGGCCACCAATTTTTTTTCTCTGTGGGGTCCTAGCCACCAATATTTTTTAATGGGGGGGGGCCTCTGGCCAGAAATGTTTTTTTATGGGGGCCCTGACCACCAATATCTTTTTATTTTTTATTAACATGTAGCAACCCTAGTCACCAATATTTTTTTTGTTTTTTTACTGTGTGGTGGGGCGGACCTGTGGGGTGGGGAGGGCAGACCTGTAGGTGGGGCTTGCAGTGGGCGCAGCCCAGGGGGCCCAGGAAATTTTGTTGTATGGGGCCCTGTGATTTCTGATGGCGGTCCTGTACCTGTAGCTGTAGTTACAATTAGGGATGTAGCGAACCGCCGATAATGTGTTCGCGAACGCCGTTCGCGAACACCGGCAAAAAATGTGAACAGTTCGCGAACAGTTCGCGAACTTCGAACATCCGAAAATCGTTCGATTCGAACGATCGAAGGATTTTAATCGTTCGATCGAAGGATTTTCGTTCGAATCGAACGATCGAAGCCATTCGATCGAATGATTTCATTCAATTCAATGGCTTCGATCGTTCGATTCGAACGAAAATCCTTCGATTTTAGCGATCGAATGGTCGAACGATTTTGACGCGAACGCCTATTGGCGAACGTCGCGCGACGTTCGCGAACTTGCGGCGGACGCGAACAGCCGATGTTCGCGCGAACAAGTTCGCCGGCGAACAGTCCGCGACATCCCTAGTTACAATATATTTCAATTTAAAGTAGGAAGTTAACCACATAGTAAAGGTGGCCATAGATGCAAAGATCCACTCGTTTGGCGATGTTGCCAAATGAGCGGATCTTTCCCCAATATGCCATTAACAGGCATGGTCGGGGGTAATCTGATTGTTCGGCCGTATGGCCGAACGATCAGATTACGATGTGACATGAGCTCTGGTGGGATCGGTTGGGTCAAAATCAAACCTGACCGATCGACCAAACGACCGATCTCCGCCGGACGAAAGATGTCGGCACACGCCACACACGATCCGAAAATCGTACGAATCCTCGATTCGTACAATCGGATCTGTGTGTCTATGGCCACCTTAGTCAAGTTAGGGAAGGTTTACTTAGTGGTAGGAGTTTAGGTTATAGTTGCTCTAGGAGCAAGAGATAGTGGCAGTTTATTTTAGCAAGCAGTTTTCTGGCTCCAACAAGAAGAGGTTGGGTAATAACCCTTGCGGTGATTAAACAGGGTGAGCTCAGGAGCAGGAAAAGGGCCAAGGAGTAAGATCCCCCTGTGGGATCCCTTGTGCTGAGGAAAATCAGACAGGCTGTAATACCCTCTGAGAGAGATCTACTGGAAATATAAGAAAGGGTGAAGGTTTTCCACTGTGTGCTGTAATTGTACAATAAAGAAGTTATTTGTTTAAAGAAATCACCCTGGACTGCTGTTACTTTCAGCCTGATTGATCTGTGCACCAAGAGACACCAATAGATAGTGTAAGGTGCTTATAGGGGCCTCTGCACACTGCTGGGAGTTGCCCACAGCCTAAGGATTTCCTCCGTGGACTGTCAGCCAGTCACACATCCTTCGATACTTCTCAGGCCCACCCACGGGTGTTCTACATATTATGACCACTGCTTTATCAAAATAAGGGATCTTATAGTAATTCCTTTATATAGCTTTTCATATACCTCACATATGTTCTACTTTTTTTTTTTTAAAGGTAATGCTTTATTCGTTTAAACACATAAAACATTTACAAACATTAAACAGTTTTATTACAATCTTGTGTCAATGTCGTTATTGTAGCATGATTGGTACATAGTTGTTCTCTCTTTTGGGTCACACCACTGCATTAATTGTGTCAGAGTCATCAGAGGGCCTTTTATTCCCTTTCAGTCCTTGATTGCAAGCCCGGGCCCGACTCCCACCATGGGCTCCATATTTTATCAAATTTACGGGTTGTACCTCTAGTTTCATGCGTAAGCTTAATCATGGGAATAGCCTCGTCAACTAATTTTATCCAGGAGTCCACAGTGGGAGGGTTGGGCCCCATCCAATGCATAATAACACATTTTTTAGCATAGTATAACAAAACCCGAAACCTAGTTCTTGCATGGACTGTAGGCACTAATTGGTCCACAATCCCCAGTAGGCACACCTGAGGTGAGTTCACCTGTGGAAAATCTAGGGTAGTTGCTAGGGCAGCCATTACCTGAGACCAATAGGCTTTTATTATTGGGCAGGCCCAGATCATGTGTAAGAAGTTTGCCGTCATTTCCCCACATCTAGGGCAATTGTCGTTATTTCTGTTGCCCATAGCCTTAAGTTTTATTGGGGTTGTATATAACTGATGGAAAGTTTTGTATTGAATCAGTTTATCTCTCACAGATATTAAGCTGATATGTATTGACTCTGTCGCTTCCTCCCAGTCCTCCTGGGTGAGCTCTGGTACAAGTAATTGCCATTTATTGTGTGCCTTGTGGAATGGAGGGGGGATACTTGCTAATAAGTGGTGATAGAGTTTAGATATTAGTTTGGTGGGTTGCCCTACTGCCAGGGACTCTTCCATTGCCAATGTAGTTAACTCCGGGGAAAGAGTTCCAAACTGTGCCCTGAATAGTTGACGGATTTGAAAGTATCTAAACAAGGGAGTGTGAAGTGGAGCACATTTATCCTGGAGCTCTTGAAACGACAGGAATGTGTTATTTACTAGCAGGTCGCCCAGAAATTTGATACCCCGTTGTGGCCAATATAGAAAGTCGTCTAGATTCCGAAAATGTGGAAGATTGGCATTGCCCCATAATGGGAGGGAGGAAATCAGACGCAAGGGTTGTTTCTTAAGCTGTTTCAGTCCTTGACACCAAGCTTTATGGGGCGTAGTGATAGAGGAGGGTAAGTTGCCCATGTCCGTGAGCTTGCGATATGGTAGATTCTTAAGGCTTTCTAGTGACCCTGCTATGTTGGCTTGCAAAGCCATGTTGGGGTTGTATGGGTCAGGATGAAACCACCAGTGTAGGTAATAGATTTGGGAGGCTAGGTAATACAAGCGGAAGTTGGGCAGGGCCATTCCTCCCTCTTCTTTATCAGCTGTCAACATTTCCCAGGCCAGCCGTGGTACTTTTTGGTTCCATATAAAGGGGAGAATGAGATGATTGATTTTTTTAAACACCGAGTTGGGAATATGGATTGGAGCGTTGTGTAGATGGTATAGGATTTTGGGGAGGTATATCATCTTGATAAGATTTATTCTCCCCCACATTGTAAGTGGGAGATTTGCCCAGCCTCGAAGGTCAGCCTCTAGTTTTGTAAGTATTGGATTGAGGTTGATCTGCACGAAGGTGGACAGGTCCCCTTGTATATTCAGACCCAGGTACTTAAATTCCTGCGCCCACGTTAGCTCTACATTGGGGGGGAGAAGGGGAGTAGGCTGTTTGTCGATTGGAAAGAGTATGGATTTATTCCAGTTAACTTTAAGGCCTGAAAATACACCAAACTGTCCAACGTGAGCAGAGCCAAGAGGGAACCTTGGGTGTCGGCAAGATAAATTAACATGTCGTCCGCATACAAGGAGATTTTTTCCGTAATTGGGCCGAGGGCTAAGCCAGAAATTTGTCGAGATTCCCGGATGGCAATAGCCAAGGGTTCAATGGCTAAAGCAAATAGAAATGGTGACAGGGGACAGCCCTGCCTAGTACCTCGATGTAATCGAAATGGAGCAGATATAAGGCCATTAACCCTTACCCTCGCTGTTGGCCGTTGGTACAGTAGTTGAATCCATTTAATAAATTGGTCTCCCAGATTAAATCTGCGTAGCGTTTCCCAGAGATAGGGCCATTCAATGGAATCGAATGCTTTGGCCGAATCAAGGGAGGCCACTGCTCTTGTACCCGGCTTATCATGTAAAATCTCAAGATTGGTATATAATCTCCTCAGGTTGATGTTAGTGGACCTGCCTGGCATAAACCCTGATTGGTCTGGGTGGATTAGGTCTATGATGTATCGTTGAAGTCTTTTTGCAAGGATTTTTGCAAGGATTTTAGCATCCGTATTTATGAGAGAAATAGGTCGGTATGAGCTGCACTGTGACGGGTCTTTGCCAGGTTTGGGGATCACTACAATGAGGGCTTCACTGAAGGAGGGGGGTAACGAGCCTGTCACAAAGGAGGACTGTAGGGTATTAAGTAGCTGAGGGGCTAGTTGCTCCTGTAAAGACTTATACCAAGTCGAGGGGAGGCCGTCGGTGCCTGGGGTTTTGTTTGGTGGGAGAGAGGCAATGGCTTCCTTAACCTCTTCTATCCTAATAGGTTCATTTAAAGCCGTCCTGTCATCAGTGCAGAGGGACGGGATGGAAACACTGTCTAAAAAGGGTATGTGAAGGTCGTTGGAGTGGGTTAGTGTGGTATCATATAGGTCTCGATAGTACGAAGCAAACTCCTCTACTAGTAGTTTTGGGTCGGTGACCATTACATTACCCGCTCCCTTTAGGACCGGTATCGCTGTATAGGGACACATAGTCTTGGCGAAATATGCTAACATTTTACCATTTTTATCACCCATTTCAAAGTATCTTTGTGATTGGTATAGAAGAGCTTTCCTTGTTAACAATGTGTGCTGTCGCTCTAGGGCATTGCGTCTGTCTATCAGAAGTGCGTATGACTCCGGAGAGGGGTTAGAGATGTGATCTGTCTCCGCCTGCAAGACCTCCGCTTCTGCTAGATCAACACTATTTTTCGCTTGATGTCGGGCTTGCCGTATTGCTCTAGCTAGGACCCCCCGCATTACCGCCTTGGAGGCATCCCACAGGACCCCCTGGGAGGCCGTTTCTGCATTGGTTTCCCAATAATTGACATAACCCTCTAAATTGGCTGTTTGCACTGTCTCATTGTTTAACCAGAGAGGACTCAGTCTCCATATTCTAGAATTTGTTGGGGTTGACCATCTGAGGGATAAAAGAAGCGGGGAGTGGTCAGAAAGTATTCTGGGGAGAAATTGCACCTTGTCGACAAGGGGCAGTATATCATTAGTAACTAGTGCCAAGTCGATCCTAGAAAAAGACTGGTGAGTAGTCGAGTGGCAGGAATACTCCCTTAAGTCAGGGTGTTTCCATCTCCAAGCATCTAGTAATTGGAATGCACTTGCCCATTGAGCTAGTTTGGTAGGGCCTACTTCATGAGACTTGAGACGGTCTAGCTGAGGGTCCATTGTGGAATTGAAGTCCCCTAGTATGCACATAGGGCCGGGGGGTAGGTTTGCTAATTTGTTAGTAATGTGATCTAACAATGCTCCTGAATATGGTGGGGGCATGTAGAGGTTAACCATTGTAAGAGGCTTATTGTCGATTGTACAGTTTAGAATAATATAACGACCATAGTGGTCTGTAATGATCTGTGACAGTGAAAATGCTATGGATTTCTTAACCAGGATGGAAACACCTCTTGCGTGGGTAGAAAATGTGGAGTGGTATGACCATCCTACCCAGGGTTTTTTCAAGGAGAGGACTTTTTGCCCAGTTAGGTGCGTTTCTTGTAGCAATAGGATAGAAGGGGAATGTTTTTTAATATAGTTATGCATGATGCTGCGTTTGAACTTAGAATTAAGCCCCCTGATATTCCAGGAGATAATGTTATATATAGACATAATGAGTATAGTACAAATGACTGAGTAAAATGGGTTGTGGAACCTGTATCTTGAGAGAACGCATTGACACAACACTCGCTGAAAAGATAGTAATAGACATATACAATAGACACCCCAACATTTCCCATTTTCCCTCCCTACCCACCCCCCCCAACTTGGGTGGGTCTAAAACCCATAACTGAAGACACTTAAATGGTCAGTGACTGGGGGCGTGGCCCTTTATCAACCAACCAGTAGACTTTAGAAATATAAACTGATACAGTTCCCTTCCGTTCCAGATGTGCCATGGACTAGTGGTCTGTTTGTATATGTAGCCGGTCCTGGTTTATAGGCACAACACCCTTGGCTTGGGGGACCACCTGGCTATTTCAACGTATTGACATATATCCTTACCATAGTCTCAGGAAACATTGTCCTCAACAGGAGGTCAGCAACAGGGAGTGACAAGTAGACGATGGCTCGTGGACCAAACCGTGGTAAGAAGAAGTATAATGTTCAACAGCCCTTGCATTTAGATAGATGACAGACCGGCATGAAAGTAACTTAGTGAACGGCCATGGTATTAGGCCCGTCTGGGACTATCGTTTGCCGCTGGTCTTTGTGGGCCCCTTGCGTCTAGCCAAGTTGTTACATCCGCAGGCGCTGTAAAAAAATGTGACTGGCCACCTTCAATAATCCGCAGCTTGGCAGGGAAAAGCATGCTGTATTGTAGCTGTGCGTCACGCAGTCGTCTTTTGACCCCCTGGAAGCTTGCTCTTTGTTTCTGTATGGCAGCAGAGAAGTCCGGGTAGAATGAGATCTTAGCACCATTATGTTGAATGTCTCCCTTTTGCCGTGCTGCTCTAAGGATAGCATCGCGATCCCTGTAGTTGAGAAGTTTGAACAGGAAGGCCCTTGGAGGAGCCCCCGGAGGGGGTGCCCTATTTGGAACTCTGTGGGCCCTTTCTATTACAAAAGTGGAGGAGAAAGTATCAGCTCCAAACAAGTCTCGTAGCCAGGTTTCGGTAAATTGCTCAGGCTGCTGACCTTCTGTCTTCTCCAGGAGCCCGACAACTCGGACATTGTTTCTCCTGTGTCTGTTTTCAAGGTCGTCTATTTTGTCCCAGGCTGACCGAAGTTGTTGTTGAACTTCTTGCATGGAGTTTTGCATCGGATGCACATGGTCCTCAAGCGCGGAGACTCTGTTTTCTACTTCGGTTGTTCTCTCTCTCACATTTTGTAAATCCTGTCTTAGCAAAGATATATCAATCTTAAGGGCCTCAAGTTGGGCAGTGGCGGATGTGCGATTCTCCAATATTGCGCCCATGAGCTCAGATAGTGATGGTTCTGGGGAAACCATGACTGGTTTTGAGAGGGGTGGTGGAGCCTCTTGGCTATTATCAGTGTCATTGGCCTGTTGTGAGCTATGAGCGTAGCGCTCCAAACGAGCGGCGGCATCGGTCTTTGGTTTTGGGCCGTATTTACCCATTGGCAAAGAAATTCACCCACAGTCACGGTTATGGCGGAGGTTACAGTGGTATGATGCTGTGGATTGTATCAGTGGCCGCAGGTTTTGCAGGGCTGTAGGACTGTATAGGCACACTGGAACGGTCTATCGGGAGTTATGGGGATTCATTGCACCATTATTGGGTATCCTACCCAGAGCACCTTTGCCCCTGATGGATGAGAACAGCCAGGGTGCCGTTCAATCAGGTACTGGGGCCTCCCAGCCTGTTTGAGGAGAATGCTATCACAAGCAGGTAGCACAGTATGGTGGGTTGGAAGAAATGAATCCCACCCTTAGCCTGAATTAGGGAGTTCGCTCCTCCGTAATATATTCCCCACTGCCAGGCCCAGGACAGTGCAGGCCTCTGTCCCAGTGCTGTCAATATAGGGGCGCTCCCGGGGTATAACACACAAGCACCTCCCGACTGCGAGTACCTTCTGTTCCCCCGCGGACTCGTATGCGGGCCTGCTATAGCACCTCGGCTCTTCCGGTGCAGGGCCCTGTACTGGTCCCGCTGATGAACCACCAACGCGGGTCCGCGGCCTGCCACGTGGCTGTAGGCCGCAATGCGCGCACCACTGCGGGCGCTCCGAATTTGCCCGCTGTCTTTCCGGGCTGGAGATGGCGGCCTCCGGAGGTGAGCCGGGAGGGAGTTCGGCTTTTGGGGAGGACTGCAGGCGGGGAAAGAGGTATATTCTGTAAACACCCCGGGAGCGCCGAAAAAACACGTCCTGCGTGTTGAGCTGCTGGCCACGCCCCACATATGTTCTACTTTTTAGACAAGGAATGGAGAAGGTTTAACTGAAAAGGGTATGGTTTCAGTGATCTCTACTACAGTTTTGCACCCTGTGAAGTATTATGACTGAATTATAGATAGTGGTGACAAAAATGGACTTAGCCATAAGGGATGGGTGAATTTTTTCACCTTGTTTCACCATGGAAATGACGCCCATAGATTTTATGGTGTCGTGCGTCAAAAAAATTTTTGCCGCTCAACAACATTTTTTTGTCGCCCATAGTCTTTAATGGGCATTGACGACACTTTGCCAGCGGCAAATTTTCGACAAAACGGCTCAAATCCACCCTATCACTTTAAGCACTGCCCCAAGAAGAGCCTGGCAGATAACTACCTGCACCATTCTATCTGCTGAGATCATTGGGAGTTTAATTAAAAGCCCTTTGAGTTAGATGGAAATATGAAATGTGTTTCTATTAGACCTAAAAGTGTTATTTCCTTTTGAGGGGAAATTCAATTTACAGCAGTTATCACCTTTCACCTGCTACATGGGCAGAACTGTTTATAGCACATGTATTATTTTATAATATGCTCTGGCCTTTTAGAAAACCTTTATATCAAAAGCTTCTCAACTTGCTTTTGAATTACATTTACAATATGCCTTTTCTTTGGGATATAATTAACCTGTATTTACTGATCAGTAACACAGTTTTCCTTAATCTATTGGACACACAGGCTTAAATAACCCTATAAAAATGCAACATTTTGTTAGAAAGGGTAAACTAGCTAATTGTTTGGCTCGAAAACATAAAGAAGGGACCCCTAAGGCCTAACCATGGTATATACGCCCAATATCTTGTATTTATTATTATGTAAGAAGGTAATTCAATTACCTGCATACTTTTTATGGCAAGGCACACTAATCCCTCTGATTTATGGTTTTGGAGTCTGTTCCCCTCCCCCCCAAGGGAAAGAAATATTGAATACACTCTGCAGGCTTTGCACACTACAGGGCTAAATAGGGAGTATGACTTGTTTGTATGTGTTTATTTGATTCAATGATATAATTATCCACCTTAATGTGATTCGATTATGATTTAACAGCATATAGAGCGTGGTAAATACAATTGTGTTGCTTAAAGGAAAAATTTACTCCAAAATGTATACTTGAGCAACAGATATTTTATATCAATTGGCTTATTAAAGAATCTTGCCAAACTGGAATATATATTTAAGTACATTTAGCCTATTTACATCTCTTTCCTTGAACCACCATTTCATGATGGTCTGTGTGCTGCCTCAGAGATCACCTGACCAGAAATACTACAACTCTAACTGTAACAGGAAGAATTTTGGAAGCAAAAGACAGAACTCTGTCTGTTAATTGGCTCATGTGACCTAACAAGTATGGTTTGTTTTATTTGTATGTGTGCAAAAGACCTACATTGTTTATTTTTTGAGGGGTATTGTTTTCCTTTAAATTGTATTGTGTGTATATATATATATATATATATATATTATATATATATATATATATATATATATATATATATATATATATATATATATATATATATACAGTATAAGTCAAATTATGCCACCACTCAATGCCAAGTATCTTATGAGGTGATGGATCAGACATGTTTTATGTACTGTATATGGACAAAAATGGAAGAATGGATCAGCACTCTCTGAATAAAGCAACGTATTTTTTTACACAGGGATAATCTGATGTTTTGGAGAAATGCTATCTCACTGTGTACCATGTAACAAGAGTACTGGTACCTTTATTTTTTATATTTGTAGGGGATCAGACAAATCCTTCCCCTGTTTTTCTGTCTGTGACATCATCCAACCCAGTTACAGGCTGCAGAGCCATCCAATTGGCTGGGCACCCCAGTGCATCCTTGGGAGAGAGGGTGTGCCTGACTTTGGAACCAAATGTACAGGGTCTCCAACAGTGCTTAACAGGTGTTATATGCTGCATCATCCAGTCAGAACTTGTTTTTGGGAGACTGTTCTGGACTGCAGAGAAGCTGTTGCATCTTTAGTACAGAGAGAGCCCATCTTGTTCCCTGCCAAGCTGCTAGAGACTCAGGAGGAGAAAGGTGCCATTGGTGAGATTGATTCTGCTGCAGAGCTGCCTTTAATATCCAGTGTGACCTCTAGGAGCACCCCGATGAGTGAGCCACCCAAGGGAGGATACTGGCAAGGATACAAACTTGGGGCCCGGTTTGAGGGCTTGTGCATTTACCTGCTACATGGGAGCAGCTGCTAAATTCCAAAGGGAGAGGTACTTTTGGGAAAGGCAGCACTACCTGGGGTAACAGAGCTCTTGGGAAGAGACATTTCAATTGAACTGGACTGTGTGGTCATTAACCCCTTCCAGAGGATTGGGACTTTGATAATAAAAGGACTGTGTTTGAAAAGCAGTCAGGTACCTAATAGTGAGATAGGTAGGTCCCATGTGTCCCCAGTATATATATATATACACAAAATCAAAGAATGCATCCCCTCATCCCATATATATGCGTGCGTGTGTGCGTGCGTGCGTGTGTGGAAAGGACACTCAATAGATTTAATCAGGAATAGGAAATTGCATGATGTAATATGATTTCATTTATTTCAGATCAATCTATTTTACATTGTATGGAACTTAATATAGAATCATATTTAAAAATGATCACAATTAAAATAAAATAACAACTACAGTCTAATATGTGCTTATTGATTGTACGGTAGTGGATACAATAATTGTTACTCATATACTCTTTAAAGATTATTTAATGTCACCAGCAGTTCCACAACCATAAAAAGCAGGAGGCCACTGTCGAATGTAAGTTTTAAAGCTGTCCACCTTAATATTATTATAATACATAAAAACCATAAATATCTTGTAAATTATATCCTTACAAATGGTGAGTTCTGATGTCATCAGTTATAAACGGTGAGTTCTAATTTCTGTCACATGACTCACTGAAACTTGTGTATTATAATTAATAAAGTACCCCCAGTTACAAAATATGAGGATATTAGAAGTTACCTCGGAATTCCATGACCTGTATGAAAACAGTTCATGCCCACAGGTCATGGTCTTGAAACTCCTCGGTAACTTATAATATCCTTATAATTTACAAGAGGGGGTACTTTATTCACTTTACATGTTACAGTGGAGGGAAATTATTTCTTATAATACATTTGTTACAGTGAGTCACGTGGCACAAGTGGCTAATTAGTGATTATACAGTAACTCCTGAACAGCCTCTATGAAATCTTTAGATACCTGCCACTCTGGTTATTAAAAAGTTAAAAGTTGGCTCATGAGCATGCTCAGTTCTTCTCAGCTCAGATTACTAAACACACTTTCTAGTCTAACAGCCAATGAAGAGATAGCATTGCTGGTTCCCATAGAAACTCTAGTTGTTTGATCCCATTTTTTTCTCCTAACCACCTATACTGAGCTCAGCTTAACAATACAGTACTCAACCCCAGCAGAACTTTTTTTTATCAAAGTATATTGTGCTTGTGGGGGGTACAAATTATGTGGCTTGGGTGGGGAAGATATGGTAGGAAAATGTAGGCTTTACATGTCCTTTAAGAGACTGCCACATTGCTTTATGTAATATCAACAGGATTTTTATAGTTCTCTGGCTGCAGGTAAGACCCAACCTTACCTAGTGTATGTTGCAGTGGATATATATATATATATATATATATATATATATATATATATATATATATATATATATATATATATATATATATATATATATATATATATATATATATATATGTGTGTGTGTCTTGGCTGCAAAAGACACATGCATTAAGAACAAATACCTGACCAGTAAAGCTACTGAATATAAACTGCCTCACTTTCTCAAATAAGTAGGAAGTATAGTACTTAAGAATGATTGTGTTCATATCTGAAGTGTACTAAACAAAATAACACAATGAGAACATAACTGAATGAGCCATCATATCTGGTAGAGAAACAGATCCTATCATAGCAATGATGAGTCTAGGAAGAAGAAGGCTACCAGTTCAGCTCGCTAGTGCATTGATTGTCCGAAGCTTACCAGTAATAGGATGTTATTAACAGAAGCACTGAAGCATCACAAATTAATTGGAAACACTCCCCTTCAGTCCCAATGAACATGGTAACTGTTGTATAATTCAATATAAATATTTAACCCCACCTTTTTCCTTGCCTGAAAGTGTATGGAACTTCAATGTGATCTCATAAATTAATTTTACATGCTGACAATTTAGCATGCCCATGACCAGATAATCACCATTTATTAAACATCTTCTGTAGCTAGTACAGTCATCACCTCAAACTCTATAATATTCTTCTAGACATCATATTGCAGAGAATGCAACAAGTAAGGCAAATTACTAGGGATGCACCGAATCTAGGATTCGGCTCGGGATTCAGCCAGGATTCGGCCTTTTGCAGCAGGATTCGAATTCGGCCGAATCCTTCTGCCCGGCTGAACCGAATCCGAATCCTAATTTGCATATGCAAATTAGGGGTGGGGAGGGAAATCACGTGACTTTTTGTCACAAAACAAGGAAGTAAAAAAGGTTTTCCCCTTTCCAACCCTAATTTGCATATGCAAATTAGGATTCAGTTCGGTATTCGGCCGAATCTTTCGCGAAGGATTCGGGGGTTCGGCTGAATCCAAAATAGTGGATTCGGTGCATCCCTACAAATTACAACAGTCATTAAAATCACTGCATACAAGAAAAATGCACATATAGCCTTCTTCTTCCTACAAAAATCTGCAATGGAAATAAAAACAGGTCACGCCTTCTCCTTTTAGCATAATCAAATCAGGTTCAAAGCAGTCATACCCAACTCAACTACATGCAACTCCACTAAACCCAAACAACCCCTTAGGGAAAAATACCAAATAGCCTATTTATCAAGCTGTCAAAAATAATAATAAAATAAAATAAACAATATCGTCAGATTGCCAGGCATTGCAGTATAATAAACTCTGAATTTACCAAACCAAATAAAAGCAGTGTAAAAAGTAGCAGTAGATTAAAAAATCAAAAAATCAAAAAAAGGGGAAAATTACAGTTAATATGAACCATCACCACAGGAAAACTTGCCATACTTCATAAGATTGAACCTGCCATGAAGGCTACCCAGTGTAACTCTGCTTTAATGGTCACGTGCAAGCCAGTTCAACCTTTCTCTAAACCTTTACCTGCATGGACCACTACCCAAAGAGGTTATTATCTAAACTTAATTAAATGGGCATCCTCTCCTCATTTAAGTATCTCAACTCCTTTTTGTTTTCTGCTGCCTCCCAGCACTGACTCTCAACCCTGGTAGCATGAAACAGATTATGATGAAGAGAAGCATAGAATGGTGGACATTTAAATAAAAATGAGGTTGTAAAAGAAAGAAAAGGGTGCCAAGTTTAAGCATTAAACCTTAGTTGGCTTGCCCTTGAGCCAAGCCTGAACATTCATAACAAATATATGCAAAGAGTCAGCACTGAAAATGTCATTCCAGATTCAGTTCAGCTTGGAACATTGAGAAGGATACATCCTTAACTACTCTCTGAACTACTCTATAACAGCATAGGAAGCAATGTATTTGACATCCTATCCAACACATCCTTTGTCCACAAGCAGTACTTGGTGTGGGCCCCCAAAAAATGTGCTATGGGACCCTGCAATGCCAGTTATTTACAGTATCTGCAGGAAAAAGGTGTAGAGATCAGGGTTTTAGATTTAAGGCATAAGTGGTTATTATCAAAGAACAAAGATTATAGAACATGACACTAGTACAGAATTGCTGTGTTGTAGAAGAAGCTCAAGGTTAAAGGCTATTCTGTTATTAGAATGTAGAATGTTTGCACAGAACAAGGAATACATCTGTTGTCTAATGTCACAGGTATTGCTAGTGCAAGGCCAAGAAAGACACATATAGTTTAAGAAACTACAGCATAGATACTGTACCATTCTGGACACTGTGCTGACACAGTAGTTGCACCTTATTTGGCTATTGTACTGAGACTGTGAGTCTGTCACTAAGATGGAAATAGTGACACAGTTATGCTAAAACAAGAATGATGACTGGATGACACTGGATCAGCCTCACGAAAGTAGAAATGGTTAAAATGGTCATCGTCCTCACAAGCTTTCAGGACGTGTGAGCTATTATTTAATACTCTGTATTATATTACTCTGTATTAATGTATACCTCAAATAAAGCTGTCTGGTTAATATCCTGAGTGAATCTAAATGGTTCAAGTCAGGCCCAGGGGGAAGTTTGGGGCCAGGCTCGACAGGGCCAACACGGTCTGCTAGTTAGTTGGCCCTACTCCCCGCTTTAAAACCCAGTCTTGTGTAGTGGTGGAACACAGGAGGTCGATGCTGACACGGGTCAATCAGGCACTGGATTGGGTAGACAGACAGCTTTTATTAGCTGACCGTGTCCCATCCATGCCCTGTAAGGCACCCTTAAAGTCTAGCGCACCTGTACACCTGCACAACCTCAGACTTACTGCCATAGCTAAGGAGCAACCGCTGTCACGAGCGCCTTGTATCGCGTTGCTTAGCAACGCTACTACGCGTCCTCTCTCTGCACTGTACGGCGCTGTAATCAGTTCTGGTCCACCGCTAAGGGAGCAGGTCGGGTTGCGATACCGGATCTTGGGGGCTTCAATACTCACCGGCTTCAGGAGCCTGCCAGACACACGTAGTGCAGTATTGCTTTTAACGTTTTCCTATACACTTGGGTGGTTTATGGTATACACTGTTCAATGTGTGTTGGTTGCTAGGCAAGCCTAGCAACCTGTTTTGGCGCCAATTTGTGTTTAAAGGAGCGCCATGTTTGTGCACTGTTTGGTTTCTGTTCCCTGAGGAAGGTTCTAATATAGAACCGAAACGTTGGATAAAATAAACCTGCTTTTACCAGCACTTTTGCCTTTTTGATTTTGATGTTTTTGGGAGTGCCGACACCAGCGCTATTGTATAATTATTTCTTGCTCTGGCACCCAGACTTCACTACACTTTTGGTTGTGCGCTCCACACGCAGCTTCTATATATATATATATATATATATATATATATAGTATGTTCAGTGTACACACTCCTACTGGATCACAGATGAATTCGGATGCGTTGGTCAAATAAGTTACTAAACCCCAATATATATATATATATATATATATATATATATATATATATATTTTTTTTTTTTTGGGGGGGGGGGTTTAGTAACTTATTAACCTGTTTTTTATACTTTTTTGAACTTATGTAATAGACTGTGGCTATATTGTGAATGAATGTGTTAATTGTTTAATTGATGTTGTTTGTGATATTGATTATGTGAGTTCATTATAGCTGATGTTTCCCACCAGTGAGTGAATTTAAAGCATGATTGTGAATTATTAGGCACTTTGAGAAAGGCCTTGGGGAGGTCAAACAACAGTCCTGTGTAATTAATAAATTATTATTTTTTTTCTATAAGACCTGTGAGTGCGGATTCTTCTACAATTGATGGAGATATTTTGTCGTTTCTGCACCCAGGCATATTAATTATTTTTATCGAGAGTACTGGCAACCCGTGGAGATATATATATATAAAACCACACTATCCACCTGCGAATTGCGAATGTGTTTATCTTAATAACATTTTTGAGAGCAATAAAATACTTTATTAGCCAGCAATATTAACCAAGCTGAATGACTATGATTGTAACTCTAAAGTCTTGTGTGCATACCTGTATTATCCTAGAACTGGACATTGCCCAAGCATATGGTGATATGAATCACCCTCTGAGATATATTTCCATTTACGGCAGCCAAGTGTGATGAGATACTGTTAATTATGGTCTTCAAATGCAATTAGCCTACTTGATTTGAACTGATCTATGCACTAAGATTTGGCCTCTCAAACTAATAAAAATAAATAAGGCAGAGGTTTCAATATCTGAAGCAAGTACATAATGTAATATATGCTAAACCAATGAAATCATTAAATGACAACATTTCTTTTTTCATGCTGATTTCATTAAGACAGACAGAGAGATAAGAAGGATGAATGTTTTCAAGTTAGGTACATACTGTAGCTAACACACAGTATTTCTCGAAAAAAGGTCCAAAGTGTCTTCCAGATGTAAATACCACACAAAGGAATTACTGTACCTTAGAGAATAAATAATAAAGACTCAGCAGGAACTCAGTGTATACACTTCTGTATTCAAGAACTAGGTTGGAAGAATCCACGTGTCCAGGAGAGATGGAAAAGATGAAAGCTTACTTAGGTGCAATGCAATCAAAATTCTACTTGCTGTACCTACGCCTTATAATGTTCTGCATAAGCACTCTACAAAGCATCATGGCACCTATATTTTCATATGAGAAAAAGCTGTAATTGACACATATTTTGTTAGAAAAGATTTTCAGATATTTTCAGACATTAATTCTGACCACACATGCAGTCTGAAGAGTAATGTGATTTCTGTATGTAACATAATTAGACCATAATAACTAATAATGCCAACATCTTTTGGAGTTATTCACACATTTAACTGTATGTATAGTAGTCCCAGATTTGCTGCACACAAATTAGATATTTTTCTTACAGATTCATTATTGATCTATGCTAGATGAATTATTGATATTTGCTTTGATTAGTTGCACTAATTTAAAGTAAGTTCTTGGTTTAAAACATAATATGAATTATGGAGTCACTTATGTGCAACCACATAAGGGAAGACCTAAAATTATTTTGCACATTAGCAGTATAGCTGTAAGCTTAACTCAATCCCTTGTGTTATTCCCCTTTCAACATATGTCTGTTCATTTCTTTAGCAGCACATTTATATGAATGCATGAATTCCAATTGCAACTGCAGTTTTCATATTCAAAATAAAACCTGTAACATAATTTGATAATGGTTTATTTGAAATAGCCAATAGACACGGGTGAGATTACATGTTATGGGGCAAATTCACTTACTTCCGAAAATTCGCCAGTGATGGCTTCGCTCAAAACATAACACTTTGCCAGGCGTAGATTCGCCAGGACAACGCTAATTCCCTAAAATCCGAAGTTTCTTCCAGGGCGAATAAAGTTGTTATATTGCCCTACACATGAGCCCAGTGTATAGTTTATGTGCCATATGTTAGGAGATATACGCTCTTTTTCAGCCTATCACCCTGAAAAAAGGAAAAGACGCTCGCTTTTTTTGGGACTTTTTCAACTAATTTTCAAAAAAATTTTTCGGAACTCCTATCTACTCTATTGCACTTCGCCTGGTCTGAGGTAACGAAGGCAAGTCTGGTGCAAGAGGTAACGTTCAGTAAAATCTTAGTGAATTTGTGTAGTTACGCCCATTCGCCAGAGCACGAATTCGACAGGCCTTAGGGAGCGATGTACCGCTAGAGTCTATCTCCTTCACTAGCAAAGCTATGCCAGTGACCATTAGTAAATCAGTGAAGTACCAAAATGACGTCACACGGGCTAATTTTCGCCTGCGTTAGTCTCTTCGTCCTTTAGTAAATTTGCCCCATAGTCTCTTGTCAGGATGCCCATATGTACTACACAACAAGACAGAGATTGTGTAACTGGAGAATGTTATCAGGCAACCAGTATCTTTATCTACCGAGGAAATCTCCTCCACAAAATAATGCCACCTAGACTTATGAGATAAAGAAATCAGATACGATTTATTCACGCAGGGAATGAAATTCATGTACGACACAAGTTGTACATACACATTCCAAAAAACAGTCCTCCAGTGTTGGTCCTTTTATACCCCTGTAAGGGGGTCTCCAAAGGTTTCAGTTCTGATCAATCAGAGTTTAAAGTCCTTGTTTACTTTAGTCCATGTTCTGTGGTGAATCCTCCAGGCGGTCTGGTTTCAGATGATAATCTTGTCTGGAACATTTTGGAAAACTTGAGACATATGTGATGACGATAATGATGATAATATCTTAGCAAGTACATTAGAAGCCAAACAGTTCCAAAACCTAAGTGTACAATCTTATGATGTAAACAACTATGCTGTCATTCTGTTAAACATAATTCAATTATATACCTCATTTTTATACACACATAAAATCAAGATGCCATAACTTAACCTCACAATGTGCATCATATTTTAAGGTGGTCATAAAATAAACTGCAACAATAGCATAGAAGATCCCATCAAAAAAATGTATCCGGGCCTTGCCATTTCTGAGCACACCCCTATCCAAGATCTCACAAAAATTACTCATGAGTGACAGTGCCAGGAGTGCAAATTCCCTACTTGCATACAAAATAAATAAATTGGGACAATCTATATACTGTATGTATATATTGCAGAAGAGTGACCAAAGAAAATGGTAAAAAAGTGAGTTTTCCCATTACGTTCTCCATAGAGGGAGATGTAACATTCAAGGGACTAAACATAGAATCTCTTATCTATTTGAGGTATTTTTTTTATAGGAGTGGAAGCTGGAGTATTCTGGAAGTGGCATGCCAGTTACCTCCATTCCTTAGATCCAGTTAGCATATTGAATTTCACTTTCCAAGTGAAGACTGTCCTGTGGAAAGGCATTAATTCTAGTGAGACTGATAGGAAGGTCTCTCTGACCAGGGCACAGAAGGAAGGTTATGCTGGGTGGCGCCTGCCACAGAAAGGTGCGGAGGGAGCCCGTGACCAAGTGAGAGTCTGTCTGATAGAGGAAAGCCAGGAAGCTGAACAATTCCCACAAAGACATATCGTGAGTACAGAGGGTGACTTCAACTTATGTGTTTTTGCTGGTAGTCCACAAGGAGCCCAGTTTAGTGAGGGAAATCATCAAATGTGGCTGTCTGGATGCCAGCACAACTCGTGTAGAGGTGTAAGTTGCCTGGGTGCAAATAAAGCCCAAAAAGATAAGTATATACCAGAAGGAAGCTCACACTCACAGGTCTTACATAGAAATAACTGTATTTATTAGTCAAAAATAAGAACTAACGTTTCAGCTAGCACTCTAGCTTTTCTTAAAGTGCACAAAACAATAAACAGTAACCTTTTAAACCCCCAGTTAACATAAACATACAAAGTAACATAAGGGAAACAATCACTAGACTCTAACACTGTGAAAGTCAAACAGTTTAGAAGATGTATAGAAAACTATACAGGTAAGTATTGAGAGAAGCGCTGAGTATTACCAGAACCCTGTAGAGGGGTTGCAGGTCAGGGCAAAGGAAGGGAGCTAATCCACTGGATCGCTTGTAAAGCCCGATGGCAGCTGGGCTTACTCCTACCGGAACCCCTATGTGTGGCCTTAGGTACGGGGGAGGGTGCTGCACTGAAAGCGATGTTCAGTCATATGGTGTGGAGCAATACCAATCGGGAAGTTTTAGGCCATTGCTAGAGGAGGCGGGATACAGGTCTAAGTCACCAATAGGTGGCGCCCAAGTACAGTTTGCATATGCAAGAGCGTTGTTAGGCTGCCGTACTATGGCAACTGTGGCAAATAACAGGGTGCACTATGGGCAAATTACAGGTTGAAAAATGTTATCTATCTTAGTGCAATATATCAGGGGTAGTGGTATGGCATATGACATACGAGATTATAACCATATTGGTGTAGTCCTACTTAGTCACAGAAATAGTACAAAGCTGTCATCTCGTAAATAAGGGTGTACAGCTTGGCCAGGGTGTTTGATGTATAATAGGGTCATGTGACATTAGAGAAATGGGATAAAGATGAGAAGAAAGGACTAGATAAAAGTAGAGAGAGAGAGAGAGAGAGAGAGAGAGAGAGAGAGAGAGAGAGAGAGAGAGAGAGAGAGAGAGAGAGATTTAGAAAATAATACACCAGTTAAATAGACATTCAGTGCTAAGATCCCAGGTGCAAGCCATCTTATTTTAGGACTAGTGGACAATTTTTGAGTGTCCCCAGTAATATGATAACTATTGTTTATTACTATATATTTTAAATGTCATGGCAATAAACTGTTTGATACAACTTACTAGACAAGACACAGTCAGATTAATATTCAAGGGTGCCATATCAATGAGACTCAGTATGAGACCCAGTTCAATAAAGAAATAATTTAGCATTTTTCAATCAGCACACTTTATTAAAAGCCAGATTTGAATGTCCAGATTTATTTAGTGGCAATTTTATGGTCATAATTAAATATATGTTGCCATATTTTTCTGTATATTCATTTTCTTGCCAAGAAATGACTCCTTTATAAAATCGAATATTTACACGGTTTGGATGGATTGTGAACATAAATTTTATTAGCATGTAGTCACAAACCTCTGAAAATCATTTGTCAGTTCCAGCTAAACATATGTTACTGTGAAATGGAGTTCATATATCCAACTAGTTATTAATGACTGATATAAAGAAAGTAATACCCAAGCCTTTATACTCTATGTATAACAATGTTATATCATTTCTTTTATAGAAACTGATCTTTTAGTTGCCATTTAATTAAACTGGTCTTTATTATACTGCAAGTCTGCACAGAGCTTCTTCTCAAAAATACTTTATTAATTTAGCTTTTGACAACCATACTATTTGCTAGGTAATTTACTGCCCAAGCTTCTGGAAACTATTATAACGTCATGTTATTGGAGATACTATACTATCTTTTGGATGCTGCCTTACAAAAGACCTTATTGTTAATAACTAATACATAATGGCTGCTGCATACAGTAAACATCACATGACTTCTACATCAGTTCTGTTTTTTTAATATTGTAGGTATTTTGAACTCACAATATATAAATCCTGTTAGGAAGTATTTTGATGTATTGAAACTGATCCATCATCCCTGGTATCCCAACAACATAGTATGAGAAACATCCCCATAACATGATTCTTGTGCCACCATGCTTCACTGTCTTCACGGTGTACTGTGGCTTGAATTCAGTGGTTGGGGTTCGTCATACTGTCTGTGACCCCTAGACCCAAAATGAACAATCTTGCTTTCATCAGTCCACAAAATGTTGCGCCATTTCTCTTTCAGCCAGTCAATGTGTTCTTTGGCAAATTTTAACCTCTTCAGCACATTTTTTTTTCAACAATGGGATGTTGTGGGTGCTACTTGCTGATAGCTTGGCTTCACATAGGTGGCTTCTTATTTTGAAATTACTCACAGGTAACTTTAGACCTTCTTTGATCTTCCTGGAGCTGATAATTGGCTTTGCCATTTTGGTTATTCTTCTATCCATTCAAATGGTAGTTATCAATTTTCTTCAAAGGTCTTTAAGGTTTTGGTTGTCATTTTAAAGCTTTTTAGCCTATAATTTTCTGAACTTCTTTGTATGTTTTCCCCACTGCATACTACTTTTTAATCACGCTGTTCTTCTGAATAATGTCTGGAACAACCCATTTTACTTAGATTTTCAGAGAGAAATGCACTATAACCAGCATGCAAAACATAACATGCACAGTGATTAATCAGGTAAGTGATGTAACATAGTAACATGTTACATAGTAGCATAGTAAGTTAGGTTGAAAAAAGACACGCGTCCATCAAGTTCAACCAACTCTACTTTAACCTGCTTAACTGCTAGTTGATCCAGAGGAAGGCAAAACACCCCATTTGAAGTCTCTCCAATTTGCCTCAGAAAAATTCCTTCCTAACTCTAAAATGACAATTGGACTAGTCCCTGGATCAACTTGTACTAAGAGCTACCTTCCATAACCCTGTATTCCCTCACTTGCTAAAAATCCATCCAACCCCTTCTTAAAGCTATCTAATGTATCAGCCTGTACAACTGATTCAGGGAGAGAATTCCACATCTTCACAGTGTAGAAAATCTCACTGTAAAAAATCCCCTGCCAAATATTTAGGCAAAACCTCCTTTCTTATAATCGGAATGGGTGACCTTGTGTCAGCTGGAAAGACCTACTGGTAAATAAAGCATTAGAGAGATTAATATATGATACCCTTATATATTTATATATAGTTATCATATTACCCCTTAAGCGCCTCTTCTCCAGCTTGAACATCCCCAATTTGGTCAGTCTTTCCCCATAGCTAAGATTTACCATACCTTTTACTAGTTGCCCTTCTCTGAACTCTCTCTAATTCAATAATGTCCTATTTGAGAGCTGGAGACCAAAACTGTACGACATATTCTAGATGGGGCCTTACCAGTGCTCTATACAGTGGAAGAATGACCCCTTCCTGCCATGAATCAATGCCCATTTTAATACAGCTCAGGAACTTATTTGCCCTTGATGTTTGACTTCTATTATTCTGAACACAAATATATAACCATCTAAATCTTGCCAAGCCTGTCAGGTTGAAGCTGTAATATATAAAAATTATATATATATATATATATATATATATATATATATATATATATATATATATATATATATATATATATATATATATATATATATATATATATATATATATATATATATATATATATATATATATATATAGGGACCCCGCAGGGTTAATTTCCCCTTCAGTCGGAGCCTCATGGCTGAGATACAGGGTTTGCTAAGGGGCAGAGCCTTTGATTGGTGCAGCATGGCTGATCCCAAAGGCAGCCACAAGGTGTCGCTGTGCACCAATATAAAAGGAGAATGCCATGTACTCACAGCCTTTACAGTTTTACAGTTTTGCTGTTGTCTTGCTGCTGAACCCTCTTTCACTATGGAGATAGTGAATCCTATCTGGCAAAATGTAGGCTAAAAGGGAGTTCGATAGGCCTGCCAAGGCTGGGCAGGATCCTCTAGTGCCTGAAAGCTCAACCAAGAAGGTTTAGATTGCCGGATTTTCATGTTCACACTATGGAGTTCAGTAATGGATGTCGGGAGAGCTCACGCTATAGACAGCGTTTGGAGCAAATACCTGAAGGATTCAAGCCTTATTATATGCTCAACTGGGAGAGTCTGGAGCCTGTAAAGTATCTTCATCGCTGTTGATGCCTGTCAGCTCTGTGTGAGACTACCTGTCTGTGTGACTCCTTTGGGGTGAGTGTTACCTGAGGGAAGGGGTAGAAAAGGATAAGGATCCAGTGATCTCCTGTTTGGAAAAACAGACTTTGTGCCTGCCACATGGGAGCAGCACTTATTCCAGTTGGGAAAAGTACTGAGGTAGGTAACGCTACCTGGGACATTTTACTCTTTGGGGAAAGGGAATTAAGACTTTTGTCTGCCAAAGGAGTTACAGGACTTTGCCTGGCAAGGAGGGCCAGGATCTTGGACTGTGTATATTTCCCAGGGGATGGGTAATGAGAAATGTAAATGTGTTTACTTGACCTTTAATGTTATATAAATTTATTTGTTACACAGAATCAAGTGTGTAAGTGAATGTTTTTCCTAATAGGCCAACCGCAGGTTTATTCCCGGATCCCATTAGGTGGAGGCACTGCCAGAGAGGAGTTTCCCAGTACCTTTCACTTAGCAAAGGGGACTCAGGACCTGCATAGGTATGAATTATGTGATGTACCACCTTGGCACCAGGGGTGTGGCCAAAAAGGGGTTACATATATATATATGTACCATGTTACCAAAAATAATTTATATAATACTGCAGTTTAGCAATCGAAATGCCTTTTACATACTAATTGGTAATTTAAATTTTTTTCCTGGGAAGCAGCAAATACATTACTAACATTACAAACTAATTTACAACTAATTCACAATCCAGTTGTGCAAATGTGTTAAGCTAAAGTAGTCAGAAATGCTCATAAACATGAATTTTCTCAAGGTTAGCAACATGCACACATAAACATATCTTACACAATAATGTGTACATTCAATATAATATGTTTATTTATTAACTCATGCTATGGTTATTTCAAACAAACCTAATATAGCCATGAGTAATTCCAAGTATTGACTAGAGCACTGTAAAGGTCACCATCACTGGACTCAATAAATATGCTGAGAAACTACATGCTATCATGAAGATGACTTGTGGAAATCCTTTCCAGAAGAGCAGGGTTTAAAGGCCTCCAGCTGGACAGCCTCGGGCTATCCTTTTCTTTAACTTGCATGTAAATATTTAAATGCGTTATGAATGTTTCATTAATAATACAATTACAATTATTTGAAAGCTTATGAAAAATGTATGTTGCTGAGCTTTGCAGTGCTAATTTTGGTAGTGCTAATTTTGGCAGTGATGTTTCTAATGTTTCTTATCAGTCACAGATGACAATCTTGTAAGACCATTGTGAAAAAAGATACATAGCCTTACAGTTAATTGAGTTGAAATAAATCAAAAGTCTATCAAGTCAACCCTTCGTTGTGACTCACAGTAACACTGGCCCATATTATTCTAAAGAACCTGTTTATGTCTAAAAATGCCAGTGTTTACATGTAAATTATCATGCAAAATATATCTTGTCATCTACAGGATGGGTGTAATATGTTTCTCTTATGTTGGCAAGTATTAAGTGAAAAAAGAACTGTCTACTACTGGTTAATTCTGATGGCAGTATAATACAGTTGGAAGAACATCTTTTTATGGCCGCCATATAAAGTAAAATAACACAATATGACAGACAAAATAAACTAACAACTAACTCGAATGCATGTATATGTTTTATTGAGCTTTAGTAGTTGTTGAGAGCTGAGTTGCTGGAAGGTCAGTACTAACCAAAAGAACTTATCATAAATCCATATTACCGCTAAGAAACACATAATGCTATTTTATATTGCTGTTTTGTGAAACTCTGAGAACAGGAATAATGTAGTAAATTTTTTTTTCAGGGAACACAAAAAGGGGAGGCATAAAAGGTACTGGCAAAGGCAAGTGGGGAAGAGCCAAGCATGTATGGGTAAGAGGTGGAGCACTATACCACCCAGGCCCTATGGAATGCCATGATCAAACAATATGGCATATGATAGTACTGGCCACCCCAGCTCTGATATTCCTATAATAAATGTAATCACCAATAAACAAGTATACATGGCACTTAGAATGGTAAAAATTGAAATAAACCATTTCAACTTAGTTTCCTTTTTAATTCCCTTTTAAAGGGGCAAAATCGACATAAAAAGCATACTGTACAATAAAATAAATTATCAATACTTGCCAAGAAGAGCTTTAAGAATTCCACAGTTCTTTTTGCCACTATGTACAATGAAGCAAAGAAACAAAAAAGTAGAGCCCATGGACTTTATGAGATTTTGTGTGACTTTTTATCTTTTGAAAAGGATTTGGTGGACTTTTATTTTCATAGACTCAATTCTTAGGATTGATTACAGACACTACAATAAGAAAGTCTTCTAAAAAAATAAATTAGTATTTGTCTTTTAAACACAATCCCTGGCAGCCGGTACAGTAAATCATACAATAATGTCTACCAAACACTACACTGTAATTGTAAAATATTCCATTGGGAGAAAATCGCTATGTTATTAGAACTGTTCTCAATTGTATTTTTATACCCTCAGCATGCTTATACCTTGAAAGTTGCAGCTAGATGTCAACACTGATTGAGTGTAAATGGCCAAAAAAAAGATGCATATACAATATACTTTCATTTTTACTATATACAGTATAGTACAACATGATACTGGGTGTCTCAACCACCATGAGATCAGAAGGGAACATTATAAAAATAAATCCATGGATAGAAAACATGAGATGAGTAGTGCAGCATTTTCCCTCTATAAAAACTATAGATTCCATAAGTAGGAGTATTAGAAATAATTATTGTAAAATTCGACAACACCAATGTGACTAATGAGTGCTGAATGGCAGGATCACAAAATAGAAATCATGGTATGGAGGAGGCTACATTTTATGGGGATATACAAAACAAAATATATAAAATTTGGATCCCCATGCTTTAAGTCTACTAAAAAATCAGCTAAATAATAAATAAATCCAATAGCATTGTTTTGCCACCAATAATGATTATTATTGTTATGATCAAGTACAAGATACAGTTTTATTATTACAGAGAAAAAGAATAATTTATATAAATGCAATTTATTAGATTAAAATGGAGTCTATGTTAGATGGCCATTCTGTAATTCAGAACTTTCTGGAGAACGAGTTTCTAGATAGCCGATCCCATACCTATATTTATTTATATGGCAATTTGAACTATGGTTTATACAAGATAGGTTAGAGTGCTGGGTTACATAATGCTAACATACTAGGTAGGAGACTCTTTGTGGAATGAATGAGAGTCCTTCCTACAGGTATGGAATCACTTGTCCGGCTATCTCATAAAGACTCAATTTTAAGGAAATACATTTCTAATTCTGTTCTTTTCCTCTGTAATAATAAAACAAAGATACATCTATTGGGTGCTGTTTGTCCCAAATACATTTTGTATACAAAAATATCTGTAGTACACAGAATAAATGTCTCTCAGGGTACAAAAGTAATTGTGACAATATACACAGAAAGAATTATATAAAAAGGCCTATTGTGAGGTTACCTGGTGGTCTAGTGGGTCCAGGGGGGGCGGCGCACTCCTGGCGGGGACACTCACAGCCCTAATCCTTGGGTGCTCGTTCCACACCGCTCTATGGCTCTTGTGCTCGCTGGGTGCTTTATTCAGTGTATACTGACTTGTTGCTGATCCTGCCCATCCCTGTTTTCACCTAGTCTGCTGCCTGTCCTGATCTTTGCTCGTTTTGACTAATCTCCTTGATTATTCCCTGGTACCGCGATATTGGTGTATTTTGACTCTTGTGGAAAGAACTTCACAGTAAGGTCAGATAAAAATAACTTATATGCCATTTGTATCTTAGGGAAGAGCTACTGTAGGTTGAATTGTTCCCTGAATATATCCAGAAACAACTAAAATGCCAAGGGTCTGCAATGCTGGATTTGATGCAAATGGAGGATCCTTTGACAAATGTAGAATTTCATGAATACAACAGCCAATGTATTTACTATAAATCCTGCACCAGATATGGATATTCTGAGGGATGAGATGTTGACTTTTATGGCCTATAACATACCAGACTCTTGATAAACCCTCTTCCAAAGTACAAAATAAAGTTTTCAAGGAACGATCCAGACTGCAGGATTAACTGCTCAATTAGGTGTTTATTATTCAACACAACATGTTTCGAGTCTCAATGGACTCTTTGTCAAGTGTATACAAAGGATGTGAAACAATGTATAATATAGTGTTTAACAGGAAATGACATCAAAGCGTTAAGCCCATCCTCCAAGTGAAAAACAGGTGGGGGGAAAAAAGAACAATGTTTCAAAAGTAAATAATATTACAAAAGTAAATAGAGATAACTTCAGTTTGCAACAATGTAAAACGTGTCCTTATGTAATAGAGTACAATTTCAACAGGCTAAAGGCCTTTGTGCTTCTCATTCAATTTTTATTCGTGATACGCTTCAGCTGTCACCAAGTGCTGTAAAGAAAGGAAAATATCAATACAATATAAACGAGAGTAAAAGAAGGGTTAAAAACAGGGGACCAATGGGCGAACACTTGTTAGTACTGCCACATACGGCCTACTAGCCCAATCTGTCTCTCAATTGGCTGAAACTGACTCAGAGTCCTCTCGGACTTAAACATATTCTACATGATAAAGTAGCCATAAATACTGTACGTTACCATAACTGGATTCTGAAACATTCTGAATGTGTAGCTATGGGGTCAAAATCTGGAAGAGAGATAAACATAGAGATTAGTGTCAGCAACGTTTCATAAGAAGCTTTTTACACTCCACGATTCGTTTAACCCTTTAGGGTTTACGGTGTTTAGCTTTCTAATCCAATACATCTCTCTTTGAGACAATCGCAGTTTCAAATCCCCACCTCTTGGGGGATTATGTACGACCTCCAAAACTAACCATTTTAGCTGGTTTACGTTATGACTCATAGCTGAAAAATGCCTAGAAACTGCTGTGTCCGAATAAGTATCCTTTTTAAAGTTCCTAATATAGCCTCGATGTTCTTTGATTCTTGATTTGACTTGTCTCCCTGTCTGGCCTACATATGCCATCCCGCATGGGCATTTAAGCAAGTACACCACATTACAGGTGTCGCATGTGGCATAGTGTCGTAGACGTATGGGGGTCCCATCACATGGGTGGTTGATATTGTCTCCTTTAATAATAGATGTACAGCATACGCAATTTAAGCATGCAAACGTACCCTTCTTTGGTCTTCCAATAAACCTTTGTGTACGTGGGCCCAAGGGGTTAACCTCTGATGGACACAGGATGTCTCTTAGGTTGCATCCTCTTTTGTAACTGAATAGAGGGGTATTAGGGACACATTTACCCAAAATATTGTCCTGTTGGACAATAGGCCAATATTTACGTATGGTATTTTCAATAGCTTTACTGTTCGCGCTAAACGTAGATACAAATGGTAGCCTTTTACTTTCTTTTTTAGGTTTATAAGTCAGTAGTTCTTTCCTCTCAATTTTATGTGTATCTTCGATACATTTATTAATGGACTTTTTGTTGTACCCCCTATCCAGGAATCTTTTTTTCAAATTCGCGGTAGCGTTTTCAAACTTCTCTATATCAGATGAAATCCTACGGGCCCGTAGGAACTGCCCTTTTGGGATGGCTTTAACCACATTGGGGGCATGAAAACTTTTGGCATGCAGGACATTATTCCTATCGGTATCCTTCCTGTACAGGCTAGTATGCACACGACCTTCAGCGATTGTAAGGTGTACATCCAGGAAGTTCAACGAGAGTCCACCAACTTCTGATGTAAATTTAATGGTTTTATGGGCTTTATTGGCTTCTACGATCATCTCCTCAAAGGTTTGGACAGGGCCCTTCCAAAAGATAAGGATATCATCCACATATCGAAAATACTGGATGATATGTTCTTTAAATGCCCATTGGTCCCCTGTTTTTAACCCTTCTTTTACTCTCGTTTATATTGTATTGATATTTTCCTTTCTTTACAGCACTTGGTGACAGCTGAAGCGTATCACGAATAAAAATTGAATGAGAAGCACAAAGGCCTTTAGCCTGTTGAAATTGTACTCTATTACATAAGGACACATTTTACATTGTTGCAAACTGAAGTTATCTCTATTTACTTTTGTAATATTATTTACTTTTGAAACATTGTTCTTTTTTTCCCCCACCTGTTTTTCACTTGGAGGATGGGCTTAACGCTTTGATGTCATTTCCTGTTAAACACTATATTATACATTGTTTCACATCCTTTGTATACACTTGACAAAGAGTCCATTGAGACTCGAAACATGTTGTGTTGAATAATAAACACCTAATTGAGCAGTTAATCCTGCAGTCTGGATCGTTCCTTGAAAACTTTATTTTGTGGATTGATACGTTCGCACGCACGGCGGAGGTGCATCACAAGGTTTCGATCGGAAGTTTTGCTTGCATTTGTTTGAGGTAACTAGCAACAGTGATTTATTGTCCTCTTCCAAAGTATGATCTCCTTGGGAAATGTTTCTATTCCATTCTATTTGACTCCAGATGTTGACTCTGAATCTTGTTGTACCATGTTACTGTGAATGACTGTTAATTGCTCACGCTGATTTTTACCTCTATCACCTCAGCCTCTGTTGAGAAAATGTATTTCTATTCTTTGTTCCTTTTATGACAAAATAAAAAATGTAACAAATAAAAATATTTATATTAATTTCTATAAAGTGACTCAAAATTACTTGGCCATTCAAACTTTTTAGCACTTGGGTACATGTACTAGATCAATACTTAAATCTTTTTGGGTGTTTAATTATGGTATTTGTTACCGCTCAATGTGTGTGCTTGGAGACCTAGTGACATGTTCATTGAAAGAAGATGATCTTTTATGCGACATATACACTCAATGTGTAACTATTTATTTTCTGGTCTAAACAGCCATTTACTATAACACTGTACTGCCATGGTGGTTTATTGGAAATATTTGATATTTGATTACTATTAACTCACTAGAACTAACTTCACTAGAAATCAAATCAATACACCCCACATGGTTTGCCAAGAAAATTTGATTTAGACAGAAGAAACTTGAGGAAAAGAGAATTAATTCTTTCATTACATCAATAGTAATTCATTTTGTCAGTTCTGAGGTTATTAAAGGAAAACTAAACTGTAAAAATTTATATGGATACAAATTACGTTTTATATATTGAACTTATTGCACCAGCCTAAAGTTTCAGCTTCTCAATAGCAACAATGATCAACTACTTCAAACTTGTCACAGGGGGTCACCATCTTGAAAAGTGTCTGCAACACTCACATGCTCACTGGGCTCTGAGCAGCTGTTAAGAAGCTTGGTTTAGGGGTTGTTGCAAATTTATTAACAAACAGAAAATGAGGTTGGCCTGTAATATAAGCTGATGCTACAAGGCTGATTAAATTCTGAAGCTACTGGTTTCTGATCTGCCATGAAGTAATTATCTGTATTAATTACTAATCAAGTATAGTTTATGGGGCACATTTACTTAGCTCGAGTGAAGGATTAGAATGAAAAATACTTTGAATTTCGAAGTTTTTTTTTGGCTACTTCGACCATCAAATTGGCTACTTCGACCTTCGACTTCGAATCGAACGATTTGAACTAAAAATTCGACCATTCAAAGTCTCTTTAAAAAAAACTTCGACCACCTAAAACCTACCGAGCACCAATGTTAGCCTATGGGGAAGGTCCCCACAGGCTTTCCTTGCAATTTCTGATGGAAGGTAACATTCGATTCGAAGGATTTAATCGTTCGATCAAACGATTTTTCCTTCGATTGTTCGATTGAACAAATTGCAGTAAATCCTTCAACTTCGATATTCGAAGGATTTAACTTCGACCCATAGTAAATGTGCCCCTAAGTGTACTGTATATTTTGAGTGTGTACAGTGAATCAGCAGAAACGAAGATGGAGAGCTACTGGGGCATATTTGGAGGCAAAGATCTTCACTGCTAAAGGACTGTGGTTGCCTTGAGCTGGCACAGAAGCCCAAAACATAATGTACAACATTCCTAATTCTTTTAGCTAAGCTGTAGTTCTCCTTTATGGCATATACAGTAGCAAGCAGTATTTGCAGTTGCTGTTGCCAAAGACCATGCAGCTCCCACATTCATTTGCTATCTGTTTAAATGCAATGGAAGAAAATTCTATTCATTTATGCACAAAGTATCAAAGTTCTTTGGAAGATTACCTACCCTTGTGTATCAATGCCTCTTAATTCATACTTTCTTACAGTCTGCTCTGTATTTGCCTTCAATATTAGTGATTAATATCACAGGATTAGTGTATGCTATATCTTCTGAAAAACTATTTCCAGTTAAAAAAAAAAGCCGCAAATATTACACATTTTTCTTGCTAGTATAGCAAGAATCATATCCTACTTGCAAAACAGATTTCAATTGGGAAAAAAAATTCAATTACAGTTGGGAATGAAAATTTCATGTTGATCTATACCACAACATTTCAGAAAATAAGCAATATTCTACTACTGAGACATTAAAGGAATGAAAAGTGAGTGAGCAAATGTATGTGGTGTGGCAGCTAGTGATGAGCTAATCTGTCCCGAAAAATTGCAAAACACATTGAAGTCAATGGGCGTCAAAATTATTTTACGTGCGACAAATATTTACATGCGCAACAATTTTTTAGCACTCCAAATGCATAAAAGTTAATGAGTGCTTTTCTTATGGCGATTTTTTGTCTTGGCAAAACCTTTTTTTTTCACGGGGGATTTTTGACAGTTTCAAAAATGTGCAGATTGCGAAATGCAGAAACTTGCCGTGAATGCATGCCTATCAAAAAAAATCGCTCATCACTAGTGCCAGCTTTTAATAGACTTGTCTCAAGAGACTGGTTAAAAAATTGGTCCCAACGTTTTCTTTTACTTAGGTTCCATATTTGTTTGACTGACCCTGCTAGAATTCAAACATATATATTTTATAGTTAACAACAACTATATTATTAACTGTTACCTTATTAGATATTCCTGGAAAATCAAGGAAAAAAGTAGAGTAGTGTTTACCACTTTTAACATATTTTTGCGGTAGGGGGTTCCTTATGGACAACAGCAAGGTGGAACAGGACTGAAAAAGGTCTAATTATTATAAATGAAATGGAAATAAAATTAAGATACAAAATATGTTGATACTAGATGGAGTTTCTCCTAGGTCAGTCATTTATGGCTATATAGGCTTCGTTCATTGTCTTCCTAACTACTGACTGTTGGTACTATAAGACAGAACTGTTAGTTATGTGCTTTGATTAAGCACCACTAAAGTAAGACACTCTTCAATGGTAGTAATAGCTTTAAAGAAAATGAAATTAACAGAGCAGCTATAGTCTGTACTCATTTAATTTACTTTCAATAGATAAACTATATGGTAAGAAAGCTCTTCATAGAGCCAAAGCTGGATGTTTTGCTGGCTAATGAGTTTTTTAATGTGTTTTGTTTGTTCTTATAATGAGAAACATTGGTGTATTTGTATATAGAACATTGTTTCTATTTGTGGTTATTGGCGGAAGAGTTATGTCTGAAATACTTTTGGCAAATTTAATGGAAGATATTTTCTAAAACATTTGCACTGAGTCTACTATTGTCATTATAACTATAAGGAAAATTAGCACTTCCCAACACACTGCTCAGCATGTCTTCCAAAGACAGACACAAGGGCCAAAGAAGAAAATTTAGGGGAAGAGTGGAGCAGGAGGTATTTTCCTGCCTCCCACCTGCATAAAACAAGTGAAAATACAAGGCTATTGCACTGTAAATTGTTATTTTCTCTGTAGACTCAATGCTTCAAGACAATTCCAAGCACTATGTTTTGCATCTCTCAAATTTGAAAACAAAACTATTGATCTTGGAGAGAAACACAATAAAAAGGCAAACAAAGCACACAATAGAATAATAACAACAAAAAACTACACTAAATCCTACCGTTTGCATTCTGCTTAAAATAGTGTGTGAGATGAATTTTCTACTTAATTATTTATGACACAGCATTGCTACTGTATTTTTAGATAACCAATTATTTCTCCATTGAACTTCAAAGAACATAATTTGGCTGCAAACCAATGAGCATATGGCATGGAATAGTGCCATAAGGAGAACTAAGTATATATCACAGGATTACTTTATAGGTGAGCCCAGATAAATTACAGCAATAGTCTGTTTTTCAAAAACTACTCTATAAGAGAATAAAATAATAGAACATCAAATCTGAATTATACTCTCAAGAGCAGTTTACAATGAAACCTTAAAAAAAACTATCTTTAAAACTGTAATATAATCTTCATCATATAAAAAAAATTGTATTATATTAACATTTCTAATATGTCTAGGAGAGCTGTGTACTTGTCTCTCCTCTGTATTGTTTCTGTGCAAGCAGGGGGAGTAGCCCCACCCTCTGTGAGCTGACAGGAAGGAAGTGGCATTCAATGCAGATAATCAAAGTGAAACTCAGGACATTGTAATACAAAATCAAGGATTGTGGGCTGAGTTGTCAAAATTGGGACTGTCCCATGCAAATTGGGGCAGTTGTGAGGTATGGCATATTGAGAGGCCAGTTGAGTGGAGATAATTAAGAATAACTTGATTATTTCATAAACATTACAATATTTTAATTGATTATATTTAGAAATGTCCATGAGCTGAAACAAATATAAACCTTTGCATTTCATGATAGTTTACCTTCCATCTATAGAACAAATACATACTGTAGGCCACTCCATTCTTTATTCGTTATGTCCTGGAAGGCCCCACTTCTACAGACCAGCTAGACTAAAAGCAGACAACCAGCAATAGCCAAAAGCAAATTATGAAAGTGAATCTACAGCTGCTATAGCTCCCACAGTGTTTTTGCAGATAGCTGAAATGTTGCAAGCTTTACCTACCCATGTTCGATAGTATGCCTCAGAGGTTAGGAAATACATTATTAAAACATAAGTAACTTCCACAAGCAGCTTCCCTGTGAGCTAATCTGATAAAGGCATGACTACTTGTAAAAGGTCTGAATACAGTGACAATGCCAATCATGTGCACTGGGTTAACCCCAAGGGAGGAAATAAAGAGGCTATGTGTCAGTTCCAGAAGTGGAAAAAACAGCATGATTTTTGTGCCCACCAACAGAGACTTCTTCAGTGCAGAGTAAAATAATACCATAAAAGCAGTAGCAGCATTACAATGCCTGCCAGCTGGGTGTAGAAGGAAAAAAAATATGTAGAGTTCTGTTTCTGTGTTTTCTAACTATGCTTAATACAGTGGTACCTTTCATTAAAACTAACTCTGTGCATTTGAAAAATACAGTTTTCTGTACAAAGCCATATTTATATATTTGATTTGCCAGCTTTATATATTGTATTTAAATGCAAACTTCAATTCTTTAAATTATTAAAGTGTATTATTTTTTCTCATACTTTTATGTTTAAGTACAGGAGGATTTGGGTATTAAAATGCATATGAAAACACAGATCAGGGATTCTTAATTCAGCAACCCAAACATGAGTTTAGGATAAAACAAGTACCTTCTATTCAGATTATTGCAACTCACCCTAAACATCCTGGGGACCATTTTTGGACCACAACACAGAGCCATCCTCAGGGTGAGCATCATACTGTATGTGCATGCACACAGGGCATTAAAACAGATATCCCCCCTTTTTTTTCCTACATTTGAGCTTGCAAAACAAAGTCTTTTTATGCACTTATCTATCAAGAAGGCTTTTTCTTTCAATCGAATCACTCAGAAATTGTGTTACAAGGCATATCCTAACTGGTTGATATCAATAAGGGATACAAATTATGCAAGTGCAAAATAGTTTCCCAGTACTCCCATAAGATTTGTCTTCTTCCACTTTACTATGTCAGTGCCTTCCTTTATATTACATTTACAATTTTTTTCACTTGTCAGGCATTCTCTCTCATTTATTCACCCTGCTAGAAGGGGTTATCAAGCTTCACATGGTTTACTGGGCCTGAGATTGTACTTCTCTACATTGTTAACCTTGACAAGCTTCTCAGCTTCTCACTGTGTTCACTGTGCTTGCAAGTTTTTACATTTCTTTCTAAGAAACTCTTTACCACTACCTTTGATCTACATGCCAGTTATACAAAAATATGCATTGGAGATTGATGAACTGGATTCAAATGTAAATATTCAAGAGTGTGCATATTATACTTGTAGTATGACCATTTGTTACATAGTAACATAGTTATATAGTTAAATCAGTTTGAAAAAAGAAATGAAAACCCAGCATCCATACACACACCCCTCCATAACGTCACATAAATTATATATACCCATATCTATACTAACTATAGAGCTTAGTATCACAATAGCCTTTGATATTATGTTTGTCCAAGAAATCATCCAAGCCACTCTTAAAAGAGAATCAGCCATCACAACTTCACCCGGCAGTGCATTCCACAACAATTGCTTCAAATGAAAGTACGTTTCCTCTAGTCTGAAGGGGTGGCCTCTGGCGCAGTGATCCTCTTTATGAGTAAAAAGGTGCCCTGCCATTGTATATAATGTCCTCTAATGTACTTGTAAAGTGTAATCATGTCCCCATGCAAGTGCCTTTTTTTTCAGAGAAAACTAACCCAACCTTGACAGTGTACCCTCATAATTTCCATCCCACTAACCTTTTAGTTGCACATCTCTGCACTTTCTCAAGCTCATTTATATCCTTCTTAAGGACTGGAGCCCAAAACTGTACTGCATACTCTAGATGAGGCCTTCCCAGGGACCTATAAAGAGGCATAATTGTGTTTTCATCCCTTGAGTTAATGCCCTTTTTATGCAAATTTTATTTGCTTTAGTAGCCACAGAATGACACTGCCCAGAATTAGCAACTTGTTATCCACAAAACCCCTAGATCCTTCTTAGTTAAGGAAATTCCCAACACAAATTTGTCAAAAGTCGAGGTGAATTTTTTGTTTACTTCCACTAGGGAATAGTCCAAATTCGATTTGAATTTGAAAAAAAATGTGAAAATTTGAATATCGAAATTTATCATGTACTGTCTTTTGTAAAACGTCGACCTCGACCATTCACCATCTAAAACCTGCCACATTGCTGTTTTAGCCTATGTGGGACCTCCTAGAACCCATTTGGAGTCAGTTGGTGGACTTTGAAAAATCAAGTTTTTTTTTGGTAAAAATGTTGAATCCAATTTGATTGAATGCGATATTCCTTTGATTCGTATGATTCGAATTGGCCGAATATGGACCAATTCAATCAAAAATGGACCTATTCGACCAAAAAAACCCTTCAACTTAATTTTGAATTTGAATTTCAATGTTTTTTCAATTCGAAATTCGACCCTTGATAAATATGCCCCTTCGTGTATAACTTGCATTTATATTATTTTTGCCAAAGTGCATAACCTTGCATTTATTAACATTGAACCACAATGCATTTATTAACATTGCTGCACAGTTTTCCAACTTAGACAAATCACTCTGCAATGTGGCAGCATCCTGCATGGAACCTATAGTTCTGCACAATTTTGTAGCATCAGCAAAAATAAAAACAGTACTTTCAATGCCCACCTCCAGGTCATTAATAAACAAGTTGAAAAGAAAAGAACCAAGTACAGAGCCCTTCGGAACGCTGCTACCAACACTGATCCTATTAGAAAATTTATGTCACTTTTGAATCGCCTTTATTTCACTTCATCCATCTAACCTGAACTTTAAAAAGTTATCTACCTGTTGGGGTCAGTGACTCCTGAAACTAGAAAGCATACTTTTTTGGTTATTGTGGTTACCTATATTTATTCTTTTATTTATCTTCCAATCTGTTATTCAAATTACTTCCTGGTTGTTGGGTAAATCCATCCATTACAAGGCAAGTGCTTCCCTAGAAAACAGTGTATTGTTATATTAGAGTTTAATCACCACCTTTAAAATAATTGATAGGCAAACTTCAGTTCTACTTATTTTCTTTTTTCTATTTGAGCCTTTGTCTACTACATTATACACTATGTGAAAGATGGCCTTCAACAAGAACTAACACTATTGTATACCTCTAAATATTAAACTTACTTTGCTATGACAGTATTGTCACATTTGCTCCGTTTTAAGTTATCTTTCAATGTTCAGGTATAATATATTTTAATGTATTTTGCTATCTTATAAAAGACAAATTATGGATCCTTAAATTACTGTACATCTGTCCTTCACTATGAACACAAGTAATCATACTGTATATAAAATAACTTATTCAGCCCTCAGTATGCTGAATAATAAAGATATAATTAATCCTTATTAGAAGCAAAACCAGCCTGTTGAGTTTATTTAATGTTTACATGATTTTCTAGTAGGTATGAAGATTCAAATTATAGAAATATCCCTTATCCAGAAAAGCCAGATCCAAAACATTCTGGATAACAGGTTCAATACCTGCAATACATATTATGCATATACAGATATGGGATTCATTATCCAGCAAACCATTATCCAGAAAGATCTGAATTATGGGAATGACCTCTCCAAATCTCAATTTTAATCCAATAAGTACATTTTTTAAAAATGATTAGCTTTTTTTATCTGTAATAATAAAACAATACATTGTATATGATATATAATAGACTAGATTAGATATAAATAATCCTTATTGGAGGCAAAACAATCCTATTGGGTTTAATTAATGGTTAAATCATTTTTTAGTAGATTTAAGAGATGAAGATCAAAATTATGGAAAACCCCAGGTCCTAAACATTCTGGATTACAGGTCCCATACTTGTACAGGTTGGGAAGACAAATGTATCAAAAAAAACTAATTTTCATTTTTTTTTTTAATTTGAAAAAAATGAATTTTACATTTTGTACATCCAAAATTTCATTATAACAAACTGCTATTTGTCTTAAGGAAAATTTTATTGTGGAGGTAGGAAGCTGAAAGGAGCAGGGGGTGACAGTCAGCTTGTTCTGCCATCGGTGCATGCAGCTGGAATATAGCATAGTTTAAGTCAGTGAGTTAGACCATAAGTGTGTTGTTTGTAATAGCTAGGTTGAGGAACTCAAACACTCACAGATAAATTGTTAAATATATAAAATCTCTAAGAAAAATGAAAATGATATGTTAAAAATATTTTAATATCCTCACATTTAAGGGATTATTTTTATAATAAAGGTTGTTCACTTTTTATCATAGGCATTGTTCATAAATCAGTTAAATAAAAAAGTTTATAAATGAATCCTTCTTCTGCTGATATATTATGCACAAATTGTGATAACTAGCTATAGTTTTTATTAGACTCTACTGAACACAAACTAAATCCAACTTAATTTGTATTTTCATGTTTCAGCTACTCTAATCCTACCTAGATTGTATCTTATCCATCTGCATTTTTTTGCCTCCCCATGGTCTCATATATTTTTCTTTACTTCCTTTTTAAATATATGGCAAACTTCCCATTTTGGAATGTAACATTATTCATTCACTTTAAGACCTACTTGAATGTGGAGCATGTTTTCTGTTCCATAATAAATACTTTTTCAGTAAGAAAAAGTATATGATATTTCTGATATTCTGAGTATGTACTTTGATTTACTAATAAAGATTATCAATAAGTTCATTAATGATTAATATGGAAAATTAAATTGAGCACATGAGCCCTTTTCAAATCCCTTTTTTCCTTCCTTTGTGTGCAGCACAACCACAAATAAGCTCACTGTAAAACAAGGCCCCACTCACTGACAAGGCCCCACTCATAAAAATTCCCGTCATCAATAAGGTCAGCAAAGATTAATGTGGAAAGCTACATTGAAGATATGGTCCCTTTTTAATCCCTTTTTTCGTTCCTTTGTGTCCTATTCATTTTTGTCTCCCCATTTCATACTGTTTACCTCTATTTGTTAGTATTGCTTTACTTGTCTTTATCCCCCAGCAGCCAGACTTTCTCCGGGCTTTCATCCATTCCTTTAACCACTGTGTAACATGTTCCCCTCTTTCCTGTAAAGCTGTCTCCTCACTATATTTTTGACATTTTCTTTTCTATTCTTTCTTTATGTGTTATTCTCTCTTTCTTCCTCTTTCCCACATTATCCATCTCTTTCACCATCTTGCAATATGCCATTATCTTTTGCCTGTTGTTTCCTTCAATGTGGGCCATTATCTCCTTCATTCCAAGTCTACCATGTGGCAATTTTTGTATCTTCCCCACGTGCCATCCACCTTTACCCTGTCATGCTGCATCAGCTTTTGTTTCAGATTTTTTGCTCTAAAAGTATAAGTTCCAGAATAGACACATGGGCATTGAATAGAAGGTTCACTCTCCAGATGATCTGATCTAGAGGCAGCAGTGATTGGACTTACACTTTGGGAACAAAATGATATGCTGATATTTACAGAGGGACACAGAGTGCAGGAGAAAAGTTTTAGTATGTAAAAAAAAAAAAAGTTCAGTAATCTAAAAGTGTTAGTGGTGTGACCCCATCTGCCCGCATCCCATCCCACTTCAAGCACAAGATCACAAGATTAAGAAATGTATGCCTTTATTTTATACCACCTTAAAGCTGGTGTAATCCATTAACGTCAATGTGGCTAAGGAGAGATTCTTAAGAAAAAGATGGTGTATAAAGCTAAATAATTTATCAAAGTTTTCACATTCATTAACCAGTTTAATGCTGTAAATACACATGATTTTGCACAGTATAGTAAAGAACTAGAGAGGTACATTTCCTGAAGAAAATGTGAGTGGTGCTTGCCGTGGCAAAACTCAGGCCCCCCATATATGTTGGGTGTCTTGCCCAGTCGCCCCTGGTGCCTAGAGAGTACACAAAGTCGGTAGAATCCGGATTAAACCGGTGAAATTTAAAGCCAACCAAATTTTACCATTGAAATCAATCCAAACAAACTGGCTATTTTTGGCTCCGCTCACTTTTAAAAATTTGCAACCCAGTCACCAAATGGACCAAGTTTGAGCACTCTTACATTAACAGTGTAAGAATGACAGGAATTTAAATATTCCCATTGAATAGCGTTAGGTAAAATTTGATTGGCTGTCTTAAGCTCCGCCCATTTTTCTGAATTTTAACCCCAGTTACCTAGTCATGGTCAGTGCCAAGTTTGGGGCCTCCGGTTTTAAAACTGTGAGAACGGCGGTAATCAAAAATTTTACATTGAAGTCAATAGGTGAAAACGGATTGGCTGTTTATGGCTCCACCCACTTTTCCTAAATTTTGACCGCAGTCACCCAGTGAGTAATTGAGCCAAGTTTGGTACACCTAGCATTTAAACCGTGATAATAGCAGCAGTTTATCTTTTTTCATTAAGGTCAAAGGCTGAAATCTGATTGGCTGTTGTTGCCCCGCCCCTTTTTTTCCTAATTGTGAACCACAGTCACTCAGTGACTAACATACCAAAGTTTGGGAATGCTGTCATTTAATGTGTAAAAATGGCAGCATTTCTATTTTTTTCTATTGAAAATCAATGAATGAAATTTGATTGGTTGTTGGTGGCTCCGCCCACTTTTTCTAAACTTGAAGTGGAAACCCCCAGCGACCACATTTGTGATATTCAAGGTCCCTGACATCAATACTGAGAGAATGGCAGCCTTCTTAATTTTTCCCATTAAAACCAATCAAAGAAATCTGATTGGTTGGTTTTGGCTCCACCCACTTTTCTTAATTTTAATCCCAGTCCCCCAGTGACCAACTGTGCCAACTTTGAGGAGGCTGCCATTAACCGTCTAAGAGCGGCAGCAGTTTAAAATTTTCCTATTTAATTGAATGGCTGAAATTTGATTGGCTGTTGTAGACTCCGCCCACTTTTTGTAAATTTTGGCCGCAGTCACCCAGTGACCCACGGTGCCAAGTTTGGGAGCTCTGGCTTTATTACTGTGAGAATTACAGCTGTTTACATTTTCTCATTGAAGTCAATAGGGAAAATCTGATTGGTTGTTTGCGGCTCCGCTCACTTTTTTGGGTCCCCAAAATAGGACAGAAAAGTCACAACACCCCATTCCCGAATAAGCTGAACGGTTTGACACCTCATTCATGGGTCTGCGACAAACTAATTATTCGATAAATTCCCCATTATAAGTCAATGGGGCAAATTTGGGGACCTCTCCTGCCCCGGGGGTAAAACTTATACCCTCGTGTGGGGTATCATCTGACACAGGTCGCAAACCTCTTCAAATGTGGTACATTTAACGTTTCTACAAGATTCCCTCTCTGCGCTAGAATCCGTCAAAAGTTGGCCTCAATGTTAATCTATGGGATTTTTCGGGGTGGTTAATTGCCCCCGCAAGGGGCAATTAACCACCCACCCCTTAGAAAAGTCATACCACCCCATTCCCGATTAAGCCGCACGATTTGACACCTCATTCATGGGTCTAGGACAAACGGTGCGGGACTAGTTACGCGCCAAACTTTCATACGGAAGAAGAATAAAAATAAGTTTGCAAGATAACAGTAGTGATGCTTTGCTTCGCAAGCACCACTAATTACTGTGGTGATATAAGATATATTTTACACAGTTTAAGAAATAAGTCCCTGTGTGTAAACATACAAGAAAATGTGTCAAGGTTGTCATTATAAAGGTATTACACATTTTATACCTACTTAATCCAAGTGCATACCTCCCAATATTTGAAAAATGTAAAGAGGGACAAAAACATCAGCCATGCGAGGCATGACAACATTTTTTGATCAAGTTCAATTTATGGTTACACCCAAAATGTTGCAGGTTATGAAAGTTTAAACATATTTTTGGGGGTTTAGGGCAATATTTTATGTGTTTTGTTAATTAAGGTGAAATTGTCCTTTAAGCTATAAATCTCAGTTCTCCCAAAATATGTGCTTATCTTATTACAGTGATCCCCAACCAGTGGCTCTATGACCCATTGGATGTTGCTCCGAGTAGCCTCAAAGCAGGTACTCATTTTTGAATTCCTGGCTTGACGGCAAGTTTTATTTGAATAAAAAACATTTGTACTGCCAGACTGAAGGCTGCCAGTCCACAAAGGGGCTACCAAATAACCAATTACAGCCCATATTTGGCACCCAGGAACTTTTTCATATTCAAAAATGTGTTTATTGAAATAAAATTGTCGAGATATGTATAGAAGCATTTGTTACATGAATCACATTGCAACAATAAACAAGAGTTCAATAAATGCAAAAGATGACGAAGATACACATTAAAAATAAAGAAATAAACTACAGGAATGGAAAATAAAAAAAAAAATATAGAAAGATTGAACAAAAAAAGACAAAATAAAATAACCAAATAAGTAAGGCAAGGCAATATGTCCATATAAAATAGTCTAAAATATATAGCACCGCTTTCAAGCTACATTATGTCAATGAACACTTGTTTCCCCTTTATTTGCTATAAATTGCATCCACAAGAACCAGGTGGCCGCAAATTTCTCATGGGTATTATTTATATATGCCGTCAATTCCTGCATACGATATATTTCACTCACAACTTTATACCATTCCTCTCTAGCAGGAGGTAGTAAGCTCCTCCAATGCATTGGAATTAAGGACTTAGCTGCCATCAGGAGCTGCACTAATAATTTTGACCTGGAAGGGTCAAAAGAATTAATATTATGAAACAATAGTAGGGTCGACGGAGATTTAGGCAGTTGAATTCCAGTTATGTTCTTACAGTCTGATATCACATTCACCAAAAAAGAGTTTAACACCGAACAATTTAGCCAGAGATGGGATAGAGTCCCAGTTTTCAATCTGCACCTCCAACATAAATCGTCTGGACACAGACCCATCTGTTTCAGCCTCACAGGAGTTCTATACCACCGGGATAATAATTTAAAGGAGTATTCCTGATATTTATTACTAATAGAGCAGCGGGAGTTAGTTCGGTAAATATGGGCCCACTTTAAGCTATTTATTAACTTATAAAATATAGAGATCTGGTGTGAAATATTCCCGTCTCTAGCACAAATTGATTCAAAGGTAGTTAGGTCCCTGGCCACTACTCCCCACAATTTTAAGTCCCTCACCCAATGAGAGAGTTGCCTAAATCTCCATAAATCTTGTATGGACCACAGCTCCTTTTGCTGTACTACTTGGGACGATCCTCCCGGCTGGGTTAACAATAAATGTTTTAATCTAGGCTTCGAAATTCCAAAGGCTTGTTTAAAACCGTTGTCATGTAAACTAGGCGGGAACAAGTTTAAGGTTAAGTTGTTTCCAGGTTAAGAGGGTAGGAGTTATTAATACGTGAGGACGTAGCCCCTTAATAAGATGGCTAATATCTTTGGCCCAAGGTAAAGAGTGTAGGGTATGTTCCACCCAAGAATCCTCCATTTGTCTCCACAGAAAAACAGAATTTGGGTCTACATATACATAATACACTGGCCTGATAATACGATCCAGGAACTTTTTCTATACTTGTGTTGCTCTCCAACTTTTTTACATTTGAATTTTGCTCATAGGTAAAAAAATGTTGGGGATCGCTGTCTTAATTACAATTGTATCTTTGCTTATCTTAAATTGTTATAAATGTATAAAAGTGCAGCTGCTCAGTGTTATGGCTGGGGTCTGTGCCAAAAAAAACTCTTATTTTAATTACATTTCAGAAACTTTGTATCCTTTTCTGGCATCAGTGCAGGAGATCAAGAAACTGGGAACAGTTCTGTAAGAAGGGACTAGGAGCTGAGCTGGCAAAATTGGGACTATCCCACAGAAAAAGGGACAGTTGGGAGGTATGCAAGTGTAACACAGTGAATTTGTGCATTATGAATATTCACCAAATATTTCTGATTTGCTAAAGGTTAAAATAAGAAGAAGAAGAAGGAAAAACTTTGGGCTGTACCAATGCTTGCCAGGATTTGCAATGAAAATGTGTTAGTGTTATAGTTTTTTAGGCCCAGAGCAGCTTATAAGTGATTTCTGAGAGACATTAAGGGGGTAATTTATCAAAATCTAAAAGAATTCTCACTATTTTCTGAAAACCATTCCGACCAATCGCACAGACTTTTCAATCAAAGTTGTGTATCACCCCAAAATCTTGTGTATGTGCCAGAATGGGGGACCTATTGCCCATGCATGGTACCCTACATGATTATAGGGTGTCAGGAGGGAGGGGGAATGTGAAGACAGCAGTGTCATATAGAAAGCACCGGATGGAAAGTGAAAGTAAATAACTGTCCCACCTCTATGCCTGAGGCATATAGAAGGGGCAGGCTATATATGAATGACAGCTGAAACTTTTAAATGAGTTTATAAAAAGTATACATGTTTTAAAGAAAAAAAGATTGTGTTTCATGTTTAATTTGCACATGAATTTCCTTATACAGCTTTTTAAGTGTGGGTGACAGCAGGATCCGGCTGGTGCAACAAGGCGGGTTACACAAGACATTACTTTTTAGGAACTGCTGTCCATAAAAAGAATTCCCTAAGTTATGTGTTACAGCTGTGTTCATGTTTCAGCAGTGATTGTCAATGAATGCCAACGCAATATTTACATTTTTTTGCAACCATTTGTTTCTCAAGCATCAATGGTTCAGCACTTCTAAGAACTGAACATTTCTATCTACAACAGTGTGAGTGGTTTTTGCTGATGCTGTGGTTCATATACTAATTTAGGCATTTCATGCTTGGATATAAGCACTATAGATTGATTTCACTCTATTTGAATCCTACTGCATATAATTTATTGTATGACATTATTAGCTGTATTTATGTGTTGCTGCCACTACTGTGGTTTCATCAGCTTTTTCTAACAGCTTTAATTTCATTTAATATCATCTATATAGGACTATGAGTTATTTGTTAAATGTATTGCTTTTATTGTGCCTGAAACACTGTTTGAATTATAGCTCAGAAATAGTGTTAGCAATCTCTGCACTTTTTCCTTTTAATCCAGATAATGTGCTATCTAATATACATTCCTTTATATACATAACTTTTTACTGGAAATTTCCCTTGGGAGACTGTTTTCCATGTCCTTATGAGGTGGCATGGGTTTCTGGACATAGTCTCAGCTAAGTTTAATCTGTATGCAAAAATATAAAGTAATAGGCTAGGGACAAGGGCAGTAGGTGCATATAAACAGTATAAACAGAAATTGTGTGTTTCTGTACATATTGCTGCAATATGCTAAAATACAAGGTGACAGTTTGAAAAGAGGTGACCCAGCACAATACTAGAAGGCTCTCCCCTCCCCACTGAACCTTAAAAAAAGAAATGTACAAACAATGACCTCTTGGATTTTGTTGGACTATAAAATCTACCTTAGATCCCCAACAATGTATGATTTTTCCTATTTCATCACAAAAGCAGAGTGTATTCAGGATTTTGTTTAGGATTCAATTAAATCCTACTACCAGCTGCAATATTTTGATTAAGTAGAATTCATAGAAGTAAAGGGGAACTAAACACTGTTGCTCACCAATACTTCCAAATACAAGCATTCTTAATAGGGATCTGGGTTCGGGATTTGTACAAATCTTCCATGAAGGATTCGGCTGAATACCAAACCATTTGCAAATTTCAATAGGGAAATTAGTGTATTCAAAAGCAATAAAGGAACCACAATTGCCTTGTTCATGTGATGAAAAGTCATGTTATTTTAAGAATTTAGATTTGGTTGGGACTAGTGATGGGCAAATAAATTCACAAGGCTGAATCTGCGGTGAATTTCCGCGTTTTGTTGCCCGCAAATAAATTCGTGAAAATCTGCTCGTGTCAAAAGATTTTGGACGCACAATGGAGAAGTTGTTTGGCACAAATTGATGCGGGCGTCAAAATTGATGCAGGCGTCAAAATTTGCATTTTGCTAATTTTTTGCCATTTCACAAATTTCGGGGGAAATTTGCAAATTTTTCAGCGAAGCAAAACAGGACAAATTCGCCCATTACATGACAGGCACATGGAATCATTAGAATCCTGCTCAAAAAAGCCAAATCCCAACTGAATCCCAATACGAATGCTGGATTCAACGCATCCCTATGTCTTAAACATAATATCAAGGGCTAAACTATTCTGATTACAAAGTAGTATCATGAAGGCAAAATTAATAAGATCAACATCAAGATAATCATCAATAATCTGCTGGCAAGCATCATGACCTGGGCAGCGTCAAGGCCACCGTTTTACCACCCCCCTCTACCTAACCCCCAATTTCTACTGCCATGCTTACAATAACGATATTTGGAGCCCAGGATGTAAATAACATGTTACTGTAGTATAACAATACACCATTAACCCACAGGAATGCTTGCCTAATCAAATGACTCCACTGAGTGAATGGGCCACAGCCATGCTGGCCACCCATATGTTCTGAACCTGGACGTGCAAGTATGAGCAAATGGCCTCACTCAAACCTTTTCTCTCAGAACCCTTCCCAAAAGAGGCACCACCACACTTCACAGATAGGGGAATACTACCCCATTACCCCACTCTGGCAATCATTACCCCTCCTACCCTGCTGCCATAGCAGCATACTTACCCACTTACCAGAACTGGCGGGATGCTGTTCCCGTCATTGATCTAAACAGACTGCTGGCTCACAATGCCTCCTTGCCTGGTAAGCCCACCCCCTTTCTCACCTAACAGGATTTTAACACTTTTGCTCCCTATGGTCTACCTAACCTGGTCGAAGCTTCCCTCCCTCCACTGTACTTGTCTAATAAATGGCATATACTTCTTTAGAGAACTAAAGGATGCCATGGGACAGTTCAGTCAAACTGTATCCAAACATTTTAAGTCATTCGATTTGTTTAAGTTAAAGAAGTTGTTTCAGATAATGGAATGTTATTGGAGTTTGGATTACACAAATTACATTTCAGACTTGGCCTTTTTTCAGATTTTTATCTTTTGTATAGAATTTGGTAGTTGGCTGCTTTGATGGAGGCTAAGGTGTGCTATTAAAATCTACAGCTCTAGCAAACTAAACTAACTATGTTCCAGCACAAATACCCAGCTGTCTCACATCAAACTTGTTACGTCATTTTTCAAGTGAAACCATGCATGTTAATAAGGAATAAGACAGTCATTCTCTTGTAAGTTTAAGTATCACAGAAACTGAAGAGTAGGGATGTCATTGTATGTCCTTTCTATATTTTAGTTAACATAAGGTCTTCTTGAGATTAACGCTTAAGGGCTGATTTATTATTACTCGAGGACTGGGATTGTGTATATCACTAAAGAAACATGTCTGTGTTCTTTATCACTGTCATATTTTTTTACATCAATTTTTCAATATTTCAAATCAATATATATCGGAATGTTGCTCGAGATGCCCTATGGCAGATGCTCTAATTTAAAATATTATGAGGTTTATTTATAATGCTGTGTAAAACAGTGGAGAAAAACATCATTGGTGATTTTGCCCATAGTAACCAGTCAGATTACTGATTTTGTTTTCTAACTGTAGAAATTTAATTGCTGATTGGTTGCTATGGGCAATTTTTTTTCTTATATAATGGATTTTTCGTTTTTGTCCTTTGAATAAAATGTCAAGATATGTTATTCAGTATAATGTGAGAATTGGTCAAGGGTCTAAATACTTTTGCAATGCTCTGCATTAAGAACTAAAAAAAAGCCTCAAGATTTATCTGCGATTTGGTTGCCACAGACACTAAAACCCTGTAACTAGACAGCATATAAAATCTTTGGCATAAAAGAGGAAAATAGGAAGGCAAATGACTGAATCTCTATGATCACATTTCACATTCAGTCGATTCCAGTGCTGCATTTCAATAGAGATTTGTCAACCACACACATAGGATTTCACTGGAATCCTAAAATACTGCACATGTCTTTTATTAGGCTGAAGGCTATGCACATACCGTACATTTGATATGATTTACCTTCTAGCTACATTTCATAAGATTTCTTTATTTTGATTGCAGGACCAAAACATTTTTCACGCCACATTTATGAAACCATTTGTAAGCTGTATGATAGCTGGAATTAGCTGAAAATCAAATCACAGTCGCCTGGTTCACCTTCTACAGCATAAAAAACTGTTTTTTTTTTCCATAATGCCTTTAGTCCAAGGATTTGCTATATTACTCACTGTTTCTGTAAATAAAACTGCTAAACACGCAATTTTGAAATCTTTTACATAAATGTTAGGGAATTATGGAATGCACTGCGATCGTGGAAAAAGTAAAGAAAATATAGTGTATTATGGGGCAGATTTTTTAGTAATCATGTGGTCATATTTAATTATCTTGCATAATCTCAACTAATCTCTTTTGCACCAATCAATAAAATAATCTTGAATTTCCTTGAATCTGATTTCAAGAAATATTTCAAATGTGTCACGATCGAGTAGTGATGAGCAAAAATGTTTTGCCTCAGAAATGACTGCCATAGAATTCAATAGATGAAAAAAAAATTGTCACACGACAAAAAAAAAAAATTGATGTGCCATATCACGCGACTTTAATGCATTTTGGTGGATTTTTGCAGTTTCCTGGATTTTTGGCAAAGCGAAACAGTCAGATTTGCCCATCACTATGATTGATCAAGCAATAGAATACATTATCCTCAATTTTTTCAATTCAGATCATTACATGTTTATCCATTCTGATGAGTCAGATGACATCTTCTGTCTATTTGAGTTAGTTATAACAAATTTTGAAAACTGAGATTTTTGGGATCTATCATAACATAAATCAGTAAGTAAGAATTCTAATTAAGTAAACATTTTTATTGATTTTCTTTAGTACACTTCCAGATTACAGAAAGACCACATATCTAGAAATTTCCAGGTCCAAAGCATTCCAGATAATAGATCCTCTATCCGTTTAAAGGGGATCTCCTTTCTGTAATACTGACCTGGGGAATAATAAATGATGTATTTCAGCATCCAGCTTATCACATGATTTAGGATTCTTTATCACATGCATTGGTCATTGCTCAAAAAGTTCACCAAAATTTGAACTAAGACCAAATACATTTAGCAGATGTGCCCACATTGTGTCAAGCCTAGAGCTATAGTTTTAATTCCACGTTTTACTGTGAATTAGGTACTCTGAGCAAGAGTGACATTATTTATACCTGCCATGTAACATGCATAAAGTACATTGCTCTCTTTGCACATTGAAACTGCTTGATTGATAACATTTATTTTGTCTCTGACAATGTGTGCAATTTAAATAACATTTCACGTTGTATCTTTTTGCAAATGAGGTCCACTGAGTACAGTGGTGCTGTAACAATGTTGTGCTTTCAGCACCTTGGAGAGCAGACATTTATCCAGCAGTTCCAGTTTACACAAGCTATTATCTCTCACTTATAACAGTGTGAGAAGTACCACATAAAGGAGGTAACAGTGGTTTATAGCATTATAATGTAGCATAACATGGCTTTGTAAATAGTGGCATTAGTTTGTTTAAAAAATATGAAAAAAGCAATATATTTCAACCAAATTAATAGCAACATTTTACATTTTGGTTTTAGTGTTGTTTTCATAATGTTTTATATAAGTTAATGAATACTATGGCAGTTTGCAGTTAGTCATATTTTATTATTTGTGGTTTATTTCATTAATTACATTTTATTTGTGTGGTTGTGAACCTTGGCATTTTTCTACAACCCTGCATAAAACTCTTACTGTGTCTACTAGTTGTCTAAAGAAGTTGACCAAAAATTTAAAATAGATAAAAAAAACATAAGAAAGATGCAAGCCAACTATGAGTACCTTGCTGCCGAGATCCTGCTGCTGAGGGTTTCTTTGATTCAAACAACTGTATATAAAATTTTCAACTCTAATTGCAGGTACAAAGAATGTGAAATAAGATGTAGACAGATCAGGTAAGATTCTCAGTGAATTATATTTTGCATTAGAATTGATAATGTGAGTATGCTAGGATTTGTAGCTCAGCAACAACTAGGCAAAGTGTGGTTGAGCAACAGTGTTTAGATCCTCTTTAAGCACAGCAGTATGTCCTCCCTTCTGATGCTTGATTACAGTGTAATATCATTAAGCCTAAACTACATAATAATTTCCATATGTAAGATAACAGCTGGCACTTGACTGACAGTATTTGCAAGAAGATTCTCACTGGTGAAATCTCTTGGATCTGTAATAAAGTGTTTGGTCATATTCTTTAGAGAACAAGGTGAAGCGACATGACAGATTTATAGAGGATTAGATGCCATATAAAGAGCAGCCAGGGTAGCTGCTGACAGTTTCAGCCTATAGGGTATTCAATAAGCAAAACTTAAAATAATTACAAGGATTTGATTTGTTTTGCAGACAAAAGAGGAAAGGGTCTCGGCAATGCCAATATGCTACACTCATGGCCTTATTTACTAATAGTCTTCCCTGAAAGAACATTTATGTGCCTTCACATGTGTTCAGCAGGAGGCACAATATTTTGTAACACTGGAATCAGGGAATATAATTGCTGCACCACGTGTAAAAATGGTGGATTTTCCACTTTGCAACTTGCTGTTCTTATTAAATAAAGTTATAGTGCCTTGTATAAGTGGCCATAGTTATCAACAATGCAAATGACTGTGATGCAGAGATGTGAATTGCCTTGCTTTAGTAATAAATAGGTACTGACATATATATACATTAATTCGTGAAAATGGGGTGTAGGCAGTTCCAAATTACTATTCCTTTTACATACTTATATACAATATACTTACTTATATAACCAGATAGTAGATAGCCTTTCTTTACATTTAGGCATTGCCAGTCATGTTATGTTTCTACATTTTATAAAGTAAAGCACAGGCATTTTGAAACCACCAAGGCCTTTAGTTATTCATTAGCTACGACAGATACAACAATAGCAAGATTCAATAAATGTCTAAAACTACAAAACACACATATGGATATTTTGGAGGAATAAATTCAACCAGAATACATTTCCCTCTGCTTTCAGAAACTGTCACACAATTCCACTGGGTTGTTATTACCACTAATGCTGTTGCAGACATAAGCAGAGGGAGGAAATTCTAGAAGAAGATATATTGTTTAAAGATAGCAGGCTGAAGAAAGGCATATATTGCACAGGGAGAAACTGATTAGAAAAAGAAACTCAGGGAGATAAAAAAAGGTAAGAATAAAAGAAACAGATAGTGATAGTAGATAGCTAAGAAGAGAATAAAATAAGACCTATAGAGGATGGAAATAAGGAAGAGTAAAGTGAAGAAAAGAAAGAGGTAAACAAAAGTAAGCAGAACAGGAAAGAGGTAAAAAGCACTTCCTTTAATGAATAGACGTGCAGGCCTTAGCCAGAGGAAAAAAAATCAGAGACAATCCTTAACAAGGACAACATGTAACTCTCAAAAAAGAGTGACCGAAGTACAAGTTACATGTCTCAGGGCACCTGGAAAATTAACAACATTTGAAGCCCCATGTCAGATTTCTAAACTAAGTATAATAAAATCTGTTTGCTATTTTGAATGGATTTCAATGCAGGATTCTACTGGAGGAGCACTATTATATGATATGTTGTTGTTTTTTTGTTTGTTTGTTTTTTAAAAAGGGTGTTTTTTTTGACAAAATCCATTTAAAGTAGAACTCTCATGCACCCCTGGCAGTCCTTCACTATAGGTGAATTCTTCAGAATCTGGAATTCACATGTTGGCTGTCCCTTATGTAGATGCTATAAATATCTGTTATGGTAAAATGTGTTTACTGGTAATTTGTTATTGTACCAAGGATACAGTATTTTTTAACCAAGTGGCACACTGGGTTACTGCAAGCCCAAGGCTAATTCTGTCTCTGCCCTAATGATGTAGCAAGGATGTGAGGCTTAGAGAGTTATCAGTCCAATTATTGCTCATTATCCTATAAATGTTAAAGTCCTGCTGTGACAACTTTTCCTATTTTTTCAGCATAAACAAACAAATTAGAGAGGAAATTAGGAAACAGATGAAAGTTACCAAAAAGCAAAACAGTTATGGGATACACATTCAGTTATACAATGTGCAAACAAAAACTGTGTATTGCTATTTGCACAACCTCTGAACAGCTTCTGCTCTGTTTGGATTTTGTTCATCTCTGATTTGCTTGTAGGATTTGATTGCTAGAAATAGATACATTAGATAGGCAGAGAGAGACAGACAGAGAGACCAATAGAAATCCACTCTACCGTGCATCAGTTTTCATTGCATGTCATGCATGTAAGCAAGCCAAAATAAAAAAAAAGATCAAATGGTGAATAGAAGGAGTATTCAAACATAATTGATAACAGAAATTAAAGGAATATAGATTCAGCCCTGCTGAAGAATCTCCCTCATTGCTTTGGAAAAAGGCTCTCTAGCTGCTCAGTATGCGTAAGTAGTGTACATCTGAATGCAATTAAGGGTGACAAATTGATAAAAAGAAAATTGAAATCAAAGTTAAATTCTCAACTGCAGCAGTGAATTGGGTCATGTCATTCCTCCCCCTCACCAAGCAGTTTTTCTGTGTCCCTCTTTCATTACTGCTTGTTACCTCAATATTTTCCTGTTTCACAAGCTTTCTTTGGTCCCCATGCTGTCTCTCATATTCCCTGTGCTTCCCATCCTCTCCCCCTCCCCTCTCCATGTGCCTCCTTCCTCTCTCACTAATGACATAAATTATTGTCATTAGTTATTGTGGTGCTGCAAGCTCTCTAATGGATGTCAGGGGAGCTAATAATGACTGCTGGAAAATTCATTTCATATCTTCTATTTATAGAGTATTCAGGTGGGAAATAAACATGAAGAGAACTGAGGGCTATGGGGTCTTGACCCAGCTGAAATGCCGGCTAAGACTCTATTATAACAACGTTGCTAATACTAATCTGTTCAATTCCAAGAGGGCACTGTATACAGAATCAAGTGGCAGAATAATGGTTAAGGTTTGACTACAGAAAGGTTTCAAAAAGGTGGTTGCTCAATACTAATGATCAGTAATTTACATTTTATTAGCATGACCTGATCAACATAAAGCAGGGAAAATGCATACCAATACCCATAAACATTTAACTGGTTGTTATAAAAATATAAATCTATTGCTATTTTGCCAGCTGATATAAAAGGCCCACAATGTTTATTTGAAAAAAATGGATAGCATTTTTGTTTGGTGTAAGGTATTGTATCTTAGTTATCACTTGCTGGAACGATCAAGCTTCCTTAAAACTTCAGTTCTGTCAAACTTTATGATGGAGCCACTTGTAACAGTATCTTTATAACAAAACTTTCCGACAACAGTAGTCTGAGATTCTGTCTAGTTGATTTTGAGTCTTCACACTTTTTATTAGCAGCATGATGTAGTAAGAAAATGTATGTACATTATATGTATTAGTAGTGATAGAAACTGCCCAGCACTGGTTAGAGGGGTATACATAATAAAAAAATAAGGAAAATGCAGACATAAACAAGGTCACTTTTTATTATCACATGGGTAATCTTTATAGGTGTTTTGAATTAACTGCACATGCATGAAATCAATGGCTTGATAAAAGTTTTTTCTACCAGTCCAGCCAGTGGCTACATGTGATGCAAAATAATCTTCCAATGAGAATTGCACTTAACTCATTTAATATACATCTGGCTCCAGGACCTTCAATAGAAGCTGGAAGCATTAAAGGTCCCAGTGCAGAACAAATACAGGTATTGGATCTGTTATCCAGAAAGCTCCGGTTATGGAAAGGCCGTCTCCCATAGACTCCATTTTATCCAAAAAATTAACAGTTTTAAAAATTATTTATTTTTTCTCTATAATACTGTAATAGAAGTACCTTAAACTTGATCCCAACAAGGATATAATTCATCCTTACTAGAAGCAAAAGCAGTCTATTGTGTTTATTTAATGTTTACATGATTTTATAGTAGCATTCGGGTTGACAGGTCCCATACCACGTAACAGATAAAAGGTCCCAAAAATGAAGCCAAAATTAGTCAATAATCAATTTATATAAGACAGTACATTGTAGTTGATCCTAAATAAGTTGCATAAATCCATATTGGTGGCAAAACAATCCAACTGGGTTTATTTAAATGTTTCATTTGTTTTAAGTAGAATAAAGGTTTTGTGATCCAAATTATAGGGAGAAACCCCCTTCTAAGGAAACCCCCAACATTCTGAATAATAGATTGCATACCTGTATACATTTAAATCCACATATATGCTATTCAGCATCCATATATTAACAACATCTTATCTTTTTTAGTTCTATTATATACTGTAACAACATATTTGCAACTAGATTTGTGCTCTGCTTAACCTTCAATACATCCGGTGCCATGCTACACCGGTAATGTCCCTATCCTTTCTAATCTGCAGTGCTCCCTGGGTGAAATTCATTACAGTAAATCCTTGTGTTAGCAGGGATTTTAGATACCGACTGGCTGTGGTGTGTCAACAGCCGATTAAACTGGAATATCAGACTCCAAGAATGATGGATTTATGGCTGTACATTAGACATACTTGATGTAATTATGTCAGGTGCCAATTTACCAATCTTCTTGTACACCATTCTCATTTAGAATCTAATCTAAATCTTTTAGTGACTGGATAAAAACCCAATTACTATTAATCTTACTTCCTCAATGACCTCTTATACATGATTATCTCACATTCAGCATAGCACACTCTTTAATATCCAGAGGAGAATAAAACATTCAATGTTTTATATATCTTTGGAAAAGGAGAACAGCAAATTCAGGATAAACTGGGGCTTTATCTGATATGGTTTTCCAAACTATGGTCTGACTTTACCAGCAGACTGTTATCATTCGAAAGCAATGTCAATTTAATGTGGCCTGTGCATTTGTTTATAAAATATCTAGAGTATGTGTGTATTTATTAAGATTTTTTTAGATAATGTTATAATTTATTTGATGTTATTAAATGAGAAAAAATAAGGTGACATTGATGCCATTACAGAAAAGGTGAGTTTATTTACTTTAAAGGAGAACTACACTTAACAAAGATGTTGAGTAGAAATATTGCACATTAGGTCTTAGGTCTTCTACACAGGTTCAATGCCTTTAGAATTGTATTTAGAATTGTATTTAGAATTGTACAGTCCTTTAAAATCATATATCTCTGCCATCAAAAATGCCCCAGGAGCCCCCACCTTTTCTTTCTGTTGATTCAGAATATATGATCTGTGCAGCTGTCAAAATACACTGTCGATGTTGAATAGAAAAGTCACAATACAAGGCTGATTAGTAATTTATTCAGACTCCCATTACATTACAGCTATGAAACCAGTGAAATTAGCATCAGATTTAAATAGTTAGCCCTGTAGCTTCAGCTTCTATAACAGAAAAAGGATTTGCAATGACCCACCCCATAAGCTTAGATTCTTAATAGCTGCCCAGAGCAGACTGAGCATGTGCATGTCACTGACACTCCGAACGTTAAAGCAGTTTTGATGTTCAGTCAGGCGTTCTGATGAAGCTATTGGGCAGTGAAACAAGTCAGTTGGTTATTTAACTTCTGGATTCAGCATGAGCAGAGACACAAAAGAGGGATAGCCAGCTTCCTGATTATGAAAAGATCTTGAAGAGATTGTATCTGGACCGGCGGGAGGAGAAGGACTGAAGGTTTAGCAATCTTATCATATTTATTTTTAGTTCACCTTTAAGTTGCTTCTCATTTGCTGTTAGGGACATGCTGTTCTTCTGTTCTGAGGGTGGCATGAAAATGCCATTGTTATCTGAAAAAGTCAAAGTTACCAACACTGGACACTTTTGCACCTGGGCAGTAACCCATGGCAACCAATCAAATGCTTAATTTTATCATTCTTCTGTCCCTGCAGCTGCCTGCAAAAAGTTAACCATGGCCTGATTGCTAGAAAAAAGAGAACCTTTATGTTCAGCATAGCAGCAACTTTGAACATGTCTAACACAACTTTAGAACATTTACACTCTGCAAAATAAACCCTCTGCAAAATATGCCCTCTCTATAGGTTTCTGTGTTAATGATGATATTGTATGTACTCTTTAGGGCTTATCTGCAGACACATGTTCAGAGTACTGAAATTATTCAAAACTTGTGCATGCATTGTGCTAATGATAAAGTACCAAAGCACCAGTTTAGCCTGCTCTCAATTTGCTGCAAAGTACAGGTGCAATGGATGCAAGTGAGCAGAATATATGCTTTATAACTTGCAGATGCTCATTTGCATCTATATTGTTCCATGGCCAGACATTATTCAGTGGACATTGCAAAGTCGCTAGAATTATGGGAAGAAATGCTGCATTGTGGATAAAAAGAACAAAAACATTGATTCCTTCTAAATCCTTTATTGTGCATAAGAATCAGAACTGCTGATCATGTATTTCTTATGGATTATCTTATAACTACAGTACATAATGTAATTTATATTAGTGTTTATACATAGATAATTCAATGTTTAATAATATCATCATCATCCTCATCATTTATTTATATAGCGCCAACAAGATACACAGTGCATTTACAGCATAAATGTGTAGCTTCAAGACTGCTCAGTTCTTTGTGTCATCATACATGATATAATTCAACTGCCACTGTTCAATTATTCACATTATATTTAATATCAGTGCACATGAATAACCTTGGGAATTTGGGAGCTTTTTAAAATCTCTTAAAAGCTCTGATGAAAAACTAAACTTCCATTTCATTTTCATTTGGTCCCTAGGTTTTATGTACATTTCTGTGTTCTAGTCACGTAAAAGGTAAAAGGAACTGACACTAAGCTGAGGCGACTACAAAGGCTCTTGACTCATCGGAAAATGATTAATGAATTAAGATCTCAGTGGAACAGGACAATTAAAAATTATTTCTAATAATAATTTTAAATATAACTGTAAATAAATTTATAGAGCTCAGTTCAGTGTTAGACACTATCCATCTTCCTAATTTTCCAGTACAGAAGTAATAAAAGGTTTAAGGTTTTTACCTATTAGAAAAATAATTTTTTCACCAGTGTAGACCTCAAAAACAGCGAGCACTAACATAAAATATGAGATTACTTTAATTCTGCTTCTTCCAATAAAAATAAGAAGAAGAAATCAGTGGCTGAGACACATCAGTGTTCATCTGTGATACATTTCAAATGTTCTGTTATTAATTTGGTTTTATATTCATAAACAGATATTACAAATTCCAAGGGGCATGCATAGGATGAAGTCCAGTTTTTATTTTTACATATATAACAGAGGTAGTAAACCACTGCAAAGGGAAACTATGTTTACTTCTTATGCAATGAAGTATGCAAACAGAACATCACAATTAGAAGGACCAGGCTACAAAGCTGGCATTTGTCAAATCGTTAATCACATGATTTATAAAAATTACACCTTTTTTAAAAACAATATTTCAGGACATGAAGTCAAAAAACATCCTTTAGAAACTGAAGTTGTAAAGATATTAAGTTTACATATTTGCTGTCTTCAACCTCTGGCTTCACAGAATTGATATACTGTTATGTTGGCCTTCCCAGGTGGTTTAAAATGTGCATATTATAGGATAATGTGCATACTTTAAAAATGTAAAGGAGTTCTTAACCTTCCATAAAACAGTTTTTACTAAATAAGAAGACCAAAAATGTAATTACAAATGCTATAGAATTAAAAAAGAGCATACATACTGCTTACCATTACTACAATGTTGTAGTTATCTGATGCAAACAGATTTGAAAAACACAATCGTTGGGTCCCAGCTGCCTTCCATGTTCTGCTCATGAACAAATGTCTAAAAGTGCCTCTGTTACACACCTTCATGCACTTGCAATACAATATTCTAGAGCAGAAGAACACATAACACAGGAAGTATAAAACTGTTATTTCTTTAATTCACAATATGTTTTGGACCTATGACAAATATACACTTTAAGAACATTTGAATATATAACCACCACCCCAATTTACTGTAATAGCCACGCCAATTGGCAGGCAGTAAATCAAAGTCCCAAACAGCAGCTTAAATCCTAGGTGTTTATACAGCCTATATGTTAATTCTAAAGAGCAGCTTTACATAATGTTAGAAAGAAAATTATTATATAATGCTTCTCTGGTATGGGACTCTTAGCACTTTACATAAATCAAGGCAACCATTACAGATGCACTTTAAGTTATGGGACACTATGGGGAACATTTACTAAAGGGAAAATTGTGGCTTTTTTTTGTGAAAATTCACCAAAATCACAATTTGCTACAACATTTACTAAAAGGCTAATAAGACAATTTGTTACCGAAAAAGCTCAGCGCAAGAGAAGTTGCACGCTGTTTTGTCAGGTGAATTTTCACCCAGGCGAATAATCTTTCTATATGTTACTCTTTCACCAAAGTCTATTTCCCCAGGTTCTGGCTGGTGAATTGATAAGATGAAGTCCGTCACATCTGGTGTTTTCTCGATTATTAATGCAGGTTTATGCTTACTGTACAAGTTGTAACTGTTAAATACTGACCTTTTCATAATTCCCAAATAGGTGTAGGCAGGGCCGCCATCAGAAATCACGGGGCCCTGTACAGCAAAATTTTCTGGGCCCCCTGGCCCCACCCACTCCACAGTAAAAAGTCCACACAAATACCAGTGCTAAAAACAGTAACCCCCCTCACTCACAAATAAAAAATTGGCGGCCAGGGTCCCACATAAAAGTTTTAAAAAACATTGGTGGTCAGGGCCCCTCTACAAGTTAAAAGAAATCATTGGTGGTGACTGGTCAGGGCCCCTCCTATAAGTTAAAAAAAAACATTGGCGACAGGGCCCCCCTTAAATTTTTTTAAAAATTGGTGGTCAGGGCCCCCTACAAGTTTAAAAAAATCATTAGTGGTCAGGGCCCCCTACAAGTTTTAAAAAAATCATTAGTGGTCAGGGCTCCCCTATACATTAAAAACGATTTGCACAAGGGCCCCCCATAGAAGTTTCTACAATAACAATGGTGGTCAGGGGACCCATAGAATATTTTAAAAAAATTGGTGGCCAGGGGTTTAATAAAATTTAAAAAAAAATGGTGTGGAACTTACATGCTGGAAAGAGAGGCTCCCAGTGCCAATGTAGAGTAGCTGACTCTTCTTCACAGCTGGAGTCACAGGGTTAAAAGTTTCCCCCTCCCTCCCTCCCTGCTTCTCCACTCCCACGTCAGCCTCACCCTCGGCAGCAGCAGCACGGGAAGAACTGGAGAGAATGTAGGTGCCTCACAGAGCTTAGCGATCCCAGAAGTGAGTAGCATGAGCAGCGTTGAGCAGCAACAGCAGTTCTAAGCACGGCTTCGGGTATTTAAGTCCAGCATGCGCTGCGGCACATGAACTTCGCCGCTAGGGGGTGCCTGCTTATTTGAAAAATGTAACACAGCCGGGCCCCCCTTCAGGCCAGGGCCCGGTACAACGGTACCCCCTGTGCCCTCCTGATGGCGGCCCTGGGTGTAGGTGCTACTCCCAAATACCCACCTAAAAGTGTAGATCAATATTTTTTGTCCATTATAGGGGACTGTAATATAAGGTACACAATATTGTACTTGTCTAATCACCAACAGCAACCGATAGGCAGAAAGTATATATGGTGACTTGTTTAAAAGCAAAGAACTTATTGGTTGCTATGGGTTACTGCACCTAGGCATAGTGCCTTTTATTACATGTGGAGTTATATCCTTCAACTCTCAAAATCGAAGTAGCAAAACATAGCATGAAGAGTGGACTAAGCATATATGACGGCTTCAGTTTGTAAGCCGTAACGTTGAAATAAATCTACCAGCTTTTTTTCACTTATCAAGACCTATGTGTGCGGAAGTTTTTTTTGTTTTTTTTATATATATATATATATATATATATACATATATATATATATATGTATACACATATATATACACATATATATATATATATATATATATATATATATATATATATATATATATATATATATATATATATATATATATATATATATATATATATATAAAAGAGTGTTGGAAAAACCGCACACACAGGACTTGTATAGATGAAAAAAAGAAAAGTTTATTACGACGACGTTTCGGCTCTGATACTAGAGCCTTCCACAGGACCTGAGGAAGGATCTAGTATCAGAGCCGAAACGTTGTCGTAATAAACTTTTCTTTTTTTCATCTATACAAGTCCTGTGTGTGTGGCTTTTCCATCACTCTTTTGTACACATTATTCTTAACCTGCACCCAGGCAGTCGGCCTTTATTGTATGAGTGCTCCAGTCTGAGGAGGAATATATATATATATATATATATGTAGCGCTATAGTAAACTGACTTGTGCCAGGGCAGTTTTAGCTACTTTCCTTTGTGGGCTGAGACCACAGATGAGCTCTCTTTCTCAGGGGTAAGCCCTCGCAACGCGGTGGAGGCAGGGTGTAATGTAACTGTAATGGGTGCGATAGCACAATGATGGGCGCCAGTAGTTCTTTAACGGTTGAGCCAAGATTTATTGAACAATAGCACATAGATCATTCAGCACATTGATCCACAATGGAGTATAGAACATACACAGCAGCATAAAGGAAGCATATACTCACAGCACGTATAGGCTGAATCCCCACAGGCTAGGGAATATACAGCAGAGAGTAAGTTGACAGCATGTGATGGGTATTGCCCAGTTTTCAGGATATCTTCCAGTGGCAGACTAGGGGAATTCCTACCATCCCTATCTCAACACTTGGTTCCTTACTCCGGGTCAGTAATACCCTGGGATCTTAATCCCTCTAATCTCCTCGGCGGAGCCTTGAGCTGCTCAACTAAATAACCTCTCTATCACTCCTAGAGTGATCTATAAACGAGTATAGCTGTCTAATTACTAGGGCCAAGGCGCCTAGGGTCGACACTACCCATTCCCTTCCAGCCTGCTTGGTTGGGCTAAAGCAATGGACCCAGAACACATGGTTTCTAAACCTTTTATACTCTGGCACAGTGCCATCTGGTGTACACTGTGTGAACTACAGGTGTTACATAAGCACAAGGTCCCCATAAGGACCCACTGAGGTGTCCATATTACTAGGGATGTGCCTGTCTGTAATGTGTAAGGGTGTCTAAGATTTTCACATCCCTACATATATATATAATGGGGGGGGGGGGGAAATATATATATATATATGTATATATATAATATATGTGCATTTCCTGCACATTGTTTTTAAATGAGGTGTGTTTAATGTAGCTTGGCATATTAATTGCTGTATTGTTATTAAAACAAGATTTTTGATATGACATATGGTCTAACATTGTTATATTTTGCTCCATTTAATATAAATAAGCTTCCAAATTCACCTAGTTTGCAGTTATAGTAATAATTCTTAAATGCTTTTACATTTGCAATACAATTAAATACACTTTTACTGACAGGACACATTATCTGACTTGACTGTAATTGCCTTCAAAATTCATAGTGGTCTTGCATCGGATGTACAATACAGCAGCATACATTAATAGTTCTCTATGCAAAAACAGAGTAAGTCAGCTAAATGAGGATGTATCATTAGCTTTGTATAACATACAAAACAGGCACACCAGGTATTTCTTTCTCTGCCAAGAACAAACTCTGTTTTTTTCACTAGAAAATGCAACTAAATGTGATGCAGCGTTCTCTGAAAGCCTGTGGGAATTATCCAACAGTAACCCATTTATTGCAATGGAAGACAGTCATCTATAAATCTCATCACCTAGTACAGGATATAACCAACACTTTAACCTGCTGAGAGTTGTGCTATTTCTCGGTTACTTATACAATGCATCAATGGCATTGCTAGGCAGGGTATTCTTGGTAATAACTTACAGTTTAAACAGCTCTGTTGGTTGGACATTAGAAGATTCTCTGTAAACCAAGAGCTTCATCCAAGATGTAGAATATATTAATTTATTCAAAACCCTGTCCTTAAACACAAAGTAAACACAAGTTGTATGTAAATATTATGATTTCTTCAGTTGCTAAAGAATATACTGGTTATACATTTTATATACTAATGTATCTTATCAGTGTTCAACAGAATAAACCTTCAGTTAGGCATCTCAAAGTTTGTACTAGCTCTAGTAACGAATATAAAACACATATTTGCTTCCAAAGAAAGTAAAGCTGCAGCCCGCTGGTTGTTGTGGGTTATGAAAACTGTTACTTTTATTGCATTATACATAAGGGCATATTTATTGTGCTGTGTAAAAAAAACAGCTGGATAATACACTACACATCATCAGACTTTATTGTGTAAAACATTTTTATGATTTTTTCTTATGTGACTTCCGCCAGCAATGTAAAAGAACGGCAGCAAATCTGGTGTAAAATTACACACAACTTTGCCATTTATTTTACACAGATTTTTACCAAGCAAATTTGCACCTTATACTTGCAGGTCAATAAAGTACAATAAATTCATGAATGGAATAGACTTTTAAAAATGGACTGAAATGAGGCATGAGACACTTTATGGGGCAGATTTATCAAAGGTCGAGGTGAATTTTTGAATGAAAAAAATTTAATTTTGAGCTGTTTTTTGTGTACTTCAACTAAGGAATAGTCCAAACTCGATTCGAATTTGAAAAAGTTTTGAATATCGAAATTTATCATGTACTGTCGCTTTAAAAATTCAACTGCGACCATTCGCATTATAAAACCTGCCGAATTGCTGTTTTAGCCTATGGGGGACCGCCTAGAACCTATTTGTTGTCAATTGGTTGACTTTGAAAAATCAAAGTTTTTTTGGGGGAAAAACTTTGAATCGAATTCGAGCGAATGCACTATTCCTTTGATTCGTACGTCTATTCGGTCGAAAACAGACCTATTCGACCAAAAAACTTCGACTTAATTTTGGTTGGTGTTTTTAAATTCGAATTTCGAAGTTTTTTCAATTCGAAATTCGACCCTTGATAAATATGCCCCTAAATCAAAAGCTCCTTTGTCCATACTTTTAACTTTTTACTTTATATACTATAAACTTTTATTACATGTCTCCATTAGTTTTTTGAAGACTACTTAACAGTATACAGTTATGTGAATAAAAGGTTGGTTTAAGAGAGAGGATGGTTTAGCTATATATACACATATTTAGAAGCTATCCCACAATATACTATGATCCAGTCTTACACAAATCTTCTGATTTAATTTCTGTAATAGTGATGAGCAATTTTTTTCTCAAGGCATGGAATCGCAGCAAAATTCTGACAAAAAGTCACCATAAGAAAAAATGTCCTTTTAATGCATTTGAATGAAAAAGTCGCCAAGACAAAAACGTCGCCACAATAAAAATGCCCATTGACGGAGTGAGAAAAAATTATCACATGTAAAAAAATGTTGACATCCATTGACTTCATTGTGTTTTGCAAATTTTTCACCGCTATGATTCGCTGAAATTTTTGATTTATCAAAGTGATTTTTAAGTGATTTATCACTCTTTGATCAATCTGACCCACAGTGTATGCAGATGCTATATAAAAAAAATTACGCCTTTAACTGCCTGTGAATGAAACAGACAAGTACTTATATGGCAAATTTCAAAATAATTTTCTATTTAATTTCCCACCAGCCAACAGCATTCCAGGCACCTGCTGCTACATACAACTCCTGTCACTTGCCATCTCTCACTGTCAGATGAGCTATGCCATCTGTGCTTCTGAGCACATAGCCTTTGCTACTGAACAAATGACCGCATGATGTGTAGAAACATTTAACAATGCAAAAGATAGAATAGATGGGAAATTTCCACTAGTTGGGAACCTGAGAATTATGAACCATAAATGTTTAACACAATGAATAATATGAGAAGGAAATGCTCTGTTGCTAAGTATTCAATTGCTTCAGGAGATCAGAATTTTATTTAATACAGTGTAGAAATGACTGTAATTGCACAACCTGCTGCACTTCTGAAACTTTTATTTAAATTCTACCAAGCTGTGACAGAGTACCAAACTTCTGTTACCCTCCCTCTCAATAATTCCTCCTAGCAGTCTACATAACATATTTACTGAAAGTGGCTAAAACTGCTCCAAGCTTTATGTACTATAAGATTCTCTGATAATTGCTTTTCTATTTTCATTAAATGTTTTGCCTAGCTCCAGTCATTTCATGCTGAGCAGTGGAAATCAATGCAAATACTGTAATAGAAAGCCTGCTCTTTAAAGCTAAAATAGGCCCCAAACACATTTTGAACAGGGCAGGCAGAAGAAGGGACAAGTGGTACAGCTGTAGGCAATATGCCTATGTTGCTAAACTGTGTTACAGCATCTGTCATGAGAAAAGTAGCAATAAAGTTGGTATAGACTTCTAGAGCAACATCATCATTAATGTGTGTACAGTATTTTAAAACCCAAAGAATAGTAACAAAAATAACTAAAAAGGCCTTCTGCTGAGACACAAGCAGGACCATATAACAACAGGATGGCTTGAAAAATTTTTAACTTGTGGGAACCATACCTGCTGATGTGCTGGTAGCCCGTGGTGCTCTGCCATCAAACCTAGATGAAAATTTCACTATGACCTTTTTGCATTTCACATAGTGTATGTGAATCCATACCACCACTCAAAATAAACATATAAAAAGACAGAGATTACTAAACCAAATGCTTACATACTGTACACAGCATTAATTATTAAATAAAACAGCTGAGTTGTCTAAGATTAAGTTCGTTTTGGAAACATTCTTTGAGCGGGTTGTTTGAGTGACGTTGAGTTTGAGTGTACTCATTCATTACACAGGCTATAGGTGTAGAAGATCCATGACTTTTCTTAATAGAAAAAACTTGGCGGTGTCATGGAAGAAGCTGTACTGATTAGTGATGGGTAAATCTGACCCGTTTTGCTTCAAAATTTCTATGGCTGTCATTGTGAAACCTGGTGAAAAATTTAGCTCATCACTAGTATTGATTCATATTGATTCAAAGGGTCAGCTGTGAGTTTATCTACTAAAAGGTCTATATATGGATACTAAGAGGAAGCTGGCTGTACTCTATAATGAGTATTTAAGGGAGTGATGAGGAAGAATACCTGCCTAAGTAGTGCTGCACTGTTCTTTATTAGTATGTTAATATGTATCTGAAACACTGCTGCCTAAAAGGCCAATAACACTAACTGGCTGTGGTGTCTGGAAAGACAAAAATATGTCTGACATAAAATAAAGGGGGAGGTTATGCTCTGTTGTAATTTGCAGCTTGTGCTTTTTCTTGGGAGAGCTCTGGAAATTGGATGGGGCCTGGCACTCACATGGTTTTATAAGTTATTGCATTATAATTAACTCATTTGTGAGCAGAGCACCTGCTTCCTTGATGATATTATATCACTTTTGTGAAGTACAACATTGTTCAAGTAAAAAAAGATTCAGACCCTTGGAATATAAGGCTGTTCGAGATCTTCAGGATCTTGGAAAACCTATGAACCAGACATTCTTTAGCTTCAAAGTGATAGAGATAATATATTTTGCTTTTAATGTGTTTGTATTTGTTGGCATGGTTGATCAATAAATATCACCATTTTATCTATATTCGGTATCGATTAAGTACGGTATCATATGGCTTTCTGGGGAGTAAGTTCTATTGTCTTTTTTAGGTTTATATTATGGTAAGTTAAGTAATGACACCTTTGATTATAGCCAATTATTTCTCAGCTATTTTTGCTACTTTAGCATATATCGTGGAGCACAGCAATTTGTATTTATGCAAGGCAAAAGTATTTTAATCAGCACTTTTTTATTTTTTTCCAGGAAAAATTTGTATTTAAATATAGATTTACCATGTGTTTGCTATTTATAGACAGCTTGTATAAATTAGGCCGCACAAGGGCTACTCCATTGTAAAACCATCAGCCAAGTGTTCGTCTGAGATTTAACTTATAAAATAATTTTGTATTGGTCTTTGTTATTCATTTATTTTTTTTAACTTTTTCTTATGTAGCTATTCAGTTTTTAATTTTAACAGCTGCTTGGTTACTAAGGACCCATAAGCATTATGATAAGGCAATGGCATTATTAGTATTTAAATCAAGAGTTCATACTTTAAAGACCATGGGTTACCAATAAAAAATTGTATAGATTACATTTTAAAAACGTCTCTCTGAGTAAACATGGCCCAACTTATGGATATTATTACAATCATAGCAGCCCAAGCTGGGTTGTGGGAACTTAGGTGACAAGTGTTATAGGTAAATATGCACAGACAATCAGCTACAAATCTGCTACCAATATGAAGGAAGATATTCTGCCTATAGGTCTTAAATGAATCACTGCATGTACAGTTAGGCCCATAAATCTTTGGACAGAGACAACTTTTTTCTAATTTTGGTTCTGTACATTACCACAATGAATTTTAAATGAAACAACTCAGATGCAGCTGAACTGCAGACTTTCATCTTTAATTCAGTGGGTTGAACAAAAAGATTGCATAAAAATGTAAGGAACTAAAGCCTTTTTTAAACACAATCACTTCATTTCACGGGCTCATAAGTAATTGGACAAATTACTTAAAGGCTATTTCATGGGCAGGTGTGGGCAATTCCTTCGTTATGTCATTATCAATGAAGCAGATAAAAGCCCTGGAGTTGATTTGAGGGGGGGGGGGGGTGCTTGTATGTGGAAGATTTTGCTGTAAATAGACAACATGCAGTCAAAGGAGCTCTCCATGCAGGTGAAACAAGCCATCCTGAAGCTGCAAAAACAGAAAAAAAACACACGAAAAACCCCTTCACAACAGCCAAACAAGTGAACAGCACTCTCCAGGAGGTAGGCGTATCAATATCCAAGTCTGTTTTAAAGAGAAGACTGCATGAAAGTAAATACAGAGGGTGTTAAGTATAGAAAGGCTAGATTGGACTTTGCTAAAAAACATCTAAAAAAGCCAGCAAAGTTCTGGAAAAACATTCTTTGGACAGATGAAACCAAGATCAGCCTCTACCAAAAATAAAAGTATGGAGAAGGTGTGGAACAGCTCATGATCCAAAGCATACCACATCAACTTTAAAACATGGTGGAGGCAATGTGATGGCTTGGGCGTACAAGGCTGCCAGTGGCACTGGGGCACTAGTGTTTATCGATGATGTAAAAATCTAATTATGATGGGATTTTCACATTTAAGGACCTCTCCAAAGGGTCCATAAATACTGGAATAAAACCCCCAGTTCAAAACGAGTCCAAAATCCAAAAAAAATATCCTGTAAATCTATATTAAGTTAAACATATATCTTTATTACAAAATCATTTTAAAAAAGTATACAGACCACATGATATTCCGCCTTACTTTTTTCATACCCTCTGGTACTTAATCATAGGCATAGATGCCTTTATTGATGATGTGACACAGGACAGAAGCAGCCGAATAAATTCTGAGGTGTTCAGAGACACTGTCTGCTCAAATCCAGCTAAATGCAGTCAAATTGATTGGGAGGCATTTCATAATACAGATGGACAATGACCCAAAACATACAGCCAAAGCAACCCAGGAGTTTCTTAAAGCAAAGAAGTGGAATATTCTTAAATGGCCAAGTCAGTCACCTGATCTGAACCCAATTGAGCGTGCATTTCACTTGTTGAAGACTAAGCTTCAGACAGAAAGGCCCGCAAACAAACAGCAACTGGAGGAAACAGAATCTGGTGATGTCCATGAGTTCATTAGAAATTAACATTTTTTTCAGTTTTTTAATTTGTCCAATAGCTTTTGAGCCCCTGAAATTGAGTGATTGTGTTAAAAAGGCTTTAGTTCCTCATTTTTATGCAATCTTTTTGTTCAACCTACTGAATTAAAGCTGAAAGTCTGTAGTTCAACTGCATCTGAGTTGTTTCATTTAAAATTTAATGTGGTACAGAACCAAAATTACGAAAAAAGTTGTCTCTGTCCAAAGATTTATGGACCTAATTGTAGGTTTGGATTTCTTATGGTTCAGAGGACTAGAGCAGCAAAATTAGTCAGACTTTTATAGCTAAACAAGACTTCTGCTTTACAATAGACCATTAGCCTTAACTGTAGGAATAAAGCACAGCATGCAACCATATAATTAGCTCTTTCCCTTTCTTAATATAAACATCTTTAAAGCTTGAATGCCCTCCTTCTCTGTGCAATTAGAACTTCATCACATGTTGTATAGCCTTGTTGTCAGTGGCAGCAGGAGTCATAAATCATCAAAGAAATGTCTTAAGATACAAAAAAGTATGTGCATTAGATGATGATATGGTTTGGCCTCTGTACAGTTACATATTGTATTAGGTCTGCTTCAAAGGAAGAATTGGAGGCCACAGAGCGCAAGATTAAGTACAGTGATATCAGTTGATCTATGATCCAAATAGATGGAGTATACATTTATTTCCTTTATTTTGGCATCTGTATCCTTGCTTCCATTGATGTACTCCAAAAACACATCGTATAAGACCAGCAATGAAGGATACATTGTGATATTTACTGGTTTCTTTCTTCAGTATGCCGAGACTCTATTTTTATTTACCATATATTATATTTCCACCACCCTACAAGCCTAGAGCAGAACTGGAGGTAGATCAGGAGAACTTTTTTTTTTTTTTTTTTTTTTTTTAAGGTAGCATGATTATAGATAGTTTTCTTTAAAATTACATTTCATATCTTTAACCCCTGAAAGTTTTAGCAAGTTAGAATTTTTTTTATATATTTTTAGTTTTCATTTCCATTTGTACTGCTCACATTTGCTATTATCTACCTAAATGTATTCACCACTTAAGGACTATGTGTAGGACTTCACTATATTTATTGTGATACTAAGTTGGAGATATTTCTGTATATACTATATATATATATATATATATCTATATATATATATATATATATATATATATATATATATATATAAAATAGCAAAAAAGCGAGGTGCACACCAGGAGCCTTTAGAAGGTTAAAAAAATCTCTTTCTTTATTTAATACATCTTTAAAAACAGGTCAACATTTCGGTCTTTGCCTAAGACCTTTCTCAAGACCATACATATAAAGGCTCCTGGTGTGCACCTCGCTTTTTTGCTATTTTTGTATAATGAGAGTAGCACCTGGGTCATTTTCTACTATATGGTGTGCTGAACCCACATGGACTAAGTTTATATATATATATTGGGGTTGTATTGAAGAGTGTTCATTGTAACTGCATGTTACCTGTATGTGAGCATAAGGACTTTATTTGCTGCGTACAAGTTTTATCACAAAGAGACAAGTTCTCTGGTAGCAAGGACTGGCTACCAGCTACTACCCTAAAGTGCTTGGGAGTGAGTGGCTTCCAGGAGAAAAGCACAGGTAATCTCCAAAGGACTGTGAGTTAACAGTTTATTTTGTTTGCTGGACTTATATTGCCCAAGTGGGGCTGTGGATCATTTAGGGAAAAGGAAATTTAGGGAAAATAACTATTTTGTTGTCTGCCTCCTAAAAGATTATGAACTTTTATGTTTGTGTGTAAACTGGTGTGTGGAATAAAATCACATACAAAGATCAGCTGGAAACCTGTGTACTGGAGTTGCTGCTGCTACTACCTAAAGAGCGATCTCCCACTATATATATATATATATATATATATATATATATATATATATATATATATATATATATATATATATATATATATATTGGAAGAAGAGAATGCACATAATCATAAATAATCTTTAAATGTTAAATTGTAAGAAAGATCATAGAGTTTGCTTATGGCGACGCATTTCCTATATTCAACAGGTTTGTAAAGACCCACACTTATCAACATATCAACACCATTTACTCCAAATCAGCTGAAGTGGTAAATGAAACAATATTCTGCAAACATTTGTTCTTAAAACAAAGACAAAAAAAACGGTAATTTAAATAATAGGCTAAACCAAATAGCTATATATCTACTGTTTACTCTACATTTATTCTCTACATCACTAATAATAATTCCAGTTGTAAATCAAAATACAAAACAATTTTCAGCTTCCCATCAACTAATACTTCTCACAATGCCTTGTACTTTAGCATAGAACACTTTTAAGCTAAATTCAATGGGATCCGTCTACCGAGGAACTGTACAGACTGGTGGGTTGCCTTGGTAAGGATTTCCCTTTTTGCACATATACCAGCAGATGTACACTGTTCTGTAAATCACATTTCTGAGAATTATTAGTGATGAGCGAATTTTTTCACAAAACTGCTGCAAAAATTTGGCAGAAAAAAAATTTTGTTGCGACGATTTTGTTGTGAAGACAAAAAAAATCGCCATAAGCAAAAACCCCAGTGACAAGTAGGATGGGTTTCAATATTTTTCAACAGATAAAATTAGGGTTAAACCTCTGACAGCAGAGATAAAAATGATAAGTGCCATACTGTTAAAATTAGGCCATTCAAATTTCTGGGAAATGTTCCATTAAACAATTATCACCTTTCAGACTTTAGGGCTCTGTCGAAAGATGCTGCTGTGGTTTTCTTACTACCACCACCAATAAAAAACAAATGAAAGGTATGGAAATTAAAAAAAAAAAATCCATTCTTTTTGTGCAGGGGTGTAGCAACAGGAGAAAAAAAAACAGAATCTAATTAGGGGCCTAAAATATGTACCAGGAGCCCTAAGTTATGCACTAAACAGATTGCATTACCAAAAGATTAGTGGGGAAAATACCTTCTGCGGAAGATCTAGCCATGCCCAAGTTGATTTGTTATATTTTTTCTTAATACAGTAAATCATGCGCATGTCATTGGTTATTTTCAAATAAGCTATATTTACACCATTTGTGACCTACGATTTTTACTATAGAGTGAATATCTTTAAGTACAATATGACTTGAAGAGATTCTCAAGTATCATATTCAATCAATGCAAATCTGTCAAACAGTCATAACAGCCCCTGCTGTAAACAACAATTCATATCATCAACAATTACAATTGATTGCCCTTCTGCAAGTACAAAAATGTAAGTAAATATCTGATTGGCTGCTATATATACTGGTTAAATTTAATCATTTGTGTTTCAAAAAGTATCTAAATAAACTCTAGCTCTGCATTCAGACGTTTATGGAGTCCTATTGCACTCATTTGTTGTGTTACTGAACCTTCTTTAAATTCCTCCTAGCATTCTAGAGAATTTAGTGAAGCAAAATCATCAACTTTAAAAGACTCATTTGTCTGTGAGTAATATTGTATCCTGACTTGTTGATTAAGGGTTCCTGAGCTAAAAGACATAGAATTACAACATTCTGTTACTGAGCACATTGATTATAGTGAGATTGTTATTTTAAAGTGTCTCTAGATCTGTTCATTTTAAAAGTGATCATAATCCAATGATCATTAGGATATTGATTTAGCATTGTCCAATCTAATGATGCATTTTCATTCTTTGAAAGCGACAACTACTAGCAAGGCAGTTTCTCAGTCTGCCCTTTTCTTCATCTGTACTTTGTTTCAGGATGTCTTTACAAAAAGACAGGTTCGATAAGCAGCTGAAATATATGCCCTCTGCAATTGATTTTTTTTACCTAGACTTTATAAAGACTTTAACAGAGGAGAGTATAGACTACAAAGTATTTTGCACTGAAAAAGTTGACATAGAAAACATTGCTAAAAATGCCCAATGCAGTAAAAAAAAAAGGAAACACCTAAATATGTTTCAGGACAGAGTCTCTCATTACTACTAGTTGTTGCTCTTTGGGCACTTTTTAGCTTACTGTTGAAGTAGGTTACCTGAATCATAAACATTATACTTCCCCTTTGAGCTTCTCACTCTCTTGTGCTCTGAAAGCAGTTGGAATTGTGCATAGCAAGTAGAAAGTGAATTACTCAGAAGGTTTTGTTTAAAGAGCAATCCCTAGCTATTTTAAGATGTGCATTTAATATCAAATACATGCTACTTTATATAAATATTAATTTGGTGCTAGATGCATGTACTCTGAAGAATGTTTTGGCATGGGAATAAACGAATGCCACCTATGTGTAGACAACAATGACCTCAACATTCACCCATGTGGGTCAACACCAGTAATAAAATTGAAACAATCAATTACATTTTTAAGACTTCCTACAGCCTACATGATGGTTACTGTACTTTTTTTGCAGGAATTTTGTTACAAAAAGAATATGAGTTATCATTAGTTTTTCAAAATCCTTATCTGCTATAAGAGAGAATTCCTAGGCTTGACCCAAGTAGGAGGTTTTGTTAAACATACAGTTTTCATAGATGTTTATTTATTGTCTTAAATAAAATATGTGCTTGAATGAAAGCCTGTGCACCCAACCCACAATCCTCAGCACATTTCTGATTGGAAGGACTCTCAGGGGCAGATTTACCAAATGCTGTTTTGTCTTTTCCTGGAGAAATGTTACCTTTTCCCCCACTGGTTCAAATTTTTTTCACAGTTTTGAATTTTTTTAATACTTTTGAATATTCTGAATATTTTTGTGGAATTCTGAAATATCACAGAACTTTTCTCTGCACTCATTAAAACAACAACGTTTAATGATCAGGGCCAGATTTGCATAGCAGGCACCCCAAGGCCTGCTGCTGTTCATTGCCCCTGTTCCACCGCCTTCCTTTGTGCACATGCATACATTTTCAGCATTGAATTCTAGGGATTAGTGCACAGGAATCTCCAGTGCTTCCAAACCAATGAAGGTGTGGTGGGTGGCATGCCTCCCCCCTCTAAAATTCTTCCACCCTTGACCCGGGCCTTTGTGGCCTTTCCACAAATCCAGGCCTGTTAATGATATGGCTCATAAATCAGATCTTATCACATCTTCCCTTCTGCTAATTTTCTCTAGAAGCATTTTCCAGATTTTAATAGCCAGAAAACTGTATTAATTTTATCTCAGTCTTTTAAGCCTGCTCCAATATCTTTCTGTCTACCTGAGTGAAAAGCTTTGAAAAGTTTTTACATACACAATGCAAATAAAAACTTTTAATTGAGGAAAAAATGCTAGGAAAGGGATTATAAATATGGGAAAAAAATTCTCACTGGTTATAAAATATGTAAAAAAAGCGGTTTTCCCTGCCACTATCTTCCAAAATATATTATGTATCTTCGTTTTTGCTTCATAGCGCATCTAAAGGGACTCACTCAAGTTGGATGGTAGATGGTAGTTGTGTATTGTGTTTGTATTAGAACAGTTGTGTCCACATCATATAAATGGTCAGCGTTTACAGAGCCCCTACACTACAGCAAGTTACAAACAACATTTTTAATACAGAAAAGCATTTAACAATATTCAAAATTGTAGACTGCGTGACAAACTGCATGCATGCACATGGCTATAAAAATGTATTAACATTGGCATTGTTTATATCCTGCCTATTTGTATAGGCATCTAGAATTTCTAGTTGTTGAATTATAAAATATTTATTATAAGCTTAGGAATTCATAGCATACATTTGAAATGTAGTTTGTAGGTTAAGTATTTCCTGAAATCTAAACCCAATATAATGAGAATGAAAAAGTCTTGAGTTCAGTATTTATTATATAAGGAAATTGAAGTTGCATTCATTATATTTTATTGACAGTCTGTATGTAAAGTTATACATAGCATAATATATCAATTTCCTTGCTTTGAATCTAGAATAAATTATTGGTATATGCTATGGAATTTAATTCGGCTGAATTAAGTCAAAATGATTGTCAGCCTCTCACTTGTGCATACCTTTTCTTATTCAGAACAGCAGTTTTCAACATTTCATTGGTTAGGTGAATTTTTGGAGACTAATTGTATGTATAAAATGCACCATGGGAACAGGGAAGAGTGAATTTTTACAATATTGTTTTCTCAGCTGAGTAAAAAATCCGTCTCTTTTGTGACACAATCCTTTCAAAGTGTTAGATAATCAAACAGCTTGTTTTCATATTTTCCTCTATAAAGCAATTACCAGCAATTTCTGAGCAACCATTCAGCAAGCTTTAGTAAACAAGTCAATTCAGTTAAAACAAACACTTGCCCTTTCTCATCTTTTTTATAATTTAGAGGTTGCAGCTACATCTAACAAACATTGGTGATCTGTGATACAAATGATACTTGGCTTTTTGGTATACATCCCAAAGAAAGTATCCTGTCAGGCATGTGAGTGGGCTTGGTGCTATCCCATAGACAATGAATCCATGAACCAGCCGATTCATTAGGGTGACTATACAAAGATGTGTTAATATGATATATATATATATATGAAATCTAGGTATCCATAATTGTCATTTATTTGAGAGGTATAGAAAACAGATATTCCTATATTTGTATAGCTCAGAATAGCACTAGAGAAACGTGCAGAATGGCCCTGTATACAATCTAATACTATTTTGGACCATTGTATAACAGAAATCAGGTCACTAAGAAGTTCTCAGGTTGCCCAGGTGTTGATGCTAAAAGCATGTTATTGCCTCTCTTCTTGGGAGTCTATTTATTTCAGATGGATTTATATGCAATTTTAGGTATATTGTAAGGCCCAAAGGCCTCAGGAGTAGTGAGGACCAGGGGAGGAGGTAGCAATGTCCAAGTTCGCAGTACAGATAAGGATGAGACGAGAGAATGGTCAACAGGCAACAAGGTCAGTCCAGGCAGAAGAGGTTCAAGGTCGAGGAATTCAGGCAAAAGGTCGGTACACAATAACAAAGATTTCACAAGATCACACCCAGGAGTAGCAAGCTAAAACCTATAATTGGGCATTTGAGGAGAGTCTGAAGCTGCTTTAAATAGGCCTAGGTTTGGCGCCAATTTGGACGCGCTGACGTCATGACGCGGACGCTGACGCACTGACGCCAGCGTCCTGACGCCGGCGCACATTCTGACGCCGGCGTCCGTTCCGACGCCGGCGACCAATCCGAGGGCGGAAAGATGCTGATGTCATCGTGCTGCGACCAGCAGGATCCAGGAGGCCGCCATCTTGGACGCCATCTTGGCGAAGACCATCGGTTTCCATTACATATATATAGCCAAGGGATTCCAGCTCATCTTAAAGGAGTTTACCTTGTAAATACTTTTTTCCATTCAGTTGTTTTTAGATAGTATACAAGAAGAAAGACCTATTTTAGCTGCTTTCTATATTTTTTTACAGTTTTTCTAATATTGAAATTTCATTTTCACCTTCTCATATCTTCCTGTGGGGTTAGTTGATCATTTCTTATCTTTGACCCTGCTGAGCATAAGCCCTGAGTTTTATTAAAGTCAGTCATTTTACCTTCAGCAGTCAGTAGGAATCACCTATCCCTATAGGCAAGTACAAACTCATTGTTCGCAGTGTTCAATAATGGCAGGACAGTAAAAATGAAATGCATCGCCATATTTATTGTTGGCCTAGATCTATATGGCACCTTTAATATGAGAAGACGAACGTCTGTAAAACATATCATACATGCGCAACTCCAGCTATTAGCAGAGCTAAAAACAAGATCACTTCAGGTTAGCTACAGCCTCCAGTTTCCAAGTCTGGGAATTGTAGCTTTATTACATCTTAAATTCATAGGTTGCTTTCTCCCTTGCTGCAACTTGTTTGGTGGTGCAAATTCATACTGGAATAGCAGTACACCCCATGTGTTAGTATTTGGCTGGAAGCACTCATTCCACTCATTGTTGTATTGTTGAAACTAGATTCAACTGCAGTATATCATTGTTGACTTCCAAATAGATTTAAAGACTAGTAAATTAAAATAATGGGTGAAGTGTCATGTGTCACAGTGTTGTTGGGCTGCCCTCTAAAACCTCATACACCAAGATGACTGGTCTGAAAGAGAATCAGACTGACAGGGTGAATAGAATTGTAATTTATAACATCCGTTGACTTGTTTTGAAGTCTGATGTGCATTTTTACTATGCAGTCCAGCTGCAAATGCCATAGAAATTTTAATTATACTGAAACTTTCTTACAACCTCAGTCCAAGTGAATAGATACTTTCCAGTCATATCTAATTCTGCTTCACTGAACTAGAATAGAATTCTAATCACCAGTATGCAAGAAGCCTAAGGGTGAATTTATTTCTATGTAATTCCAACAAGTTTGTTGTTGATTTTAGCTGCAAAAGATCTGTAACAACTAAGCTTACATAATATCTGACCAAATATGTTAAGGGAGATACAGAAAATGTTACTTTCTGTAAAAGGTTCACCTTTAAAACATTAAAGGAGAAGGAAAGTCAATAACCACTTGGCGGTGCCGGTGCTCCTATCAGCAGAAAACTGCACCGGCCTGTGGTTATTCCAGCTAACAACACAGAGCACTTGTCTTCCGGCTTCTTCTTTCTTCTCGTGGCTGCGCATGTGCATTAGAGTGAAAAGCCGAACTTAAACAAAAAAGTCGGCTTTTTCATTCTACTGCGCATGCGTCTGCCCTGGGAAATTTGAAGAAAGAATAACCGAAAGAGAAGCAATCCATAGTGCTCGCTGGAATAACCCTGGGCCGGTGCAGTTTTCTGCTGGTAGGAGCGGTGCAGTTTTCTGCTGGTAGGAGCACCGGCCCAGGGTTTCAGGTAAGTAAATACATTCACTTGGGGGTGCCTAACATTTGGCATCCCCAAGTGGTAGACAACTTTCCTTCTCCTTTAAGGATATTTTCTTGAAAACTGGGTCAGATTGGAGCCTTAGAGGCCCACCGGGGCTGCAAACCAAGGGCCCTCCTGGCAGTCCCCTGGGGCCCCCTCCCGCTCTCCAATTACCGGGCCCAGCACGTGCGAATGCAAACCTGCATATGCAAACCTGCTGAGTGCATGCGTGAGCGCTACATCACAGGTTCAGCGCTTTATGGGGCAGCCGGGGGGGCAGGTCTGGGCCTTCCGGGTTTTTTTTCCCAGTGTCCCGCTGGCCCAGTCAGACCCCACCTAAAAAGGGTTCAGAAGAAGTTTAGAATGTACTCATTTTAATATGCCGTATTACCATTTATTTTATTTTCTTCTACATATTCATTGTTAAATAAGTAGCACTTATGCAGATGTTTAAGAAACACATTCCACTACTGCCATTTTATTATTGTGAAGGATCTGGGAGGTGTTTAACTGCAATGGGAACCCAAAGCTAATAAACTGTTTTAGAAGAACATGATTTATCACCCTGTGTTATTACAAGCTTCAATGCCTTGGGAATATTTAGCACCAGCTTCCAAGAAAAGTTGATGTTTACAATGAAATATCTTATACATGCAATAGAATAAAGAACTAGTTATAAGTGTTAACATGGGCCTTTTAATGAGGTTGTTGTTGGAGGTTACTTATTAAATTAATTAGCAGACATTTGTATTTTTATTTTGCATATTGTGCAGTGGTGTTACAACTTTCAGCAGTATTAGTAATAGGTAATACATGACAGCTCAGTTTGCATAGGTGAAGCCTCTAGTGTCATATAGTCAATTATCTGTGTGCATGTGTACATGAATTAACTAGCACACACAGGCATCATTATTACACAAGGTGAAGGGAAACACAAGTCACTGCTTTTCTTACTATCCAGTCTTTGAACACACAGAAAATAATATTCTGTTACCCATCCCACACATTAAGCTAAATGTTATAATGCAGAAGCATTATTGTGCATAAGTTCTGTTTCAATACCAATTCTTAGTAAGTTGCCAAATAGTCACTGCTCCTAGTATGTTAGGACCTGTACTTTATGTACTTTAGCTATTGTACAGGCAGGTAGATGGTTTGGTACAAATGTAATGGTAACATATCTATTTGCACACCAGATACCGATGCATACATACATAGAGTGTATTTGTATGCATGGATATATTTACAGGAAAAGGGTGCACAATTCCATTCACAGTGTAGTGCTGAACCTGCCTTGTGCTGAAGACTCCAATCGATCTTTAAATGAACCTTGTTATGTGAATACACAGAAACACAGGGAGCATAGTAATACATGCTAGGGCAAGAATAACACTGTATGATATACTTAACCTGGCAGAAGAGGTGACTGGGCACACAGAGGCTAAGGGCATATAAAGAACCAAGACAAGTCATTTTTAAAACCTAGTAAACTCTAAATTGTCATTTAAAAAACAATAGAGGCTATACTTTGCCCAATTGAAGGATGGTGATTTAAGCCCTGCTTATAACTACGTGAGCAAGCTGCTCTGCTGTCTTCGATTCCACAAAACATATCAAATGCCACACAGTGCATTTTTTTGCCATTATCAGGCATTGTCACAATCAATTCAATTTTCAGCATGCTGTCAGGGATCACCAATCAATATTTCAGTATTCCCAAGATGAATGTCAAATTAACTCACTGGAATACACAGCACTCATGATTAGCAGCAAGAGCATAGGTTCATATTCAGATATATACCTTATGATAGAGATAGATAGATGATATATAGATAGAGAGACAGCATAACATTTGGAGTTTCCGCAAATAGACACCTGCAGAGTAAAGCATTCTAAACAAAAACAAGCACCCAACAGGTATTGCACCTAGGATTATCTGAATCTGTTTATACATATTGATATATTTACAACACATTGATACATAGAGCAATAAAGTCAAGGACTAAAGAAAATGCACACATTTTAAAACAAGCAGAGACTAACAGAAATGGTATTAGTGCCAGTAGCTGCTAGTAAATATTACAGTAAATATATATTTCTTGTAACAACAATAAAAATGCACATGTTGTAAACAAAAAAAAACAGATGTGTAAAACATTCTATATTGCACCTTATATTTTTAATAAAATCAAAAGCTGCTTATACCTACAGGTATCTATGGTGATTTTTTGCTATGAATGTCGTTTCAATTTAAACCTCCCCATTAGTCTGAAGTGATGTCACTATGAGACCCCCACCCTGTTAGATTCACCCTGCGCTTGAAGGGATGCACAAAACATTTCAGCCGCAAACAAGGAGTCTTTTCATAAGAAGCTTGGCCATTTAAAACTCCCCATTCCAGAAAATGACTGTTACTGAGATCTTTTCACAGATCAGCTCTATCCTTGCCAGTCATACAGGGCAGGCATAACATGGTATGGATGTACTGAATGGCTTGCACTGCAGCGTAAAGGGATGCTATTACACAGACCATGACCAGGGAGTGGGGGGATTGCCATTCTATAAAGCAACTTCTAATGTCTGCAGTGCTTCATCTACCACTAGTTAACCATCTGTGAGCAAGTTTCTTGCAGAATAATATCAGAAGCGTCTCTCTGCATCCTGATATTGTCTCTTTCCCTTCACTAGAATTGTATACTATTAGAGAGCATTTAATGTATCAGTCAGTGCTTATTAATTATTATTAGGTTGGATTTTATAAGGTAACATTGGAAATGATCATATAACTATCCTTTGAATAGTAAAGCATAGAAAATGGTCAATGAAGACGAATCAATAAATGTTGTGGAGAGTTTACAATCTAGGAGCTGTGCCAGAGAGCCACATGAAGCAGTAGCTGCATCACTAGCATGATTTATTGGCAAAACATAGGAAGTGGCTGATATGGAAACATCTGTTCATAGCCCACACAGGCACATGCAGGTAACGGTGCTCACTGCACCTGGATTTTGTCACATTTTATCTGCAACAAGGTATAATCGACAAGCATCTCACATACCATTGTAAGGTATAATGTATTTAATAGTCTTATGGAAGCAAGTTACCCTCACATGACTCCCAGAAGCAATGGGGGGGGGGGCATGGGCAGCCCTAGCTGTGCACTTTGGGTGCCTACCAGGGAAAGCGAGGGAAGAAGACTTGGATCCTACCTTGCAGGAGGCAGAGAACAGTCAGCCCACTGAAGATAACCCAAGGAACTGAGTGCAGCATCCTTGCCTGCAGCCGCATGTCCATCCTGACAGTAGTGAGTGTGGCACACAAGAGCTCTTAGAAGAGACAGAAGCAGCCGGTGCACTGATCTCGACTCCGGCGGGACTGAGGAGGTTGTGTTTAATCCAGCAGGAGATTCAGGAGAAGAGCAGCAACACTGGTCTAACCTGACTTGTGTCTGATTAGCACAGCTGCCCCAGCACACTCCGAGCTTCAGCTGCGGCAGCCCGCCTCCTGCACTGCTATAGGATGTCTGCAGTGCTTTCTCTTCTACTCTTTAACCATCTCACTGCACGTTTCAGGGACAATCACACCACAAAAGTGCCCGTTACTAACGTGCATTGCTCTTTTCTTTTTCACAATAAAAAAACCAGGAGAATCACTAGTAATGCTTAACCCCTTCTCGGTCTGGCAGTTTTAATCAGCCTGGTAGCCAAGTGCATTTTCAACATTTTTTCTTCCTTTGCTTTAGGGTCATTTAACTAGGAAAACTTTTAAAAAATGTTGAGGGGTGCACCATAGGTTTTTGTGTATGTGGTATGTACTTTGGTGACAAGATTCTAAACACATTCATGACAAGTTATAATAGAGAAAAATAAATGTATTTTATTTGCTTCATAGTTATCCAAATTGAGTCGACTAAACCAATACAGCTATGGGATATATTATGTGGTATGCTTAGGACCTTGTTATTCACTGAATAACAGACCTTTTAACATTTAAACCAGAGGATTGTGAGCAACATGTTACTTACCATCCACTTGGATGTTGCTCTCAGTGGCCTCAAAATCTGTGCTTATTTTTGAATTCCTGGCTTGGAGGCAAGTTTTGCTTGCACAAAAGCCAGATGTACTGCAAACAGAGCCTCTTGCAGGCTTTCAGTCTAAATAGGGGCAATCAATTATCCAATCACAGCCCTTATTTAGCATGCCAAGTGACTTTTTTCATGCTTGCGTTGCTCCCCAACTTATTTTACATTTGAATGTGGCTCACATGTAAAAAAAAAGAAAAGTTGGGAATCCTGGATTTAAACAGGGAAAAATCCAATAGGATTGTTTTGCCAATAACATGGATTTATTCTAAGTTAAAATCAAGTACACAGTACTGTTTTAGTATCACAGAAAAAGAGGATATCAATTTATTTTTAAATACAACTCCAAGGAAAACACAAGTTTATTTTTGGATAATGGGTTTCTGTATACTAGTTCCAATATACATAGGATAGCTTTATGGAGATTTCTGGACCAAAAACCCTATGGAAATCCCTAGAAATACAGTAAGTCTAGAGTGCAACGCTAAATCTCATAGTACAAAAATATATCTTTTGTTAAATTTCACACATTTCTATGAATTTAAAACCCCATAGTATAAATGATTGCAAATAATAATATTTCACAAATACAGTGTTTATTTTTAAACCACATATCAAAACAAATGTCATATATACAGCACTATTCCTCCTACATGCTGTCGGGTACAAAGACAATATTCTGGAAGATAAAAGCCAGGGAATGTAAAAATAAGTTGATATCATGTATTTGTAGGAAACAAAAAAAAAAGTCATTTAGAGACCCCAGATTGTTAATAGAGAATTCTAATGTTCATTTATGTCACTGCAAACAACCTCACGGAGGCCGATTTAACAACTTAGGTGTTAAATTGCCCAGTTGCAGTTGCTAGTAGCAACCAATGAGCTCTTTCCTTGCATTTTAAACTTACTGTAGACTGTTCAAACAATTCAAAATTCAACAATTGCAGATTGTTGTTATTGTTGCTATTATTTTCCAATGTTTATAAATCAGTTTAGTCTTGACAGCTGCCCCTAGCTAAAGTACCTTCTTAAAACCTCTTTTATTTATTTTTATGAAAGTTCTCATGGTTTTGATTCAAAATTGGCAAACGTATATGGCTACTCCTAACTGCCAAACCACAAATCTTTCCTAAATATTGTGGTTTTTACAAAATGTGCAGTAATTAACTTCTGCCTTGCGCTGCATGTAGAGATCTCAAAAACAGAAATATGAATGGCACAGCGAACTAACTGTGCACATTCACTAAGCCCGTGTTAACTCAGCACTTGTGCCTATCTTATGACCCGATTCATTGCAGGTTCATGCACATTTAGGGATTTTCCCATGCAGCATAGAAGTCAGAATTCAGACATAGAAGTCCAGAGTACAGAGAACTTACATAATTTAAAGGGTAAGCAGCACATTTTGCAATAAAAGACATGTTCACCCAGGTACAGTAACCCATATCAACCAATCAGCAAGTAGCAATTACTGGTCACCTGTTTAATATTTTATTGGTTGTTATTACTGCACTAGGGCAAACTTAGTTCCTTTTATTACATAAAGGGGTCTTTGTATGGTACACACATGGCTAAACAGTGAAAAATTCGTTAAACGGCGCTGGCGTCTCATTTTCGGCGTCCTAAAAACAGCGAATCGCGGGAATTCGCCGCAAATTCGCTCCTGGCAAATAAATTCGCCCATCACTAATCACAATTTAAGCTCATATGTAATGTCTGATTAAGCTCACATTCGCCAAATTATGGGGGCTAAGGGGCATATTTTTATACTGTGATAAACAAAATTCACTGATAAAACAGTGTAAAAGCTGTGTAAAATAATTGATTTTATGTCATGCGAATTCCAGATTTGCTGCATTATTTTACATTACTTCCGGCAAAGGTCACTCTAAAAAAAAGTATGTAAAAAATGTATGCCATTTTTTACACGGCGAAGCCTGGCGGTGTATTATGCCTGTAGTGTATTATCCCGCCATTTTTTACACAGCACAATAAATATGCCCCTAAAATTATATACCAAGCTCACAAATATAATTCACTAAAGAACAGTATACAGTTAGGTTATAAAAGTTCTGGGACTAGCACCCCTTAGCAACTAATCAGCAATAGTAGTAGCAATTATTGGTCACTAACATTTTATTGGTTGCTATTACATACCTCCCAACTGTCTGTTTTTTCTCAGGACAGTCCGATTTTGACAGCTCAACCCACAGTCTCGCAATTTTTACTGAAATGTTCCGACTTTCCCTTTGATCTCCTGCACTGAACGCCCATAAAAAGATACAATGTTTCTAACTTAATTGGCTTTTGGCAGAGAGCCCAGAATATGTGCCAGGTGAAAGTTTTTACTTTTGTTACAATTTAAGATAAGCAAAGAAGCAATTGTAACAATTAAATATAATCAGGTCTCTTGGGGAAATGGTGACTTGCAGGTTAAAGGGCAATTCACCTTCATTAGCAAAACTGTAATAACACATAAAAAAAACACAGAAATCTGTTCAAACTTTCATAACTTGCCAATTTTTGTAAAATGAACATGGTAATTAGGGGGATGTGGCCACAAAATAGGCATGGTCAAAAATCAACTCGCTCTGCATGGCACATCTTTTTGTTCCTCTTTCTATTTCCAAAATGTTGGGAGGGATGCTGTTACTGCACAGGGGCAAACTTAATGCTGTTAATAACTGATAAAAGCTCCATTCTTTTTACCTCCTCAGTTACAGAGTTCAATCCATGGTGGGAGGGTTCCATGTTTCCATTAAACTCCAAGTAAATGTCTGATTGCCATTAGGATGTGATATATAGCAACCACTGGGCAGACTTGATGAATGATAGTTTGAGTTTGCCTAACAAATATGTCCATCGGTCTAGAGGGAAGTGGTAGCATACTACCCCATATAGTAACTGATCAACCTGTTTCCAAAAGTCCACTACTGTGGAGCATTCCTAAGAAACTGTGAGATAAGGCACCTTTCCCTCCCCATCTTTACCTGTAAATTTCAGGTACATTTAGCTCAGTTTTTTCATGGTTCCACAGTATCTTGTAGATGTTTTTTTCTATCACATTGACTATTTTTAAGCATTTTCCCACTTATTTGACCATTGCTTGTAATCTTCAGGAAAGAGCAGCAAGCATGAATATAGTGAGAATATAATCTTTTTTCATTCAAAAGCGCTGATCCATTTGCCTTGCTAGAAGGGTTGAAACGTAACGGATTACTTGATATTAAAATTATTGAAATACAAGGATATCAAATCTGTTTACATTTTTTGTATTTGTGTGTAAGATAAGAATTTTTTGGTTTGTGGACCATAATATCCCTTATATGAAATGTTAATTTTTAACATATGGCCTACTGAAAAGTCACATACAGTATGCATATAGATACTGGAATACTTAAAAATTGAGCATATTGTAACCTTCAAGTTCAAAATAGGGGTGCTCTAAGTCAACATCCTTACACTAACATAACTCTATACAATAAAAAAAAATAGACAGAATAATCTTGTTGCAATACAATATACTCTGCCATTAGTCTCTCATATAGTTTATAGCTAGAGATGAGCAAACATGTTGGGTTCATTCAGGCCTCATACAGGTCAGCGTGATGTGTGATTTGCCAATGCATTCAATTTTTCCGATCGCCTAGTTGAGCTGCTGAATACAAAGCTAAAGAACTCAAAAAACACAAGTATTAAAAAATGAAACCAAATTGCAAATTGTCTCAGAATATCTCTCTCCACATCATATTAAAAGTTATATCAAAGGTAACTACTGTACATGATAAATATATTCAATAGAATCCAAGAGTTCATGACATAATACAATTCAAATATAATTTTACCCTTCAGGGTAAACATAAAAATTAAAAATGGCAATCCCAAATCACTGTGAGGTCCCCATTTGGTAAGTGGCCTTATGTTCTCATAACATTTATCTTGTTATCTTGAAACTTAAGTTATGTTGTCAAACATTGCAAAATATGAATATGCACAGGTGTATCCCTATGAACATTCTTGGTTGCTGTTGTATATTCCCTTAGTGTAGGGTTAGAATAATAACTAAGGATGGGTGAATTTGACCCATTTCGTTGGCCAAAAATTAGACGCCGGCAGTAATGGCTACTGTGCTGGTAGTAAATCAGTCCCCACTTGTATTTGATTAAATGTGTTACCACATGCTTATTTTGTAATTAACATAAAATTGTTTTTGGGCTTATGCGACATGCCTATGGTTTTATTAAAGGAGAAATAAATCCTAAAAATGTCATTATATACCTTATATTGAACTTATCGCACCAGTCTAAAGTTTCAGCTTCTCAATAGCAACAATGATCCAGAACTTCAAACTTGTCACAGGGAGTCACCATCTTAGAAAGTGTCTGCATGCTCAGTATGCTCTGAGCAACTGTTGAGAAGCTTAGGGGTCATAGAAAATCATCAAGCAGAAAATGAGGTTGGTTTGTAATATAAGCTGAAGCTACAAGGTTGATTATTAAATTCTTGTGCTATTTGCACTGGTTTCTGTGCTGCCATGTAGTAATTAAATGTATTAATTACTTAATCAGTTTTATGTTGTGACAACTCTATTCTATGTGTCCTGGATATTATGAGATGGGGAGCTACTGGGACATTTTGGAGACACAGATCTTTACTGCTAAAGGGTTGTGGTTACCTTGGGCTGTTACAGAAATCCAAACAAAATGTACAACATTTATAGTCTACTTCTTTAGTTCTGCTTTAGTTCTCCTTTAAGGGCCAGATTGATGTGAAATGTGTCAGGTGTATTTTTCAGAATCGGGCCAACCTATAACGGGCACTCAAGTCAAGCATCCAACATCACCCACTCCACCCCCCCCCCTTCACCCTGCTTACTGCTCAGCAAATCTCAATCCACCTGCTCACTGCTTCTCTCTTCTGCTACCACTTCCCCTCTCCCCTTGATGATTAGCAACTAAGAAATAAGAATAGAGCTGAAGTAAGAGGCACATACCTAGTGTTCCAATATCCTGCACTGTTTTGCCATAGGCATGTGCATCTTCTGCTTACACCTAGTCCCAGCCCTGCTTAACATTTATTTTTAAACGTCAATTTTTTATTGGTTTTAACAACACAAACAGACATGTATAATACAATATCTGGTTGTATGGCATTGAAGTGGTGTCAGGTCAAGTGCAAGCATATACAGGCAGGAACATACAATTGCTTGAAGTTACTATTGTTAGTATAGGTATGGATGTAGCTGATGTCATAAGAAAGGTTGCGTGTAACACGATTTTACCTAATTAATAATAAAGGATACATTTTATGGAATCACAATATTGAGGTGCAAATAACAATACATTTCGAAAGGAAAATACAATTCTAAATATGCTGGTGGAGAAATTCTCCATGCACCTGTACTCTCAAAATCGTTACAAAAAAACTTTGCTGGTCTGAACTGGCTGTCAAGTGGGTACAAGAAAGCAATGACACAAGCTCCATATACTGAAGTTACAATCTCAAAAGCCATAACAACCTTGATTTGTATCCATTATATGTTTCTAAAACATCATGGGGCAAATTCACTAAGGTGAGGAGTTGTGCTAGCGCAGGCTTCGCCACACTTCACCGCACTTCGCCAGGCGTAGTTTCGCCAGCGCTACGCTAATTCACTAAAATCCAAAGTTGCGCTCAGGGAGGCGAACGGTAGCGAAGTTGCACTAGCGTTAATTCGTCAAGCAAAGTTACGCTAGCGATGCCTAATTTGCATACGGTGCCAAGTTAAAGTACAATGGACGTATGTGTAGCACCAAATACATTACACTACACAAGCTGGGAAAGCTTCATAAAATAAAATAGAGTTGTTATTTTGCCCTATACATGTGCCCACTGTATAGTTTAGGTGCCATATGTTAGGAAATGTAGGGGGGAAGGAGGGTACCCCCAAAAAAATGTACGATCTTTTTCAGCCTATCACCCTTAAAAAAGGAAAAGACGCCAGCGTTTCAACTTTTTTTGAAGCAAGCCCTATCTACTCTATTGCACTTTGCCTGGTCTCATTTGACGAAGGCAAGTCTGGCGCAAGAGTTATCGTTCATGAAAATCCGAAAGTTAGTGAATAAGCGTAGTTACGTCCCTTCGCCATAGCGCAACTTCATCTGGCGTAAGGGTCTGAAGTAGCGCTAGAGAAGGTCCACTCCGCTAGCGAATTTACGCCAGCACCCGTTAGTAAATCGGCAAAGTAACAAAATGACGTCACGCTGGCGAATTTGCGCTAGCGTTAGCCACTTCGCGCTTTAGTGAATTTGCCCCCATGAGTGAAGATGAATGGATAATGGAAATATTCAAATATCTGTCAATATTAATGGAAAATAGAGTAGACTGATGAAGTAAGACAGCCTCAGGGCTGCATTTCTTTTATTAAATTCTGTCATTGGGTCACACCTTTGTTAAATAGAGATTTTGGAAAATACCAAAGTCCATATTGTGCAAACGTTTTCTAAGAGAATTTTTCTTTGTCTTACTCAATATCTGATCCAGAAAATAGTGAATAGACTGCCCATCCAAATAGAAAAACAGCCTGAAATATGCTCCTTAATCCTTTTCATTAGACCTGCACTTGATATAGTACTCAAAACTGCATCTGAATGTTTATACATAATATTCACTGCTCATGTTTGCTCACTTAGGGGCAAATTTACTTAAGGTCGAATATCGAGGGTTAATTAACCTTTGATATTCGACTGTCGAAGTTAAATCCTTTGACTTCGAATATCGATCAAACGATTTTTGTTCGACCAAAAAAACATTGCTAAGCCTATGGGGACCTTCCCCATAGGCTAACATTGACTTCGGTATCTTTTAGGTGGCAAACTAGGGGGTCGAAGTTTTTTCTTAAAGAGACAGTACTTAGACTATCGAATAGTCAAACGAATTTTAGCTCGAAACGTTTGATTCGAAGTCAAAGTCGTAGTCAAAGGTCGAAGTAGCCCATTCGATGGTCGAAGTAGCCAAAAAAAACATTCGAAATTCGAAGTTTTTTTTTCCTCTATACCTTCACTCGAGCTAAGTAAATGGGCCCCTTAATGTTTTCCAGAATAGGTACACCCTAGTATTAATCACCAACATATTTTACAGAGAAAGCCCTTCTTTCCAGAAAAAAAATGCGATTTAAGATTATGCATCCTGAGAAGCTGTCCTTAGGGAATTTATTGTTAAATGTACTGTTTCAAAATTGATATAAGGTAACATTGTTACATTTGTTCTTGTTCATCATCATTGAACTCGCAATGTCCCTCTTGACTGAGACAATTATCTCTGTGTCCCACTGTTAAAACCCCTATGAGTAATTCACATATTTACCTGAGAAGGGAGCTAGTGCTTCTCTAGATAGGGATTTTACATTATGTAATTGTTAGAGATTCCCTCAGCCAGAACTAAAACTGTAGACAATCTTTCTTATCGAGCTATAGTCCTGTGGTGAACTTCAATATGGAGACTGGCTGTTTTCAATCTTGTGTGACTCTTCTTTGGATGTTTTAATTCCATACCACCCCATTGAGCATCTTTATTCTATTCCCCACCACTTTGTAAATCACACATTTAGGTGGCTCTCATGAATAACATGGTGCTTGCTAGACTTTATGGTCTGGAAGAAGCCTGTACTAGTTTTAAATGGTTTAATTTTTTACTTTGCAGTACACTATGAAATCTGTTTAATACTATAGAATGCACTGTATATTTGACACCATCCTATTACCCAACTAACCCTTATACAAAGTATAAACCAGTATTATCTAAATTATCTCTATATTATCTCTGTTTAGTCATTCTTTCTTCAACACAGCAACACTAGCATACACTATATGGCCAAATGTATCTATACACATTTTCTGTTAAGTTTCCAGACATTTAGTTTATAATGACAGATACTAAGTTCTAAGAGTGTTTTAGACTCTATTGGACTCCATGAAAAAAACAAATATACCTCATGCTGGAGTGGTTATTTCTGAAGTGCTCAGGACACACAGGATAGGATCAAATATTTTGGGACAATATGCACTTCCTCAAGTAAGAGGTAGAAGAACACTATGGGTCAGGTTTATTATTTGGTGCAAAAATGGCAGAATAATTAACCACACATTGCCAGGCATTGCCGTGTAAACACCCACATTAAAAAAGGTGTAATTTAGCAAATAATTAATGCAAATAGTGGATTTTCCTGTGAGCATTATACAATGTTAAATGAAAAAAAATTGTTAAACCAAATAAACACAACGTTACAAAAAAAAAAATGGCGTAATTTTCTTATAAGTTTTCCTTTGAGCAACTTCCACCAGAACTTACTGACAAAGGTCTGAAGCAGTGTAAAATAACAGCGACAAATCTGGATTTTGCATGGCGTAAAAAAAACACCTTGATAAATTCACCATTTATTTTACACAGCTTTTTATGGGGAATTTCATTTTACACAGCATAATAAATAAGCCATTACATGTCAGAATGCACAATGCCAATGGTAAAGTTTGGTGTACAAATTAGGAAATCTGGACAGGACACTGACGTTAATGACATGGTGATCAGCCAATTCCTGATTGCCACATCATCAGTCCTGCCCCCCAACATCACCAGCCAACCCCCCAACTTCATCCGTGATGTCCTCCACCCCGCTCCTGCCTGGATTGACTGAATGGAAAAGATGGCAACCCTAGCCAAGACTGTACACCCAACATCAGTTTCCAATCCAACTAATACTCTTATGGCTGAATGTAAACACATTTAGAATGGTAATAATGGTACCCAGATACTTTTGCACAGGTATGGAACCAGTTATCCACAATTTTCTGGGTCCTGGGGTTTTCCAGATAATGTATCTTTCTGTAATTTGGATCTTTATACCTTAAGTATATTAATACATTATGTAAACATTAAATAATCCAATAGGCTGGTTTTACTTCTAATAAGAATTAATTCTATCTTAGTTTGGACAAAGTAGTTGGTACAGTTTTATTATTACAGAGAAAAAAAGAAATACTTTTTAAAAATTTGGATTATTTGGATAAAATGGAGTTTATGAAGATGGTATTTCTTTAATACGGAGCTCTCTGGATAATGGGTTTCCAGATAACAGATCGTATACCTAAATATCTGAACTGAATTTATTCCTAATTAGGTTGACTGTAAAAAGCACAATTAGCCCAGTTCTCTGGGCTGTCAATCATAGCTAAGGTTTGCAGTGTTACATGATGCCAATTTAGACTTGATGGTTGGAATGCAATTTACTAAACAGTGTCAATGCTCACAAGCAGAATATTCAGATTTTTATCACTCGTATTTTTTTCCAAATAATTAAAATAAGTAAAAACATAGGCAAATATATTTAAACACGCAAACTTATATGTACTAAAGACAAGTGCACATCAAATCTTACCTACTCATTTTTTTTTTAAAAAAAATGGCTTTAATATTGTTTACTCTGTTGTGCCACTCATCCTACCAGTGCCAACATTGTAGCTGCACTTTTGTGGTAATTGCAGTGCATGAGCTATAAGAACATTTACCTAACATATATATGTAAACTGACAACTAATACTGAATTAGTTCATGATTATTTTCTTCGTATGAATTATTCTGCTAACTTTTCTCGTTTCTTGTTTCCATGGTGGACAAATGACCACCCACCATGTGTTTAATAAAAGTTGTTTTTGCCTAGAGAACAACTGCCATCCTTTTCAGCAAGCCCCTGGCATCTCTCTATCTTTTTCCTTCTGCTCGTTGCTCTTCATTATTTCCCTCCCAATCGCTACCTCGTTTTACCTGCATTACATTTGTTCTTTCTATCCCCTAACACACACTGATTAAAGAGTAGGATGAATGTAATCTACTGTCTGAGAAAACCCCAGTTAAGTGAGAATTGCTGGGCATCCTCTGAATTTCTTATCATCCCTCCTCCTTCCTCACACATACAGTCCTCAACATCTACAAATTCAGGAAACTAGCAATGCTCACATGAATGTACCCTCATATTAAGTGGAGCTGTTTTATAGTTGAGGATAAAATGTTGCTGTTGGCATAGTGTGTTTCTTCTTAAACAGCTGTGGCTTCCTCTTAGGGGCCGATTCACTAACTTCGAGTGAAGGATTCGAAAATTTCGAAGGTTTTTTTGGGCTACTTCGACCATCGAATGGGCTACTTCGACCTTCGACTACGACCACGAATCGAAGGATTCGAACTTAAAATCGTTCGAATATTCGACCATTCGATAGTCAAAGTACTGTCTCTTTGAAAAAAATTTTGACCCCCTAGTTCGCCATCTAAAAGCTACCGAAGTCAATGTTAGCCTATGGGGAAGGTCCCCATAGGCTTGGCTAACTTTTTTTGATCGAAGGATATTCCTTCGATCATTGGATTTAAATCCTTCGAATCGTTCGATTCAAAGGATTTTATCGTTCGATCGTTCGATCGTACTATCTGCGCTAAATCCTACGACTTCGATATTCGAAGTCGAAGGATTTAAGTTCCTAGTCGAATATCGAGGGTTAATTAACCCTCGATATTCAACCGTTAGTGAATCAGCCCCTTAAAGTTACATTTTTCACCTACAAATATTGACATTTTTTAGTCTAAGAAATACACACCACAAAAATTGCATATAGGCCAGAGGAATATGCTTGTGTAGTCATATTGCTAAAAGGGCTCATTGTTCCTCAACTGGGTGCACAAATGGTGGTCTAAACAGGGCTGTAATTATTATTCAAACTTTAGGAGAAACTTTGCTTATATTTATAGGGAATATGATTTTCAGGTACTAAAACGTTCCTAACTGCATTTCTATATATTCTTACTTACACCACATATTCTTGTGCCAAAGTCTAATTTATGAAGGCATTAGTATAAACAATGGCACTAAGTTTTACCCCAATGGAACCAATTAGCATACTTTAGACCTTGCAATGGTGTAATGCATCATGCTGTGATCGTGTGATACTTGAATTTCTGTTTGCAAAAGATCGCCCTAGCTAGAGTGCAAGTGAACCTTGTATGTATCATTAGGCTTCAGTATGCTGTAAATACAAGGGTCTTGATGTAGCACACCAATGGGCATTTCCCTTTAGACTCCATTGAAAGGTGTGTTTATGACTTCATTGTGTTGCCCCTCACATAGCAGTCTGTTGCTTGTTTATCTGACAAAAACAAGGAGCAATATCATTGGCACTTGCTGATCCTTTAGTAAATCAGCAATAAAGTGTTGAAATTGCTTTGTATTAAAGATCACTGTAGATAAGTGCAAGAAAACATCTTAATTTGCCTTTGAACTATACATCATAACATATATATATATATATATATATATATATATATATATATATATATATATATATATATATATATATATATATATATATATATATATATATATATATATATATATATATGGGTTGAGTGCAGAGGACTTCTTGTAGTTGACTATATATATATATATATATATATATATATATATATATATATATATATATATATATATATATATATATATATATAAAACACTGTATTTTATACTTGCTGGAGGCAAAGGCTTGGTCAGAGCACAATACTGTAAAACTTGCTGCCATCTTGAATGTCAGCTGTGTCTTTCAATGATTTTGGATACAGTGTCATCTCGTGCAATACAGTACTGTATTAAATTAAAATTAACGGGCTCACCTCTGAGGCAACATCTATTATTGTGGTAACTCTGTACTTGTCTTCAGCCAGAACATTAATTTGGGGAACCTTGACCCTCTGGCTTCTGCTAAGCATTTTCTTTGAATTTTTTCCTTATACAAATTTCTTTCAAATTTTACTACCAATTAGAAATGTAAAGAAAAATCTGATTAGTTGCTATGGGCAACTGTGTTGGTACAATTAAACACCTATTTTAGTAAAGCCTCCTCAGATATATTACATTAGCTGGCCTTTCCTGCTTTTGACTACATCATTGTGAGTGGCTAAAAGATAGAACTCCATGAGGCTCATTTATCAGCAATGAACACATTTGCAAATGGACAGTAACCCATAGCAGCCAAGCACAAATTAGCTTTTTTTCAGGCAGCTGCAAGTAGAACAATTAAAGGAAACACTGAAGTTGGATGCCATGGGTTACCATTTAGGTGAAAATTTGCACAGTGTTGACATCTGAGACCCACTAACTATTATGCAAAATAATAATTACTAAAGCAAACTCACTCTTAAAAAATATGTTCAAACTGAAGCAATATATATACTATGACTAGTATAAAAACTGCTGCACTGCTTGGTTATAAGAACAATGCACTTTCATAACAATTAATTATCCACTTTATAACCTTCTGTGAATTAGGATATATCACTATATATCATGTAATGATCTTGCTACAAGTTGTGTTTAGACAACTTTCAAAACTGGGCTAAGGAGCCTTGGTACCCAAGGCAAGTATGATAATCCTCAGTGGTACTATTACCTGCTTTCTAGGTGAGTTACAATAAAACCAAGTTATATAGGGAGAGAAGAGACAAGAAGCTGTAGCTGCTGAGTTCAAGATTTGCTCAATAAAAGAGCTTGAACTAAAATCAATATCTTTTGCAATTGCACTTTTCCCCTTTCCTAAAGTGGCTGCACCCTAGATGGGTGCTTCTACTGAAATATAAATGAATAGTCAGACACTCTGGAACACGTGGATAAATAAATGCAGAAAAATGTATTTATGAATTACATCTCACATAAAAAGCCTTATGCATTCCGTGCCTAAATATGGGCACCTAATCATAGGCAATGTCTATACATATATTTCTCCTGCTGCCTAGTTCCATCTCTGTTACGCCTGCATTTTTTCAAAGGGATCATGTCCCGCCCTGGTTTCGTGTTAAATTAGTTTGAAGAACTACACTATTACTATAGTGGGGGATACAATGGATTTGTACATTTTAAAATGTAAAAAGTGCAAGAGGAAATGTAAGTGTCTGAAGGTACCGTACCACAACACTATTAAAAAGAGGCTAGAAGTACCATTTGATTGAAGTCTGTTTAGAGACTAAAAACTATGACCAACCCCATTTATGATGGTTTCAGAAATGTCTTAGGTTTGAGAGATCTATAATGAATCATTGTGGAGACCCTTGCTATTGTCATTGCAGTATTGTACCCCAGATTGCATAGGGGGTGTAGATCTGTGAGATGGTTACCTCTATTTTCCAGTTGCTGCGTCGTATAGACCTGAGGTTTGCATGGAAAAAATACTACCAGATCAAGTGCCTCCCAACCACTCCAATATCTCAGGACAAGGCTCAGGAAGAGACCTACCTTCAATCATTGATGATAAACTGGTTGGTCATAATTCTGTATAAAATCTTTGGAGTGGTGAGAGTCGCTAGGATTAATGATAACCTCTCCTTATGATGGTGGGATTTTTAAAATGGAACCTGAGACCTCTTCCTTTCTATATCAAGACTGTTGATGTGCAGATGGTTCCTGCATATCTGGGCTATCTGTGTTGGACAGAGCAGTTGTGGTTTACACTAACCCCCGTTCTTTAAAATCCTGTATAAGCCCCTTCAAAAAAAGCACCTACTTAATACAGTATATGGTAACAGTGTTACAGATTTCCACTTCTTTATAGTTTAAAAATATGATTTTACAAATGTGCTGTTAGTCTCTGCCACCTTGTGTATGTTAAAATATTCAGTGATTACCACTAAAAGCTAAAAGTTTTCTTTTGAGATGTATATTTATCGGTTTGTGCTCAGGTGCTCAACTGAAGAGCACAGTGTATCTGCTATGGTTTATATCACATACTTCATGTCTGCATAGTATATAAATGGGCATCAAATTACATTAAGTGTGGAAAACATGCCTTGTGCTGCATTGTATCACTTATATAAATGAATGCAGTGTGCATTGTGCATGCTGAGGAAGGAATTGCACAGCCTGTAATGTTTGTTAATGTCAGCAGGTCACAATTTTGATCGGAGAAAATAAAACGTATTTTCTGACTGTTCTAAGTTAAAATATAGAGCACTACAGGGCAGAGAAAAGAGGCTGCAGAAATCCATTCTGTATATGCTGTTTGTATAAATGCATTTTTATGTGCTTTATAGCGAAATGCAGGAGTCGTTAAAAGTAGGATTCCACTGTCAATCCCCACATGCTTATCTATCCATTGTTACCGTAATAATATCATAGATACTTATTTATACTTTATTTATTTTCATGTCCCTGCTATGCACTTTCTGCTATAAATGATGCATTATGCATAACAGTACACTTTTTTTATTTCACATATAATCATATAATTGTGAATATTTTTTATAATACTTGAAATATTAGGAACCTATAGGAAATCCAGATAGAAGTGCTGCACTGATTGCATGTGATTTGAACATAATTTTGCTGTCAGTGCAGCAACTTGCATTTATGGAAGTGTCCCTCATTTTTCTGATCATATGGTAATCTTAAACCTATGTTTTTTTTATTTCACATAGACATCTGTACACAGGCTGACATGCAGAATGAGTATGGTAGCTGTTGGTAGATTTGCCTACCAGAACCTTATGTTATATAGCAAGACTCCTTGATCTTATTGGGTTTATTCACTGTTTAAATGATTTTTTAGTAGACTAAGGGGCAGATTTACTAAGGTTTGAATGGTAAATTCGAATTTATGGAAGTGTCCCTCATTTTACTGCTCATATGGTAATCTTATCGAAAACCTACGTTTTTTTTTTCACACAGACATCTGTACACAGACTGACATGCAAAATGAGTATGGTAGCTGTTGGTAGATTTGCCTACCAGAACCTTATATAGCAAGACTCCTTGATCTTATGGGGTTTCTTTAATGTTTAAATGATTTTTTAGTAGACTAAGGAGCAGATTTACTAAGGTTCGAATGGTAAATAAGAATTTTCACATATTTTTGGGTTCAAAATTTTCAAAACAATTTCAAATTTCAAAGCACCAACTCGAATTTGAATGTGAGATTTATCCACCTCGACTCTGGAAACAATTCTATTTGAATATTAGCAACCTAAAACCTGAAGAGTTCATGTACACGTCAATGGCAGAGGTCCCTTGAACTATTTGAAGATAATAGTTAATAGTAGTGATGAGCCAAATTTCGCCAAGTTTTGCTGCGAAAATGATGCCTCATAGACTCCAATGGGAGAAAAAATGTAAAAAAAAATTTGATGTGCAAAAGTCAAGGTTTTTTTTCATAGAAAAACTCGATTCAGTTTCGATTTTTCAAGTTTTCGGGTCTGGACTATTCGATCAAATTTGAGACGTTCAAATTTTTTCCTAAATAACACACCATTCGAATTGTGAATAAAATCAAATTTGCTAGACTTTAAAAAAAATCACATTGCTCTAAAATTCGACCTTTCATAAATTACCCCCTAAAAGACCTCTTATCCCAAGCATTCTGTTCTGGATAACACATCCTATACCTTTACAACAAAAGCTTCACATGAGCTCTATATACCTATATATACATGAACTACACAGATAGCATGAGATGTTAAAAGTTACTTGTAATAAACGTATAGGCTGAAATTACTCCACCCAAAAATGTTCTGTGGCCAGCGTTTATTCTATTACATGGTAAACTGCAGGGTAGAGATCAGGATGATGAAGCTTGTTCATCTTTCCTTCTATATACCTTATATAGTTTATGTGACAAGTTCAGAATTTTTTATGTGACAGTTGTATATTATTTAATATACCTATAAGACTCCATGCTCAACTGCATTGAGTTGTCTATACAGGGGACACACAATTTTGGAGTCTCAGGCAGGCCCAGACTGACAATCTTTGAATTCTGGCAAATGGCAGATAGCTGCTGTAGGATGCAATAGTCACTATTTTCTAGGCTGATGTGGCCAACTAGGCCTCTGTGTAACTGTATTGCCAGGGCCTATTTTGAATCCCAGTTCTTAGGTTTCCCTTTAGAACTTATTACCAGTAAGTGTCTCCATCATAGCACACAAGTTCACTATGCTCACTGTGATCCAAGATAGTTGAATTAATTAACTTTTCCAGACTTGCATTAGGTTTTCATATACAATTATATTGCCGTGTGTGCTTATTTTTTTGTTGCTCTTTGCTGTAAGTTCCATGATGCTTTATATATAGACTGAGCAAACAGGGCTTGGCTAAAGGACTCCCAGCACCAAGATATTTAATGCAGTGATTCTTGTCAATCACCTTTACATCGATACAAACCTGAAGTACTGAGTAATCACTCCGTATTTTAAATGTCCAAATGCTATTATTCACTTGTGTCCTTTGTAAGGTTATTACACCACCTTAAACCTCCAAAGGACATTGTTCCAGGAAAATTCCATGTGCCATTTTATTTTCATTAAGTTCCTGTATTTTTCATTTTTTTTCCCTGAGACTTAATTAGCAATTGATTCATTTTGCTCTTGTTTATGTTCCTCTGAGAATACAAAAATGTTCTAACAAATTGAACTTAAATGACCTTTACCTCTGAAATCTTACCAATTAGCATGGTGTTCTATAGAAGATATTAAACATCAGTTCCATTGCAAAATATATTTTTAAAATGTAATTATTAAAACTGTGGTTTCATTTTCATATAGCATTAATAGGCGATGCTGTATTCAGTAAGGAGAGATGTGTGAAAAATATAGCAACCTAAATTAAAATTCCAAAATATATTTCAGCAGCACTCCGGTTTAGTGAAAATATATTTTATTTGTGCAACAAGTGAAGCAAAGTTTTGGGCATAACCAGCCCTTTATCAAGCTTGATAAAGGGCTGGTTATGCTCAAAACATTGCTTCACTTGTTGTACAAATAAATTATATTTTCACTGAAATGGCGTGCTGCTGAAATATGTTTTGGAATTTGGATTGGATCTGAGCAGATAGTCATAGTCGGCAACCGACACTGCAAAGAGCGGTGAGATTGATTGTGTAGCACTACTTTCTGTGTATGCAACCTAAATTAAAAGAACTTTACACAAGGATCATTTTAAAAATGTCTTTTTTTCATTTACATATTCTAAACAGAAGTGAGACTGATGTTGGATAAACTGGAGATGACAAAGGAGTTCACAAGCAAGCATGACACCAACCCAGGAACACAATGAAGTAGAACCTATTCACGGGCAAAGGCAGTGAGTCTCAAATGTCCTTTTAAACAAATCTTGTCACACGCTGACGCTGCGCGTTAAAGCCTGCAAATTAACTTGCTGCTTTCAAAGTAAACCTCCATACTTGGCTGCCCTTTTATTAGACACCAGTGTTGTAGCTCCCACCCTTCCCAACTATAGTCAGGTGATCCCACTGGTGTCTAATAAAAGGGCAGCCAAGTATGGAGGTTTACTTTGAAAGCAGCAAGTTAAGTTGCAGGTAAAACCAAGTCCCTTTGTAAAATGTATAATGAAGCAATAGAATTCTTAATGAATCAGATAAAATTGAGCATAGGACTGGCCAGATATGGGATGACTTTGACGTAGTTGGCCAGCTTAAATATATTGCAATATATGGACAAACAATCCCTGTTTTGTTTAAAGGGTAAGGCATTTTTTAGTAGCAGTATGCACAAAATGTCGCTGTCTTAAATATATTGATAATGGGTTGAGTGCAGAGGACTCTTGTATTTGACTATATGTATTTTGTGGTCACACCCTCATTGCACCCCCGCCTAATGGTTTTAAAAAATAGTGGTGAGCACAACCTTCCCTTGTTTGTCATCATCATGTAGCCATTATTGCCTCTGAGATACTATATCATAGTGATGTAAAAAATAATGTTACATGATGCCAGATTGTACTGAAATGCCTAATGCCAATTTGTGCCATCTATCCCCTGTGTACATGATTGGGTCTTTTATTTTGTTACAGCAACTTCAAATAACATTTGGAGTAGTTCAAATAAACAGCACAAAAGGTCATATTTGTGTAATTATGCAAAATAGTGACACATTTATCACCATTCTACATTGAATAAAATCATGTTATTTTATAAAGCTGTATATTGAATGTGCAGCTAAACTTCTTGTAATGGATGCTGCTCACAGATTTCATACTTTTATTATAATCTGTTCATTCGGTCAAAGGTGGTAACCCTATGAGAACATCATCTGAACATGAGAACAGGATAATGGTGTTTTGGGCAGAGCAGTTACATATGTTGGTGGGTTATGATATTTGGAGAAGTGTTTGTGCCATGTGTGGTTGCGGTTGTGACATCAGCTAAAATGATGTTGGTTTATTAGTTAAATTCAAAGTAAAAAAAAATGGTAATGCCATTTTTCCTCTTTATGCAACTTACATTTTTCCACAGTTTTGCAAACCTTTCACAGTTTCGCTCATCATTACTGACTGGCTCCAACTCCACATCCTCTAAAAGCTCTGGTGTCGACGCTCTCCCCATGAGCTCTGCTGCGCTACTCTGCATAGATAGATCAGTGTTGCTGCCAGGGACACTTTTTGTAGTAGAAAACTATGCAGAGAGGAAGAAGGGAGGAGAGCCAGTGGAGGGAAGCGGATGGGGGCTTTTAACTTTTGGGGGATTTCAGTCTCCTTTAATTATGCTCCCCACTGCAAAATCAGTCAAGCTACAGTAGAATAAAGGCACAATACTTGGATTAATTTATACATGGATATAAGTTGCATTCATTGTATGCCATTATAAGAATCCTATGCATTCCCCATTCAATAGCATAATAATTTTGCATGCCCAATACATGTGGGTGTGTGTACAATTATTATTATGGAAGATAGCTCATAGTACACGTTGATCCAGGGACTATTCCAATTTTGGTCATTTTGGAGTCGGGAAGGAATTTTTTCCCCCTCTAAGGCAAATTAGAGAGGCATCAAATGTGGGGTTTTTTTTTTGCCTTCCTCTGGATCAACTAGCTGGAGGTTAAAATAGAGTTAAAAGGTTGAACTTGATGTATGTGTGTCTTTTTTCAACCTAACTTACTATGTTACAATTTACAAAGGGGAAAATGTATAAAGTACAACATTCTCTTGCCCATATAAATAATTACACATGTTTTAAATATATGCAAAATAAGGTACAAGTGCCTTCTGTATGACATTTTAGTATGTGGCAATCAGACACTCAGAAATCATGTTTAGTGCCATTACCCAATATTTTAATATTTTGCCTTAATGTTGTACTTTCTATCAGACATCACACAAAGGGATTATTCCGAAATTCACCAAAGAAAACTTTTTGGAGATACTGAGATTAAGCAGTTCTAGATGATTCACCAAATTGTTTTTTCATCCTGTTAAAGGTTTCATGATAAAGTAGTTAACATGTGGTCCCGATATGGAAGATGTAACTAAAGGTACAGTGACTTTACTTGTGCAACTGTGTATAAATATATTTTTGTTAGAAAACTGGACTAGATGCTTCTCTTTTATCAATGCTTGAAAAAAGGATACAAGAAACTAAAAAAAGAAATAATGAAAAAGGGAATAAATGAGAGTGAGTCCTGTGCAGAGCCTGGGGTGTATGGAAGTTCTATAATTAACAGGCAATTTAATCTTGTTGGCAGTTTACCAGCCGCGCGCTAACTTTTCTGTCTGTGATAAATCCAGACGAGGTGTAATATAAAATAAAGGGCCTAATGATTCTAGTGTTGCAAAGAGCTAAATTATATCTGCTTTGTCAACATGTGGTAAAACCATTTCAATGCAAAGTAGGAGCATCGTGAACAGTTCACTCAATCTATCGTGTGAGCCTCATAAAATATTAATAAAACATCTAACTCTGCAACCCCTTGAAGGTTTAATTTCACTTTGTTCAGCTTACATCAGTTTGGTTTCAAAAGTAACATTCACCAATGTTTCATTTATGAGATAAACTTTTATTTGTGTGAACTTTCTAATGTTCTACAATTGCTTCATAACTACTGACAGCAAAAAAAAAAGTTGAGATAATTAGTATAGTAATAAAGAAAGTGCTGAATTCTTATCTTTTACACAGATGCTATCAAATCCAGGATTTAATGATACAGGTATAGTGTGATTAACATAAAGTGAAAGGAATTTCAAGGCCGGGAGGAAAACTAGAAAGTGCACAAAAGAAAATAAAGTATTCTTGAAATGGAAAGTAGAGATAAAGGCAGAAACAGATAGATTGCTGTTAGGGAAGGAAGAAGAAAAGGAAAATGACCTAATTGACATGAGGACCAAGGAGGCCTAGTGCACTAGTGCAGCAGAAAACTGTATATTAATTGTATAGGCTAGGCTAGAATAAATTGTGTCTGGCTAGGAAAACAGACAGAGCACCAGTTACAATTATCCCTGTCTCCAGAGGCTGGGCCTTTGCTACATGAAAGGGTGAAGGAATGGTGTTGCTGTGCTGCATGACTAAATAAAAGAATTGGATGTCAGAAGATTCATGCACACAACAAATTATTATTATTCTCTTAAGGGCAAATCGAGGTTTTTTACTCACAAGGGGTTTATCACATACATGTCCAGTAACATCACAGCATTTCAGAGCCAGCACCCAGTGACACCCCTGAGATACCACATACCACATTGGATAGATGCACCCACAGGGAAAGCATTAAACCTATACCCCTATTATGCTGGGAGTCCCTATACTACAGGTCAGTCTTGCCTGAGGGGAGAGCTACCCCCTTGTTATCCAACCTAGTTGGAGCCAGGCTGCTCTTGCTCACTATTTCTATCTGACTCACTTTCTGAGAAAGTGCTTTACAGAGAACTACCCTGCCCTGACTATGCCTCTTTCATGGGGTCCCTGTATCCTATGATGCCTTCCCTTTACAGGGCCTAAGATCAAGGCTCCCAGTGCATCCACTCCCTCCTGGAGTGGCAGAGGAAAGAGAAAGCTCTACCCTCTGCACAGCACTATACTGAAGTGTGACAGGAACTTGTCATCAGCCTCTGGGACAATGATACACTGTACACATTATGCTAATAAGCAAAAGTAGATACATGGGCTTTCGCCCAGTAACTAAAAAACAAGGAAGTATGGGCCACATTCGCAAAACAGTGTTTGCCCATCACATATATATATATATTTGTGTGTTAAATGCATCATGACTCGGGATTAACTGAAAAAGCCGTTAGCTAAATTAATCTTAATTCATTTAATGCATTTAACCTTTTCATTAGCATACCAAAGCACAAGGTAAATGCTTTAATTAGATTGAATGCTGTGACTCAATTTTCTGTGTTAAATTTGATAAGTGGGTTAAATATGTTTAGATATTCTTTGTTAAACACACAAACCCTATAGTTAGTAAAGATATGGGTATATTTAATTTATGTGAAGGTATGGAGGGGTGAGTGTGAATGGATGCTGGGTTTTCATTTGGAGGGGTTGAACTTGATGGACTTTGTCTTTTTTCAACCCAATTTGACTATGTAACTATGTGAATTGAAAAACGATCTGTAATGATAAAGGTGGGCATGGGTGTTTTAGCTTAGTGATATGCTATTATTTGTAAACTGCTATGGTTTTCATTGAGACATTTATTTCAGAAAACTGATATAACCCCTCTGGTATTTCTCTTTTGAAAATTCAAGTATCTTCTGCCTGTATGCAGCAGCACCTGAAGTGTACCATTAAGGTAGATGGAATGTTTAATTGGAGTATATGCAGAAAATGTTTGGAATATGGTATATAAGTAATATTAAGGTATACACAGTAATACTGGGATTGTTTAATTATGGATTATGATTTGTGAATGGTAAGTTTTCCTGGCATAGAATGGGAAGTGTGCTCAAGATGAGCATGTAGTCCCATTGATGAGAAGTAAGGGGTTAAGAGATTAAGAGTCCCGTTGGAAGATTAAATATGGTGAAACAGGATGCAAAGATTATGTGGTGTGATATCAAAATATGCCCAGTTTTTGTTTTATCTATAGGGAGGTTTCTTGGTGCTTTTTTTAAACTGCAAAATAAGGGATTTAAAAGAGAACTCTGAATAAATGACCCTATATAGATTAAAAAGTGTTTTATGCCACTAAATTCCATGTGACGAAAACACATTATAAAAGCTGTAATTGTGCAATTAATTTTATTTTTCTAATTTTAAGAGAAATGTTGTCACATAATCTGTTTGTATAGTGGATTTCATAGTAATGTCTGAATAGTACTGTTAACTGATCACCCTGAAAATATCTTGTACATGTTTAAATTAACCAGGCTAAGGCGGATTAGTAAATAATTGCTGGTACATGGCAGCTTGGAAACCAGCACAATTAGCATCATCTTTTAATAATCATCCCTATATCATCATCTTATATGACAGGCAAAATGGAAAATTCATTTTGTTTCTATATATATCCATAAACATGATATATCCCCTCCTCTGGGACCTAACATATCCTCTCTGTACCAGTATACTTTAAAAACTGTGGATCACCATCAGTGCAAAACACAAAATGTCTTGAAACATTGGTTTCCTTCCTCAGATCTGATGTCTAAAATATGTTCCATCATACAAATCCTGAATGTTTGACCAAATGTTGACCACATTTGAAAAACGTACATTTCAATAAATTTGAATTCGTACATGTTTTGAAGATTTTATCAATTCTTTTTCCAAATCAGTTTTTTTTGTTTGAGTAAATGTATTGATAAATATGGTAAAAAAAAATTCAGGAGTTAGGTCGAAGTGGTTTTAAGAAAATTGTGAGAAATCTTTTGGATTTTAGTATTTACTTGGGGTGGTGGGCTTGCAAGTGTCCAGTGGGTGCAACACATCTCTGCCTTTTAAAGACCACAATGACAGTATTTCAGGCAGATACAGTAGCTAAAGGGCTCCATATTGTGGCACACACAAAAACTGTCTTTGTTTCAATCCTGTTTATAGCGATCTTAAATATCAAGTCTGGTATAGATTAATTTTGTAAAGGTAGTAACCTGGAGCCTGAAACGAAAAAAGACGGATTTAAATAAAAAAATACAGCATCTATTCTTAAAATGGATTGGAATATTATAATAACTAGACCTTCAGGATAGCCTAGGGGCAGATTTACTAAGGTTTGAATGGTAAATTAAAAAATTAAATTTTTCTTTGTCAAATTTGAATTTAAAACCACCAACTCGAATATGAATTTAAATGTGACATTTATCACAACTTGACCCTCAAAACAGTTCAAATGTCTTTTTTCTTCACCCTTTTTCACCCCTACTGCTTTAATGTCTTTGTATTCCAGTATCTCTGAATCTTTTGATTTGCAATAATTTTAACTAAGGTTTGAATGGTAAATTAAAAAATTCAATTTTTTTTGGTCAAATTTGAATTTAAAACCACCAACTCGAATATGAATTTAAATGTGACATTTATCACACCTTGACCCTCAAAACAGTTCAAATTCAATTATTCTCCACCTAAAACCTGCTGAGTTCATGTAGAAGTCAATGCCAGAGGTCCGTTGAACTATTTGAAGATGTTAAAAGTAGTGATGAGGCAAATTTTTGGCAAATTTCACAATTATGCCCCATAAAAATATTGATACGTGTCAAAAAAAGTAGAGGGTTTTTTTCCAGAGGAAAACTCGATTCAAATTTGATTAGAGTTTTCAGGTGGGGACTATTCAATCAAATTTTAGACTTTCACATTTTCTCATAAATAACATACCATTCGAATTGTGAATACAATTGAATTTATTGGACTTTAAAAAAAAATCACATTACTCTAAAATGCCACCTTTTGATAAATAAACCCCCTAATGTCTCATATATTCAACATTGGTGTTAAGTCAGGTCCTTTGAAAGCATAATGCAATGCCTAACTATTTGATACTTGTGCAGTATTTACCTGTATGCTTCAATTTATAAATTGAAAGATAATTTTCCAATTTTATACATTTTTGGAATCTGCATAGTCTACCCTACCAAATGCTAATTTCTTGGCATAAAAGCTTTACAATAAATGCCCTGAACAACAGTGCTGTAAACAACAGTAGTGGAACAAATGATCTATTTATTTCACAAAACAACTCTGCCCTTTCCTGCATTATAATGTCTTTTCTCTTCACTCTTTTTCACCCGTACTGCTTTAATGTCTTTGTATTCCAGTATCTCTGAATCTTTTGATTTGCAATAATTTTAACTTGAATTAATACTTTTAGATGGCACATTGCTCTCACATATTCTGCATGCTATAGCTCCAGCATTCTGACATCTCACTAGTGGCAATCCACACTTCATATTATCTGCCTGTGTGACCTTAAAGGGTTACACTTCTTAGCTCACTACCAGTCACAGCTGTGCCTGATGCACTTTACAGGGGATCATGCATCACATTGAACTCAAATTAATTTCATTGGGACTTGGAAGCTTTATACAGATATACACATACTTGCACAAGTTGCCTGGGGAAATATACACATTAAAATAAAATTTCTGATTAGTTTGCGTCTTTGTTTTTAAAGACATAATTTTAGTATTGTTTAGTTCTTTCTAAATAGTTACACTTGTTGCTGATGCTGATACGGTTATTTAGAAACTGCTGCTGCTCCATGAAGTTGCAATTTGCCAGTAAACTTTTTTAATCTAATAAATTTGAAAGTACTCACAACTTGAATGGGAGGTTATTTATGAAAAATTAGAAGGTCTAAAATTCAATGGAATGGGAACAATTTGAAAATTAATTTCTTATTCGACAGAATATGAACAAATCTCAAATCAAATTCTCTCTGAAAAAAACCCCTCAAATGTCAGGTAGGCTAATAACCTATTCAAATGGGTCAATGGACCTCTGCCATTGACTTGTAAATTAATTTGGCAGGTTTTAGGTGGTGAATATTCAAATGATAATTGTTTTCATGTTCAAGGTGTAATAAATCTCACATTTAAATTTACATTTGAATTGGGGGATTAAGGGGCAGATTTATTAAGGTTTCAATTGAAAATTTTAATTTTCGACTTGGATTTTTGGTCAAAACAAATTCTAATTGGGAATAATCCAAACCGAATTCAAGATTTATCATTAGTGATGGGCGAATTTCTCCCGTTTCGCTTCAATGAAAAATTTGCGAATTTCCCGGAAAAAAAAATTTGCAAAAAAACGTAAATTAAGGATGTATACGAAAAAAATCATTAAATTCTAACATTTTCACGAAAAAAATTCGTAATTCCAACGTTTTCATGAAAAGATCGAGCAATTTAAAAGTTTTCCCAATAAAACAGCAATTTGAAAGTTTTCCCAAAAAACCCAGCAATTAGAAAGTTTTCACACAAAAAATCAAGCAATTCAAACGTTTTCACGAAATAATCGAGCAATTTGAACGTTTTCACAAAAATAATCGAGCAATTCGAGCGTTTTCACAAAAAAATTGAGCAATTCGATAGTTTTCACGAAAAAATCGTGAAAATCGGAAATTGACGCCGGCTAATTTTCGCAGGAGATTCGCAAATGTATTCACTGGCGGTGAAACATGGAAATTCACAGCAAATTTGTGTCAGGTGACTTTATTCTCCCATCACTATTTATCATACCTGGACCCTGGGAACAATTAAAATTCGACCACTTGCCACACAAAACCCGCTGTGTTAATGTAGAAATCAATGGGAGAGGTCCAGTGACTCATTTGAAGATGTTAATAGCCTTCCTGACATTCGAGTTTAATCTAATTCAATTTAAATTTGATTCGAGTTTTCAGGTTGGTAATATTCATTCAGGTTTTAGATATTCAAGTTTTTTCTTAAATATGATGCTATTCGAATTTCGAGGTCATCTGCCTCCATAATTCAAATGTGTGAATTCTGACACCAAAGTAAATTCAAATTTACTATTCAACTGTTAATAAAACTGCCCCTTAATAAGTGGAATAGAGTAGTCTTTGTAAATCTATCTTGGAATCATTAAGATTCATATACTTTTAATAGAACTAAAGTGGCTACATGAATTTAGGGGCCGATTCACCAAGGGTTGTATATCAATGGTTAATTAACCCTCGATATTCGACTGGGAATTAAAATCCTTCGACTTCGAATATCGAAGTCGAAGGATTTTAGCGCAAATAGTTCGATCGAACAGTCGAAGGAATAATCCTTCGATCGACTGATTAAATCCTTCAAAATGAACGATTCGAAGGATTTTAATCCAACGATCGAAGGATTATGCAACAGAAACTTTTCATAAAGAGCATACACGGGAAGAGTAAGAAGGCAAACACACAGGTTTACAGGTCAAACATGACATGACATTGCTAAGCAACAATAGACCCTCCCTGCATTAAGTAACATGCACTGGAACAATTACTGTCAGTTGTTTTCCAACACCCCTTCTCAACAGTATCGAGATTATTCCACAAAATCCATTCTTTCAATCAGTTTCTCAAAATGATCCTTGGGTAATGGTTTGGTTAATGCATCTGCCACCATAGTCTCTGTTGGACAGTACTGCGATTCAATGATGCCCTGATCTTGAGAGTCCCTCAAAAGGTGATATTTCACATCAATGTGTTTAGTATGCTGGTTCACCTTTTCTGTTTGTGACAACTTTATACATCCTTGGTTGTCTTCCAAGAGTAGGGTTGGTTCATGTATGTCCATACCCAAGTCCATCAAGGTGTGATTTAACCAGATAACTTCTTGACAAGCTTGTGCTGCGGCATTATATTCAGCTACTGTTGATGATAAGGCTACTGTGGCTTGTTTTTTACTGGTTCAACATATGGTGTCTTTTCCAAGTTGAAACAAAAATCCTTTAGTTGACTTGCAATCTTTTACATCATCTGCCCAGTCTGCGTCTACATAACCAGTTAACTTTGCTATGTGTACTGCTGGCAATTTCAACTTCTTATTGATAGTCCCTTTTCAAGTATTTTATGATACACTTTACCACATTCCAATCACGATGTGATGGAGATGAAACCTTTCTGCAAAGTATTCCTACTGCTGCTACAATGTCTGGGCTTGTCACTGTCGCTATGAACAACAATTTGCCAATAACCTTTTGGATATTGGTGGTTGTCTGTCAACAATCGCTCACCGTTCTGCCTTTCAGATATTCAACTTCCATAGGTGTTTTCACTTCCTTTGCTTCCTCCATTCCACAATAGGTTATCAGTTCTTGAATTTTATTTAAGTTTTAGTTAAGTAGGAGACTTCTATCCTCATCTCTCCCAATTGGTATTCCAAGGTTATATGTGACATTTCCAAAATCCCTCATTTAAAAGTTTGAACAATATCATCACTGTCCCCTTCTTGCTCATAACAGCCTAGCACATCATCCACATAGCTCAATACATATATCCATCTGGTGGTTCTATCTTACTGCAAAAACATGGATCTGCATTGCTTCTGGAAAATCCTCCATGTAAAAGGACTTGATTTATATCTCATTCCAGGCTCTGGCAACTTGGTTAAGTCCATATGGGCCCTTCTGAAGCTTGCATACCAAATATATGGTTTCTGGATTCACAAAACCAGGTGGTTGCTCCATGTATAGGTTTTCATCAGTTTCACCATCAAGAAATGCAGTTTTTACATCTAGGAGTCTTACTTGCATACCTTTGCTGGCTGCCATTCATAAGTGTTCACACAGTTGTATGTTTCACTACTGGAGCAAAAGTTTCATCATAGTCCTGACCAAATTTTGGTGACTAATCTAGCCTTGTAATGCTCAACTTCTCCATTTGCATTGTATTTCACTGTAAATATTCACTTACAACCTATTGCTGATTGGGGTTATGGCTCGGAAGGTTCTGACCGTTAGATCCTAAGGACCCGATGGCAGGGAGCACAGAGGGCGGCTGAACCAGAATAAGCGTCAGAGCACCGCTTGTTGCGGTTCCTGGCTTCCACCTAAAATTACTGCTCTGAGCGGAAGGAATTGTCTGCACTTAGTATATGCCTGCACCGCTCGCACCAAGTATCCAGCCCCACAAAGTATCCAGTCGGACCTTGTTCTCGCAACAAGGTTTCCGCCAGGTTCCACAACAAAGTCTCTCTCAGACAACTTAAAGACAGCAACTCGCTGAAATAAGGAACTTAAGTTTTAGCCACCAGCTTATCAAGTAACAGAATTAGCTTTTGTTTCGCAGAGCTCTGAGCACTAACAACCAACAAGGGTCAGGTGATCACAGACCCTAAAAAACCTCCAATGGACTAGGATTGGCTGCCAGACCAGATGGTCATTAACCATTGCATGCCTGACCAGCAATCCCTAATAATAAGAGTATCTGGAAACTGATATCCCTTTTGTGATGTGGGTTGACCTTCACACTTCAGTTTCCTCTGTGACCTTTGGTTGTTGAGGTGTACTTTGTGAATTTTCTATCATGTGCTTCATAGAGTCGCCTGTTTTGGCAAGTGGTTTTACCCCTTCTGTCACAGACACTGTCTATTCAGAGGATTCAGGTACTGTATCATGGTTTTTGATAAGGAAGACTCGTCAAAATATACGCTGTGGCTTACTGTCACTTTGCAGGTTTTAGGATTTAGAACTCTGTAAGCTTTACTTTGCTCACTGTATCCAACCAATACACCTTCTGTAGCTCTGTCTCCCAGTTTGTTTTCTCACTTGGAATGTGCACATATGCATGCAACCGAATATTCTCAAATGATTTACACTAGGTTTCTTATCATTTCACAGCTCATAAGGGGTAGCTGTTATAGATTTTGTTGGTAGACGGTTCTGTAGGTATGTTGCTGTGGTTATTGCTTCTCCCCAGAATTTGTTTGGCAAATTTAGCCTTGTTTTCTCCACATTTGAGACATACGTCTTCTGTTCCCTCAGCTATCATTTCTGAACCTTCTGAATTGTGCATACTTTGCCTTTAAAATGAACAGAGAACCCTGCATTTGTTAAACATTTCACTGATAGGAGGCTCCCCTCTAATTCTGGAACATACAGTACAGCCTTCACAAGTATATTCCATTTTTGTCCTGTGGTTCTGACACAGTTCACATAGCCTTGACCAATTCCTTTCACACGATGCTGTTCCCATTTGCAAGGAACACTTTCTCATTTGTATCACAGTCTATTTGATCAAAGAAATGCTTATTAGTGATGGGCGAATTTGCGCCGTTTCGCTTCACCGAAAAATTCGCAAATTTTGTGCGAAATTCGCCCATCACGCGACGGCGCCCGTTTTTGACCACAAATTTTCGCGGGCGGTTTCGCAAATTCGCCGCGAATTTGCGCCTGGCGAATAAATTCGCCCATCACTAATGCTTATCACTTGTTATGTGACTTGTTGCTCCTGAGTCAATACACCCGTTTGATGAGCAGTTATCTTGAGTAAGCTTGAAACATCCACTCCACTGTGTATATATACTATCTGGAGTTTTATGTGCAACACCCTTTGCAATTTCTTTTGCTGTCTTTGCCACTGCATGTTTTTGTTCATTTTTGTATATAAGACAGTCTTTCTTTAAATGGCCTGGATTTTTACAGTGAAAACACATTCTGCTATGTGCATCTCCTTTTGCAGTTTTTCCAGCTTTAAGAGCTGTTTCTGGTGCTATAGTTTCTTTCACAGCTTTTCTTTCTGCGATTATATTCATCAATTAACTTGCCTTTGACATATTCTAGAGTTATTTCTGACTCTGGTCTGACTTCAATGGCATTTATCAGAGGGCTATATGATTCATGAAGGCTGAATAGAAGGAGAGTTGCTAAATGGCTGTCTTTAATTTCCTCTACAATTCCTCTGAGCTGTTCAATGTGCAATTCTAAAGTTGCATTGAAATGTTCCTCCATTTCCTGATTTGTCTGCAGTCTTATGCTGTATAGCTTATGCAGCAGGTACAGTTTAAGTTTGATCTCTCGTGGAATGCCAGTGCATTCCACATACCTTTTGCTGTAGATTCTTTCCTGATGTGAATCACTTGATCATCTTCCAGTAGTAGGCTAATAATGACTTTAGCCTGTTTGTTTCTTTTATCCCAATCCTCCGGATTGTTTTCTGTTTTTTCTGTGCCGAGTACCTCCCACAGATCATCCTTACATAAAAGAATTTCCACCTTAAATTTCCATAGCTGATAGTTGCTGTTATTCAGTTTTGCTACGCCTGAACTCCAGACTAGCTGCCATTTTACCATGTGCTCAGCTTCTGTCTGTCTCTCCAGAGATTCTAAGGATCAGATACCAGTGGTGCTGTGATCTGGGCCCATAACCTGTTAGCAGAGAGCTGATCTGAACATCATGTGCAGATTCTCTGTAAGTGAGGACTGACACACCAACTTCTGTGTGAACAGTAACTTGGTTGCTTTATAGAACTCATCATAATCACTTCAGCATAACATGTGTGCAACATGAACTTTTCATAGAGAGCATACACAGGAAGAGGAAGAAGGCAAACACACAGGTTTACAGGTCAAACATGACATCACATTGCTAAGCAGCAATAGACCCGCCCTGCATTAAGTAACATGCACTGGAACAATCTCTGTCTGTTTTTTCCAACACTGATACCATTATATTCTAAGGGGTATCGCTGCGTAAAAATGGCATCATTTTTTAATGTGCTTATTCTTTGAGCAACTTCTACTGGAACTTACTTACAGAGGTCTGAAACAGAGTAAAATAATGGCAGCAAATCTGGCAATCGCATGGCATAAAACACACCTTGATAAATTCACCATTTATTTTACACATACACCGTTTTTTTTGGTGTACACAGCATAACAAATTGGCCCCTAACTGTTTTGTGTAAAATTGTTGTTGAAATTTCTTTGGTGTATACTGTACTGCTCCCTGAGGAGCTTTCGATTTAGATACAGTTTTCAACCAGGATAGCTGTTTTGCATTTGACCTCAAAATGCTTCACTAAGCTACTTCACATTGTTACAAAAAAGAAAACATCTTCAATTAATTCTCGCAGTAGCAACAAGTTTTGGCTGCTAAAGGGGCAATATACCCTCTTATTTTGAACATTCTTTTTGTCTACTGTTTTAGTCATGGAAAATCTATATTTTTTGTTATTTCTTGCACTAAAAAGGGCAAACAGAGAGCTTTGTCGTTGTAAGCTAGATAATTACCAATATATAACTTCCTTCCTCTCAATAACTTACAAGGACCAAACATGGAGTAGTCTCAATTTCCTTGTTCTCCCTGTTAAGCTCAAGAAATACAAAATTTTGTGATAAAAATAACAGGCAAAACAAATGTTCAGCACAAGGGGGTATACCGCTTCTTTAAAGGGAAAATAGACCCCCTTTTTTACATCAGATATTCAACTGGGCTATGTAGAAAAGGTGCATAAATACTATCTGAACTTCCAAAAATAAATATAAATATTTTTTCCATCTCCAGTGAGAAAACATCCTTATCCCACAAGGCATAGGTTACACAGTAGGAGATAGCTAACTCCCCAGATGACAATGGCCATAAAAAATGTGATATGTTTAACTTACTCTAAAAATAACACTGATACCTGACAGCTAATGAGGTTCTAAATCATTTAATACTTTAACCTTACTTTTTCCTTTAGTGTACATAAATTCCATGTTACTGGGTTACAATAAAATCACAACAACACTCTATTCAAGAGATGCATAAAACCTGTAGAATTTACCTGCCTCATAGATATTTAGTAATTTATTAGGATTACATTTCATGGCAGCACAGGAATCAATGCAGTCTGCACCAGAGACAATTAATAAACCAACTTGTAGCTGCAGGTTCTTTTGCGTCTTTGCTAGATGTAACCTTACATTCTGCTAATATTGTGATTATTGGCAATGATCCTTAAGATCAGCATCTCTACATCAGACCAGAGCACAAGTATGTTGAATGCGGACTACACCAGAATGATGGTCTGCCATTATCAAAGAGATGGGTAGTAACAGGGCATAATGTATTTAATGGGCATAGGGTTTTCCTTTTGGTACAGCAAGAACAGACATAATTTTAGCCTAATTCTTTATGAGTCTTTAAAGTAAAAACAGTTCTGATATAAACAATAAGTTGCTTATTCATTTGGCTCAACAAGACGTCCTTTCTAGAAGTTGGGAACACATTTACAGCAGTTGCCTATAGACAGATATATATTTTTTACACAATGGATAGACTTTATTTGGAACTGCATCTCTTACATGGCAGCTCTGTGTCCAGTGAAAATGAGCAGTTTCGGACTGGCCCACTGGGATACCAGGAGAACTCCCGGTGGGCCCAGGTGTCAGTGGGCCCTCATGCTGCTAAACGCTTGGCCTATTTCATAGCCATTCCCTATTTCTATGAGAACAAAGAGGTTAAATAGATAGAATAATAGATTATAGTATATAAAGAAAAGAAACTAGGAGAATAGAGGTTGAGTGAAAAGAGGAAGAAAATTGTACTGAGGGTGAGGCCCTCATCTAAATTTTTTGGTGGGCCCTTGTCTAAGGTATTTTGGTGGGCCCTTGGTGTCCCAGTCCGACACTGAAAATGAGATATTGTTTCTAGTAATTGAACTGTTATTATTCAGTTACATCATTCCCGTATGCTTGCAATGGAACCCAAGTGGAGTGTGTTTATAAATATAGTGTAAGTAATCCGTGAATGCATAGAGATAGTCTGCAATGTAACAGGAATACTGTTTCTTGGTGGTGCAAAACATTCTACATCTGTCTGGGAGGTCAGAAAATCTAGACACAATAAAACTAATGAAATAATGCATTGACACCTAAGACATTTAGCGATTGGGCAATGCCACACTGATATTTAGCATGATTTATTATATGCAGAACAGTTTATGAGTTGGACTGAGCACCAACATAAAGCAGAAATCAAATGTTCAGTGCTGGAGGGTGGTTGCAGAGAACTGCAGAACAATTCCTGCTTTCGAATACCTTCCTTTCTTTACTCTGCTTCTTTAACCTGGCTCTCGAGTGTGGACGTGCAGTGCATTATGCATGCAGAGCATCTTTAGAACAAGCCCCGTGGGGCAGTGTGTTGTAAGGAAAGCTGGAGAGATAAAGCCCTGGCAGCTCGGCGCCTCCACTGAGTGTATATCATTGTTTGGCATTAAAATTTAACTGATGATGAATTAATTGTTCTTGGAGGATCTGATCTTATGAGTTCATCGAATAGCAAACTGCCTTACATGGCACCCCAGCATGGTGTTTCTATAGCAACGTAGTGACTTTGATACACTCTGTATTGGCATTCAAAGAGTTAATGGACTAGATTTGGCACATCATATTGCCATGTTTATCAGAGAGGTGCATAGCATATGCTACATATATGTTTGTGGGATTATCCTAATTATTTTTTTTCACCAAAATATTCTTAATATTCTTTTTACTACATAAAAATTGGATACATTTGTGCCTTCAAATCTAAAATCAGAACAATATCTTTTTGTTTTATTTTCTAATCTAAAGCGTTATATTTCAAAAGCTTTGTGATCAGGCATGGTCACAAGGTATGTAGAACATATAAAAATTGCACTTACATAATTCTTACAATATACAGCTAATGATGGAAGCAAGCTTATAATAGTGATAATAATTCTGCTGCATGTATTTATATGAAATGAATAAGAAAGTTCACGTTGCATCTCATGCAAGTACCATGATGAGTAGTAATCTGCATTAAAGGCATCAGTTAACAGTGCTGCTCCAGCACTGAATTCTTCACTGAAATCCATTTCTCAAAAGAGCAAGCAGATTTATTTATATTAAATATGACATGGGGCTAGACATATTGTAAGTTTCCCAGCTGCCCCCAGTCATGTGACTTGTGCTCTGATAAACTTCAGTCACTCTTTACTGCTGCACTGCAAGTTGGAGTGATATTAACCCTTCTCCCCCCCCAGCAGCCCATCAGCAGAACAATGGGAAGGTAATCAGAAAACCACTCCCTAGCACAAGATAACAGCTGCCTGGTAAATATAAGAACAGCACTCAATAGTAAAAAGCCAAGTCCCACTGAGAGACATTCAGTAACATTGAGTTGGAGAAACAAAAGCCTGCCAGAAAGCAGTTTCATCCTAAAGTGCTGGCTCTTTCTGAAATCACATGACCAGGCAAAATCACCTGAGATCTTGTCAGGATAAGCCCAGGATCGATCCCTGGTTTCCTGGGTTCTGGACACGGCACCTTGCCAGATGAGCCACCAGGGGCTCTTGGGGCTCATCATGAACTCTTGTTGTTACTTATGTTATCTGCCTGTTCACAGTTTGTTCTTCTGTTCCTCCCTATTCTCCACCCACCTCGTTTACCCTCATGTGTTCCCCATTCCCAATTACCTGCCCTTTATTAACCCCGCCCTGAGCTTTGCTCAGGGCTGAGTCATAAATGTTTCTGTGCTGTTGGATCCTGTGCCCTAAACGCTTTGGACTTTGATTACCTTGTTCCTGAAATCCTTGTTTCCTGTGTGAGTACCCCATTACCTCGTATCCCGTGGAACCCCTGTTTTGACTTTGGCCTGACCCTATCTTCACCTTGCCCTTCTTGCCTTTGTTTACCCTTTTGTTGCTATTAAATCATCGTTTCAACCCTGCCCATGCCTCCTACCATCTTTGGCTACACCCCAGGGCTTCCCCCATATCCGGTCCCCAGGGAGTGGCTCTCCTCGATCACCCTGGTTCCCAGCGGTGATCATTACAGATCTCCTACACCAATATCTTAAATTAAAAAATATACACTTGCTGGTTCAGGAATTAAATTTTACATGGTAGAGTGAATTTTTTGCAGTGTAAACAGTGTAATTTTGAAATAAAAAGTACACCATAAAAATCATGACAGAATTCCTTTAATAAACTAGTTGAGTATAGGCACTAGTGATGGGCGAATAAATTCGCCCGGCGTGAATTCCGCATTTTGCCGCCATGAATCTTTAGCAGAAATTTGTCTGTGAATTCCAAGAACATACAGGTAAATGAACTCCTGTTAAATGAAATAGCTCCTGTTTCAATTTAGTTTGTGAAAATGACTATAAACTGAACCGGAGCAGTGAATGAAGAACAATGTTTGCATCAAAAAGTTATTTGCTATAGTAATAAAGGACAATTATAATAACAGAGTAGTAATACAGCATGGAATAAAACAGAATAGTATAGTTATCTAGAATTAGACATTTTTCGAGAATCTGTGGAAGTTTCATCTGGGTTATGGGTTCATTAAATCTTGCCCAGAAAGATATCAAGGGCAGATCATTTGTCAATTGATGCAGAGGAAAATGTACTGTAATTTAAGTTTTGGCTATAACTGGTAGTTAAAGACTAACATGTATGTTAATTAGCACTATTAAATACATGAGACTGGAAGTAGCTAGTTGGCAGTGTGTCAGGATACACATTTTCTCATAGTGCTGTAAGGAAAAAGTGACATAAAATTCCTTCATACATTTTACATCTTAGATCTCTGACACACTAAACAGAAAATGCAACATGCTATAAACATGTAAACAATCACCCTCATGTATTTCTACAGAAGCCTTTAAGGAAAATCCAGCATTCCTGTTTGAAACAGAATCAGTGTCTCTATGTATTCAAGTACCTCAAGTAAGACTCTGTCTGAATTTAGTGTGGCTGGGCATCAGAAAAGCAGCAACTGATGCATCCACACCAGGGACATGTTAATGAAGTAAGTGGGAGTAAAACATGGACAAGTGTGTGATTAGCATAATAATGCAAGGCACAGCAAAAGACAGCACAATAATTCACTACCCTGATCCTTTAGGGGTTTGCTGAGCTAGTCAGAAACAAATTTGCCTGAATGGCAATCATTTAATTCATAAATATTCTAAATTAGAATTTTGAATCAAAGCATTGAAGGCAGCTCTGCATGCATCCCAATTTTCAATGAAGTTATCCCAATGTAGAATAATGTGATTTCATTAAAATCAGGCCTGTGCTTACTTAGATCAATGGGTTCTGCAATCACTCTCAGAACAGAGAACAGAACAGAGAAAGCTTCTCCATAAAGTAGTAGTTCTCATGTACAAGATTTCTTTCGTCACAAGCATGACCAAGTGCTGGTCAAAGTTTGAAGCTGCATCTGAGTCTGGAAGGACTAATCATCCACCAGAGATACTGCCTGGATACCATTTAGTAATTTCTGGTCACTTTTGAGAGTGCGAGCTAAAAGGAGGTGGTTTCTGAACCTCTGTGTGTTCGTCATTTATTAAAGGAACAGTAACACCAACAAATTAAAACTTTTTTAAAATAAATTAAAATATAATGTGCTGTTGCTCTGCACTGGTAAAACTGATGTGTGTTGGTTCAGAAACTCTACTATAGTTGATATAAACAAGCTTCTGTGTAGCCATGGGGCAGCCATTCCAAGCTGGAAAATGAGAAAAGGCACAGGGTGAACATCAGATAATTTATATAATTTATGTATAATTATAGTATACAATGGGATTCTTCAGAACTTATCTGTTATCTACTGTGTATCCTGTTCTTGAATGGCTGCCCCCAAAGCAGCTTGTTTATATAAACTGGTAAATCAGAAACATTAACACTAAGCAAACACAGGTTTACCAGTGCAGGACAACAGTACATTATATTGTCATTCATTTTAAACACTTTCATTTGTTGGTGTCCATGTTCCTTTAAGTCGCCACTGGCAGAAACTGGCATTAAGGTTCCTTGAGTTATTCAGGAAAAAACAGTGATCAAGTAAGTAAGGAGAGGTGCATTGTGCATGTTAGGCACCATGAGAAACTGAAAACAAATGATCTAATTCATTCACTCACAATTTTACTTGTAACACTAGAATGTACAGTACTGCAGTCAAGTACCCTTGGATTACCTGGAAAAAAAAATGGGCACCCTGTGGGATGCAGGTAGAATTTTTAATGTGGATATGGATGTGGTTCTACTGATTGCAGGTCATATCTATATTTCTTATCTTATATAATCAATACTATCTATATTTTACTCCTTTAAACATTTTTACCCCCTTTTATGCCCCACCCACTTCTGATGATGTAATTTCTGATTTGCAACAACAGCACTTTCTGTTTAATGGTCAGCAGGTTGTGGATTGGGTTGTGGATAAGGCAGTTGCAGGTCGGGTTGGGTAGCAGGTCCAAGCAGGTAAAAAGGCAGCTTGTGGGTTTGGGTTTCAAAAATTGGTTCTGCACAGTACTCATTTTTTTGGTTTCAATGATATGGATATAATCAAATTTATTTTCACTGCGCAATAGTGACAACAGGGACTTTCGCCATAACCACAGGAAGGCGCTCAAAGGACATTTTTTGGAATACAGCCAATTTCGCTGCTCCACTATTCGTCTTGCCCTTCGACCTTTTCTCTAGAGTCAAGATACTTTCAGAGATGGGGTACGATTTATTGCTACGGTACCTTCCTTTTCCTATGATGTAACAACACTGTGTAATACAACCACTGGGACTATGTTCAATTGATCACCATTTCCCTCGACTAGGCTCTCTACTACAATATTCTGGGATCCCCATCACGTGATGGACAAATACCTTGGACAACCTACCACCATGACTTCACGCAGGACAATTACCAAACCTAAAGATAAAAAGCAACCTCAGGAAGTCGCTCAGACTGAAAGTGACACAGAAACTGGGATTCAAAATGATCCTCCCACCTCTCAAATTGATGACATGGTCCATGTCCTCGGCCCTTTGCTGGACCAGAAACTGGCCGGCATCCGGGAATCTGTCTCTGAGATTTTGCTACAAATGACCAATCAATCCCACAGATTGACTCAGGCGGAAGACAGAATATCAACTCTGGAGGACAATTTAACTACGGCACAATCTACTATTGATCTCCAACAAAAGGAAATCTCTATTCTATCGGATAAAGTCGAAGACTTGGAAAATCGTAGTAGAAGAAATAATTTGAGGCTAGTGGGGATCCCCGAATCGGTCAAGACCAAAGACCTGGAGAAACTCATACATGAATGGCTTCCTACCGCTCTGGGCATTGAGGATCAACATCTTCCCTACTTAGTGGAACGATTTCACAGAATTGGCCCGCCGCCTGCTAAGGACGCACAACGTCCATGACAAGTCATTTTCAAACTTTTGAATTTCACTGATAAAACCAGATTATTGGAAGCCTATAGAACGAAGCGCAATCTCAACTATGACGGACATACTATCCTGCTCTTCCAGGATTATTCTGCTTCTGTTACGGCTAAACGCAGAGAGTTTGCACCTGTTTGTAAAAAGCTCTACGACTCAGGATACAAATTCTCCTTGTTGTTTCTGGCGAAATTGAAAAGATACCGGTAGGATTCATATCTTTGAAGACTCCAAACTAGCGTCCAGCTACATTGACTCTAAATCACAAAATTGAGATGACAGTCAGCTCTCTTCTCTGTGGAGTTAACACTTTCGTCTTCTGACGATTGTTTCACCTGCTCTCACCTTCATGGCACTCTACTCCGGGGGATGGATTTGCACTTTTCCGCTGAATTACTGCTGCATGTGCCCTCTTTTGATGTCTTCGGACTGGTCTCCATACAATGGAAGGACAGATACCCCCACTTCACGGACATTTCTTCATTTGTACTCTCTTTTAGGAGACTTTTGCTCAGGGAGTTGGTCCGACGCTTTGCCGCTGAGTGGCTATTTGGAAATGACCTCGGGTCAGTGAACTGTTACTATGCCTGGTTAAACCCTGAGATCATTGACCATATCTCTCCACTCTTCTATGGTTTGCCCGGATTTTGAGACCATGTTGGCCCTCCTACCACTCAGTCTTCATCTGAAAATGTTCTTCCCTGGTTTTCTTTTTTTTTCTTTCTTTTCGTGTGTACCATGCAACTGATGCTACCTTTCCATGTTTTCCTGCATGTCTCCATGCCTTTTTCCTTTCCCTTTTACCATATGACTTGTTTATTGCTACGATGCTAGTTCACTCAATTGAACTTTTCCGTTTTATAATTGCAACTTTCTTATGTTTATATTTACCAGTGAGGTTGTATTCGGCACCTACCGAATATTACGACCACCTTAGATTACCCTTTCTCTTCACTGTATGTAGTTATTTTGTTATTACTTTGTCAAGTGATTAGGATAGATTTCCACACGCACCCCTTCCATACTTACCATAAAGATTGCCCCGGGTTGGCGTCTGCTCGCTGGGACAGACTGCCTACCCCCAAATTACACTGGATCACCCGCCTTGCCCCTAAACGGGGAATTGGTTAATAATGCTAAAATGGGTGAACCTACCCCGCATCTACCTCTGAATACTCCGCCCAGACACCTTAAATTGCTCTCGTGGAATGTAGACGGCTTAAACACCCCGATAAAAAGACGGAAGGTCTTGGAATTTCTAAAACGGGAAAGAGCCCATATTACACTTTTGCAAGAAACACACTGGAAAATTACTGACCAGACAATTTTGAGAGACTCTTGTATACAGGAGCAAATAGCCAGCTTCCTATACGACAAAATCTAGGGGTGTGGTAATTTTACTGAGTAAATCACTAAATGGCTCCGTGACTAAAACATACAAAGATAAAAATGGTCGCTATTTGATTGTGGATATTGAAACGCCAGACACAAAATATACTGTAGTTAATGTGTATGCTCCAAATGACGAAAACAATTTTTTCTTTTCAGAGTTAATGCAAAGGATTGACTCCTGGGGACCCACTAATCTGATCATAGGTGGTGATATGAATACAGTGTGGGACCGCTTCATGGAAAGATCGGATACCACCTCCAGCTACCCGAGCAGAAGGATCACGCCATTGCACACATTCTGTGAGTTTTTACAATTGCATGATACATATAGAATTACCTTTCCCGACACCAAGGACTTTACGTTTTATTCTGGGGCACATCGAACACATTCCAGACTTGATTACTTCTTTTTGGCTGAATCCCAAATTTCTAACATCTTAGACGTCGCAATAGGCAATATAGCTGTTACTGACCACGCCCCAGTCACTTTGACTTTGAAACAGGTAGTTTCCAAAACGGCATCACATAACTGGCGGTTTCCTTCATATCTGACTGAAAATACCGATTTCCAAATTTACCTTAAGCAGCATTGGGCGAACTACCTGGATGATAATTTGCCGCACTGGGACGATCATAACCTACTTTGGGCACCTTCCAAGCCTGTTCTGAGAGGCCATATCACGGCATACTTAATAAAACAGAAAAGACGCTTCAACGACAGGTATACGTCTTTGCAGAAAGAACTTACCACACACTATAAAGCCTTCAAACGCACAAATTCCGAAGACGACAAGAAAAAATACACAGATACAAAGGCTTTGTTTAACACTTTATTACATCACAGAGCACACTACAAAATTTCTCATACAAATAACAGGTTTTATAGATGGGGAAACAAACCAGGCAGGCTTTTGGCTAGATTGACCAAGCTTAACACCACGTCCCATTTCATTAAGAAACTGAAGACAGGGGGGGTTGGGTTCAGGGAGATACTGAAACCATTGTAGCGGAACTTGAATCTTACTTTAAACAGTTTTACGAAGAAAACCAGGATCGTCCGGAGGAAGGTCTATCTTTCCTGCGTGATGCTCAACACTCTAAACTTTCAGTACAAGATAGGGAGATCCTAGATGCTCCTGTAACTGAACGAGAAATCATGTCTACAATAAAACATCTAAAAAATGGAAAATCCCCAGGCCATGATGGTCTGAGTGCGGAATATTATAAAATCCTCCTCCCAGAGGTCGCCCCTTTACTCACCACGCTCTTTAATGATATTCTACAAGGCCATCCCCTATGGAATGAGGCGAATGAGGCGCGGATCATATTAATCCCAAAAGAGGGCAAGGACCCCACTCTCCCATCCTCATATAGACCCATATCTCTATTAAACCAGGACTTAAAAATTTTGACTAAAATCATGGCAGATAGGCTACAGCTCATTCTCCCACACATACTTACCACCCATCAAGTAGGATTCCTTAAAGGGCGATACCCAGTCCAAGCTCTCCGGACGGCAATAGCTACTATGTATCAATGCAACCTGGAAAAGAGAAAACACGGCATACTGATCAATCTAGACGCTGACAAGGCTTTCGACAGAATAACTCACACTCACATCAAACGGCTGCTTAAATTCCAACATTTTGGCATCCATATGCTCAACCTATTTAGAACCTTATATTCCCAATCCTACACTCATGTCACGGCAAATAGATTGAATTCGCATAGATTTCTGATACGGAGAGGCACTAGACAGGGCTGCCCCCTTTCACCATTGCTCTTTAACTTAGCTCTGGACCCCTTACTGAGACACCTACTTAACACTGACACCTTTCAAGGCATTCAAGTAGGCACACAACAGATAAAACTGATAGCGTACGCGGATGATATTCTCCTTTTTTTACATAAACCCCGTACTGAATTGCCAGTAATCTTACAAAAGATCAATACCTTTGGCACTATAGCTGGATTCAAAATCAACCTGGGGAAATCTGAGGCCCTACGCCTACAACATACCACTCCGTAAGATTGGACTAGTCCGTTCCCATTTACAAAAGCCAAAAACCATATAAAATTCCTGGGCATCCATCTCACGCAACACCACAAAGACATGTACAAATCTAACATTAGACACACTATTGGCCAAATTGAACAAGACACTCGGACGTGGTTACACACGAACCTCACTTTTTCGGGACGAATTCATCTAATAAAGATGACTTCATTCCCTAAATTACTTTACAAGTTACAGATGTTACCCTATCGTATCTCCACGACTGATTGCAAAAGACTTCAACACATTTTAAGGACTTTTATATGGAATAAGAAACGTCCGCGTATAATATTTGCCACACTTCAATACCAGAAACATGACGGTGGCCTCAACCTCCCCAACATAATGGAATATAATGATGCTGCCCTTCTTAGATATGTCGGTGACTGGCTCCACCACCGGAATATTTATACCACCATATCTTTAGATACTGCCCTGTCTGACGGATTGTCACTTAACTCGCTATTGCACACTCCACTCCCGGACATCCCCAAAAACATGCAGGAAAATCCTCTTTTCATCCACACATATAAAACCTGGCACTCCATTCGGAAAAAAGCGTCGAAAAAGACGTGATTACCCCTACCAACACAGTCCTACCCGTTTCGGCCTTACTTCAAAAGTACCCATTCCTGCAGATGCACCAATTTTCACTGCTCCAGCTCTTACATTTCATCACACGGCAATGGGCCCAGCTAACGGACATTGATAAGAATAACCCAATCATTGCCAAAACATGATACTATCAGATCCACCGCACATATTTACAAACTAATCAGGACGACTGTCGATCCGGATAATACCACTATGGCCTTTACGAAATGGAAACTTATCATCCCACAGGCTGACAACGCGGACATTCTTCGGCATCACACACGGATGATGAAACTTTTGCCGGCTAGTACATACCAGGAAATGTCCCTGCAATTGCTACACCATGCTTACCTTACACCCCTGAAAAGGTTTCATATAGGCACAACACACTCAGATAGCTGCCTGAAGTGTGAGGCGCCCAGAGCCGATATGATACATTGTCTATGGTCATGCCCTCTTATACAACAGTTCTGGAAGGAAATTGCCAGTTATTGGGAAACCCTATCGGGGAAGTCATTTACCGTTAATGCCACGTGGGCTATATTTAGCAAATTGCAAACTCCAAACATCTCCAAGCCGGAGAGAGCCTTAGCAGAGAGACTGGCGGCGGCAGCCAGGAAGGCTATCTAGCATACCTGGCTGTCCCGACTTCCTCCGCCTCTATCTTTGGTGCGCCAGAAACTGCATCACATATTTCATTTAGACTGGATTGAAACCCTGACGAATAAGGAGAAAAACACTGAACGGTTTTTTGACACTTGGTTGACTTACATTAACACCTTCACTCCATCCACAAAACTACTCACTATCCAAACTTTTCAAACCACCACGTGGTATGAGCGGGAGCTGTTGCTGGGGTCCGATCTTGTCTGTGGGGCGAACCAACTGCTCAGGTCCGTGGGAATGCCGCAACAATCAGCTGTTATGGGACCCCCCAGGAGTCATCATCTCAACCGACTATTTACTGCCGCCCTATCTTGATCATAAACCTTCATGCTCTGTCTCATGGTCTACAGGTAATACACAGTGCGTAACTTTCAATATCTACAACTAGGAGTGTACCTATCCATTTCCCCCTTTTCCTGATCACTTGACTAGTTTTTGGATTATTATTGTCTATCCTGCTTTATCACATTTAAATCTGTACTTGACTGTTTACCTTATTTTATTTTCCTTTCTGTTCCTTTTTTTTTTTTTTTTTTTCCTTATATGCATATTAAAAAACAAATAAAAACATTTGTGAAAAAAAAAAAAAATTTATAAGCAAGTCTCCAGAACAAACCTGCAATAACAAAGGCTAAAATTATTAATGACAGGATCAGTAATATCGAATATTAAAATGACTATCATGTTTGGTTCCATAAAGAAAATAAAAAACTTTGGGGGCTGTCCTTAGCTTCTTCCATTTCTTCTATCTCAGGAAATCACTCATCTTGCTAGGTGGTTATTCATACCATTAATCAGTGGGTGCATAATCTAGGTGCTCCATTATAATAGGGATACTCAGTTTACTGAATTCCCACACTCCACTTAAACCACAATGCCAATGAGACTTTATGAGTAGACCTTTGATTATACAACAATACAGTTATTATAGCTATTTTCAGCTCTCAGAGAAATTTTACATGTGGCATGTAGATGTATCTGGTATGTCAGCACAGGTTAACCGCTTTCATTGTATGGCATTATTGCTCCTCCTAATATACTGTCACAGTGTGCTCAGGAAAAGTATTAATTGCACAGTTGTCAGTCACGTGACCATCATTAACTGTAAACTACAACTCAGTAGCAGGTCAGTATGCTGGAAATAACTAATGCCTGAATTGTGATATTGATATGTGTTCATTCAGTTACTGCAAGATTCTTTATTAACAGGCTAAGCAATCATATCCCATAAAATTATTTTATGTTCCAAATCTTAAATGTTATAAAAAGATATTAAGAACAATTAAACATCCTAAAAGTACAATTTTGGTGCTATGCAATAAACTGGCTTTAAAATTGCAGAACAGGATAGGGCAGAGAAAAGCTGTAAATATGTCTACCATACAGTACATCAGCATAAGCGGGCTGGTGTTCCGCAGCTAGCTTCCTTTGTATTGTACTGCAGCAGCAGGCTCAGAGAGTGAGATTAGCACAGGAAACTCACTTCATTTAAAAGAAAATTGAATGCAGTAAAGAGAAAGAGAAGGAGACTCGCCAGTGCCCAGCAGTTTTAAAGACAACAGTTTTAATTTGTTTTTTAGTCACCTCCTCCCTTTGCTGTCTGCACCCCCTCTCTCCTGTCATTTGCTCTATCCCTCATTCATTCTCTCTGTCACATTTTCACCATCCTCTTTTTTAAATGATTACATTTGTGTTGAGTTTATTAATTCTCTTAACTACCTTTCTTTCATTTAGACAATCTGGTTACCTATGATGCCATCAGTTCTTCTGGAAAATAACGCTTTCTGTTATATAGCTCATTTCTAGCTCATTTAATGTGGCACTTTATAATTTGTAGTATTAACCCTATAAACATAAAGGCGAGTGTGCCATTAAAATTATCTTTAGAAAAATTAGGAGTTAAATGTACTCATAGCGTGTAAGATTATTTCCATGTATCTTGGTTTCCTATCACAGTGTAATATCCTTCTTGTCATTTCCTTCCATTCCTATGGTTTTCTCCTCTATAATCTATCTCTCCCTCACTATTCCTTTCCCTTCATTAACTCCTGCCCTCTTTTCCTCTTTATCATTCTGTGCATCACAGACTCTATCTATTCTCATCTCATTTGTGCTCTCATTTTCTCTATCCAAGTTTCTATCACAATCTCTCATCTCTGCCTTTCCATGCTTGCTATCTGAATATCTCCCTCTGCCGCTCTCAAGTATTTATTTTCTATTGCGAACTCACTGTCAGTTTCCCCACTGTCTTTCCACCCACACTAAAACTCTCTCTATTTGTTTTCTTGTGTCTGCCTCTTTTTTGTTTTTGTGTTTTGTCTGTGATGCTCATTTTGTTCATCAGAAACTGTGAGGAGCAAATTTGAAAGAGAATAAGAAAGGTTGGAAGGTAGTAATACAAAAGAAATTCCTGCAGAAAGCAGAAACACTTATATTGATAACCTCTTTCTTGCTAACTGAGAGACATGTTTGCCATTGTACAGAGCTAGCTGCCTTGCAGAGTCTATGGCAAGTCAGTGGGTCAGCAACTAAACTGTGCTCATCGAATATAAACATATCAGACTGAGAAACAGAAACAAATAGAGTGGAGCAGTAATTAGTGCTTGCCAAGTAAATTCTCAGCGGGCCTACAACGTTTGTGAATAAGAGATCAGGGCTAAAGAAATACTTTCTAAAGAATAACAGATGTTGTAATTGTTGGCAAAACAGAAGACAGAACATTTTTCTGACTAACTCAGGTCAATCATAAGCATACACTGATCAGCAGCTCAGCATACAAACCTTCAGAGTGCCTCATTGCTATCATATGTATAGTTTGGGAACAGAATGTTCCAGTTGAGTTATTTTAATTCTCAGCTACATGAAAAAAATGTTGCATTCCAAAATAAAGTAGAAACAAAAAGTGTGAATGAACCCTAGTTTCTGGCAAAAGTCCAAAGTCATTTAATATTACATATCCATAAACAACAAAAATGCATCATGGTGTATGGGAACCAGTTTTGTAAACTTAAGACAGAGAGTAAGAATTTGGACCAGAAACAAAACATAGCTTTAAATACAAGATCTGTCTACCAAGTTCTTTGCCAAGATTTTCTTTAGGGAACATAATACCTAAATATAAATATTGGTATGGTAATTTTCTTAAAAAGTAATTAGTGCTCGCAGTAACCCACAGCAGCCAATCAGTGATCACGTTTTTTTGGCTAGCTACAAGAAGAACACGGATAGGAAATATTTGATTGGTTAGTATGAGTTACTGTCTATTGTTTCTTCTAATAGTTTTTAGAAACTAGGAATTCAGGAAACTTTTAATGGTTGAAGAAAGAGGATTACTTCTGGAGTGGAGTGCAGTGTTGCAGATCAGTATTTTAACAGTACAATCGGCTGTGGCACCAGCCTTTCTCAACGTGAGAAATGCCAAAATGTCAGTTTTTTGTGCTCACAATAAATACTTTTTGGATTTTTCCTAAGACATGAGAGTGCTCCTTTCATGGACTATATACAGTAGCTACACACACTGGAGGATTGCACTCAGGCACCCGTTTTACTCTTTTTCGTGAGTGCCGGGAGTCCCCAAATTGATACATATATATATATACAAGCCAGGTACTCCGATCCTATAGTCCAGCTCACATATTGGAGTTCACTTTCCACAGGAAGGCTGTTCCGTGGAAAAGTATTTAATTCTAGTGACACTGTTAGGCTACCTGCCTGCGCGAGGCACTCCCAGAGTTGCCATGACCAAGTGATAGAGTGAGTGAGAGTGAGTCTGAGTGAGAAAAGCAAGGAGGTTGAGCAATCCCCCAGAGGGTTATCCCCGAAACTTTGCATGCCACATTAAAATTAATTTAAATCAAGGGTTTCACCCTGCCAGCATTACCTGTGTGCCAGTGAACCTTTTTGCTCTATATCGTTGATGGGTTGCCGATACCCTATTTGCTGAGCACCAGGGATCCATTTTCTCCAGGAGGGTCAGGGTGTGCGTCTGCATTTGGATTATGAAACACTACATAGAACATGCACTTGAGGCACCTGAATGGTTCATTTAATTCATGCATTCAATCATTTGCCCTTTAAAAAAAATCTGAATTGTAGGAAAAAGAATATAGTAAGAATGTCTTACTACCCCATGGAGGAATTAAATAAAGGATTCCAATTTTAAAATTGAGCTTCTCTTTATACATTATCTTAATATTAAGTAACTGTCAGCACTAAACTATTGTGCTTCTAGGAGCGAACCTTTTACTATTCCAGACTGACAAAAGGGAAAGTAGCAAAGGGGAATATACTGTACAGCATATGGTATATGTTCAGTTTAGACAGGGCCGGATTTACATAGTGGGCACCCCTAGGCCCACTGCCATTCGTGGCCCCTGTCCCCTCCCCTTTATTCGTGCAGATTTTCATCATCTGGACCACAGCAATGGGGATTGGTGCATGGGAATTTAAAAAATGATTGTATCTCCAGCGCATCCCCAGTGTTTTTGAACCAATGTGGGTGTGGTTGGGCAGCATGCCGTCCCCCTAAAATCCTGCCACCCTAGGCCCTGTGATAGTGACCTTTCCACAAATCCGGGCATGAGTTTAGATGTATGATTGCAAACACCTTTGCAAAGTGTTATATAAGGAGCTGTGTTCATTTCCTAAGACAAAGATTGTGGACTTGATTAGTAAATATAAATAAAAAAATCTGGACTTGATAATATAATAATAAATATGTTTATTATAAGAAACGCTAGGTAGGCAGAAGTAGTAACTCATATTATTTTTATTGGTGCAATAACGTTTGAGACTAGATGGGTCTTTGTCAAATATTTGTCACTTTGTCTACTCATCTATAGCACCCTTAGTGCCAATCAAGGCAGCACTTCTGCTTGGGGAATGGCTGCTCTGTGCACAGCGATATGTCAGAGGACCAGGCCAGCCCTGTTGTAACAGCCTGCCATAGGGTAAGCAAGTACAGTACAATACAATATTGAGTACAATAAGGAGACGCAAGGTATTAAATAGTGCCGGATTGGAAATATATGGGATTGATTAACTACTGTTTTGATGTCCTAAATCAGTGCTGTCCAAGTTCTGTGGTACCGAGGGCCAAAATTTTACTGGCCTATGTGGAGGAGGGCCCATAATGGAAGTCAGTGTTGACCACTCCCCCTTTTAAACCACACCCACTGTAAACCACACCTATATTACCACAAGAACTTTTAAGATCATATCCACATTAACGGTGGTAAAACCATATGGTTGGTGCTCACTGCAGGGAAATCACTCATATGTGAAAAATTGAAGTCATGTTAAAAACATACCCTTAAATCCATATGCCTCATCCTCCCCTGTGGATAATACAACAACCCCCAATACATGATTAAACACCTTAGGGGCCCTTAACAACAATTTCCAAATGCTAACAAACCCCTAACAGGCTTACATCCCACAGGTAGGGTAGGGCAAGCAGCACTGGGCAAGCAGAGAATGGCACACACAGGGAGGCAGGGCAGGGCCAAGGTATTTTTGCACCCTAGGCAAAGGCTTCAATCAGTGCCCCCCCACCCAGTCCTGCATTACAATTTCCCACCTTACCAGTCATATAGCCCCCTGTACCTGTGCCAGCACCTATCATATTGCCTCCATTTGTACCTATACCAATGGCAGTCAATCCCTCAGATTGCCCCCAGGCCCCAATCTGTACCTGTGCCAGCATAAACCAAAACATCCATCATATTGTTACCCCCAATCTTTACCTATGCCAGCGGCAACCAAAAGAATCCATCATATTGCCCCAATTTGCATCTGTTCCAGCAGTAGCCAAAAATCCATCATATTGCCCTCAAACCTCTGTGTACCTGTGCCAGCAGCCACCATATTGCCCCATGTACCTGAGCCAGCAGCAGCCAATCCCTTATATTGCCCCCAATCTGTACCTGTGCCAGCTAGTGATGGGAAAATCTATTCGCCAGGCGTGAATTCACTGCGAATTTGCGCGATTCGCTGCCAGCGAATACATTCGCGAAACGCCCACGAAAATTCGCCAAAATTCGTCAAAAAACTGCGGAAATTCGGCATCAAAAAACGGGCGCCAGCGTCAAAAACAAGACGCCGGCGCAGTTTCGCAAATGTTTCACCGTTTTGCGAATTTCGTGCGAAATTCGCTAATTTTTCGGCGAAACTACGCAAATTCGCCTATCACTAGTGCCAGCATCAGCCAAAAAATACACACTATTGCCTCCATATATGTACTTGTGCCAGCAGCAGCCAAATATCCATCATATCATCTATTTACGTGTGCAAGTAGCAGCCAAGATATTGCCCACAAATATGTACCTGTGCCGGCAGCTGTCAAAAGGGAGCTGGGAGTGATTTTGTCTGGAACAGGGGGTTTATAAAGTTGAAAAACTATTAAAGGCCAAGCAAAGAAAGGAAATTCCCCTTAAAAGTGTGCCCCACCCGTGATTGCGCCCTAGGTAAGGTGACCAGATTTTTGGAAAGAAATCCGGGGACAGGGGAGAATGTCACCGGTAAATTTTTAGACCACGCCCACTTTGTAAAAAACACCCCCACTAACCACTCCCCATTTTATAAATACACCCTCGGTGAATATATAAATGAACATGGCATGTACAATACCCCAGAATTCATAGTAGGGTGGCAAAGAGGCAATTCCATGTACAATACCCCCAGAATTCATAGTAGGATGGCAAAGAGGCAATTCCATGTACAATACCCCCAGAATTCACAGTAGGCTGGCATAGAGGCAATTCCATGTACAATACCCCCAGAATTCACAGTAGGCTGGCATAGTGATAAATTCAATGTACAATACCCCCAGAATTCATAGTAGGATGGCATAGAGGCAATTCCATGTACAATACCCCCAGAATTCACAGTAGGCTGGCATAGAGGCAATTCCATGTACAATACCCCCAGAATTCATAGTAGGATGGCATAGAGGCAATTCCATGTACAATACCCCCAGAATTCATAGTAGGATGGCAAAGAGGCAATTCCATGTACAATACCCCCAGAATTCACAGTAGGCTGGCATAGAGGCAATTCCATGTACAATACCCCCAGAATTCACAGTAGGCTGGCATAGAGGCAATTCCATGTACAATACCCCCAGAATTCATAGTAGGATGGCATAGAGGCAATTACATGTACAATACCCCCAGAATTCATAGTAGGATGGCAAAGAGGCAATTCCATGTACAATACCCCCAGAATTCACAGTAGGCTGGCATAGTGATAAATTCAATGTACAATACCCCCAGAATTCATAGTAGGATGGCATAGAGGCAATTCCATGTACAATACCCCCAGAATTCACAGTAGGCTGGCATAGAGGCAATTCCATGTACAATACCCCCAGAATTCATAGTAGGATGGCATAGAGGCAATTACATGTACAATACCCCCAGAATTCATAGTAGGATGGCAAAGAGGCAATTCCATGTACAATACCCCCAGAATTCACAGTAGGCTGGCATAGAGGCAATTCCATGTACAATACCCCTAGAATTCACAGTAGGCTGGCATAGAGGCAATTCCATGTACAATACCCCCAGAATTCATACTAGACTGGCATAAAGGTAATTCCAGGTACAAAACCCCCAGAATTACAGGTAAGGGAAGGGTTAATGGTGGCACAATGGGAGAAACTAGGTGAAGCAGCTAAAACTTCGCAAGAGCATTGATGAGAGAATAGTGGGGAGGGAGTGAAACTGAGTGAGACAGACAGAGAAAAAAAACAGAAAATTATCAGCATTCTCAGCCTGCCACTGATCGTCTGGGAGGAGGGGGGAGAGGGGCAATCAGGAGCATACATACTGGATACTGGAACATGATCCTGCAAAGTCCTCCAGACTGAGGTGCATAGGCGCTCCTTTCCTCTTCACAGTCTCCTCGTGGCTGTGCTGGTGATGTCATCAGCCTGCTGCCTGCTTGCTCTCTCCTGCTCCCCCTGCCTGCGTAAATATGCAATGCGGGCCGGATCGGCTGCTTCACGGGGATTTTTTTAAGATAGTGCTGCAGACAGGGACGCTTCACGGGGCAATTTCAAACGGGGACCGAGGTCCTGAAACGGGGCCTGTCCCCGTGAAACGGGGACGAATGGTAAGCTTAGCCCTAGGTGGGCGCCTACTCTGCCTGCCCTTAGTTCCGGCCCTGCAGGGAGGGAAGGCAGAACAAAGCAGGAGACAAGGAAAGCTATCAGTCTCATATGTACTACATATAGTGTCATAGCGCATGCGGCGCGCGGGCTGCCCGTTGGACAGCCCTGTCCTAAATTAATCACACACCAAACACAATTGAATGCTGCATTTAAACTCAAGCTAATTCACCTTTATGTCTGTGCACAATTGCTTACACTGCATTTGCTTCAGATTTTGGATTACAAGGTGGACAGATTTTGAGGTTAAAATTTATAACAGCATACCTCAATACCTAAAAAAATCAGGATGGATATTTCTTGACATTGGGAATATTGTAACTACATGGAGGCATTCATTATTTCAACAAACATTGAGTTATATACCCGTTAACAACATTAACAACCCTTCTGTCTCTAAACTTCTTTCACTAACCTCCTCCCTATGCTTATCTTTGTGCTCAGACTCCCCCTCTCACTCCAATGGTAACGCTCTGGATCTCATATTTACCAGACTCTGTTCAACCACCAATTTTACTAACTAACCACTTCCCCTCTCTGATCACAGTATGCTCACATTTCAACTCTCACTAACTACCTCCTCACCCCCTGCTATTCCCCAAACACGTACTTACCGTGACTTGCAAGCTGTAGACGTGTCACATCTCTCTTCTTCCTTTGACTCTCTTCACTCTAATATCTCAGCCATCTCTTGTCCTAATGTGGCTACCTCTGTCTACTATAGTACTCTCACCACTGCCCTTAATGAGCTTGCTCCTATAAAAACTAAACGTGCTATACCCAAACCACTTCAACCTTGGCATACTGCTCATACAACAGTGCTCCAAAGACATTCACGTGCACTTGAGCGTCGCTGCGCAAATCCGACTCAGGAACAGACTTTTGGAGCTACAAATCTGCTACAAATACCTTGGCATTGGTTTTGAGAAGGGAAAAAGGCTAATATGATCTGCAATCAAGAGGATCCTTTCCTTCTTTTGGGATGTTGACTATTAATGCTTCATTGAAGGAAAGAGGGAGTTAATCTCCTTCAATTGCATCCATTAGGGCCTTATCTAACCAGAGAGAAAGAATTTCACTGGAAGTTTGTACCAGTCTGGTGGAAGGCCATCGGGACCGGGTGTCTTGTTGGAGAGGCTATTGCTTCTTGTTCTTCCACTACGGTAATGGGTTCATTCAGAAGGGCTACCTAGTGTTGGGGGAAATGTATAGCATATAGGTAGGCTGATCTACTGTATAGTTGGTTTGTTGGCATATCGTTTTTTGTAGTATGATGTGAAACAGTCGGCTATGTGGTTGGGGGTTGTGACTAAAGCACTTGAGGGGGAGATAATTTTAGGGATGTTATTAGATGGGGTTTGGGAATTGTAAAGGTAAGCTAGGATTTTCTCATTATTCTCCCCTTTATTGAATGTTCTTTTGGTAGTGTACAACAAACTCTATTGAGTCATTTTGGGCCTAGCTTCCTCTATTGCTGTTTGTGCAGCCCTAAATGTGTAGAGTGTGACAGATCTGGCATTTTATATGTAATCTGCCTTAGATAGTTTCCTCTGCTTCTCCATTAGCTCACAAGAAGCTTCCTTTATATTTCCTTCAATTTCTAAGGTAAGTACTCTCCTCACTGTTGCTTTGCAAGTTTTCTACACAGTTACAGTTCCAGGGTCCCAAAATAAGGGCAGCATCATTCACTTCCCTAATACTGGCTTGTGACAACGAAACCGGGCTATGACACCAGTGTTTCTGACTAGTTTTTGGGATCAAGTTAGTTGTACCAATGGGGGGTGAGTGGTCAGACACAGCTCTAGGTAGGTACTCAACTGAAATCAGCCGAATATGTTCTGAGGGTCAGCCCGGAGCAGCGAGAGGTCAAGCTTGATTCCCCCCTCAAACTAGTCTGATTTCTAACCATTTACTATCTACAGAGTTCATAAAACAATGTTAATAAGACAGGGTTAATATTGATCTAATTGCTTTTTAATAAGTTGCTTTAGTGGTTATGTGAAATCACTCTGTTTTAATAAGGTACTGGAAAAGCACGTACAAAGTCTAACATGCCTCCAGTCAGCCTTTGGTGCTATGTTCTTTTTAGCGTAATTAATAAAATATAGGTTTTATTGATTGGGACACTAGAGAATAGTGTTCCTGATTTTATCGATAGTGGTATTCGAGTCTGTTATGACTTGATGATTTTTTTTGTTTTATAATTAAATGAGACTCACTAACTTTGGCACTTGCAATCTCCCTTCTCAAATAAACAAATAACGTAAGATTGGGCATTCAACTTGCATGATTAATCACATACTCTAACGTTGCACAGATTAAATTAGCCATGGGGAAAAAAGAGAGAAAAGAGGAAACATGACTGCATCACATACAGTAATAAGCCATTGTTATGGTGTATAAATAATAATTGCTCAAAACAGCTATAATCTATGGTTAGTCAGACAGCAAAGCATGTCTAAATATGTCCTAAAACTTTAATTGAACAATATAGACGATGACAGGTTAATAAATATCTAAGTTATTGCTGCGATTTCAGGTTTAAATGGCAAATAAAAGCCCATTTTATGAAGTATTTTTATGATAATCACTGGTTATGAACCCTATTTAAATAGTACAGCTACACAAATAAGAAAGTGGGTTATTTGTGCATCATAATCTTCAAAAACATGTCATATGTCTGGATATAATATAATAAAACCACAAAATGTATTCTATACTGCATTAAAATAATCATGGACTCATAGACATATAATAACAATGAATTTGAAGAGATCTACTGTATACTGAACTATGCCAAACTACACACACATACACACAAATATTAAACTGTAAAATAAACTGAGGCATCACTTCCTGTAAATGTTCAGAAATATGTTTCTCTGTTTTTATTTACAAAATACTTTGTTGGTTTATGTCAGTGATCCACAAACAGTGGCTTGTGAGCAATATGTTACTCTCCAGCCACTTGGATGTTGCTCCCAGTGGCCTCAAAGCAGGTGTTTATTTTTGTATTACTGGCTTGGGGCAAGTTCTGGTTGCATAAAAAACAGGTGCGCTGCCACACTGAGCCTTATGTAGGCTGCCAGTCCACAGAGAGACTTATTTTGTACACCCAAGAACATGTTTCATGATTATGTTCCTCCCTGACTCTTTTTACATCTGAATGAAGGGTAAAAAAAGTTGGCACCCCTGCTCTGTGGGGATATAGCCTCTATTTTTTCTTACATGGGATGGAATCTTGGCATGCTCTTTCTCTTATCAGAAGACTACTGTCCCTCACTATACTCTGTCAGAATAGCAGACAAGATTATTCTTCCTACTACAGATCTACTTTCCTGCAAGACGCATTATTAACTACACACAATAAGAACAAACACGAAAAAGAGAAAAACATACATGAAATAACATTTTTATTTCTAAATTATTCTGTTTACACTGCAAAACATTTTCTCTACCATATAAAATTTTATTCTTGAACCAACAAGTATTTTTTGTTAGTTATGATATTGGTTTGTAGGCAGTAATCTCGGGTAATTTTGCCTGGTCATGTCCTTTCCGAACGAACCAGCACTTCATGATGGAACTGTTTTCAGACAGGCTATTGTCTCTTAATTAATGTAACTGTAGAAGTTGCAGTGGGACTTGGATTTTTACTATTGAGTGTTGTTCTAACATCTACCAGGAGCCATTATCTGGTTACCTTCCCATTGTTCTGTCAATTGGCTGCTGGGGAAGAATAGGAGGGGGCGGTGAAGTGAACTCTAATGACTCAGAATGTATAGTAAATGTGCAAGTCATTGAACCTCTGGGTGATAGTGACCATAATGTGATCTTAATTTTTGGTGCAAAAAGCAAATATACACTGGAGCAACAAAACCCTGAATTTCAGAAAAGCACATTTTAGAGCTGGCCTTCAGAGCATAGATTGGGGCATTATGGTTTCTGCTAAAAACACAGAAAAAATGGCTGTCATTTCAAATATTTAATCATTACTTTTCTCAATGTATTCCCTTAATAAGTAAACGTAAAGGCACCAAGAACCACCCTGTGTGGCTTAGTACAGAATTAAAGACATTAATAGTATTGAAGAGAAAGACAAAAACTATAAGTCTGTAGGGACACAAACTGCATTTAATGAATATATACACTATAATAAATGTTGTAAAACAGCAATGTGGAAGGAAAATATAGAAAATGAGGAGCCCATTGCAGCAGAGGCTCAGACTAACCCCAAAAATATGTGGGTTGAGAGTGTTGCTTTCTTTAAATAATGATGCCAGTATGGTATTATCAGATACTGAAAAGGCAAATTTGCTGAATCAGTTATTTTCTCAGTGTATATAATAGAGGAGCCAGAGTTCCAAGACCTACAGTACCTCATAGCTACACTGTTGGCTTACCCTAAACTTTGCAGTTTAGGATATGGTACAGAAAGCTTTACTAAAATATTAATGTGAACAAGGTGCCAGGGCTAGATGGAATACCAGGTACGAAGAAAGCTTAGTTTGGTTTTAGATCGGCCTCTATTTCTGATTTTTTCGCTTTTATCTGGTATGGTACCTATGGATTGAAGGAAAGCTGATATAATTCCTATATTAAAAAAGGTATTACGATCTCATCCTGGCAATTAAAGGCTAGTAAGTTGACATCCAAGGTGGTCAAATTATTTGAAGGCTTGTTAAAGGAAAACTATACCCCCCAAACAATGTAGGTCTCTATAAAAAGATATTGCATAAAACAGCTCATATGTAAAATCCTGCTTCATGTAAATAAACCATTTTCATAATAATATACTTTTCTAGTAGTATGTGCCATTGGGTAATCATAAATAGAAAATTGCCATTTTAAAAAATAAGGGCCGCCCCCTGGGATCATAGGATTCACTGTACTCACAAACATACCAACAAACCATACATGTTAGGTCACATGAGCCAATTAACAGACAGAGTTGTGTCTTTTGCTTCCACACTTCTTCCTGTTACAGTTAGATTTGAAGTATTTCAGGTCAGGTGATCTCTGAGGCAGCACACAGACCATCATGAAATGGTGGCTCAAGGCAAGAGATGTAAAAGGGCAATATTTACTTAAATATATATTCCAGTTTGTTAAGATTCTTTAATATGCCACTTAATATGATATGAACTATCTGTTGCTTAAGTGTTCATTTTGGGGGTATAGTTTTCCTTTAAGGAATCACATTGAAATTTTTCCTGACAAATAGCGTTATGAGTAGCAATCAGCATGACTTTATGAAGGATAGGTTATGTCAGACAAATTTAATTGTTTTTTATGATGAGGTAAGAAAGATGCTGGACAGCAGGGGCAGTCGATGTGATCTATTTGGATTTTGCCAAAGCCTTTAATACAGTGCCCTGTAAACGACTGCTTTCTAAACTAAGGGCTGTTGGGCTTAATGAGGATGTTTGCACATATATAGGAAACTGGCTACAGGATCGGGAACAAAGGGTGGTTGTTAATGGTACATTCTCTACTTGGAGTAAGGTTCTTAGTGGGATCCCTCAGGGCTCTGTATTGGATCCACTTTTATTTAACTTGTTTGTTAATGACTTAGGGGAGGTTATAGGTAAGTAATATATCAGTGTTTGCAGATGACACAAAACTGTGCAGCCCAATTAATTCCATCTATAATGTAGCATTCTCACAGCAGAATCTTGACAAACTGGCAATATTCAATACTGATAAATGTAAAATCATGCACCTGGGATGTAAACATATGCAATGCACTTATACCCTTAATGGAACTTCACTAGGCAAATCCATAATGAAAAAGCACATAGGAGTTATTGTAGATAATAAACTTGGCTGTAGCAATGCCAGTCAGCAACTTCAAGGGCAAGGGGCATAGATTTGCTGGAGGAGGGGTTATTCTTCCACTGTACAAAGCACTGGAAAGGCCCCATCTGGAAAATGTCATACAGTTTTGGTCTTCAGCACTCAAATGGGATATTAGTGAATAGAGAGGGTCTAGAGAAGGGCAACTAAGCTGATAAAATGTATGGAAAATCTCAACTATGAGAAAAGTCTGTCCATGTTGTTGACTCTGGAGAAGAAGAGCTTGAGGGGTTATATGATAACTATGTATAAACATATAATGGGATCATATAATAATCTCTCTAATGTTTTATTTACCAGTAGGTCTTTCCAGCTGAAATGTGGGCACCCATTCCAAGAAAGGAGGTTCCGGCTAAATGTTTGGAAGGTTTTTTTTTTCACAGTGAGAGCTGTGAAGATGTGGAATTCTCTCCCTGAATCAGCTGTGCTAGCTGCCCATTGCATAGCTTCAAGAAAGGGTTGGATGGCTTTTTAGCAAATGAGGGAATACAGGGTTATTGGAGATACTGTAGCTCATAGTACAAGTTGATCCAAGGACTGGACGAACTGCCATCTTGGAGTCAGGAAGGAATTCTTTTCCCGTCTGTCGTAAACCAGAGAGTGGGGGAAAAATACTTTTTTATTTAAAAACTATTTTGAAAGCAAACTAACACCATAGAAACTGACTCCAGAAAACCATGTGTTTGGGAATTAACTTTTCTGCAAATATTTTGCATGAACTCAAGCCTTGAGGGCTCATAAATCACCTCCCTAGAATATTAAATAAAGTAACATTATAACACTATATTTGTTCAAAGGAAAGCAGTTCATCTAGTTTTTTGGTTGTGTTGAATGGAAGAAAACATGTCACATTTTCTGAGACCCAAACTTCCCACAGCATTAGCTTTCTGCATGTCATATCTTTTTATGTATAGAATGCAGATGGATTTCTACAAATTCTTGTTCAGTATGCAGTTAGTAAGACTGTGCTGAGATCTATGCAGTAAGTAAGTGTCATTGCTTAAAGGGATACTTTGGATTGCTCAGTGTACATACTGTAGGGATTTCAGGTAGTGGGATGTTGGTCTCCTGGGGCAGACCAGACTCACTCTTGCTCAGAAAACCACAAAACATCATGAGTTACAAAAATAGGGCACAACTGACCTGCAGTCAGTTTTATTCCTGAAAAGGAAAAACAGAAAATAACAAAACCTAGGCCAACTTAGCGCTATCTAATAACGAAATCAACCATCTCTGTAAAGGAAGAGGCCTAGTGCACGGCCCTTCCAAAAAAAAAAATACAGTTTTTAGGAAAAACAGAAGTTCCAACAAGTTCTTTACTTGTTTGCATCTCCTGCTTCCCCAGGCACAGACAGCCAGACTCTCCAACTGAAGCCCTATTTAGCAGGGACCAGGCCTCTATTAAGCAGCTACCTGGCTGATCAGCTGCAAACTCTGGTCAGAATATAGAATGTACAATGGAGGGCCCACTCTACTTTCCCTCCATTTGCTCCAGGGACCCCTTATCCAGCTTTAGAAAGCTGGATAAGCATTTACCTACTCGAATACTATACATTTTCCCCTCGAGCTAGTGCATGTACCGTATGAAATATACACCATCTACTATCTTCCCAGCACTTCTCTTACAATACCCTAATTTGATCTAATTTTGTATCCTCGCTAATGAAAGATCAGACATTAGCCACTACTATGCCACAAAAGTAAAATGTAGGGTTAAGACAAAGGGGCTGATTTTTAATAAATGTAACATTTTAAGAATCAGAATCACCTTATTATATTTACAATTCGCATGATGTTTTTAACAAATAATTGACTGATTTGCTTTTTCTCTGCAATATTAAGACAATATATTTTTCTTGAATTTTACTGGGCTGTTACAAATCCATACTGATGCTTAAACAATCCTATAGGGGTTTTCGGCATGTAGAAGGATTTTAGTAGCTTTAATGCATACTACAGAAGTCCCCTTTAACCCAAAATGCTGTATGTGTCTTAATAATGGCTAATGAACCCCCTACTATATAATTTATTGATATATTGTGAGTTTTTTAAAACTCCCCTAAACTCCCACAAATTTGACTTACCGAAATTAATTAATAAAATCGATTTAATTCTAACTCGGGCATATTTAAATGACCCGAATATTCGAATTTAATCCGAAAAAATAGAATTTTTCTCCAAAAAAACTTGAATGTCAGGAAGGCTGCAAACATCTCCAAACTGATCCCTGGACCTCTCCCATTGATTTAAAAAAAGTAATTTGGCAGGTTTTAGGTGGGAATATTCAAATTATATAATCTCAAAAATCAAATTCAAATTTTTTAAAAAAAACTCAAATTGAATTTGGATAGCCCCTTAGTTGAATTTGATATTTTGACCATAAAAAAATTTGAAAATTTGAATTTGATTCTCAATAAATTTGCCCCTTAATAGCTTTATACATTTTAGCAGGGGGGTATATATTTGGCAGTTTTGGTATAAAAAGATTCCTAAAGAGAATACATTATCTTTTAATAAAGTTTACTAAATATAAAGATTCAGAATAATTAGATTTTTTTCGAAAGCAAATGCTACACATTTCATACATTATTACAGTGTTACAGTGTACAAACTAGAAATATTTTCCTTAAACATGATTAAAGAGTGATAAAGTGGCAGATAAAATCTCTCTTGAGATCTAGACTCTTGATACTCCAATCTTATTTTCCATCATCCAACAATCATGCAATCATGCAAGTTCATCAATTGAACATGATTTTAGGTGAATTTGTAGCCTGTAGCCTGTATCTACTTTTTTTTACGCTTGTAGGCATTATGCCAAGTCTGAAGTGTAAAAGTGTAAAATAATGGTGTAAATACGGTGATGGGAATTATTTTTAGAAATACCACAACTAGTTATTTGTAATGGATGACAGCTAGAATTGGAATGGACATGCTTGAATAGAAATATACAGCTTTAAAAATACATCATTTCATTTACACTGCTTTTTACACAGTCCAGTACACATCATTTTCCACAGCTAGATAAATAGGCTCCTATGATACTGTATCTCATGGATATAGATTTACTTCCAGACCCATAAAAATATTTGTTGTTCTGGGTAACATGGTTATTATTGTCTATATACATGGAGATCTGAACTGTGTTGAAAGAGGGCAAATAGGAATGACTGCACTGGCCCCTGCCTATATTGTGGCACCCACAAAGCATTTGTAGGTGGAAGTTGTGTTATTAGTTGAATGGCCAAGCAAAATTATGACAGTAATACCCCATTAAGACTGTCTTTTTACAGGGCCCAGCTTAATGGAGAATTCCACTGAAATAGTAGAACAAGAATATATAATTCTAACCAACTTTTTAGTTGTGCTGAATATTTTTGGTGTTTTGGGTTCACACAATGTGACTTTTGAACACAATTCTTTAGGCACAAATTTGCTGCATCTATTGACACAGGCCACTGTGGGAACCCTGGATCTTCCTCCACCCTCTCCTGCATCACCAGGCACACTGCATATCATTTACAAAAGGGGGTGTAATGGATTCAGAAGAGGAGGTGTGATGGACAGAGTAGCAAAGCAGAACTATACAAAAGTGCGAGGATAGCTTAATGATGCAAGTTCTGTATCTTAGATAAATGTGTAAAGGTGTATATTTTTCCAACAATTGCGGCCTACAATCATAAATTAGCCCTTTTGCTTTTAAATAGTAGTTATGTTTAAAACCTTTGAAAAATCTTTAATTGTTTCTAATTTCATTTTCTTTTATAATGCAAAACTATTTTTTATTCCTTGTTTGAAGTTCCTGTTAAAGGAAAACCACAACAATGTAGGTCTCTATAAAAATATGTTGCATAAAACAGCTCATATAAAACCCTGCTTCATGTAAATAAACCATTTTTAGAATAATAACTTTTTAGTAGTATTTGCCTAATCCCAAATAGAAAATTGCCATTTTAAGAAATGAAGGCCTCAACCTGTGATCCTACAATTCACGGTGCACACAAACAACCAAACAATCCATAAATGTAAGGACACATGAGACAATTAATGGACAAAGTCCTTCCAAACTTCTTCCTGTTACAGTTAGAGCTGTTTTATTTCTGGGCAGGTGATCTCTGAAACAGCACACAGACCATCACAAAATGGTGGTTCAAGGGAGAAGATGTAAAATATATATTAATTAATATTACAGTTAATATATATTCCAGTTTGGTGAGATTCTTTAATATGTCACTTAATATGATAGAAACAATCTGTTACTTAAAGGGGAACTCCGGGTTCCAAACCAAAATTTGGTAAAGAGGCCCACATAACACAGAAACCCCTAATATATCCATCACAGTTACCTGTTTCTTCAAAAAGTATGAATAAATGCCATTTTCTATGCTGAAATCCAGCTGGTTAAAAGTTCTTCTGTTTCTGCATCATTGGAAATTCTGGCAGGGGAGGAGGGACTAAACACTGATGTTACAAATTGTAAGAACTTCTCCACAGCTTACAGACAGCATGCAAAAACTACATAACCCACAATGCATTGCACTGTGATGTTTCATTCCTTATTGAAATTACATGTGCAGGGAACTGTGGGGTTTGGAGGATGCAGGCTGAGGACAGATGGCTGCTGATACAAAGTAACAGTAGTCAGCAAGCTCAGCAAAGTAGTCAGACAGATCAGCAGGAGAGCAGGGAGCTAAGCTTAGGAAATTGTTCCAAACCATTAAAAATCATGACAAATCTGCATATTTTTTAATTGATGTATATTGCAAAGTTGCTTGAAATTATGTTAACTTAAAAAACTTAAGTTATGTTTTTGTGGAATTCCCTTTTAAGTATTCTTTTTGGGGGTTTATTTTTCCTCCAGCTAAAGATGACATTGAAGTTGACAACAAAGGGAAGAGAGAAGAAGAATCTTTAAATAATTGCATGTTCTGTGCCTTCCATAGTTCAATGATATACTGAAAACAGAATGTTGTTTGCAACTTGTTTTATTGCAGTTAATTAAAGGGGCACTCTGACTGTGGATATAGTATCTGTAAATCTTCAATTAGTTCTTCATTGCATTTCTGCAAAAAACTGAAGACTCAGTAAGAGCAATAAATTCCTAGTGACAATTGGGTGGGCATTTACACCCAATAAAAATTCTGTGTGCTCTGAAACATGTCCCTTATTGTTGGCAGCTTATGCTGTAATACTAAACACTCCAGACAAGGAGGGGATTTTACCAGCAACTAGCCCTCATTTTGATTAGCGCTAAAAGTATTAATTTTTTTTTAGAAAATGTTACATGTGGATCCTTCAGTAACATTGGAGTAACCCATTCCCAATGTAAAAAATTTAGTATATTTTTCTAAGTTGTGGTTTGCTGTATTTCACATAGCATTAAAGCAGCTGCTTTATTTTAAGCAGGAATTTTACATGGAGAATATTTACTACTAATATAGAAAATAAATACTAATCCTATAATAATTTAATAAATATATATATATATATATATATATATATATATATATATATATATATATATATATATATATATATGGGTTAAAGTGTGCTGGGAGCTATAGTTATGCAACATCGTGCTTGTGTTATTTTATAAAATAATTGTATTATTGTTCGTTATTGCTTGATAAAGGTTTAGCAACATCATTAAAATGCAAAATAATCCTCCAAGAAGAATGGCAAATTGTCTGTATAAATCTGGCTCAATATTCTTTGTACCTACAAATAAAGAATTCTGTTTTTTTGTCATCGTCTTCCTCCTAATGGCTTGCACAATGGACCCCAGTCCCTGTCCACCAGGTTCCCAATATATCTGGGTTTGTCTTTACTTGCCTCTGCAACACTTCATTAAATCCAAAAATGCCTATATGATGTCCTGTTTCTCAAACAGTGCATCATTGTTGCAGCTGCCCTGACTGAGGATCACGGCATGAGAGGCCACTCCTTCAGACAAGAGGAAAAGATCTTTAATTTGAAGCAGAATACGTGGTTCTTCACAGTGAGGGCAGTGAAGTTGTGGAATTCCCTGACGGATGCTGTTGTGAAGACTGATTCTGCTTTTAAAAGGGGCTTGGATGATTCCTTGGTCAAGCATAATATCCAAGATGATTGTGATACTAAAATCTATAGTTAAACTATAAATACCAATATCTATGTGAGTGTATAGAGGGGTCAGTGTGAGTGTGTGTATGTAAGAATGCTAGGTTTTATTTGGAGGGGTTAAACTTGATGGATTTTGGTTTTATTTCAACCTGATTTAACTGTGTAACCATGTATATGAGGGGTGTCTAACTGTACATAACAACATGCACTGTACATATGATAGATCTGACATTATTACAGAACCCCAGACATAGTACAGGAGATCAGACAAGGTGTGTTACATTAGGGAGCTTCTCAAAACTAATTAATTTCCAGTAACTTTCCCATCCAACAGATATTTGCTGAAAAGTCTGGCCTAATTTAGGTAGGTGTCTGTGATATAAGAAGAGTTCCACTGACTGAATCCCCTTGACAAAGGATTTAGGGGGTTATTTACTAAGCTCCAAATACCCGAAATTCCACGAAATCTGAAAAATTTTTGATTCTTTTATAAAATCGGAATTTTAAAAAAATCACAAATTTTTTGGAATTTATTAAAATTATTTTGACATGCAACAATTGTGACACGATCGACAATTTTTATACGCGCGACTTTTGTCCAAAAGCAATAAAGTCAATGGGTGTCAACTTTGACGCACAACAATTTTTATGCGTGTGACAATTCTGACGCTTGGTAAAAAATTTTTGCCTCAGCAAATTTTTCCATGGCAAATTTTCGCAGCAGTTTCACAAAAAAATGTTCGGCAATCGAAGTATTGAAATTCATTAGTTCATCACTAGTTATCCGGAAATCTGTTATCCAGGAAGTTCCGAATTCTCCCATACTCCATTTTATCCAAATAATCCAAACCTTTAAAAATGATTTTTTTTTTGCACCCAAACTCACACATTCGAGTTATATTTTCAAAAAACTCAAATGTCTGTCAGTTAATAAAAAATTGAAAATTCTAAAGTATATTTTAAACAGCTTTCAGGTCTCATGAGATATCCCTACAAACAACCATGTACCTCTAAGCTATCCATGTTTTGTTTTGGTTAGATCCTTTGTTTTGTTAGGAGTTCACGATATTGATATGGTGATATATCTAAATATGTACCTAGCAAGGACCAAACACTGAGTTACTTCAATGTCCCTCTTACATAAAGACATAAAATGAATAGCAAATGCGGTGTTCTTCCTGACAGCATAATTCAGCAATTGGGAATGAGTGAAAGATTGGGAAACAGATGACAGGGCCAGTGTTGGATTTATTGGTCTAAAAATGCTCCATTAAGTGTTTTCATGCCATTATTGTCGCTATGAGAAATTTTCCATTTAAACAAATGGAAAATGAAAAAAAAAATTAAATGGGATGGTTTTAGGCTTATTAAAACACATTCATATTAAAACACATTCACATTCTGAGAAGCACAATTCAGCAACATCAGGGATTGAGTCCTACAGAGTAAATCTTCCCCAAGCCCTCCAGGGTGAGTAGCCCATTTAATTCTAGTCATAATCCTGCATGCTCTACATAAATGTGTCCTGCCTAATATTCTATTAAAGTGTAATTTTGGCAAGTCAAAATTACACATTAAAAATGAAATAACAGTAGCACGATCGATACTGATGGTAAGCATCTGTAATTAACCTTGTATGCCTATTTTGGCAAGCTAATGGGTGCCAAATGGGGAATTTTATGGTAGGTTTACATCCACTTCATTCTTTTCTTTTTTATTTTAAATCCTTTATCTCCCCTGTCATGTTATATTTTTTTTCTTCATTTTATTCTGCATGCTCTACTGAGCAAATTGGCAAGAGTTTGGCAGAATGAACTATTAAATATTATCCTCATTCTCATAAAATGGAAAAATGAAAACAGAATTTTTATCTAATTATTATTAATTATAATTAATAGCTGCACTGAACTATGCCTATTTTTATACCTAGAGCTGCAGGTTACAGATATTTCATTTAATACAGTAAATACACTGTATCAGACAGATTAAAATACAACAGCCTTTTAATAAACTCTCAATACAACTATGATTTAATTACAAATGATTCTTATTCTAAGAAAATGTCACGTATATCTAAAAGATATTATCATATTTATTAATCATTTTGCAGTTGACCAGTAACTCACATATCATTGTACAGCATTCAATTCATCAGTATTTTGTAGACACAAAGCATTGGACTTCCCAATTTCTTCTTTTTAGTTACTTTTGGGTATGTGAGGAAAGAGTATCTAGGGGGGCTATTTATTAAATAGATTTTTCCAATATTTTGATAATAAAATTCTGGCTTAATTTACTAATAATTCAGATAGAAAATTGCCGGTGCAACAAAATTGTGCAACAATTCAAATTGTCTCCCAAAAAACTCAAATTATTCAGATTATTGAACGAAAAACTCAAATTTATTGGATAATAATAAACTAGCTTCAAACAACCAGAAACGTTCAACAAACATCAAGGCAAAAGACATATTCCAATTGTTTATGGGATCATCTGCCACTGACTTTTACATTACAGGTTTTAACTGGAAAATTTAAATTTTTAGCAGCTTTGGAGTATATACACCTCAAAAAATATGTGTTTTTCTCCCATAAAAATTTAGAATTTTGAGTTTTTTAATTTTTAAAAAATTAGAGGTTTAATAAATAGGCCCCGTAATGTAAAATCCAAATATACAGTATAATATTCTTACAACTTGTTTATTTGGAGCTGTTCTAGCATATGATATTACATCTGCCTATACCTCTTCCATTGACTGTAAGTATACCTGTGGTTATTTGCCTTGAAAAATTAACTATCACCCTTTTTGTTTTACCCTAAGAACCTCCTGGCGTCCATCATTATTCCTATTTTTACTGCACAGTAGCGTGAGAGTTCTACTACATGCTTAATGAATTCTTCCATTTTGCAAAAGCCCTGACCTGAAGTGTTGAGTCACATGTAACCGATGCTCCTATCATTAGCTGGACATTAACCCTTTTTTGGTCTGCCTAGCCAAATTAGCGTTACACCTGCATGCAGTGTTTTTCAAGCTGCTTTCAGATAAACATGTGCAGATCTATCCATGTGCCTCCGAGATTGCTAAAGAATGTCTCATACTTGTCAAACATGCTTCCCATGTTTAATGCAGACACTAATGAACAGAAAAGTAAATCACTGACAAGCAGCATGACATGAATCAAGTGAGTCTGATACATCGCTTTCTTTAATTCAGCATATATATAAAGGTAGTGTGTGCCACTTCGCATTATGTCTTCCCTAATGGCAGGCACATGGAGAGATGCTATTTCCAAGCAATATTTCTATACAGAGAAGCCCATCAACAGAGATAAGCAAAATAATTTTTTCTGGCTGTCTGTAAAAGAGTTTTAAATAAATCTCCAGAACATTCATAAGGCAAGAAGAGAACGAATTTTCAATATTAAAATGTAGTATTAGCCACTTTACCACTAAACAAGAAAGATGCAGACATAGAAGGAAAATGGGAAGTTGTACTATTTGAGGGAATGATTGTTAACATGAGGAATGTTTTCAAACGTTTATTCAGTCAAAATTGAATGGAAGACAGGAAATATTTCTACAGAGATGTTTTGTTCTTGACACTGTTAGTTTGACAGGCTAACAAATATTATGTTTTGGTCCCTACCTTCAAAGTGACATGTACGTTACCTGTAAATAAACATACATATACTGTACATAGTCATATCAAATACTAACAAACTTTATTATTTAACGCAATTATGCTTTGGTAAAGGCATATAACAATATAATGTGGAAAGAAGATTATATTTATTTTAATGTATACATATAGTTACAAAAATGATGATTTTATATAAGACATTAAGGCTGCATTAACAATGTAAAGATGTGTGCAGGATATTTATGTATAAAACAGATGACAGGCGGCAGTAGAAAGCAACAATATCACCTGAATAAAATTAATTTGAAGATAACCACTCATTTGTTATACAGGCACATAAAACAGGCCAATGAAAATCACCTATTAAAACATTACTATAAAGATTAACACTATATAATTAGCGCATTTGCTTTCAAGTTTAAGCAATCTGGTTTTCTAACATCAACCAGTTCCTAGAGCAGCATAATTAGTAGTTCCTTATGCAACAAAACCTTTATAGTCTATGAAGCGTGCATACAATGTTTTGGTGTGAGAACAAATGGGGCGAAGCTTGTTGACAAGTCAGGTTGATTAAAAAAACTTCCTATGTTTTTTGGAGATTGCTGTCTATTCCATTGCATTATGCTATAGTATTGTCCCAGACACTGCTTACATGTAAGAAGTCTATATTTTGAAATTAAATAGAAAAAATAAACATGTTTATTTCCAGACATTGGCCATTGTTTTTCTTCTGTTTGTTAGTTTCTTTTTTTTTTGTAACTTTTTTTATTAGAAATTTTCATCAAATAAATTGTAACCCTTGCATGAGAAGTCACTCAGCAACTCAGAAGGAAGTTTTGTGGTGATAGGGCCAAGTTGTCTTAGTTTCGCCCCTCTCCTACCAAAACCAGCAGCTATAAGAAATGCCAGCACTAGTTGAACAATGATGGTCTATGTCTTCTGGGTGAAAAGCAGGCCACAAAACTTAATTTTTTTGCATGGGTCATATCTCCATGGAGATAACTCTTGACAACATTTGCCAATTCAGAGTATGGCAATGCATAGACACAATGAATTATAAAACAGGGTACCAAATTCTGTTGCCATAACTGCAGAATGTTGACACTTTCTGATTCCTGGTTGAATTAAGGGGGTTAAAGGTTCATTCACACATTTTTCAATGTCAAACAAATGCACTAGATTAGAAACTATGAAAAACAACACAATTTTTAAGTCTTTTAGAAAATCATGTAAAGATTAAATCTAATAGGCTGGTATGCTTCCAATAAGGATGAATTATATCTTAGTTTGGATCACATACAAGGATCTGTTTTATTACTACAGAGACAAAGGGAATCATTTTTAAATAATTGGTTTATTAGGATAAAATGGAGTCTATGGAAGACAGCCTTTCCATAATTCTGGATAACAAGTTTTCAAATAACCAATCCCATTCCTGTATAACAATTGTAAACAGACTTAAAATGTTTTTAATTTCTTCATTGCCTAAACATGTGATAACAGTGTAGGTACAATTTTAATAAAGAAAAGATATTTTTTTACATTACAACAATTTTATGAATATATTAGTGCTTCTGTTCATTCTTTAAGAAGATCATTGATTTTCTTTCTCCAAGGGGATGAGCGACACATTAGCAGCAAAGGAAATAATCCATCCCCGTTTTTAGCTTCTAAGAAATCGAAAATGGCAGAACCCTGAAACCCTTAAAAAGATCACTACTTTGCAAGAATTAACCAGTCTAAATGCTAGGGCCTAATTACTTTTCATATTGATGTAAATCTAGAGTTTACAGGAGCAGTAAAAGATATCTGCCAAACCTGTCACTGGATTACAATACACTATCTTATCCTAGCATACTTTATATCTAGATCTGCACTATGCCTAAAATGTATTGTACACTATCACATTATATGCCATCACATATATATTAATATTAATGATCAGGAAATAAAAGGGCTTCTGCAGTTCATGGTAGAGCAGGTATGGGACCTGTTATCCAGAAAACTCGGGACCTGGGGATTTCTGGATAAGGGACCTTTCCGTAATTTGGATCTTCATACAGTAAAAGGCACATTTATTAAAGGTCGAATTGCGAATTCATGTTCTTTAAATTAACATGTCCAAATTGGTCCCTGGACATCTCCCATTGACTTATACATGAACTCGGCAGGTTTTAGGTGGCGAATAGTTGAATAAAGGGCCAGAATATTATAAATTTTGAAATTTGAAATTGAGTTAAAACTTCTAATTTGAGAGTTCTGACCATCAAAAAAATTGTAAACATTCAAATTTCCAATTAGACCACTAGAAAATCAATAAACATTAAAGAACCCCAATAGGCTGGTTTTGTTTCCAATAAGGATTAATTATATCTTAGTTTGTATCAAGTACAAGGTACTGTTTCATTACCACAGAGAAAAAGGAAATCATGTTTAAAAATGTGAATTATTTGATTAAAATGGAGTCTATATGAGGGGAGATGGCCTTTCCGTATATTCAGAGCTTTCTGGATAATGGATCCTATACCTGTACTTGCAAAAATAGAAACAAAAAAGCACTTGATCTGATTGACAGCTGATACAGAGTTTATGAGCATAGGGCTATTCTTTTTGGCTGGCAGAAAGGAGTTGTTCACCTTTAAATTAACTTTTAGGGGCCTATTTATTAAGCTTTGAATGTTTTTAGTTGAGTTTTTAAGAGAAAAAACATTACATTTTTAGAGTGAAAATAAAACTCAATTCTTTCGAGATTTATTATGCTCTGTAGGGGAAAAGTCTTGCAGGCCTTGCTTGGCCCCCCTTAATGGATTGAACAGTTTCTGGGTGCCCATGAGGCCCTTCTAGAAACTGTTCAAGGTTATGTGTAACATCTGTGAGAAGGTTCGTATTACTGTTATGTTTTTGTTCTCAGTAACAAGGTGCAATATCTTTGAAGCTCGCACATAGTGGTACTCCCTTTATTTTCACATAACTAGCTAATCACACTGACTTGTACTCCTCCTCACTCCCTATACTCCCTTCCGTACTCCTTTCACATACCATTCCCATGAAGTTCCCCACCAGAGGGTATATAATGTGTGGTCAATCTTTTGTTTCTCTGTTCTGACCTACTTGTGTATCAGAACCCACGGAGCTCGTGTATGTTTATTATATAAATAATAAACTTGGATTATTCCTTTTACCTCGGTGATCTCCGGTCTTTGGATTATTCCCTATCAGCACCAAAGCTGCAAAAAATTGGAATCCGAAAATACTTTAGCTAAAACCTGTCAAAGTCATATAAAAGTCAATGGCAGATGTCCCCTTTAACAATTGGAAGATGTTTTTTGCCTTCATGATGTTCAAAGGTTTCAGGCTGCTTTTCGTGTATTCATTCGAATCCAGCGGGGTCGCATGATTTTGTCAAGACTTTTCCCGCACACAATTTTCATTCAGATTTTTTAATACATTTAGCCAAAGTTAGGTTATTTTTCACATAATTAAAGGAAGTAGAATTGGAAGCTGATCTGTAATGGGCCACCTGTGGCTGGCAAAGTCTTTTCTCTCCACAAATGCTTTGCCCTGAGAAGTAGGCATGGCACACATAGATGAACCAAAACAAGACTTTATTATAGCAGACAATGATACAGACTTTTTGTACATTCAAAAATAAGCCCAACCCAATGGCACAGCCATCAACATACCTGTGTGGCCCTTAAGCATTCATGGCTGATACAGCATGTGGCCCCTAAACATTTAATGACTGACATAGCGCGTGGCCCCATAAAATTCCATGGCTGACATGACATGTGGCCCAGAGCACTTCATGACTGACACAGAGTGTTACCTGAAAGCATTTTTATGACTGACACACCATGTGGTCCCAAAGCATTTCATGACTGACAAACTGTGTGGCCCCAAATCATTTCATGACTGACACATGGTAATGTCTCTCTGTAACTCTTGTATTGTGCACAAAGGCTATTTGTTTGCAGCCAATTACTAACAAACGTGTGAACAATATGTATATGTTTATTTCTATTGCAATGTCAGAGATAAGATCCTATCAGCTTCCTGAAGCGCAGTGTCTCAACTGAGAGTATTTCTGTGCCCTCTATATGCCTGTATAATTGCTCTCTCTGTCAGTCAGGTGGCACATTTGCTCGGTGCAATTCATTTATCAATATGAGAGTAGCATGTATTCATTGGACAGGTGCACTCTCTCTTCCCCCATGACTGTGCTCCACCCTCCTACATCTTGCGCCCTGTGCCCTTGCCAATTTTTTGCCCCAGAAAATGTGGCAACCCTAGTGGCAACTCATTATTAATATATATATAGAGAGAGAGAGAGAGAGAGAGAGAGAGAGAGAGAGAGAGAGAGAGAGAGAGAGAGAGAGAGAGAGAGAGAGAGAGAGAGAGAAGGTGCACACTGGGATTTTAAATAGTATTAAAACTTCATCTTTTATTGTTTACATTACAAAGAAACTGGTAAACAATAAAACAAATGTAAACAATAAGAGGTGAAGTTTTAATACTATTTAAAATCCCAGTATGCACCTTTACTCTTTGGATTTTTTGGATTTACAGCCTTAATTAGTAGCACCTGGGTCTTTGGCATCTGTGGATGGAGTGCGCTGGAACTTTGGATTTTGTGTATGTGTATATATATATATATATATATATATATATATATATTTATTTATGGGAAAGTTGTGCTCACCACTAATTTTTAAAACCATTAGGCAGGGGTGCAATGAGGCTGTGACGACAAAATACATATAGACAAATACAAGAGTCCTCTGCACTCAACCCCTTATCAATATATTTAAGACATTGAGACATTTTGTGCATACAGCTACTAAAAAATGCCTTAACCTTTAAACAAAACAGGGATTGTTTGTCTATATATTGCAATATATATAAGCTGGCCAACTACGTCAAAGTCATAACATATCTGGCCAGTCCTATGCTCAATTTTCATCTGATTCATTAAGAATTCTATTGCGTCATTATACATTTTACAAAGGGACTAAGTTTTACATGCAACTTACTTGCTGTTTTCAAAGTAAAAATCACAATCGTAGTTGCCCTTTTATTAGACACCAGTGGGATCACCTGACTATAGCTGGGAAGGGTGGGAGCTACAACATGGAGCTGGTCACTGCTCCTGTATAAACTATAACAAACAATGGAAAGTTGTGCTCACCACTAATTTTTAAAACCATTAGGTGGGGGTGCAATGAGGCTGTGACCACAAAATACATATAGACAAATACAAGAGGTCCTCTGCACTCAACCTATATCAATATATTTAAGACATTGAGACATTTTGTGCATTCATCTATATACTGTACGTACACATACCTCACCTTCTGTACTGATCTTGCAGAATGGAAACATTAGCAGACACCCCATTGTTCTGAGAGACAGGGCTGCACATCAGGATTTCTATGTGACAAGAATCTTTTCTTTCAGCTTACATATTTCTGTAAAACTGAAAAAATAGCAGGCTAAGTCTGCGTAAATAGTTAAACAGACACTTTGAGCTACTGTGGGAACGGTATTATTGATAAAATACTGTTTTTATTATTCTCTGTGGTTATTGATTTCATATTAGGGTTATGTTTAACCTCACAGATTCACATCCTTTATGTAGCATGCTGCAGGCCAAAGAGAAATAGCTGAAAGATTTGTTTTTATGATTTTATGTCACTTTGAAATGAATGATTAAAGCTGTAACACCAACACCAACATAAGAGTTCACTCAAAACTTCTGTGTAATACAGTTTAAGTCACAGGACGTACAGCATAATGATAGCTATCTCAATGCTTATTATATCAAGCTTCATACACAAGCACACAAATACACACACACACACAAACCAGCTTCAAGCCAGTAATGTAAGGTAAAAAGAGCACTGAAACACAAGCATCACAAGAAGGACAGTATAATTATTTCAAATAAATTTTATAAAGTGATTTCTGGTTAGGATAGGACTCAAAAGGTTGGGACAATACAATGACAGTATTTGGAATATTAATTGCACTTTGCACACTGCAATTAGTATGCCCATTTATTGTCTTTAAAAAGATTGGATTTTCATTGGGAACTTTTTTTCAAAATGTTAATTATACTTTTTTTTGCCAGTTTGAGGTTTGCTGTTAAACTGATAGCTCTCTGGGCTAGGGGAATGATTCCTCTGTATCCATATCCAATAATAAAAAAAAACATAAATGAGTGTGATTATTTTCATACTCATGTGTCCCAAAACATGCAGATCCTTCATTAATGTCTGCATTAGTGATGGGCAATTTTGTCCCGTTTGGCTTTGCCGAAAAATTTGTGAATTTCCCATGAATTGCAAAATGCATTGAAGTCAATGGGCATCAAAATTATTTTGACGCGCATAAATTTCAACACCCGTGACAATTAATTGCATTCAATGGGTGTCCGAACAACGTACAACAAATTTTATTCTGACTCACACCCAAATTATTTTGACGCAGTGAATTTTTTCGGCTGCAAATTTTCTCTGCAGTTTTGTGAATTTGCGCCTGACGAATTTATTCGCCCGTCACTAGTCTGCATCATCTGCAGACTTTACAATCTACAGTACATGAAATAACACTGGAAACTCTCAACACTACAACACTGAAGCAACACTACTGCTCATGAGTGTGGGAAGTGATCTCTTACCCCCTCACCCACCCAGCTTATCTGACAGATTTGCCCATAAGTATCTGGCGGCAGGGGGATTTTATTTTTCTTATTAAATAAAATTAAAATTTGTCATATAGGCACCCGAGGGCCATCCTTTTAAAGCTGCCACTCTAGGCATAGGTACCTATACATAAATACGGCCCTGTTTGGGCCCAATATTTTACACCGAAATATTGATTGTTATACTAGCTGTCCTTTTATTGTGGGCAGTGGAGAAAATTGTTCCTCACAGCTGTGTGATGCCTGTCAGCGGAGTGGGAATATGAACTGGTTTTATTGCACTGTAGTATAGCCCAGAATGTTATTGTCACGACCGGCACCCGATACCAGAACAAATGCCAAGCACCCTGGTCTCGGCTCGGCTTCACCAGTAGTGTGACCACCGTTGGGCTTCGGGAGGAGCCCTCAGCTTACTTGGGTGCCACCTGGACTTAACGAGGGGTGCAAGGCAAGATGTTCTGGCTGGCGAAGGGGCACGGCTGTTAGCAGAGTCTTTTGGGCCAAAGGTCACGGTACAAATGGAGCAGGCTAGAGAATCGTCAGACAGGCTGGGTCGAGGCAGGCAGATATCAAGAATCGTCAGGCAGGCAAGGGTCAAACCGGGTTGTCAATCAAGGGGTTAAGCAGGAAGAGTTGTCGTAGGCAGGCAAGGGTCAGGATACAGAATGCAGAATAGACAGGAACAGGCTGGGTCAAACACGGGTAATCAAAGACTAGATTCAGAACAGATCAAACGCACAAGGCTCAGGAACCACAAGAAACAAGTTCTATCACGGGCACTGGCTGGGAGTAAGAATGGGCCTTAAATACCTCCAAATTTCGCGCCAAAACGTGCGCCAATGCGCGCTGGCGTAATCGCGCCAGTGCGCCTGTACCTTTAAGAGGCGCGCAGGCGCACCGCGCGCGCACTAGAGAACTAAGATGGCGCCGGCGCTGGAGGCCGGAACCGGAGCGCGGTGGCCGTCCACGCCGCCGCACCACTAGACCACCAGGTGATTTTATTACATTACCCCCCTCTCCAGGGGGGGCCACTGGACCCCCAGGCTTCCCAGGAAACCTTTGGTGAAATTGCTTCCTAAGACGATGTCATCAACTGAGACCCAGGAGTTCTCTTCAGGGCCAAAGCCCTTCCATCTGGTAAGATATTGTACTTTACCACGCACAAGGCGGGAATCAAGGAACTCCTGGATCTCAAATTCAGGCTGACCTTCAACCAGCACAGGGAGAGGAACAGAAACAAAACGAACATGGTTAGCAGGTTTTAACAAGGAAACATGAAAAGAGTCTGAAATCTTAAATTTAGCAGGTAACTTAAGACGAACACAAGAAGGGTTGATAATTTCAGAAATGGGGTATGGACCAATGAATCTAGGCCCCAATTTGAGAGAGGGAACCTTCAGTTTAATATCCCTAGTAGAGAGCCATACAGAGTCTCCCACTTTATATTGGGGTGCTTCTCTACGGGTTCTGTCAGCAGCTTTTTTCTGAGCTGAGGAAGCTGCTGACAGAGAGTCGTGAACCTGCGACCAAACCCTAGAAAAACGGTAAATACAAGAATTAGCAGAGGGAACAGGGGAACCAGACCCAGAAAATGAAAATGCCCTGGGGTGCAACCCATTAACCACAAAAAAAGGGGACTCCCCTGAGGAGGAATGGGTAGCATTATTGTATGCGAATTCTGCCCAGGGTAAAAGCTCTGCCCATGTGGACTGGTTATCTGAAACATAACACCTGAGGTATTGCTCAAGGGACTGGTTTACCCTTTCGATTTGACCGTTGGTTTGGGGGTGATAAGCGGAAGAAAAGGATAATTCAACCCCAACCAAAGAACAAAAAGCACGCCAAAACTTAGATACAAACTGAACCCCCCTGTCAGAAACAATATTTTCAGGAAAACCATGTAACTTAAAAATGTGAGTGACAAACAGATCAGCCAAGGTTTTAGCAGAAGGGAGGTGTGGAAGGGGTACAAAATGGCTCATCTTGCTAAACCTATCCACCACCACACAAATCACAGTTTTCCCCTGTGAAGGAGGTAAATCAACAATAAAATCCATCGAAAGATGGGTCCATGGCTTTTTTGGAATAGGTAAAGAAATTAACAGACCCTGGGGAGAATTTCGAGAAGTCTTGGATCTCTGGCACTGGACAGGAATTAACAAAGGCCTTAGCATCCTTTTTGAATGATGGCCACCAAACATGACGGGATAACAGGGATACCGTTTTAGCAATACCTGGATGTCCTGCCATTTTAGAATCATGAACCTCCCTTAATACTTGCTCCCTTAACTCCTGTGGTACAAACCATCTCCCCGAAGGGGTATCTGTAGGAGCAGATGTTTGAAGAGGGAGCAACAAAGAAGAAAGGTCAGATTCAAGGGTTGCTATGATCATTTCTCTGGGAATAATGGGAGTACACTCACTAGAGTCAGAAGAAATGGATTCAAAACTCCTAGAGAGTGCATCCGCTTTGGTGTTTTTAGTCCCAGGCCTGAAAGTCAAAGAAAAATTAAACCTTGTGAAAAATAGAGCCCACCTAGCCTGCCTCAGATTAAGACGTTTAGCAGACTCTATATATAGAAGATTTTTGTGGTCAGTATAGACCGTCACTAGATGTTTAGCACCCTCAAGGAGGTGCCTCCATTCCTCAAAGGCCCACTTAACTGCCAACAACTCCCTGTTACCTATATCGTAATTCACCTCAGCAGGTGAGAATTTTCTGGAGAAAAAGGCACAGGGATGTAATTTGTTGGTAGTCGGGTGCCTTTGAGAAAGGACTGCCCCAGCTCCTACCTCAGAGGCATCAACCTCAACAACAAAAGGTAGTGCAGTATCGGGGTGTCTGAGAATGGGGGCTGAACTGAACTCCTTTTTGAGGAATTCAAATGCTTGAACGGCCTCAGGGGGCCACATGCTGGGGTCAGCACCCTTTTTAGTCAGATTAGTGATGGGGGCCACAATGAGGGAAAATTTTTTGATAAACTGCCGATAATAATTAGCAAAACCAAGAAATCTTTGGGTTGCACGTAACGAAAGGGGTTGGGTCCAATCCAGGACTGCTCTCACTTTGCCTGGATCCATTTCTAGACCCTTGCTGGAAATGTTAAACCCCAAAAACTGAACAGAAGAAACCCCAAAAGTACATTTCTCTAGTTTCGCATAAAGATTATTCCCCCTTAGCCTTTGTAAGACTTCACAAACATGATTTTGATGTTCCTTCATGTTGGAGGAAAAAATAAGAATATCATCTAGGTAGACTACTACGAAGATCCCCAGCAGGTCCCGGAAGATGTCATTGACAAACTCCTGGAACACTGCGGGGGCGTTACAGAGACCAAAAGGCATAACAAGATACTCGTAGTGGCCATCCCTAGTGTTAAATGCAGTCTTCCACTCATCACCCTCCCTGATTCGAATCAAGTTATAAGCCCCCCTAAGATCAAGTTTGGAAAAGACTTTTGCATTTTTAACTTGATCGAAAAGTTCAGAAATTAGAGGGAGAGGATAGCGATTTTTAATGGTAATCTTATTGAGCCCCCTATAATCAATACAGGGGCGAAGACCACCATCTTTTTTCCCAACGAAAAAGAAGCCCGCCCCCGCAGGGAAACTAGAAGGTCTGATGAAACCCCTTTCTAGGTTTTCCCTTATATATTCCTTCATTGCCTGGGCTTCGGGCAAAGAAAGAGGGTAGGTTCTACCACGAGGAGGAGTGGAACCAGGAGTAAGGTCAATTGGGCAGTCATACTGCCGGTGTGGGGGTAGAGTTTCAGCAGCTTTTTTTGAAAAAACATCAGCATACTCAGCGTATGCGGCAGGTAACCCTTCAAGAGAAGTAGTTGCCACCACTGAAGGAAAGCAAACCCCACCACACTTGGGACCCCATTGTACAACTCCCTTTGAGACCCAATCAATTAGAGGGTTATGCCTCTGGAGCCAGGGTAAACCTAAAATTAGGGGAGAGGAAGCAACCTCAATGAGGTATAAAGCTATCTCCTCACAGTGCAGATTGTCAGTACACATAGAAAGAAAAACAGTTTGTTTTGAAACCACACCTGACCTAAAGGTCTTTTGTCCACTGCCCATATTCTCATGGGGGTAGTTAGAGAAACCAAGGGAATTTTGTATTTGGCTGCAAAAGCAGCATCTAGAAAGTTTCCCTCCGCCCCAGAATCCACAAATGCGGACACCTTGACAGAGCCCGTAGGCCAGGTTAGTTTAACCGGAATCAAAACCTTGGAGGCAGATTGGGGAGAGGAAACTCCTGCACCCAAATGGAGCTCCCCTTCTCCATTTAGGCTTCGGAGTTTCCCGGCCTCTTAGAACATTGGTTCAGAAAATGACCCTTTTCACCACAGTATATGCAAAGACCCAGGGAACGCCTGCGTGCCTTTTCCTCAGGAGTCAGGTGGGATACGCCTAATTGCATAGGCTCCTCCTAAGGTAGAGGCACAGAGGGGTTAGAAGATTTTACATTGGTTACCATATTAGATCTGAAATTAGTAACCCCTGAGAAGCTTGTACTCCTCTCACCCCTTCTCTCCCTTTGCCTTCTATCTACCTGGATGGCGAAGGACATTAGGTCATCCAGGTTAGAAGGTAGGGGATAATTAACCAAACTATCTTTTACAGAATCAGATAACCCCAAACGGAATTGACTCCGTAGAGCTAAATCATTCCACCCAGTTTCTACTGCCCACCGGCGGAATTCGGTGCAGTACACCTCCGCATCCCTTTTCCCGGAATCGCGGAATCGGCAGAAGATGCACGATCTGGGTCATCGTAAAGAATTGCCATGTAGAAAGTATCAAGGGAATAACGAGCAGGGTCAGAGGAAGGCAGCCTTAGGGCCCAAATTTGGGGGTCACCCGAAAGCAGGGTCATAACGAATCTTACTTTCTCCTCACCAGATTGGAAAGAGTGAGGAAAGAAACTTAGGTACAACTTGCATGCCTCTTTAAAGACGAAAAACTTGGTGCGATCCCCACTGAACTTTTCAGGGAACACAATTTTAGGTTCATTGAGTTTGGTGGAACCCACAGGAGGAGGAAGAGGAGCAGAAACAGGAACAGATTGCTGCTGGGAAGCTTGCGTAGTCTCCAGCTGTCGGGTTAGGTTGTGGAAACCCTGCAGGAGATAATTTTGCATCTGTTCATGGTCCTCCAAGCGCTGTAACAGTGTGGTAAGAAGCGCTTCGGTGGAAGTTGGAGGAGCAGCAGCAGCTTCATCGTGACTTTCGTCCTCCATGGCCCGTGATAATGTCACGACCGGCACCCGATACCAGAACAAATGCCAAGCACCCTGGTCTCGGCTCGGCTTCACCAGTAGTGTGACCACCGTTGGGCTTCGGGAGGAGCCCTCAGCTTACTTGGGTGCCACCTGGACTTAACGAGGGGTGCAAGGCAAGATGTTCTGGCTGGCGAAGGGGCACGGCTGTTAGCAGAGTCTTTTGGGCCGAAGGTCACAGTACAAATGGAGCAGGCTAGAGAATCGTCAGACAGGCTGGGTCGAGGCAGGCAGATATCAAGAATCGTCAGGCAGGCAAGGGTCAAACCGGGTTGTCAATCAAGGGGTTAAGCAGGAAGAGTTGTCGTAGGCAGGCAAGGGTCAGGATACAGAATACAGAATAGTCAGGAACAGGCTGGGTCAAACACGGGTAATCAAAGACTAGATTCAGAACAGATCAAACGCACAAGGCTCAGGAACCACAAGAAACAAGTTCTATCACGGGCACTGGCTGGGAGTAAGAATGGGCCTTAAATACCTCCAAATTTCGCGCCAAAACGTGCGCCAATGCGCGCTGGCGTAATCGCGCCAGCGCGCCTGTACCTTTAAGAGGCGCGCAGGCGCACCGCGCACGCACTAGAGAACTAAGATGGCGCCGGCGCTGGAGGCCGGAACCGGAGCGCGGCGGCGTGGCGGCCGTCCACGCCGCCGCACCACTAGACCACCAGGTGATTTTATTACAGTTATTTAGGGGTATACCAACTGTGATTCTTCTGTCCTTCTGACATTGCTCTAAAAACACATCTGTACTTAAACAATTGTCTTATTTTTCCCCCTAGTTCTGCAGTATTTCCAGATAAAATTATGCAGTTGGGATAGAAGCAGCAATTACTCTAGCAGAGGAAAGCTTAGGGGCCCATTTACTAAGGGTCTAAGTGAATTTTCGAATTAAAAAAACTTCGAATTTAGAAGTCATTTTTGGGTACTTCGACCATCGAATAGGCCAAATTCGACTTCAACTTCAATTCGAATAGAAAATACTTCACAAATGTGACCATTCGAAAATCGAAGTACTGTCACTTTAAAAAACGTCGGATTCGACACTTCGCCACCTTAAACCTGCTGAGTTGCTATGTTAGCCTATGGGGACATCCTAGAACCTATAGCCAGTATTTGGCTAAGTTTTGAGAAGTCAAAGGATTTTTTTGGAAAATCGCACGATCGTACAATCTTAAAAATCCTTCGACTCCGAATGTTGGACTACCCTATTCAATGGTCGAATTTCGAAGTTTTTTTCACTTCAAAATTTGACCCTTGATAAATCTGCCCCTTAATGTATCAGAACCTCAGACTGTCTGTGCCCTAAGGGTTTTAATGAGAGCTGTGTCTCAAATACTTCCTCTAAAATATTTATGTATCTCCACAGGTACTAACAGTCAGTTAGCCTGTGTAGTACTCCTGCTGTGTGTACAATTTATTTTGGGGTACATTACAGAAGATAATTTAGATGTTGTGAACATTAGTTTCTTCAATGTTTTTGAATAAAAATTGCTTTAGTAAATATATCTTGTACTTAACCCTTTAAGTGCCAGCAGAATTTCACATTTTGGTTACGCGAAATGCCAGCCGTTTTTGAAACATTTTGTGCTCTCTCACTTTAGGGGCATTTTCTGAGGGGAAACCTATAGTTTACCTAGGAAAACTATACATTGTTTTTTTCGGTAGAAACTGAGCTTTCTAAATCTGCCTGAGTTTTCATGTATTTCCACCTGTGCAAAAAAATTTATAGTGCTAAATACCAAAAAAAAATGAAAAATTACAATTTTTCATCGTATATCAATTTATACCAGAAAAATATTTCATTTTACAGATGAAAATCCAACTGATTTGGAAAGCCTTATGTCTCTCGAACGTGCCAATACCAGATATGTATAGTTTTAGGGAGATTTAGGATTTCTGTACAGCAAAAACTCCCGGCAGTATATTACCGAATTTTGAAAGCACTAAGGCAGAAAACGGCATGCTTTAGATTCCAAGGCAAAAAAATCCTGAAACCGTAGGTTTACCCCAGAAAACCATACATTTTTGAAAAGTACACATTCTGCCGATTACAAAATGGGTAACTATGTCTCTCTACTCCCAACTACCAAACATAAAAGCTTGTCTGAACATAGCGGTTTTTCAACAAAAAATTCAAAATTCTGAAAAATCATTTCAAAGGTTTTATTTTGCTGCTCCGCATATCCCAAACTATATTAGGTACCAAGAAAAAGCACCTGAAATATGATTGCCAGGGGTCCACTGAACAATTTGATACCCATTATGCATAGGTTTACCAAAGTATCTGGCATTTAGAGACACCAATATGAAGTTAGCACATCCAAATTGTTCAGGACTTTACTTCAGCTACTGAGAAATCAACACATTGACTGCATTTTTTGTGGGGTAAAAACACAGAAATATATGTTTACCCGCCAAACCCATATATTTTTGGAAAGTACACATTCTACTGAATCTAAAATGGGTACCCATGCCTTTCTGCTCCAAACTACTGAGTCGCAAGGCTTTCCCACAATTGTCGGTTTTGGTGAAATATCTGAAAATTTGCTCAAAGCTTCAACTTCCCAGCACCATATCGCCCATGTATCATTACGTACTAAGAAAAAGCACCCTAAATATGATTGCCAGGGTTCCTCTGAACATTTTGGTGGTCATTGTTCATAAGTTTACCAAAGTATCTGGCATTTAGAGGCCCCAAAATGAAGTTAGCGCATACAAGCAGTCCCGTGGGTAACTTCAGCTAATGAAAGATCAACACATTGACTGCATTTTTGTGGGGTAAAAACACAGAAATATATGTTTACCCCCCAAAACCCATATATTTTTGGAAAGTACACATTCTACCGAATCTAAAATGGGTACCCATGCCTTTCTGCTCCAAACTACTGAGTCGCAAGGCTTTCCCACAATTGTCGGTTTTGGTGAAATATCTGAAAATTGCCTCAAAGCTTCAACTTCCCAGCACCATATCACCCATGTATCGTTACGCACCAAGAAAAAGCACCCTAAATATGATTGCCAGGGTTCCTCCAAACAGTTTGGTGGCCATTGTTCATAGGTTTACCAAAGTATCTGGCATTTAGAGGCCTCAAAATGAAGTTAGCGCATACAAATAGTCCTGTGGGTAACTTCATCTAATGAAAAATCAACACATTGACTGCATTTTTGTGGGGTAAAAACACAGAAATATATGTTTACCCCCCAAACCCATATATTTTTGGAAAGTACACATTCTACTGAATCTAAAATGGGTACCCATGCCTTTCTGCTCCAAACTACTGAGTCGCAAGGCTTTCCCAAAGTTGTCGGTTTTGGTGAAATATCTGAAAATTGCCTCAAAGCTTCAACTTCCCAGCACCATATCACCCATGTGTCATTACGTACTAAGAAAAAGCACCCTAAATATGATTGCCAGGGTTCCTCTGAACATTTTGGTGGCCATTGTTCATAAGTTTACCAAAGTATCTGGTATTTAGAGGCCCCAAAATGATGTTAGCGCATATAAACAGTCCCGTGGGTAACTTCAGCTAATGAAAAATCAACACATTGACTGCATTTTTGTGGGGTAAAAACACAGAAATATATGTTTACCCCCCAAAACCCATATATTTTTGGAAAGTACACATTCTACAGAATCTAAAATGGGTACCCATGCCTTTCTGCTCCAAACTACTGAGTCGCAAGGCTTTCCCACAATTGTCGGTTTTGGTGAAATATCTGAAAATTGCCTCAAAGCTTCAACTTCTCAGCACCATATCACCCATGTATCGTTATGCACCAAGAAAAAGCACCCTAAATATGATTGCCAGGGTTCCTCCGAACAGTTTGGTGGCCATTGTTCATAGGCTTACCAAAGTATCTGGCATTTAGAGGCCCCAAAATGAAGTTAGCACATACAAACAGTCCCGTGGGTAACTTCAGCTAATGAAAGATCAACAAATTGACTGCATTTTTGTGGGGTAAAAACACAGAAATATATGTTTACCCCCCAAAACCCATATATTTTTGGAAAGTACACATTCTACAGAATCTAAAATGGGTACCCATGCCTTTCTGCTCCAAACTACTGAGTCGCAAGGCTTTCCCACAATTGTCGGTTTTGGTGAAATATCTGAAAATTGCCTCAAAGCTTCAACTTCTCAGCACCATATCACCCATGTATCGTTATGCACCAAGAAAAAGCACCCTAAATATGATTGCCAGGGTTCCTCCGAACAGTTTGGTGGCCATTGTTCATAGGCTTACCAAAGTATCTGGCATTTAGAGGCCCCAAAATGAAGTTAGCACATACAAACAGTCCCGTGGGTAACTTCAGCTAATGAAAAATCAACACATTGACTGCATTTTTGTGGGGTAAAAACACAGAAATATATGTTTACCCCCCAAACCCATACATTTTTGGAAAGTACACATTCTACAGAATCTAAAATGGGTACCCATGCCTTATTGCTCCAAACTACTGAGTCGCAAGGCTTTCCCAAATTTGTCGGTTTTGGTGAAATATCTGAAAATTGCTTCAAAGCTTCAACTTCCCAGCACCATATCACCCATGTGTCATTATGTACTAAGAAAAAGCACCCTAAATATGATTGCCAGGGTTCCTCTGAACATTTTGGTGGCCATTGTTCATAAGTTTACCAAAGTATCTGGCATTTAGAGGCCCCAAAATGAAGTTAGCGCATACAAACAGTCCCGTGGGTAACTTCAGCTAATGAAAGATCAACAAATTGACTGCATTTTTGTGGGGTAAAAAACAGAAATATATGTTTACCCCCCAAAACCCATATATTTTTGGAAAGTACACATTCTACAGAATCTAAAATGGGTACCCATGCCTTTCTGCTCCAAACTACTGAGTCGCAAGGCTTTCCCACAATTGTCGGTTTTGGTGAGATATCTGAAAATTGCCTCAAAGCTTCAACTTCCCAGCACCATATCACCCATGTGTCATTACGTACTAAGAAAAAGCACCCTAAATATGATTGCCAGGGTTCCTCTGAACATTTTGGTGGCCATTGTTCATAAGTTTACCAAAGTATCTGGCATTTAGAGGCCCCAAAATGAAGTTAGCGCATACAAACAGTCCCGTGGGTAACTTCAGCTAATGAAAAATCAACACATTGACTGCATTTTTGTGGGGTAAAAACACAGAAATATATGTTTACCCCCCAAACCCATACATTTTTGGAAAGTACACATTCTACAGAATCTAAAATGGGTACCCATGCCTTATTGCTCCAAACTACTGAGTCGCAAGGCTTTCCCAAAGTTGTCGGTTTTGGTGAAATATCTGGAAATTGCCTCAAAGCTTCAACTTTCCAGCATCGTATTGTCCATGTATCATTACCAGCATAAAGCATCCTAAATATAAACATATGGGTCTACTAAACAGTTTGATACCCAATGTGCATAGATATACCAAACTATGTGGCGCACAGAGACCCCCAAATGACAATATGTATAGACATTTTCACGGCTGACGCGCTGGCTGCTGCAATATAACCACCCGGTGTGTGTATTATGCGACATTAGCCCACCTAACAGTACAGAGACCCCAGAAAACCATATATTTTCAGAAAGTACACATTCTGACGAATCCAATATGGGTAAATAAGTGTTTCTACTGCAAACTGCCAAACTGCAAAGCAATGCTGAACATAACGGTTTTTATCAAATTTCGGAAAATCATCACAAAGCTTGAATTTTACCCCATTATATGCCACACATTTCGTAACGTATCAGCATAAAACATCCTAAATATGAACGCCAGGGGTCTACTGAACACTTTGATGCCCAATATGCATAGATATACCAAACTATGTGGCGCACAGAGACCCCCAAATGCCAATAGTGTATATACATTTTCACGGCTGACGCTCTGGCTGCTGCAATATGAGCACCTGGAGTGTGTATTATGCGACATTAGACCCCCCTAACAGTACAGAGACCCCAGAAAACCATATATTTTCAGAAAGTACACATTCTGACGAATCCAATATGGGTAAATAAGTGTTTCTACTGCAAACTGCCAAACTGCAAAGCAATGCTGAACATAACGGTTTTTATCAAATTTCTGAAAATCGTCACAAAGCTTGAATTCTACCCCATTACATGCCACACATTTCGTAACGTATCAGCATAAAACATCCTAAATATGAACGCCAGGGGTCTACTGAACACTTTGATGCCCAGTATGCATAGATATACCAAACTATGTGGCGTACAGAGACCCCCAAATGACAATAGTGTATATACATTTTCACGGCTGACGCGCTGGCTGCTGCAATATAAGCACCTGGTGTGTGTATTATGCAACATTAGACCCCCCTAACAGTACAGAGACCCCAGAAAACCATATATTTTCAGAAAGTACACATTCTGACGAATCCAATATGGGTAAATAAGTGTTTCTACTGCAAACTGCCAAACTGCAAAGCAATGCTGAACATAACGGTTTTTATCAAATTTCTGAAAATCGTCACAAAGCTTGAATTTTACCCCATTATATGCCCCACATTTCGTAACTTATCAGCATAAAACATCCTAAATATGAACGCCAGGGGTCTACTGAACACTTTGATGCCCAATATGCATAGATATACCAAACTATGTGGCGCACAGAGACCCCCAAATGACAATAGTGTATATACATTTTCACGGCTGACGCTCTGGCTGCTGCAATATGAGCACCTGGAGTGTGTATTATGCGACATTAGACCCCCCTAACAGTACAGAGACCCCAGAAAACCATATATTTTCAGAAAGTACACATTCTGACGAATCCAATATGGGTAAATAAGTGTTTCTACTGCAAACTGCCAAACTGCAAAGCAATGCTGAACGTAACGGTTTTTATCAAATTTCTGAAAATCGTCACAAAGCTTGAATTTTACCCCATTATATGCCCCACATTTCGTAACTTATCAGCATAAAACATCCTAAATATCAACGCCAGGGGTCTACTGAACACTTTGATGCCCAATATGCATAGATATACCAAACTATGTGGCGCACAGAGACCCCCAAATGACAATAGTGTATATACATTTTCACGGCTGACGCGCTGGCTGCTGCAATATGAGCACCTGGAGTGTGTATTATGCAACATTAGACCCCCCTAACAGTACAGAGACCCCAGAAAACCATATATTTTCGGAAAGTACACATTCTGACGAATCCAATATGGGTAAATAAGTGTTTCTACTGCAAACTGCCAAACTGCAAAGCAATGCTGAACATAACGGTTTTTATCAAATTTCTGAAAATCGTCACAAAGCTTGAATTCTACCCCATTATATGCCACACATCCTAAATATGAACGCCAGGGGTCTACTGAACACTTTGATGCCCAATATGCATAGATATACCAAACTATGTGGCACACAGAGACCCCCAAATGACAATAGTGTATATACATTTTCACGGCTGACGCGCTGGCTGCTTCAATTTGAGCACCTGGTGTGTGTATTATGCGACATTAGACCCCCCTAACAGTACAGAGACCCCAGAAAACCATATATTTTCAGAAAGTACACATTCTGACGAATACAATATGGGTAAATAAATGTTTCTACTGTAAACTGCCAAACTGCAAAGCAATGCTGAACATAACGGTTTTTATGAAATTTCTGAAAATCGTCACAAAGCTTGAATTTTACCCCATTATATGCCCCACATTTCGTAACGTATCAGCATAAAACATCCTAAATATGAACGCCAGGGGTCTACTGAACACTTTGATGCCCAATATGCATAGATATACCAAACTATGTGGTGCACAGAGACCCCCAAATGGATATATAGTAAATAAAATTTACAAGGCAAAACAAAATAAGGCAGTAAAGAGTGAAATGCAAAAAAATCCAATAAAACCACAAAAATCAATGTTTTTTTTCCAGACTCGTGTTATCGGCCGTCAGAATCACAGTTTGAATATTTTAGCTGGGCCAAACAGGTTATATGGCTAGAAACAAGTGAACACAACATACGCAGAGCTGAAAATGCAATAAAATGGCTAAAAATTCAATAAAAATGCTAAAAATGCACCAAAATACCCAAAATTGCAATATAATCACCGAAATAACATAAAAAAGATATTGCACAGTACGGTTAGCGAATACGCTATTCGTAATGGCAATAAAACATTTTTTTCAGCCAAAAAAAGAAACGATGCGATAAGAAAAAAAAAAAAAGCCACAATGCCATGTATGTGCGTGTGCGTGTGTACAAATGGTAAATTACATGTTATGTGCGCGTGTGTGCGTGTGCACATGTGTGTAAGTGCAGTGAGTGTAAGTGACCCCCCCAATCCCCAAAAATGTATGTGTAAGTGTGTGTAAGTGTGAATCTAAGTGTGTATTACTGTAATAAGTGTGTGTTGGTGTGTTTGTGTGTGTAATTGTTGCACTAACCTGAAAAAATCGCTGGAGACTGTTGCAGGCGATCTGGAAGGGCCTCAGGAAGAGATCTGCGACGTCCTCTGTGTGCCTGTGCTGTGGGGGCGGAGATATCCAGTGCGGTGTAGGCTGCAGCAGCAGGACACGTAAGTTACACGTGCCTGCTGCTGTTTTTGGGCCCCTGGGCGATCGCGCCCCAGGGGCCACTCGATCCCCTGCTCTGCTCGTTGCCTAGGGGCAGGGGATCGATGCGGAACGGAGCGAGCGGCTCTAACAGCCGCTCCTCCGCTCCAGAACCCGGAAGTGCTGCAGAACGTAGAATCTACGTTCTGTGGCATTTCAAGTTACTTTTCCACAGAACGTAGATTCTACGTTCTGTGGCACTTAAAGGGTTAAAGTGTTACTGACACTAAAAATTTTCTTTTCAAAATATTTACCTACATTAAAAGTTTTGTTGATATTTCTGCTTTTGTAAGTAATTATTACTTGAAGTTCCTAAACCTGACTGTTTTGCCAACTTGACTGTCCCTTCTTAACCTGTCAGTTAGAGTTTCTAATGCTAACTGACTACTACTGCATAAATATCGCAGCCCCCTCATAGAGGAACATGGGGGTAAGAAAGGTAATGTAAAAGCATCAAATAATAACAACAAGAACTGTACTTGAAATGAATAACCTCAGAGGCTATACCTGGGTCACAATATAGTACCTTTGTATGCATGTGCATTCAGGTGCAACAGAAAAAGAGGATAATAATAATATTGCATGTTTCATCAGTAAATCATTTTCTAGTTTTACTGACTTTTAGTTAGAATGTTCCAGGAGTGCTCCATTGCAGAGTGCTCCACTTTCTAAACAACATGGCTGCATTAATGGCCGCTTGTGACATCACAATGCCTTGTTTTGGAGTAAAAATTAAAAATAAAAGGACACCAAAGATCCGGGTTCAATGCCAGAATGCAATTTGGCATTCTGTATGTTTCAAGCACCCTTGTGTCTCTCCTGCCTCTTTTACTGAATTGTGAGTAAATTAAGCTATGGACATTGCTGAACACTAAAATTCCAGTTTGTTCACAGCAGGCTGCATCAATAGGCACAACAGACTTTCACCAAAATTATCATGGAATTTTAAATCCAAGGTGTTATGTTTTGGGTAGCCGAGGATGAGTAGAGTATAACAGTGCTTTATTAGCAGAGTCCTGCAGGCATTACACAACAGTAAGCTTTCACTTTCACTTTCAAGCTAACAGAAGGTATGCACAGATAAATCTGAGCACAGTGACGTCTATAGGCCATTTTTATAAACACCACACAAGGGCTGTAAATGACGTAATTTTGACTCTGAAAATATAAGACAATGGAAATTATGCAATTTGATACAACACACAGCAACATCCCAGGAACCTGTTGTTATGTTGGAATTATAGGGAAAACTGCATTGTGGTTAATAATAAGATGATTTGCATCCAGAATTGCACTTTGCCCACTGCACTTGTGGTCATAAATGGTGCATTTCGTGAGCTAAACATTGCAAAAAGCGAAATTTAAGATACTCTGTTTGGCCCTTCCAAGGCAAATAGCAATGACAGATTAGATTACCAGTGCACAGAGAAACACGCTGCATAATGGATTCCTTTTAGCCAAAACATTCACAGCAAAATATGAAAACTGGGTTGTTTTCACAGAGCTAACTATCTCTAGTTAATCTGAGTCAGATAATTAATTGTAAGGTAGGAAGTATGAATGCAAAATTATTCTATTTACTGCTTTAAATTACAAGAATTTATTAAGAATTTTTAATTTAAAGCAGTAGGCATAATGCATTTTTAGCATAAACCAGTGGAAAGCTCATGTTGAAAAAAGTATATATAGCATATAAAGTATATATAATTCCTATTTCAGTGTCTCTTCTGGTAACTAACACAAAAAATAAAAATAATTTTACGAGTGTGAAGATATACAATGTGAATGATTCTACATTATGGAGCCATTTATCAAAAGTCAACTTTAAGGGGCACATTTACTAAAGGGCGAAGTGACTAACGTTAGTGAAAATTCACCAACGTGAATGTCATTTTGTTACTTCGGGCGCAGGCGTAACATCAAAAAACAGCGATGTGGCAATGGCGGAGCTCATCCCTGCACGCCAGCTCCTGCTAAGCCGCAGCTCTCGCGATGTGTCGGCTCCTTCTGACCGACTACTGCATCAAACCACTGTTACCGCTGCGGAGCGCTGATCAAAGCATTCTTGGAGTCTGATATGTTTAATATCAATGTGTCAGCTTTATTTATGCACTTTTAAAAATTACAAAGGAGGGGATTTACATCTAACGCATTTCGTGTCATAATGTCCCCTAAGTGTTTTTATCGATTATTTAAAAAAATACAGCGAAAACATATTAGTACCAATATACTCAAGAATATTCTTTGGAACCAAATAATATCCATTTATTAAAGATTAAAACCACAAAAATTTGCCAGAAAAATCTTAGCAAGTAAAGCTGGCGAGGTTCAATAGGAGTCAATGGGAATAGTCTCTAACAGTTAATTAGCCTCATTGAAAATGATTAGAACAATGTGATTTTCACTGGTGTGCACGGTAATATTCTGCATATATTTTTTTTTTAAAAAAATAAGCTACCATTCAGGAAAAAAAGTTTGTTGTTTTCTTGGCACTCACATTTTATTTCTTGACCTGGAAACTTAGTAAAAAGACCTCTATGGGGCAAATTTACTAGAGGACAAAGTGGCTAATGCTGGCGAGAATTCGCCAGCGTGACGTCATTTCGGCACTTCGCTGATTTATTAATGGTCGATGTCGTAATTTCGGTAGTGAAGGAGAAAGACTCTGGCGCAAATTCGCACTCTAACGCCAGGTGAATTTGCGCTCTGGCGAAAGAATGTTACTACGCAAATTCACTACGTTTTTGATTTTACTGACCGTTACCTCTATCGCCAGATTTGCCTTCGCCACCTCAGACCAGGTGAAGTGCAATGGAGTAAAGTCCTAAGTTCCAAAAAACTTTTTTGGGGTAAACGGTTTGTTTCTCCTTTAAGTGACATTAGTCCTTAGGACTAGTTATGAGTCCATTGCTTTGCCAGGTTTTGCAGGAAATAAACACCCCATAGACTCCAATGAGTGAAAAAGATTGTCATGTATCTAAAAAATCTTAGTAAGCCATTTACTTCAATGCATTTGTTGAATTTATCCCCATTTTTCAAATATTTGCCAAAGCAAAACAGGTCAGATTTGCCCATCACTACTGCGCCAAATTCTGGAAATTACAAGAATTAACCTCAAACTGTCTGGACTTGCTGCAGATGCTCATTTCATAAACACAAATGGTGCACTAGTGCTTGAAAGTCAGGCAGCAGCAACTATGGCAGCAGCATCTACAGAAAGAAATTTTCATTAAAACTCAAGCTGGACTCCACATTTTTCATAGACATAAGGAGCTAGCAATTATTGAACTTAAAGGAGAAGGAAAGGCTTGCAGCACTTGGGGGCAGGCCCGGACTGGCAATCTGTGGGTTCTGGCAAATGCCAGAGGGGCTGCTGTATGGTTCCATAGAAAGTTACCATATAGTGGGCTGGTAGGAGGCTGTTTGGGCCTCTTTGTACTTGGAATGGCAGGGCCTATTTTGACTCCCAGTCCAGGCCTGCTTGGGGGTGCCAAATGTTAGGCACCCCCAAGTGATTGTATTTACTTACCTGAAACCCCTGGCCGGTGCTCCTATCAGCAGAAAACTGCACCGGCCTGGAGTTATACCAGTGAGCACCACGGACTAATCTTACGTATCTTACATATTCCTCCTTCTTGCACAGCTGCGGATACGCAGTAGAACGAAAAGCTGAACTTTAACTAAAAAGTCAGCTATTTTGTTCTACTGCGCATGCATTTGACCCAGGAAATTCCAAGAAAGAAGACGGAAGAGGATCGCTTCGTGGTGCTCACTGGTATAACCCCGGTAGGAGTACCTGCCTGGGGTTTCAGTACAATCACTTGGGGGTGCCTAACATTTGGCACCCCCAAGTGCTGCAAGCATTTCCTTCTCCTTTAAGTTCAATAATTGCTAGCTCCTTATGTCTCTGAAAAATGTGATGTCCAACTTTTATGCAATATTCCAAAGCACACTGAACCAGTAAACTGCTATAGTAGAGCTGTAAGTACGTATGTGAATAGAATTCTGATGGATGCAAATGTATGTCCATTTTTGCACTTTGCATTTTCAATCATAAATGAACTCTTAGAATTGCATTAGTGGATATGGTTTATTTGTGCCAAATAATGAAATCCCTGACAGCTTCTATACTATACCGTCTTTTAAAATGTCTATTATATTTTCTTTAATGGAAGCCATCTGTAGGTATTGTATCAGGCTTTAAGTATAAGGCTACCAACCTTTATTGTCTTCTATTATAACACAACCTTGGCATTGTACTCCCTCTCTCCTTAAAAGGTTAACGCATGAACTGTAGAAAATGTATCCTTTTATTATATTATTGAAAAAGACATTGGGTCTTAATAAGGTAGCCATAGAATAGTGTGATTTGCTCAGGTTTCCTAGCAGAGAGGCAGCAGAATTTATTTGTTTGAGGTTAACAAATTATTCATATGCAAATTGGAAATCAATTTATTTTACCTTGCTTTGCATCAATTTAGAATATTATAAAAAAAATACTAGAGTAATGGGGTTTGTGCTCTCCAAAACACATCTACAATGGACCTTTACATTGACCCAATTAAAATGTCACTTCAGCTGTAACACAGAAAATATCACACTGCAATCAAGATAGAGGGGAAAAATGTCTGAAATGGAAATTGGAAAAATTATAGTTGTTAGAGTACAAAAGGTGATGCTTATCTGACCAAGGCAATCAACATCAAATATTCCAAAGCTGTAATCATGCTGAGACTCGCTAAAACAGGCATTAAAAGCGCCGTAGTTTGGCTTATTAATATCCAAATGTTTTTATCAATACAAACATGTCTTGGGATTAATTGAAACAATAATACTAATATGAAGGTCCTATTAAAACAATACAGAAGATAACCATATTTTATTATCTCGTTAATAAAGGCAAAGTTCAGATGATGGTTTCCTAGATATGGCACAACATCAGCAACAAATTAACAACCACAAAGAAATACCACTTTCAACTGTGCTTTAAAAGCTGCTGAATCCCTATTCAGAATAGGATGGTGTTTTTTTTTGTTTGGGGGAAGCTATTAAAGGGATGGTTCACCTTTAAGTTAAAGGTATGTCATAGAATGGCCTATTCTGAGCAACTTTTCAATTGGTCTTCATTATTTCTTTTATATAGTTTTTTAATTATTTGTCTTTTTATTCTGACTCTTTCAAGCTTTCCAACATGTGGTCACTGACCCCAGTAAGAAAAGCAAATACTCTGTAAGGCTAAAATCTATTGTTATTGCTAATTTTAATTACTTATCTGTCTATTCAGGCCCTCTGCTATTCTTATGCCAGTCTCTTTTTCAAATCAGTGCATGATTGCTAGGGTGATTTGGGCCCTAGTAACCAGATTGCTGAAATCGCAAGCTGGAGAGTTGCTGAATAAAAAGCTAAATAACTCAAAAACCACAAATAATAAAAAAAATTGTCTCAGAATATAACTGTCTACATCACACTAAAAGTTAAAAAAAATTAAGTCAAAGGTGAACCTTTAATAGGCGTGCTTTCAGCCATATTTATATATGGCATTGGGCCTCTTTTGGGGAAGGTTAAGCCTTCCTAAACGTTTATTATTATCTGCCTATGCCCCTATCTATACACATGATCAAAGTAAATTCAAAGGAAAAGTCACAAAAATTTAAAATAAAATATTCCACTTCATGGAAATAGGAAACTTTAATATCTAATACATTACCTAGGCAAAGGGAATACTCACCAGTGTATTTGACCTACAGTAACTGTCAATGAAAATGTGACTCTGAATCTTGCTTGGTAAGTGACATATTGCTGAGAGCAGGATACTGAAGACTAACTGAAGAATAACTTAATTACAGAATGATTATATTTAAAACGTTTCTTATTTCCATGACATGAAGTTCATCATCACAATTTGTACCATCACTCAATTTCTAAAGGGATTATAAAAGCGACCCTTATTACATATGTCCATCTACTTCTGTCCTTTAATGGCTTTTTTCCCTCACCAGTTAGTGAGTGAAAAGAAGAAAGATAGCTAGCTACGAAAAATAAATAAAAAGTAGAGAATTGGGTAGAGATGAGCGAATCTGTCCAGTTTTGTTTTTGAGAAAAATATCACATCCAATCTTCTGTTTAGATGCTCTCATATTAACATTTTAACTGCCATGTAGCTTAGATGCTTAGACTGCAGCTGAAATTTCCAATATAATTTCTAATATACTTTATCTTCAGCAAAATACTTGCCTGCCACGTACCATTTCTTTATGCCTACATGTTTTCTGCTTATATGATGTTTTTCAACTATATTAAAAATCAGACTTCTGAAGTTTCTGGCATCATTCCATTGTTTAAAGGAGGAGGAAAGGTTAAAAACGAAGTAAGCTTTCTCAGAAAGGTCTATATAAATACACCAGTAAACCCTCAAAGTAATGCTGCTCAGAATCCTCTGTCAAATGAAACACCACATTTCTTTCCTTCTATTGTGTACACATGGGCTTCTGTATCAGACTTCCTGTTTTTATCTTAAACCTCCAGGACTAGGGCTTGAGCATATTCAGTTTGCTCCTCTCTCTCTCCCTCCCTCCTCCCCTCCCTGCTGTAATCTGAGCCCAGAGCCCAGAGTGAGCAGTGACTCAGACAGGAAGTGATGTCACACCAAGCTAATATGGCAGCTGCTATCCTAAACAAACAGAGAGAGCTTTTACAGCTGTTTACCCAGGAATGGTAAAACATTCTGCAGAATAAATATAGTGTTATAGCTTGCACTGCTGTGGCTAATCTATTGGCAATAAACTGCTGTACTGGTAAAAATAGCTTGTTTATTTAAAAAAACACTAATATAGTTTATATAAATAAGCTGATGTGTAGCCATGGAAGCAGCCATTCAAGCTGACAGCATGAGTTAGGCCGAGCGCTGATGATTTATTTCTGTGTTTCCTACAAATTGTCGCTAGATATTGTCTAAAGCTACAATTCAGCCTTTAAAACAGAGAATTGTTTACAGGTTTATGTTAATGGGTGGGGCTTAAAAGCTCCCTGTTTTCTCACTAGAGCTTCTGAGTTAAGGGTATGTGCACTGTGGGGCCTTGACGTGGCAAGTGAGATTACTTATATTGGCCAAAGTGTGGTACCAACACCTCATTTGGTAAGTATTTTTAAAGGCAAACTGTGCTCTGGCAATTTTTCTCTGCTAAATGAAACTCATTTAAATGTAAAAAATTTTTTTTTAGGTTTTGACATTAAAAAGTGTCACAATGCTGACTTTCATCTTAAAAACATTTCCTTGCACCGATCTGCATATTAAACTAATTGTTGTTCAGCGTAAAGCCTTCTGAAAACAGAAGATATTTACCTGCCTAGTGCCATATACATAGCACTTAACACCAAAAATGAGAGTTTAACTCTAACTATCGTATGGAATTATGTGTGGAGACATGCAAATCACTCCTTTATGTCCCTGTGACAAACTATGCATCCAGAACCTCTGATTTTATAGCACAAATACAGGCTAATACAGTAGTTCAGAGCCATATATCCAAACTTGCAGACAGCCTGTTTTGATCTTGTTGGATCTCATCAGTGCAATTGGAACATGAATTCTAAGTGGATAGGACTTGTGGAGTAGAGAAGCAGAGAATCTAACCTGGTTATGGTGAAACAGGCTAAAAAAAGCCAAAGAGCCCTTCATGTGCAAGACATGCAATGTAAAGCCTTCTGAAAACAGGAAGTATTTGTCTTGCACGTGAAGGGCTTTTTGGCTCCTTTTAGCCAGTCTCACCCTAACCAGGTAAGGTTCTCTGTTACGAATTGTTGTTATATTCCTTTTCAATTTAATCTAGCATTTTACTTAAATAACCTTTTTTCACTTGGGAATTAATTAGTTTGATAATTTGATTATATATATTGGTTGTTTATGTAAATTAATTTATTTGTAATTAATTTATAAACATCTAATTTATGAAGTACTGATCTGAAAATTATTTTAATTGAATAGCACAGTAATATTATTGCAATTAGTTGCAATATTTCATATAATATTTGAAATATTCATATTTGGGCAAAAAATTATTAACAAGGGGTTCTTTCTCTCTGTAACACTGAAGTAAATCAGACCTCTGTTTAATCAATAAAAGAAGAGTCACATATTGCAGGTAGATCAAATTCGCAACTATATTTCTGTGAATATATTCATCAATTAATTTGCCTTTGACATTTTCTACAGTTATTTCTGATTCTGGTCTGGCTTCAATGTCATTTATCAGAGGGCTATATGATTCAGGAAGGCTGTATAGGAGGATAGCTGCTAAAGGGCTATCTTTAATTTCTTCTCCAGTTCTTCTGAGCTTTTCTGCAATTTCTAAAGTTGCATTTAAATGTTTTTGCCTTTCCTGATATTTTTGCAGTCTCATGCTATATAGCATATGTAGCAGGTACAGTTTACTGTCGTGGAGTGTCTACAGTGCATTCCACTTTCCTTTTGCCATAGATCATTTCCTGATGTGATCAGTTCATCATCTTCCACCAGTAGGCTAACAACTGCTCTAGCCTTTCTGTTTCTTTTATCCCAATCCTCAGGATTGTTTTCTGACCTCTCTGTGCTGAGTACTCAGCTATGCTATGCCTGACCTGAACTCCAGACTAGCAGCCATTTTTCTGTGAAAGGTTCTGTAGCAAAACTCATGCTCATGTATGAATTAGAAGAACATATGATAGTATATGGAGTGCTTTTCTGACTTAGTCTACATACCCTAAACAACTTGGGATGCAGTGAACAAAAAACATGCCTATCAAGGCCTATGAATGTGGTGTACCTCAATGTTAGCTTTTACACACTGAGTCTGTTTTGGGGAGCAATAGTAACTGACCTTATTTTTTTACATACTATTACAGCAAGTTCTTTCTGTGTGGGCACATTGATAGAAAAACGATAATTCATACATTATTGAAAGTAAGCTGGTACATGATCAATTACTTTTTGCTGGAAATGTAGACCTGAAACATCAGCAGGATGACCCTCAGTTTTAACATTACACAATGTTTTTTATTAGAATTGCTTGGCACATTTGACACTTAAACAATGATTTATTGGAGTAAGAAGACAGACTGCCTGTAGTCATGGCCTTTGGGTCACAACTGATGATTTTGCTGTCAAGTAAGTCCAAAGTTATGTGCAAATTCTGAACAGATATAACAAACAACCATGTGACAAGGCTAAGACAGGAAAAGCAAATAAGAAAGAAACAGTACTAAACAAAATTATATTAGCTGTTTGAAAAACTATTTATGAAATGTTCCCTTGGTTATTAAAATGCAACATGTACAGCATACAATACAGAGTCACTAGGCAATTTATGCTGCATTGTCCTTCATGCATGGAAAAACTGCCACTTTTGCACTTGAAAAAGGTGCAGTTTTTTTCTGAAGGTGGTGACTCCTTTCACTCTCAAATATAAGACAACAAAGGAGTTCAGTACACATTATATTATGTAATAGAAAAAAGAACAAATCTCAAAATTTAGTACAATTTATAAAAATGATATGTGATTCATTTTAAAGCAACACTGACAATGTATTGGTACAGTAGTTCTCCTTGTATTCCATAGAGGCCCTGTTGTTACTGTGGAGTCAGTGATTAATGGTAACAAACTAAACAGCCACCACCCCACCCCCAAATTTTGTGCCCCAGTTCCAAAAGCTTATGTAGGCAGGCAGGTAGGAAGCTGCTTACCTCCTGGCCCCCTGCCCAAAATGATATTATGTAGTGCCTTGCTCCATCTGCATTGGAGAGAAGAGGAAGGGTGCTAAGGTTGATGCTGACATTCACAATTTCAAGAAAGAAAAATCAGATAAAGTATTTATAATATATATAATATATGAGTGGTGCACCTGTTGCTAGAGAAAAGTCAATGGGAAAATCAATTATGCTACCTGTTACCAGTAGTATTCTGTCTTGTACTGTAAATACCTTGACTCTCTGATGGGGAACAGTTTTCTTCATTAACCGAAAGATGACATTATATGTGATCTACAGTATTAACGGTCACCTCAACAGCTACTGAGTAGAATTCTATTAGATTTCTTCATGACATTTAGAGGATAGAAAAAGTCTAATAAGTACATTTGAGAATGAATTAATACCCTCATTCAGATGGAAGACAATGAAAACACCAACGTGTAGAACTTGTATACATGTTACAGATACAGTACCTCAGTCTAATTGCATCCTCACCACAATATTTGAATTGCATGGGTGAGCTGAGATTTTGGCCTGGCAGTGGATATAGTGGTATGAAGCTGTATGAGGTATACATTATTTACAACTATTATTTCTAAAGATAGATATGCTGAATAATGGTTCTGATTTAATCATTTTCAGGTCCCATGCTAGACTCTATGAAGCATTCACCTTCACATATTAAGATATATTAAGTTTCTTTACATTAAATCAGTGCTTATTAATTTAAGTAAATAGATGGGCTGCTGAGACTCGTGCTTTATAGAGTGAAAATTAACATGTACAGGATAACGTGTGTTCAGTTAGATAACCATGAAATGTCACTTTAGGACATTCTACTCTATCTCAAGAGGGCATTTATGACCTGTAAACAGAATGGCTGTGCTTCCCTAGAGAATGAGTTCATCTTATTCATCTCCTTGAGCAACATTAATCATTTCCAATCAGCTGAATACAGTCATATTCTGTGTAGCTGTTTCAAATCTCATGCCATTAGGATACATTTTTATATGTCAACTTAGAGGAAAAAATGACATTGATTCCTCATAAGAAATAATATGCAATACTGCAATTATTTCCTCTACTACAGCCAAAGCTAATGTCTATTGTGCAACAACTGCCAACATATCTGTCCTAATGGCAGTGACATGCAAGAGGGCCTTAAGATATGTAATGGTTGGTTTAAAAATCATGTGTAATGCTCTAAGCAGCATTCAAAGGGCACAATGTATCCATATTTTGCACTTTGCACACTGTGTTCTGTGCTCTGTTTTGGAGCAAAGAGACCTACAGCTTTCCCCTCAAATAGAGCTATGTAATTAGAGCGAGGTGGATAGTGCAGAAATTTTCCTGGAAGAATTGCTGCCTGAATAAGGTTTGGCATAGTTATTTGTCATGAGAAGTTGAGGATGAGGCAGAAGGCAACAGACTACTGTTGGGAGAGCTGAAAGTAGCCTAATGGGGCTCTTTATTATATGGATACTTGGACTATACTTTGATTGTGAGAGTCTAGAGAATGGAAGAGAATTGAACAGACATACTCTTGATCAACTAGATAAGAGCTGAGGAAAATATATGGAGCAATGTGGCAACTGGGGAAACAGATTGCTGCTGGTTGGATGGCAGAATAGGTAGGGCAACTGGGGTAGTAACCTACTTAAACACAATTAGGTGGCAGAGAGGACACTGTGCATAGTAAGAGCATAGTCCTGTTTACTGTAAGTCAAATTAGATGAAATAGAAACATGTCATTTGCAGAGATTCTTCACTGAAGACAGCTTACTTAAACCCAATCACATTAATCGATTATGCATTGTGAGATAAGCATATGCTACAGCAGATAAAATTTGTTTCCTTTGAACCAATACAATTGTCTGACAGTACACCAATTCAGATAATAAAAGAATAACAAGATGATGTTATACAGGAATGCAGTACATCGGAAGTAAGTGAATTGCTAAAAACCCTTATAGACACTAATCAAATAGAAAAATCATAACTATATCTAGAAAAATGTATGATTGGTGGAATTGGCAGATTATGTGCTGTTTTTCTTTACTTTTTTACAAGACTAAAACAGGAATTATTTTGCCTGGAATCTGAAAAAGAGGAACAATACACATATATGGAAAAGTTGATAGGTACCAATATGTTAATAGGGGGGCTTTAGTTAATAATATTCGTGTGCAGCAGCTCCTAGATATGGACAAGTTCCTATGATCTTTATAGCAACGTGTCAATATCGCTGTAAAATAGTGTGGGTGTAGGGATTATGGGATATATACAGTATGTTTTGTGGTTATATGCAGTCTGCAACGGCATATGTCAATGCTGCCCATCTTCTGTGGTACCGTAGGCAAGAATTTTTCTGGCCTACGTGATGGAGGTTTGATAATGGAATCCAGTATTAACAACTCCTGGTTGTAAACCACACCCACTTTAAACCACACCCATGTTATCTCAAGAACCATATGAACATTAATGGTGGTAGCACACTAAAACAGCCAAATGGTTGGACAGCATTGGTTTATTTACTGTTTTGTGTTACTTCAGTTCAGAAATATTCTGATGAGTGGTTGATAATACTGTGTGTATGCTGCTGTTATTTTCAATACTTGAGTTATAAATGAAAGGACATGTAAAGCCTATGTTTTCCTACCATGTATATAAGTTGGGAACATCTTCCCCACTCAAATGACATTATTTGTACTGCATACATCCCCTCTTTTTGCCAGTGTCATTACATTTCCCTAAAAAATATAGCCATTTTCCCTCTGACACTAAATCTGCAAACAGCACATATGCAATGTAAAGTTCATGCAATTGAAGAATGCAGGTTAAAACAGGCAGCATTTACTTTTTTTATTAGAAGGAAAAAAATAACTCTTAAAATAAGTTAAATAAATGCTCAGACTCTACAGCCACACAAGGTGTAAATCAATTATAAAGAAAAAGGAGAAGGAAAGAAAAAGGACCTTGTTTTGTGACTGTATCAATTCACCAAACCTCTATAAATCAAACACTTCCCTCAAAATTTATCAAAAAGATAATTTAGTTTCAATTTGTTGTATGGTTTGGAAAAGGATACCCTTATCTTATTTCAGTTATCCGACTTGAAACTTTGTTTGCAGTCTTTAAAATAAACTGATAACACCAGGTTATCAAATTACAATGTTGCTTATTATTGGGATTAGGTGAATTTAACTCCTCTCTGCTAGATATAACGGCCTTCAAAGACCTCACAATAAATGTTTTTAAATGGAAAAAAACGTATCAATTGGTATCGTTTGTTATTTTATTCAGGTTTAACCCACAACATCAATAACCGCTAGGGATAAAATTTGGGGTTAATTACTCCCTATTCAATCAATTTGATTTAAGGTGCCAGTGTTTTATAAAGATTCCAATTCATTCATAAATTAATTAAATTCATTCTCAACGTTCTAATCAATTTAACCAATAAACGGGTTTGCTGTTACAGTTCATTAAAAATACAGTATAAAGTGACCTGTGCAATCGATTAGATTTTTAATAATTCGGATGTGCTCTAATTAATAAAGTGCCATGTGCAATCAATTAATTCACCAATTCATTTAGTGACTTGTGCAGCATTTACTATGATGACAAGTCCTGTTTGGATTGACCACTGTAATGGTTAATCTGAGCTCAGGAGAGGAGGTTTGTTGTTAAAAATAGGAGCAGACAGCTAGAGAAGAGTTTCTATGGGAACCAGCAATGCCATCTCTTCATTGGCTGCTAAACTAGAGGGTGTGTTTATTAATCTGACATCTGAGAACAACTGAGCATGCTCAATAACCACCAGCCAAAGGAAGGGGGCTGAATGGCTTAGAGGAGCAAAAGGAATTCTAAGTAATTAAAGGGATGCTGCAGCGTTACTATTAACCTTTGAAAAACCAGAGTGGCAGGTATTTAGAGATTTCAAAAAGGCCCTTCAGTGATTTCATTTTATGTGTGGGGGTTTACATGTCCTTTAAGATGCAGCCTTTCCACCCAAGTTGAAAAGGGTTCTGGAAGGGGCCCAAATCTGAGTATTTTAATAGTTTCAGACTATGATTAAACAAAGCCATTAATAGTTCATGTAAATGGCTAAGATAACTCTAGGCAGTACAAGCATTAAAATTTTAGCAGAAAAAAATAAGATGATTATTGTTGGGTTGGAATATGCATGGTTACTTAAAAATCATGAACACTTTTTACTTACAGTACCAGCTAGGGGCTTTTTTGAAGTAAAATCACATCAATACAATTAACCAAGAGCTGCTTAGCTCCATATTAACTCACAGAAAATTAAGTTACTGTATCTTAAAAGTAAGAAAGAATAAATGCTTAAATTTGTTAAAACCACTGGACCTGAAGGCTTTGCTGCAAAGATTTTAAGGATATGGTGGTGCAACATTTTATCAAGATAAATAATAAGGAAGCCTGTACATCAGCAGTAATTATAGCTCATTTACAATAATGTACATACTGTATATCTTGAAATCTGTACAAAAAATATAGAATTCTGAACTCAGCTAAACAATGGCATAATGGGATTTATTTCTAACAAACAAGTCATTGATGATACCAGAAAACCTCCTTGACCTCCTGCAAGATACATAGCTTTAAATCTTATTTTATCATGTAGCACAGATCCTTAAAGCAGGAATTAGATTGACCACAGTTCAGATAATGGGCATGCCAAACGTTCCCTGTTTCAATCAAATACAATCCATACAGTCTAAACCTTGTTATACAACCAACACAATAAAAAAATGGAAGTGGAAGTCTAAAAAGCAAATCAGGGATTTTATTTTAAGCCAATAATTTTGAAAAATGACAAAAAGTGAGTTTAATTTGAAACATTTATCACAGCAGCTTGGAGGTGGGGGTTGCATTTTCACATTTTAAGTTGGAAAAAGGTCACTCGCTTCCCTCCCTAGAATGGGGAGGGGACTGTTTTTGTTTTACATTGTTGTTTTGCTAGTCATCACTTATGTGGCCATTTGAAGGCCGGTTACACTAGTTATTAGCATAGAATAGGGAAGCTGGTATGGAGAGTAGTTAAAATTGTTATAAATAATAGGAGCATGCTTGTAACCCTTATCAGTTTGGCAGGGAGATCTGTGTGTGATGGCCAGATGCTAGGGGTATGCAAAAAGGGCATGTGCCTAGGGCACAATGGTGGGAGAGGGACGCTAGGCACAAATCTCTTTTGTCACCTACCCCTAGCCTGGATCCTTGTGACAGAGCTTGTTTGTGCATTTGTTCTTGCACCCGGCAAGAGTGGGGTGACGTGGCTCCCAGGGTTGCCTAGGGTGCCCGGCGGGCATTCATATTTATAACATCCAATATTTGTACATAAGAATAAATGAGACATACAGTAAGATGCTGTAAAGTGTAAGTGTAGGGGTGAATACAGAAACTTCTAACTTCAAAAGTTTTGGAGTTTGGTAATCTGAAATAAAAATCCATTTTTAATTTGTCAAAATGTGCACACCACCAATTTACTAAGACATGCTTCGTTTTTTTTTTTCAGGTATAAAAACAAAGGCAGTGCATTTTCCAGTCCAGAAAATTCATGTGATGTTTTTATTTTGGAGTATCCACGTCGCATGCTTTGGTCGATTGTCTATGCATCTACGGTTTAGAAGATCCCTGGCATTTATATTGATGTTGTTTTATCTGCCCCTTAATTTTACATCAGTTTTAAATATGTTTGTATATTTTGATGCGTAGGTGTGCTTGCTTGGTAGAATCTTTTTGAAGGGCAAAATGTAGCAAACCAGTGCTTTCTCATTGCCATTAAATCTTACAAATATATATTTTTTTCTGAGAAACATGACTGAAGTCTCTAGAGCTGAGCAGTGCAGGGAAACACATAACTCAGAAATGCTGGGCATATTGGTCTTGACTTGTCACGGCTCAACCAATAAGTTCCCATCCTCTGATAATATGTTAATTGCTAATTGCTGATTCATATCTGCTCTGGACTGTTAGGGGATCAGACCCATGGCATTATTGCTGCTTCCCACACGTCCCTGCACACATGGGCACATTCATTAACCAGGGTTTAACCTCTGGTCTGTGAAGGTTTGCAAACAATATCTGGTTAGGTAAAGAAAGCCTTTTAGAGTAAAAAATATATGACATCTTTAAATGAAAAATAATCTTTTTTTCTCAACATTAATTTTCTTTTTCCAAAAGAGCTTACATTGGACTGTGAATCAAAAGATAAACACAGCATATATGTATAAATATATGAATAATCAGAGACCACTTTAATTTACTTGTTTACTAATTTCACTTGTTCATGTCTCACATCATGCTTTATAACATATAGGACAGATTTACTGATAAACTGGTTTTAAAGTCGAGTAGTAACCAATTGACTTTTATTTTAACAGATAGATGTTTCTGTTAGAAGAATGAGAATGACTGCTTTGAGAAGTTGAACACATTAATTTTTTTCTGGATACACCACACATGTTGATAGATAGATAGATAGATAGATAGATAGATAGATAGATAGATAGATAGATAGATAGATAGATAGATAGATAGATAGAATGTTCAATTGTTTTAGAGGTGCCTGTGTAGCTTGAGTCTCTTGAGTGTCAGTGGCACTGCACATGTTCATTGTGCTCAAGGCTGCTTTGCTGTAAAGTGACAGTACATCTGTCAGAGAAGCTGATAATGCAAAGCTAATTAAGGGTCTATGCTACCAAATGATGTAAGTCTTCGAGGCTGATGTATGAAAAAAAAGATTTACAGGAACTTTCTTCTTTCTTGACCATACTGCTCTTTTCTAAAGTAGTCTTTCAAAAAGTTTGGATTTTTAATGCATTGTAATAATATTCTCAATACGACCAGCACAGGTACTGACGGTATATGGTTCTGCATCTCCTTTGATGTTGAAAATCTCAAATAACTTTGGCCTCGCCAAAGATCTGTTGCTTTGATCATCAAGCATCTCCATGATTTAAGATGGGGGTTGGAGACTGAGGACTGTCAGGAAGAGGAGTTGGATGCTTCAGAACAACATGCTTGTTAATGCTGCACTCTGTACACTTGATAACAGTCTTACAGTCCTTAGTAAAATGGGCACAGCACTATTGCAAACCCCATACTTCTGGAGAAGCTCCTTGTGCTTCTGTAAAGACTTTACTTTAAACCCATGACATTTCTTAAGTACATGTGGTTTCTTGTGAAGGCTTATTTATCAAAGAGTTATAGTGAAAGTTCACCATTTGAGAAATACACCTTTAAAAATCCCATAGAAATGAATGGAGAAAGGTGATATTTCACTCTGCGGCCTGTGGGGATCTCTAACTTTTCTCTTTGATAAATATACCCCTTGTGTAATCCTTATCTCTTCCTTCTCTTTAGCACTTTGCACTAAAAGGTCTTTCTCTTGGTCTAAGGCTTTAGTTTTTCTTTGCTCTACTGAAGATTCCTCTATGTTATTGCCTTAAGAAGTTAGCATATTTAGGCAAATCTTTTTAGCGTTCATAGGTAACAGATAGATAATTTATACCGTCCTTTAAATCAGCTGTGTCATTATTAGAATGTGAAAGAATGGACATGCATAGGGATGTAGCGAACGTCGGAAAAAAAGTTCGCGAACATATTCGCGAACTTGCGCAAAAATGCGAGCGGTTCGCGAACGGTTCGCGAACCCCATAGACTTCAATGGGAAGGCGAACTTTAACATCTAAAAAAGACATTTCTGGCCAGAAAAATGATTTTAAAGTTGTTTAAAGGGTGCAACGACCTGGACAGTGGCATGCCAGAGGGGGATCAAGGGCAAAAATGTATCTGAAAAATCTGCCTGTGTGTGCTTGGAAGAGATAGTGTAGGGGGAGAGCTGTTAGTGATTTCAGGGACAGATGATAGTAAGTTTGCTGGCTAGTAATCTGCTTGATACTGCTCTGTATTGGAGGGACAGAAGTCTGCAGGGATTTGAGGGACATTTTAGCTTAGGTAGCTTTGCTGGCTAGTAATCTACTGTTCTCTTTAAACAACTGCCATACGTTGACCTTGTAGGCATTGTTTGCCCAGTTTTTTTGGCCGCAGCCACTGAAGCACAGAGGCCAGAAAAAATATGCCATATAAATGCTGAAAATAGTCATTTTTTTGGTCGCAGCCACTGAAGCACAGTTGCCAGAAAAATTATGCCATATAAATGCTGAAAATATAAATTTTTTTGGTTGCAGCCACTGAAGCACAGAGGCCAGAAAAATTATGCCATATAAATGCTGAAAATATAAATTTTTTTGGTTGCAGCCACTGAAGCACAGAGGCCAGAAAAATTATGCCATATAAATGCTGAAAATATGCATTTTTTTGGTTGCAGCCACTGAAGCACAGAGGCCAGAAAAATTATGCCATATAAATGCAGAAAATATGCATTTTTTTGGTCGCAGCCACTGAAGCACAGTTGCCAGAAAAATTATGCCATATAAATGCTGAAAATATAAATTTTTTTGGTTGCAGCCACTGAAGCACAGAGGCCAGAAAAATTATGCCATATAAATGCTGAAAATATAAATTTTTTTGGTTGCAGCCACTGAAGCACAGAGGCCAGAAAAATTATGCCATATAAATGCAGAAAATATGCATTTTTTTGGACGCAGCCACTGAAGCACAGTTGCCAGAAAAAATATGCCATATAAATGCTGAAAATAGTCATTTTTTGCCATACGTTGACCTTGTAGACATTGTTTGCCCAGTTTTTTTGGTTGCAGCCACTGAAGCACAGAGGCCAGAAAAAATTAAACCAGTAGGGTTTGCACCCTAGTTTGTAACGGTGGCGGAGGGAGGAGGACGCTAAAGGACAGCTGTGTGTGGAGTCATGAGGCTTGAAGAGAAGGACAGCTGCATAGAAGTCAGAACAAGTCTTCCGGCGTGCAGTAACCCTCCGAGATCCACCCCTCATTCATTTTAATAAAGGTCAGGTAATCGACACTTTTGTGACCTAGGCGAGTTCTCTTCTCAGTTACAATCCCTCCTGCTGCACTGAAGGTCCTTTCTGAGAGCACACTTGAGGCTGGGCAAGACAAGAGGTTCATGGCAAATTGTGACAGCTCTGGCCACAGATCAAGCCTGCACACCCAGTAGTCCAGGGGTTCATCGCTCCTCAGAGTGTCGATATCTGCAGTTAATGCCAGGTAGTCCGCTACCTGCCGGTCGAGGCGTTCTTTGAGGGTGGATCCAGAAGGGTTGTGGCGCTGCCTTGGACAGAAAAACATTTGCATGTCTGACGTTACAGACTGGCCAAAGGGCTTTGTCCTTGCAGGTGTGCTCGTGGCAGGATTACTGGCACCTCTGCCCCTGGAATGTTGATGAGTTCCTGAAGTGACATCACCCTTAAAAGCATTGTACAACATGTTTTGCAGGCTGGTTTGTAAATGCCGCATCTTTTCGGACTTGTGGTATGTTGGTAACATTTCTGACACTTTATGCTTGTACCGAGGGTCTAGTAGCGTTGCGACCCAGTACAGGTCCTTCTCCTTAAGCCTCTTGATACGGGGGTCCTTCAACAGGCATGACAGCATGAAAGACCCCATTCTCACAAGGTTGGATGCAGAGCTATCCATCTCCGCTTCCTCATTATCAAGGACTGCATCATCCACGGTCTCCTCCCCCCAGCCACGTACAAGACCAGGGGTCCCCAAAAGGTCACCACTAGCCCCCTGGGAAGCCTGCTCCTGTTGGTCCTCCTCCTCCTCCTCCACAAAGCCACCTTCCTCCTCTGACTCCACTTCTGGCACCTCTCCCTGCGTTGCAGCAGGTGCCTGGGTTCGTTCTGGTGATTCCGACCAGAAATCGCGCGCTTCCAGCTCCTCGTCACGCTGGTCTACAGCCTCATCTGTCACTCGTCGCACGGCACGCTCCAGGAAGAAAGCGAAGGGTATTAGGTCGCTGATGGTGCCTTCGGTGCGACTGACCATATTTGTCACCTCTTCAAAAGGTCGCATGAGCCTGCAGGCATCGCGCATAAGCACCCAGTAACGGGGGAAAAAAATCCCCAGCTCTGCAGATCCAGTCCTACCACCCAGTTCAAAAAGGTACTCGTTGACGGCCCTTTGTTGTTGCAGCAGACGTTCCAACATAAGGAGCGTTGAATTCCAGCGAGTCTGGCTGTCAGAAATCAAACGCCTGACTGGCATGTTGTAGCGCTGCTGAATGTCAGCAAGGCGTGCCATGGCTGTGTAGGAACGTCTGAAATGGGCCGACACCTTTCTGGACTGGGTGAGAACGTCCTGGAATCCTGGGTACTTGGAGACAAAACGTTGGACTATTAAATTTAACACATGTGCCATGCAGGGCACATGTGTTAAATTGCCCAGTCTCAACGCTGCCAACAGATTGCTTCCATTGTCACACACCACTTTTCCGATCTGCAGTTGGTGTGGGGTCAGCCACCGATCGGCCTGTGACTGCAGAGATGACAGGAGTACAGATCCGGTATGGTTTTTGCTTTCCAGGCACGTCATCCCCAAGCCTTGAGCACAATGAACATGTGCAGTGCCACTGACACTCAAGAGACTCAAGCTACACAGGCACCTCTAAAACAATTGAACATTCTATCTATCTATCTATCTATCTATCTATCTATCTATCTATCTATCTATCTATCTATCTATCTATCAACATGTGTGGTGTATCCAGAAAAAAATTAATGTGTTCAACTTCTCAAAGCAGTCATTCTCATTCTTCTAACAGAAACATCTATCTGTTAAAATAAAAGTCAATTGGTTACTACTCGACTTTAAAACCAGTTTATCAGTAAATCTGTCCTATATGTTATGAAAGACCCCATTCTCACAAGGTTGGATGCAGAGCTATCCATCTCCGCTTCCTCATTATCAAGGACTGCATCATCCACGGTCTCCTCCCCCCAGCCACGTACAAGACCAGGGGTCCCCAAAAGGTCACCACTAGCCCCCTGGGAAGCCTGCTCCTGTTGGTCCTCCTCCTCCTCCTCCACAAAGCCACCTTCCTCCTCTGACTCCACTTCTGGCACCTCTCCCTGCGTTGCAGCAGGTGCCTGGGTTCGTTCTGGTGATTCCGACCAGAAATCGCGCGCTTCCAGCTCCTCGTCACGCTGGTCTACAGCCTCATCTGTCACTCGTCGCACGGCACGCTCCAGGAAGAAAGTGAAGGGTATTAGGTCGCTGATGGTGCCTTCGGTGCGACTGACCATATTTGTCACCTCTTCAAAAGGTCGCATGAGCCTGCAGGCATCGCGCATAAGCACCCAGTAACGGGGGAAAAAAATCCCCAGCTCTGCAGATCCAGTCCTACCACCCAGTTCAAAAAGGTACTCGTTGACGGCCCTTTGTTGTTGCAGCAGACGTTCCAACATAAGGAGCGTTGAATTCCAGCGAGTCTGGCTGTCAGAAATCAAACGCCTGACTGGCATGTTGTAGCGCTGCTGAATGTCAGCAAGGCGTGCCATGGCTGTGTAGGAACGTCTGAAATGGGCCGACACCTTTCTGGACTGGGTGAGAACGTCCTGGAATCCTGGGTACTTGGAGACAAAACGTTGGACTATTAAATTTAACACATGTGCCATGCAGGGCACATGTGTTAATTTGCCAAGTCTCAACGCTGCCAACAGATTGCTTCCATTGTCACACACCACTTTTCCGATCTGCAGTTGGTGTGGGGTCAGCCACCGATCGGCCTGTGACTGCAGAGATGACAGGAGTACAGATCCGGTATGGTTTTTGCTTTCCAGGCACGTCATCCCCAAGACAGCGTGACAATGGCGTACCTGGCACGTCGAATAGCCTAGGGGGAGCTGGGGGTGCACAGGTGTGGAGGAGGAGAAGGAGGACCCAGCAGCAGAGTAAGAAGAAGAAGAGGAAGAAGACGAGGTAGAGAGCGATGGAGGAGTAGAGGTGGTGGCAGAACCGCGTGCAATCCGTGGCGGTGACACCAACTCCACTGTTGTTGTTGAGCTACCCATTCCCTGCTTCCCAGCCATTACCAAGTTCACCCAGTGGGCAGTGTAGGTGACATACCTGCCCTGACCATGCTTGGAGGACCATGCGTCAGTAGTCATATGGACCTTTGGCCCAACACTAAGTGACAGAGATGCGGTAACTTGGCTCTGCACATGTTGGTACAGGTGTGGTATTCCCTTTTTAGAAAAAAAATTGCGGCTGGGTACCTTCCACTGCGGTGTCCCAATTGCTACAAATTTGCAGAAGGCCTCAGAGTCCACCAGCTGGTATGGTAAAAGCTGGCGGGCTAAGAGTGCAGACAAGCCAGCTGTCAGACGCCGGGCAAGGGGGTGACAGTCAGACATTGGCTTCTTACGCTCAAACATGGCCTTCACAGAAACTTGGCTGGTGGCAGATGACTGGGAATGGGAACAGGTGGTCAAGGTGGAAGGCGGAGTGGAGGGTGGTTCAGACGGGTCAAGGAGAGCAGAGGTAGAGCAGTAAGATGCTGGACCAGAAGGAGTGTGGCTTTTAGTTTGCCTGTTGCCTTTGAGGTGTTGCTCCCAAAGTGCTTTGTGCTTGCCGCTCATGTGCCTTCGCATAGAAGTTGTACCTATGTGGCTGTTGGGCTTACCAAGGCTCAGTTTCTGACTGCACTCATTGCAAATTACAATGCTTTTGTCAGAGGCACACACATTAAAAAAATCCCACACTGCTGACTTTTTGGAAGTGTGCGATCTGGCGGTAACAGTAGAAGTTGGCGGCATTGGCGGCAATGGCGGGTGCGTTGGCCGGCTGAACATAGGTGCCGATACATGTTGTTGCCCTACTGATCCCTGCGGGCTGTCCTCCCTGCTTCTTCTAAGTCTTATTCTCCTACTGCCTCTCTGACTCTCCGTCTCTCCATCTGAACTACCCTCCTCTTGCTCTCTTCTACTAGGCACCCACAAAACATCAATCTCCTCATCATCATTCTCCTCAGATGCATCAATTTCTTCTGACACATCACAGAAGGAAGCAGCAGCGGGGACCTCCTCCTCATCACTCATTATGTCCATCTCTATCGTGTTCTCTGCCAGAATTAAATCTGGTGTAACGTCCTCATCTCCTTCATCTTCTTCTGGCAATAATGGTTGCGCATTACTCAGTTCAAGAAACTCATGGGAAAATAACTCCTCTGACTCCAGTGAAGAAGGGGCACCGGTGGTGGAGGAAGTGTTACGTGGGGTGGCCATAGCAGTGGAGGATGAGGAGGATGTTGTGGTAAAGTTAGAAACGGTAGAGGATGGGGTGTGCTGTGTAAGCCAGTCAACTACCTCTTCAGCATTTTGGGAGTTCAGGGTCATTGGCTTTTTAAAACTGGGCAATTTGCTAGGGCCACAGGATTGCATAGCAGCACGGCCCCTAGCACGGCCTCTGCGTGGCGGCCTGCCTTTGCCTGGCATTATTTTTAAAAAAACAACAACAACAAAAACTCAGTTGGTTTTTCTGGAAACGATAATACACACAGCTAGATGGCAGTTTGAAGAAAACAGTGTGCAAATAATGCCTACAAGATCAACGTATACACTACTACAGCGGTGGATACGGATTACGTAAAATATATGAATGCTGCTTGAAAAAAAGTAACTCAAGTGGTTTTTCTAGAGACGATAATATTATCAATATTTAGACAAAATGTGAACAAGCTCACACAGCTAGATGGCGGTTTGAAGAAAACACTGTGCAAATAATGCCTACAAGGTCAACGTATACACTACTACAGCGGTGGATACGGATTACGTAAAATATATGAATGCTGCTTGAAAAAAGTAACTCAAGTGGTTTTTCTAGAGACGATAATATTATCAATATTTAGACAAAATGTGAACAAGCTCACACAGCTAGATGGCGGTTTGAAGAAAACACTGTGCAAATAATGCCTACAAGGTCAACGTATACACTACTACAGCGGTGGATACGGATTACGTAAAATATATGAATGCTGCTTGAAAAAAAGTAACTCAAGTGGTTTTTCTAGAGACGATAATATTATCAATATTTAGACAAAATGTGAACAAGCTCACACAGCTAGATGGCGGTTTGAAGAAAACACTGTGCAAATAATGCCTACAAGGTCAACGTATACACTACTACAGCGGTGGATACGGATTACGTAAAATATATGAATGCTGCTTGAAAAAAAGTAACTCAAGTGGTTTTTCTAGAGACGATAATATTATCAATATTTAGACAAAATGTGAACAAGCTCACACAGCTAGATGGCGGTTTGAAGAAAACACTGTGCAAATACTGCCCACAAGATCAACGTATACACTACTACAGCGGCTTGAAAAAAGTCACTCCGGTGTTTTTTCTGGAGACGGTAATATTATGGATATTTAGACAGAATGTGAACAAGGTCACACAGCTAGATGGCAGTTGGTTGAATAACACACTGGGCAAAAAATGCCTACAGGGCAAATAATGCCTAAAAGGTCAATTTATACACTAATACAGCGATGGATACGGATTTCGTAAAATATATTATGGCTGCTTGAAAAAAGTCACTCCGGTGTTTTTTCTGGAGACGGTAATATTATGGATATTTAGACAGAATGTGAACAAGGTCACACAGCTAGATGGCAGTTGGTTGAATAACACACTGGGCAAAAAATGCCTACAGGGCAAATAATGCCTAAAAGGTCAACTTATACACTACTACAGCGATGGATACGGATTACGTAAAATATATTATGGCTGCTTGAAAAAAGTCACTCCGGTGTTTTTTCTGGAGACGGTAATATTATGGATATTTAGACAGAATGTGAACAAGGTCACACAGCTAGATGGCAGTTGGTTGAATAACACACTGGGCAAAAAATGCCTACAGGGCAAATAATGCCTAAAAGGTCAACTTATACACTACTACAGCGATGGATACGGATTACGTAAAATATATTATGGCTGCTTGAAAAAAGTCACTCCGGTGTTTTTTCTGGAGACGGTAATATTATGGATATTTAGACAGAATGTGAACAAGGTCACACAGCTAGATGGCAGTTGGTTGAATAACACACTGGGCAAAAAATGCCTACAGGGCAAATAATGCCTAAAAGGTCAACTTATACACTACTACAGCGATGGATACGGATTACGTAAAATATATTATGGCTGCTTGAAAAAAGTCACTCCGGTGTTTTTTCTGGAGACGGTAATATTATGGATATTTAGACAGAATGTGAACAAGGTCACACAGCTAGATGGCAGTTGGTTGAATAACACACTGGGCAAAAAATGCCTACAGGGCAAATAATGCCTAAAAGGTCAACTTATACACTACTACAGCGGTAGTAAAATAAAAAAAAGTAAAATAAAAAAAAATGAATATTAAAAAAAAAAATTAAAGTTGGTGCTGCTGAACTACTAGGAGCAGCAGATTAGCACACCAGTCCCACTCCCCAACACTGCTAGACTAATAGCACTGGGCTCTTATAGTAGTAGTAGTAGTAGTAGTAAAACAACAAAAAAATAAATAAAAGCAGTCCTTACAAGGACTACTGTTATTGCAGCAGTCAGCAGATGAGATCAGAAGCAGGACAGCTGCCCACTGCAGCTACATACAGAGCACTGCAGTAGAAGGTAGATTACTAGCCAGCAAAGCTACCTAAGCTTAAATGTCCCTCAAACCCCTGCAGACTTCTGTCCCTCCAATAACAGAGCAGTATCAAAACGATTACTAGCCAGCAAACTTTCAACTGTCCCTGAAATCACTAACAGGCAGCAGCTCTCTCCCTACACTATCTCTTCAGCACACACAGGCAGAGTGAAAAAACGCTGCAGGGCTTCGGTTTTTATAGGGAAGGGGAGTGGTCCAGGGGAGAGCTTCCTGATTGGCTGCCATGTACCTGCTGGTCTGGGGTGAGAGGGCAAAAAAAAGCGCCAACAATGGCGAACCCAAAATGGCGAACGTCGTGCGACGTTCGCGAACTTCCGGCGAGCGCGAACACCCGATGTTCGCGCGAACAAGTTCGCCGGCGAACAGTTCGCGCCATCTCTAGACATGCAGTGCACAGCTTTATTCCATAGTTCAGATAAATTGCTTGAAAACTCATCCCTTGTAGCCTCTAGACTTCTGAGATGGTTTTGCACTTGGGCCTGACACTTTGTGCTGCAGTATGCATGGGCTTTTCTCCCAGGATGTCTGTGAGCTATGGCGCACTTGCTTAGATTTAGTTACAAATGATTGTACAGAGCCTTGCTGAGACATTTTGCACTTTTGTTGAAAATGGTTATTGTCTCTTTAAGAATATTACACTATGGCAGGGGTGCACTGCAGCAGTTTTATAGTAGGACCCGGAGACTAGATAATATGGCAGCTTAAGCAGGCAAAATAACTCAATCCAGTTCTATAAAACAGTTCTGAACATTCACACGGTGCAGCGTGTGTTTGTATAACCATGTGCTTGCAGGGAGCTGTTAGGCTGCATTAAGCTTGTTATAGAATTATATTCCTTTTGACTATTCTAACTCCAATTGTTGAGATAGTGGCTGATTTCCCAACGAGACCTCTCTGCCTGGCCTGTATGAAGCTGGTAACAACCACTGAGGCAATCTTTGCCTTATAGCTGAATTCACCAGACACTTGGAATCTACAAAGGTTCTTTATTTGTGGTGGATGGACAATTCTTGGAGATCAAAAGGAATATTTCCCTTCCTACTCTCTGGAGCAGTCCTAACACATGGAAGGCAGGAACACAAAAGGATGATGGGATGAACTCACTAGGTGGCAGCATAACAATGAGTAAGAAAATAAACATAAGCAAAAAAAAATGTTTTTTTTAAATTTATTAATCATAATACAACTTTTAACTACTAGGGCTGCATAACCCTTATGCATATTTGGTAAAAGCCCCACAGCCTGGACCCTATACAACAAAATACACTATTTTACCAAACAAAATCAGATTGGTAAATTTGGTGTCGTGTAACAGTACTGCCCAGTAGTATAAATGAGTGAAATTTTTCAGCAGGCATAGATTCCCTGCAAAATTCTGCATTTTGTGAAACCAACGTAACATTTTAGGGCAAAAAAACACTTTCATCACACAGAGGATTAAGGCACACAGTAACACAATATATACACATAAAAATATATTACAAAAGTTTGTAAAATAAAAACATAAAAGAGAAAAAACCTAAACATTACACTTAAGGTACGCAATGCACAGACAGACTAGTCCTAGAGGCAAGGAGAAAAAGCAGATAAACTCCCAATTAGAAAATTGGTCCTCCAAAGAAGATCAAATTCTAGGCCAAAGAGCTGTCTATTTTTCCTGTATTTTAGTGGCATCAGGTAACTGGACACTCCCACATGAATGCAAGGGGAGAGTCACCTTTAGCAGGACACAGCTTGAGTTTTTTATGACCTCTTGTAGGAATGGACCTTGCCAATAATAATGACCATAACTCTTCACGTGAGCTTTGTAGAGAAATTATATTTATTGGTCATATTTTTTCTCTGGCTTCATACACACAAAACATCAGTGCTTTGAGATAAACTGATAACTGAAATAATCTCAAATTTGGACTCAATTCATAGCTAATACTGCATAATATGTAAAACAAGTTTATCATACTGTTATTCTGTTGGCATAACATGTATGGATTCTGACGAACCTGCATCTCTCCACCTCATTAATATTAATTAGGTGGAGAGAAGCATATAGAAGCATATTTGTAGCTGATCCCAAAAAGGGCATAAAGACAAAATCCATCGCCACAGACACGGATGGACTGTCTTCTGTGTCAGGAGACTCTGCTCCTGCACCTGTTCCCACATACCCTCATCACCTCTCCTCAGTGCTGCCACCCACCATCCAAAGCCTACCCACTCCTCTGAAAGCTTTGTCCATTTCACAGCCACAGGGAGTAGGCGCTAGTGGGGATGCAGCCACCCAGAGTGAGGATCCACGTGTTCCACCCAGAGGGAGGGGGAGTACTTTGCGTAGGAACCCATATATCGCACCTAGGCCTGTTACTCCTAGGCCTGCCACACCCAGGCCTGCTACTCCAAAGCCAACCACTGCACCCACAGATGAGGCTTCATCCACAGTGGTTCCATCAGTATGTTCAAATTCTCAGCAGCCTGTTGCCTGCTTGTCTAAACCCTTGCTATCTCCAGAGGCACAAGGTTTCTGGGTCTCTCAGGGAAGGGACGACCCTATGAAGGCACGTACAGTTTCTCGGGTGCAACGCATCTTTAATGCCCGAGTTCGTGACCGTTGGGGTTATCCAATGCCCTATGCCCCTGAGTGGGTTTACGACGAAGTGGAGAAGAATTTGGAAGAATGGCTATATGGAGAACTTTTGAAGAAAACAGATGTGGGACCCAAGGGATTGTTCCAAAGGGATCCACAGAAGTGGCAGCGTGACATGGTCTTCCTCTGTGACACCCTCAGTGAATGGTGGTATGGGCGTACCATCTTAAAGCACCATGTCAAAAGTTGTGGGAAGTTTCAAGAGGACCGCTTCTTCAGCTTGTCGTCCACTCTGCCTAATGGAGGGAAGGTAGAGAAATCTCACCCTTCCTATTATTTATCCTATGAAAACACCCTGGAGAAGTATGGGGTGAATGTTTGATCTGTCCACAGTGGTTCCGGCTGGACCCTGTGTGTTGTTTTTCAGTATTCCTCTAAGAGTGAGAATTCCTCTTAGAGAAGATTTGTTTACACTTGAGGAAGTCGTTTGATGCCCCAAGTTTTGGGCCTTCTTCATATCCTGATGTTCTTCAAGATTGATGCCCCAAGTTTTGGGCCTTCTTCGTTATTTTGTTCACTCACTGTTCCATTTCTGGACTTCTGGACTTCTGGAACTTGTAAATAGTTGGGTTCACGAGACAAAGACTGCTGAGCCCCCACTACAAATCGTCTACATCTAACTACTCGATGAGTAGCACCTTTATTCTTTGCCTTTCTACTCCCCAAGTGACTGTCAGAAACTTTGGACACTTGGGTAGGGGGGGGTGTGATATGGAATAAAGCTTTTGGTTATGGTGGGGTCATGTAACTGAAATGAAAATGAATGTTCATGTGTGAAAAGAAATTTATGCTAATTTTTCTTTTCAGCCAAGCTGGACCTGGACCTCCTGATACACTATGGATGGTTCAAGTATCGTAAGTTAAGTGCCTGAGTGTTCCTATAAGGACCTCATGAATGTAATAAAGTTATACAACTGAAATTATTTGCACTGAAACTTATCCAATACAGTATTGCACTTTTGCTCTTTACTGTTTTCTTTTTCCACAGTATCCATTGTTACCAGGTACTCCTCGGGCGAGGTTCTATTTCCCAACACACGAGCCTACATTTTTATTAAATTACATTAATATGCCTGTGAGTTGTAGTTCTACTACATTTTAAAGGGGAAGCTTCCATTTGGCGAAGGCTCTGCCCTGGGTGTAGATTCACAATGTAACCCATGCTCACTACCTAGCTGGACACCCTTAACTCCTAATTGGCAGGATAGCCCAAGAAAGCGTTACATATATATATAGATTTCTTGTGTTTCTGTTACCATCAGGGTATTTATTGGATATCATGGCATTTTCAAGTCTATTGTAAAACTGTTCTGGCATTGCATCTATAATTTTTAATATCCACAAATAAAAATCAATATTCACAGCTCATAATTGTCTATACATATTTGTTTCCTAAAGATCATTGGCAAATTCATTATTTTAATGCAGGAGTGCCCATACTTTACTAATGCGGGTGATGTTGTTTCATGGTGTTTACTAAGATTATATTTAAACATCTTTTTCTTATCTAACCTTAACATAAAAAATATCTGAGTGATACATACATCCCAATGTTTAGTAACCTTAATGGGAATGTCAACCCAAAAATAACATTATGCCTAATAAAAGAAAATCTAATTCTAAGCAATTTAGCAAAATACATTAATTATATCATTAACCATTTTGTGTAGTTTTTAAGTCATTTGTATATGTAATGCTATTGAAAACAGAATTATCTTTCCCTTTCTGTTCTGTACCCTGATGGCTCAGACTGTTGAAACAATGTAAAACAAGGCAGCTGATTAACAGACTTGCCTTTGTTGGGGAACTAAGACACTTGCAAAATTGTTTAAAAAGTAACAACCAGGGGGCAGATTACTAAAGGGTGAATTGTCCTCAGTGACCAATTTGCACCCATCACTACACTTCGCCAGGTTCGAATGCGCTTAGACTACGCTAATTCACTAAAATGCGTCTCAGGCGCCGAACGCTGGCGACTTTTCGCTAGCGTTACTTCAGCAATGCGAACATTTGATAGTGAAGATGCCTAGCATAACTTTGCTAAGGAACTTGTGCTCAGGTCAATTTGCATAGGGTGGGAAATTTCTAGTTGTATGTGTGTGTAGTCTTTATGTTAAATGTTGTTGCATATACAGTACATACAAATTACACTTTTTAAAACACATGTCCAGGGAATCTTAATAAAGACTTTGATGCATTTTCGGCTCACAGAATATAATGGAAGTGACAGAAGATTGAGGAAGATCTAGCTACTTCAATGCACTTTGCCTGGTCTGAGGTGACAAAGGCAACTCTGGAGAAAGAGGTAACGTTCAGTAAAATCCAAAATTAAGTGAATTTGGAGAGCAAAAAGTCGCATTGCGAAAGAGTGCGAATGACCGCTAGCGCCAGTCTCTTTCACTAGCGAATTGGCACCTGCGCCCATTAGTAAATGGGCGATGTCCCTGCGGGCGGTAATGCAAGGGAATTGTCACTAGCATTAGCCACTTCGCTCTTTAGTTGAGCAAATGCTCTTTTCAATAGCAATTGTTTTTACAAAAAACTTTAAAAAGCACTTGAAATTTTTAATAAATATACAGTATTTTGTAAAGTTGCTAAGAACTAGGTTTCCTTTTCTTGGGTTGATAAAAGATCCATACAAGATCCATAAGACAAAATGGCATCCCACAAATATATATATATATATAAAATATATATAATCTTTACAGAAATCTTCTGTGGACGGAACTATATATATATATATATATATATATATATATATATATATATATATATATATATATATTTACGCAAAAAGGGAATCAGCACTACTCAGATCTTAAAAATTAAACAGAATATATTCAGTAAAATAGCAGCAGACTACTAAATAAATTCTGTTTAAATTTTAAGACCTGAGTAGTGCTGATTCCCTCTTTGCGATTGTATGGAGATGTTTGTTGATTTTGCACCCAGGCAACTTATTGCATCTTATCGAGAGTGCTGACTCCACATAGCTTTATGGGGATAATATATATATATATCCCCATAAAGTAGCAACTTCCTTTTAGAATATAACATGCCTTATGGAAACAGTAGTATATCAGCAGTGACATAAAGTTTATTTGATTAACAGAAAATATGCAATATGCATCATAACAAAATTAGACAGGTGCACCCCAACAGAGATATTACATCAATACCTTTGCAAATGTAACAGCCTCTAGATACCTTCCATAGCCTTTGATGAGTGTCTGGATTCTGGATGGCGGTATTTTTGATAATTTGTCCATACAAAATCTCGCCAGTTCAGTTAAATGTTATGGCTGCCGAGCATGGACAGCCTGCTTCAAATCATTCCATAGATTTTCAATGATATTCAAGTCCAGTCGTTATTCCAGAATATTGTACTTCTCCCTCTGCATAAATGCCTTTGTAGATTTCAAAGTGTGTTAAGGGTCATTGTCTTGTTGGAATATCCAACCCCTGCGTAATTTCTACTTTGAACATTCTCCTGAAGAATTTGTTGATATTTGGTTGAATTTATCTGACCCATGACTTTAACAAGGGACCCAGTCCCTGAACTAGCCCCACAGCCCCACAGCATGATGGAACCTCCACCAAATTTGACAGTAGGTTATGTGGTGTTCAATGTGGTGTTCTTCTTCTGCCATGCAAAGTGCTTTTTGTTATGACCAAATAACTAAATTTTTGTCTCATCAGTCCAAAGCACTTTGTTCCAAAATGACTGTGGCTTGTCTGAATGAGCATTTGCATACAACAAGCGACTCTGTTTGTGGCATGAGTGCTTCTTCTTTCTCATCACCCTGCCATACAGATTTTCTTTGTGCAAATTACGTTGAATTGTAGAACAATGTACACCAACTGCAGCAAGATGTTCTTGCAGGTCTTTGGAGATGATCATTGGGTTGTCTGTAACCATTCTCACAATCCTCTACATATGCTGCGCCTGTATTTTTCTTTGCCTGCCAGAACTGGGTTTTACAGCAGCTGTTAAATTCACAGATAGCGGGCAGGGGAATGTGTAAAATAAATCAATAATATATCAATAAAGCTACATAAAGCTACTAAGCTTTAAATTATTGGTTCCTATGTGGACATTTTCTGGTTGAGTCCGTACTATTTTCCTTGGACTGTCTGTTTGCCGCGGCCAGAGCGGAACTCTCGGACCCACTGTTTGGCGGAATACCTTTTGGGCTCCCACTCCTTAGCTTCCACGTTACCTTTCCTTTTACAGCAACTGTGCCTGTGGTCTTCCATTTCCTGATTACATTCCTTACAGTTGAAACATCTTTTTGTAGCCTTCCCCTAAACCATGATACTGAACAATCTTTGTTTTCAGATATTTTGAGGTTTGCTTTGAGGATCCCATGCTGTCGCTCTTCAGAGGAGAGTTAAACAGAAGCAATTTGCCACCTTTAATACCTTTTCTCATGATTGGATACATCTACCTATCAAGTTCAATGCTTAACAAGCTAATCCAACCAATTTGGTGTTGCCAGTAATCAGTATTGAGCAGTTACATGCATTCAAATTAGCAAAATTACAAGGGTACCCTAATTTTTGCACAGCCAGTTTTTCACATTAGATTTAATTTCATACAACTGAATACTGCTTCACTAAAAAGCTATGTTCTGAAAGAAAACCCAGTACTTAGATGTTCCTAGGAAATGAAAGACATACCACTGTTAACTTTTTTTTGTTGAAAATTGAGTAAATTATTATGCAGGCTTTAAATCCTAGTGCCAGATTCTATAAATGCATTAATTCATTGCATTTCCAGTTTTTAAAATCTAAAAACATTATCACATTTTTGTTTTGAAAATTCTTTATTTGTAGTTTATATAAAGGGTATACAGAAAGCAAGAAGCTAGGGGAGGCGGGGATAATGTATAATAACATTCATAAATTCAACTCTTACAGTATAGCAAGCATGATGACAACATGTCATAGCTCAATATTTAGTAATGTTAATGTATTAATTTCTTCAGGTACATATTGAAATTTTTATTCTCAAAGATATCAAGTACTTATCATTGTAATGGCAGTAATAGGATAATAAAGTAATAAAATGGTAAATTGTACATGGTAGTTAGAAAAAAGGGAGAAAACAATACTTAGACAAGAACAGAACCTACCTTTTATTTAAGTTAGAATATCTCTAGTATAGTTAGTTTCGGGTCTTAAAATATTTCAGCCAGGGGTACAAAATTTTCCAATATTTTGCACTTTGATTGTGTAATATATGAGTGATTTCTCCATTTGTCTTACTTCTTCCACAATAACCAACCATTTATTTAGCGTGGGAGCTTCAAGAGCTTTCCATTTCTTCAGAATTGGTACCTTTGCTGCTTGAAGCAGGTGTAGTGTGAGAGGATGTGAAATTATTTTGTTTCATGGAAGTAGTTCAACATAATCATCTCTTGGTTTTCGACCTGTCACCTGATTTATCACTTCTAAGACTTTATTCCAATAACCAAGTTTCACTGGGCAAGTTAGCCATATGTGTTCATGGGTTCCCTCAGAGTTGTTACATCTCTGACACAGCCCAGAACTAGAAGGTTTCATTGTTTTTAGTTTCATAGGTGTACAATGCCACCTTGTGACTAGTTTGTACATTGCTTCTCTGGTTCCCACAGCTCTAGATGATTTGTGTATAGATTTGAGAATTGTATTCAATATATTATCAGGTATTTCCAGCTTTAGTTCCTTATCCTGTTCTAAGAATATAGATCTAAGAGCTTTGAGGATGAGCTTCAACTAGTATCTTGTACATTTTTGAGAGAGGTTTATTAATATCCATAGTTTTTGATAAAAGTAGTTCCCAAGAAGATGTTTCAGGTCTATTCCACTCTCTTTTGTCTCTTGCTTGAATATACCCATGTAGTTGGTTGTATCCCCAAGTGTCTTTTGGGTGAGAACCCCACTTCTTTTGAATGTCTGCTAAGGGGATCATTTTGTTGTTTCTGATAAAGTCTCTAATCTTCTATCATTCCATTTTCCCCATCTATTAAAAGCCCCCTTTTCCATACTTGGGTGGAATTCTGGGTTGAACATTAAAGGTTGATGTATGGATGTTTTGTTAAACCTAATTTTATTTTTGTGCCATGTTTTTAAAGTAGCCCCAACTAGGGGGTGTTGTAATATTTTTTTCTGGATATGTTCTTTTTCAATTCATAAATTATTAGTTAATGGGAAATCTACTGTCATCTGTTCCAGAGTACACCAATCTTTCCTGTTGTCGACTTTCAACCAACCCAGTACCCAAACTAGATGTACTGCTACATAATACAAGTAGGAGTCCGGAAGGCCTAAGCCTCCTTTTTCTCATAAAGAGGTAAGTAGATTGTGTTTTAATCTAGAAGTTCTCCTCCCACCCCATATAAATCTAGAAATTAAGAATTTCACTGAGTTGAAAAAGGACTGGGGAACCATTATTGAGAAAATATAATAGTTTAGGAATAATTATCATTTTTCCCGTACCATGACAATTGTATTTTCTCCCATTTAATTATTAATTTCTGGAATGACAGGAAAAGAGCTAAGTAATTATCTTGGTATAGTTTACCCAGATCTGCCCTTTGTTTAATGCCTAGATATTTGATTGTTGTGTCTGCCCATTTGAACGGAAAATTTTGTTTAATTGCTGTGTCTTTTGGTTCTGTAATGTTTATATTTAATATCCCAGATTTTGAATAGTTTACCTTGAATAGTTTGAGAATTCTCAGAACTTTCCCATTGGCGAAATTATTTTTGGGAGAGAGATGGTTGTTTTTGTAATGTATAGTAGTAAATCATCTGCAAATGCAACACATTTAAATTCTTTTCCACCCACTATAATTCCAGATATAACTGGGTCGTTTCTTATGGAAGCAAGTAAAGTTTCCATAACCAGAATAAAAAGAATTGGTGATAGGGGGCACTCCTGACTAGTCCCATTATATATTTGTACCTTGGGAGAGAGTGTTCCATTAACTCCCAATACCCTATCAAAAGCCTTTTCGGCATCAGTGGTAAGTATAATGGAAGGTATATTTTGTTTTTGGCCATGTTCAATTAATGAAACAACTTGGGAAGTATTTCTTTATTCTGTTGCTTAAAATCTATATTGATCAAGGAAACGGGTCTATAGCTCAGACACAATTGAGGGTCTTTCTCAGGTTTGGGAATTGTAGTGATACGAGCCTCTTAGGCTTGTGGATGAAATCTGCTATTGTTTATTAACCTATTAAAATAGTCTAATAGCAGAGGAGTTATCTCTTTCTTAAACGCTTTATAAAACAAACATGTATAACCATCCGAAAATTGGCTTCTCCCTGGAGGTAGTGAGTCTATGCATTCTTCTAATTCATTAATTTCAAAGGGAATAACTTGCTGGTTTCCGGAGTCAATGGGGGGTCATTTATCAACACTGGGCAAATTTGCTCATGGGCAGTAACCCTTGGCAACCAATCATATAGCTGCATTCATTGTTTTACTTGTAGCTGGCTTTAAAAAGCTAATCACTGATTGGTTGCTATAGGTAACTGCCCAAGGGCAAATTTGCCCAGTGTTGATAAATGAGCCCCAATGTGTTGATACCTGATTCAAAAATAAAAGTATCTATTTTACTTATGGTATCGGCACTGGGGGGTTTTGACTTTAGTTTACAAAGTGCCTAATAATATTTTTGAAAGGCTTCTGCTATGCCTTTTGTATCATGGTGTGTTATGTTTTTCTCATCTTTAATTGACATAATATATGTTTGTGGCTGTATTTTTTTAAGAATCCTTGAAAAATGCTTGTTACAATTTTCTCCTAACTCGTTAAATCTTTGTTTCATCATGTACGCTTTCTATACTTTTTGGTTAATTGAAGCTTTTAATTGTAATCTTTTACTTTCTTAAATCACCAAAGTTGTATATATATACTGTATATATATATATATATATATATATATATATATATATATATATATATATATATTCTCTTTATGGGATTGTTCAGGTTTGGTTATATCTTTTAATAAATTAACTATCTATTCTTCCTTTTCTCTCTTTAGGTGGCTACCCATGGATATTAATTTACCTCGAAGGACACACTTTAAAGTTTCCCACAATGTAGTTGATAAAGTATCTGCTGTTTTATTTTAGTTTGGAGTATTGATTCTATCCCCGAGTGTATTTGCTTTTTCCTATGCTCTGTATGTATAAGAAATTAGTTTAGCCGCCATGTGAATTCTGCCTAGGGATGTCGCGGACTGTTCGCCGGCGAACTTGTTCGCGCGAACATCGGCTGTTCGCGCTCGCCGAATGTTCGCGAACGTCGCGCGACGTTCGCCATTTTGGGTTCGCCTTACCTGGCGCTTTTTTTTGACCTCTCACCCCAGACCAGCAGATACATGGCAGCCAATCAGGAAGCTCTCCCTCCTGGACCACCCCCACACCCCCTGGACCACTCCCCTTCCATATATAAACTGAAGCCCTGCAGCGTTTTTTCATTCTGCCTGTGTGTGCTTGCAAGAGCTAGTGTAGGGAGAGAGCTGTTACTGATTTCACTGATTTCTTTGAGGGACAGTTGATAGTAAGTTTGCTGGCTAGTAATCTACTTGATACTGCTCTGTATTGGAGGGATAGAAGTCTGCAGGGATTTGAGGGACATTTTAGGGTAGCTTTGCTGTCTAGTAATCTACCTTCTACTGCAGTGCTCTGTATGTAGCTGCCTGCTGTGGGCACTGATCTCTTCTGATCTCATCTGCTGACTGCTGTAATAACCCAATAGTCCTTGTAAGGACTGCTTTTATTTTCTTTTTGTTTTTTTACTTTGCTAGTTGCTACTATAAGCCCAGTGCTATTAGTCTAGCAGTGTTGGGGAGTGGGACTGGTGTGCTACTGTGCTGCTCCTAGTAGTTCAGCAGCACCAACCCGAGAAAAATATTTTTTTTAATATACATATATTTTTTTTTCTTTTACTTATCTTACTGTTCTTTAACGTGTACAGTGCTGTTGCTGTTCTTCATAGTAGTGCACCAATAGTAGTGCACTTGCAGGCATTATTTGCTCAGTGTGTTCTTCATTTTCAAACAACAACCATCTAGCTGTGTGAGCTTGTTCACATTCTGTCTAAATATCAATAATAATACCGTCTCTAGAAACACCACCCGAGTGACGTTTTTCAGGCAGCAATAATATATTCCGTATCCACTGCTGTAGTAGTGTATACGTTAACCTTGTAGGCATTATTTGCTCAGTGTGTTCTTCATTTTCAAACAACAACCATCTAGCTGTGTGAGCTTGTTCACATTCTGTCTAAATATCAATAATAATACCGTCTCTAGAAACACCACCCGAGTGACGTTTTTCAGGCAGCAATAATATATTCCGTATCCACTGCTGTAGTAGTGTATACGTTAACCTTGTAGGCATTATTTGCTCAGTGTGTTCTTCATTTTCAAACAACAACCATCTAGCTGTGTGAGCTTGTTCACATTCTGTCTAAATATCAATAATAATACCGTCTCTAGAAACACCACCCGAGTGACGTTTTTCAGGCAGCAATCATATATATCGTATCCACTGCTGTAGTAGTGTATACGTTAACCTTGTAGGCATTATTTGCTCAGTGTGTTCTTCATTTTCAAACAACAACCATCTAGCTGTGTGAGCTTGTTCACATTCTGTCTAAATATCAATAATAATACCGTCTCTAGAAACACCACCCGAGTGACGTTTTTCAGGCAGCAATAATATATTCCGTATCCACTGCTGTAGTAGTGTATACGTTGACCTTGTAGGCCTTGTTTGCCCAGTGTGTTCTTCTTCTTCATTTTCAAACCACTGCCACTTAGCTGTGTGAGCTTTTTCACATTCTGTCTAAATATCAATAATAATACCGTCTCTAGAAACACCACCCGAGTGACGTTTTTCAGGCAGCAATAATATATTCCGTATCCACTGCTGTAGTAGTGTATACGTTAACCTTGTAGGCATTATTTGCTCAGTGTGTTCTTCATTTTCAAACAACAACCATCTAGCTGTGTGAGCTTGTTCACATTCTGTCTAAATATCAATAATAATACCGTCTCTAGAAACACCACCCGAGTGACGTTTTTCAGGCAGCAATCATATATATCGTATCCACTGCTGTAGTAGTGTATACGTTAACCTTGTAGGCATTATTTGCTCAGTGTGTTCTTCATTTTCAAACAACAACCATCTAGCTGTGTGAGCTTGTTCACATTCTGTCTAAATATCAATAATAATACCGTCTCTAGAAACACCACCCGAGTGACGTTTTTCAGGCAGCAATAATATATTCCGTATCCACTGCTGTAGTAGTGTATACGTTGACCTTGTAGGCCTTGTTTGCCCAGTGTGTTCTTCTTCTTCATTTTCAAACCACTGCCACTTAGCTGTGTGAGCTTTTTCACATTCTGTCTAAATATCAATAATAATACCGTCTCTAGAAACACCACCCGAGTGACGTTTTTCAGGCAGCAATAATATATTCCGTATCCACTGCTGTAGTAGTGTATACATTAACCTTGTAGGCATTATTTGCTCAGTGTGTTCTTCATTTTCAAACAACAACCATCTAGCTGTGTGAGCTTGTTCACATTCTGTCTAAATATCAATAATAATACCGTCTCTAGAAACACCACCCGAGTGACGTTTTTCAGGCAGCAATCATATATATCGTATCCACTGCTGTAGTAGTGTATACGTTGACCTTGTAGGCCTTGTTTGCCCAGTGTGTTCTTCTTCTTCATTTTCAAACAACAACCATCTAGCTGTGTGAGCTTGTTCACATTCTGTCTAAATATCAATAATAATACCGTCTCTAGCAACACCACCCGAGTGACGTTTTTCAGGCAGCAATAATATATTCCGTATCCACTGCTGTAGTAGTGTATACGTTGACCTTGTAGGCCTTGTTTGCCCAGTGTGTTCTTCTTCTTCATTTTCAAACAACTCCCATCTAGCTGTGTGAGCTTGTTCACATTCTGTCTAAATATCAATAATAATACCGTCTCTAGAAACACCACCTGAGTTGTTGTTGTTGTTGTTTTAAAAATAATGCCAGGCAAAGGCAGGCCGCCACGCAGAGGCACAAGGGGCCGTGCTGCTATGCTATCCTGTGGCCCTAGGAAATTGCCCAGTTTTAAAAAGGTAATGACCCTGAACTCCCAAAATGCTGAAGAGGTAGTTGACTGGCTTACACAGCACACCCCATCCTCTACCGTTTCTAACTTTACCACAACATCCTCATCCTCCACTGCTATGGGCACCCCACGTAACACTTCCTCCACCACCGGCGCCCCTTCTTCACTGGAGTCAGAGGAGTTATTTTCACATGAGTTTCTTGAACTGAGTGATGCGCAACCATTATTGGCAGAAGAAGATGAAGGAGATGAGGACGTTACACCAGATTTAATTCTGGCAGAGAACACAACAGAGATGGACATAATGAGTGATGACGAGGAGGTCCCCGCTGCTGCTTCCTTCTGTGAGCTGTTAGAAGAAATTGATGCATCTGAGGAGAATGAGGATGAGGAGATTGATGTTTTATGGGTGCCCAGTAGAAGAGAGGAAGAGGAGGATAGTTCAGATGGAGAGACGGAGAGTCAGAGAGGCAGGAGGAGAATAAGACTTAGAAGAAGCAGGGAGGACAGCTCGCAGGGAACAGTAGGGCAACAACATGTATCGGCACCTGTGGTCAGCCGGCCAACGCACCCGCCATTGCCGCCAACGCCGCCGACTTCTACTGTTACCGCCAGATTGCCAGCCTCAAAAAGGTCAGCAGTGTGGGATTTTTTTAATGTGTGTGCCTCTGACAAAAGCGTTGTCATTTGCAATGAGTGCAGTCAGAAACTGAGTCTTGGGAAGCCCAACAGCCACATAGGTACAACTTCTATGCGAAGGCACATGAACGGCAAGCACAAAGCACTTTGGGAGCAACACCTCAAAGGCAACAGGCAAACTAAAAGCCACCCTCCTTCTGGTCCAGCATCTTACTGCTCTACCTCTGCTGTCCTTCACCCGTCTGAACCACCCTCCACTCCGCCTTCCACCTTGACCACCAGTTCCCATTCCCAGTCATCTGCCCCCAGCCAAGTTTCTGTGAGGGCCATGTTTGAGCGTAAGAAGCCAATGTCTGCTAGTCACCCCCTTGCCCGGCGTCTGACAGCTGGCTTGTCCGCACTCTTAGCCCGCCAGCTTTTACCATACCAGCTGGTGGACTCTGAGGCCTTTCGCAAATTTGTAGCAATTGGGACACCGCAGTGGAAGGTACCCAGCCGCAATTTTTTTCAAAAAAGGGAATACCACACCTGTACCACCATGTGCAGAGCCAAGTCACCGCATCTCTGTCACTTAGTGTTGGGCCAAAGGTCCATATGACTACTGACGCATGGTCCTCCAAGCATGGTCAGGGCAGGTATGTCACCTACACTGCCCACTGGGTGAACTTGGTAATGGCTGGGAAGCAGGGAATGTGTAGCTCAACAACGACAGTGGAGTTGGTGTCACCGCCACGGATTGCACGCGGTTCTGCCACCACCTCTACTCCTCCTTCGCTCTCTACCTCGTCTTCTTCCTCTTCTTCGTCCTCTGCTGCTGGGTCCTCCTCCTCCACACCTGTGCACCCCCAGCTCCCCCTAGGCTATTCGACGTGCCAGGTACGCCGTTGTCATGCTGTCTTGGGGATGACGTGCCTGGAAAGCAAAAACCATACCGGATCTGTACTCCTGTCATCTCTGCAGTCACAGGCCGATCGGTGGCTGACCCCACACCAACTGAAGATCGGAAAAGTGGTGTGTGACAATGGAAGCAATCTGTTGGCAGCACTGAGACTGGGCAATTTAACACATGTGCCCTGCATGGCACATGTTCTGAATTTAATAGTCCAACGTTTTGTCTCAAAGTACCCAGGATTCCAGGACGTTCTCAGGCAGTCCAGGAAGGTGTCGGCCCATTTCAGACGGTCCTACACAGCCATGGCACGCCTTGCTGACATTCAGCAGCGGTACAAAATGCCAGTCAGGCGTTTGATTTGCGACAGCCAGACTCGCTGGAATTCAACGCTCCTCATGTTGGAACGTCTGCTGCAACAACAAAGAGCCGTCAACGAATACCTGTTTGAACTGGGTGGTAGGACTGGATCTGCAGAGCTGGGGATTTTTTTACCCCGTTACTGGGTGCTTATGCGCGATGCCTGCAGGCTCATGCGCCCTTTTGAAGAGGTTACAAATATGGTCAGTCGCACCGAAGGCACCATCAGCGACCTAATACCCTTCGCTTTCTTCCTGGAGCGTGCCGTGCGACGAGTGACAGATGAGGCTGTAGACCAGCGTGACGAGGAGCAGGAAGCACACGATTTCTGGTCGGAATCACCAGAACGAACCCAGGCACCTGCTGCAACGCAGGGAGAGGTGTCAGAAGTGGAGTCGGAGGAGGAAGGTGGCTTTGTGGAGGAGGAGGACCAACAGGAGCAGGCTTCCCAGGGGGCTAGTGGTGACCTTTTGGGGACCCCTGGTCTTGTACGTGGCTGGGGGGAGGAGATGGATGATGCAGTCCTTGATAACGAGGAAGCGGAGATGGATACCTCTGCATCCAACCTTGTGAGAATGGGGTCTTTCATGCTGTCATGCCTGTTGAAGGACCCCCGTATCAAGAGGCTTAAGGAGAAGGACCTGTACTGGGTCGCGACTCTACTAGACCCTCGGTACAAGCATAAAGTGGCAGAAATGTTACCAACATACCACAAGTCTGAAAGGATGCTGCATTTAGAAACCAGCCTGCAAAACATGTTGTACAATGCTTTTAAGGGTGATGTCACTTCAGGAACTCATCAACATTCCAGGGGCAGAGGTGCCAGTAATCCTGCCACGAGCGCACCTGCAAGGACAAAGCACTTTGGCCACTCTGTAACGTCAGACATGCAAATGTTTTTCAGTCCAAGGCAGCGGCAGAACCGTTCGGGATCCACCCTCAAAGAACGCCTCGACCGGCAGGTAGCGGACTACCTGGCATTAACTGCAGATATCGACACTCTGAGGAGCGATGAACCCCTGGACTACTGGGTGCGCAGGCTTGATCTGTGGCCAGAGCTGTCACAATTTGCCATGAACCTCTTGTCTTGCCCCGCCTCAAGTGTCCTCTCAGAAAGGACCTTCAGTGCAGCAGGAGGGATTGTAACTGAGAAGAGAACTCGCCTAGGTCACAAAAGTGTGGATTACCTGACCTTTATTAAAATGAATGAGGGGTGGATCTCGGAGGGTTACTGCACGCCGGAAGACTTGTGCTGAGTTTCTGATTCTGACTCCCCATGCAGCTGTCCTTCTCTGCACGCCTCATGACTCCACATACAGCTGTCCTTTAGCGTCCTCCTCCCTCCACCACCGTTACAAACTAGGGTGCAAACCCTACTGGTTTAATTTGAATCCAGGTAAATCCTGAGTTTTTCTGGCCTCTGTGCTTCAGTGGCTGTGACAAAAAATTGAATATTTTCAGCATTTATATGGCATATTTTTTATGGCCTCTGTGCTTCAGTGGCTGCGACCAAAAAAAACAGAATATTTTCTGCATTTATATGGCATATTTTTTCTGGCCTCTGTGCTTCAGTGGCTGTGACAAAAAAATGAATATTTTCAGCATTTATATGGCATATTTTTTCTGGCCTCTGTGCTTCAGTGGCTGCGACCAAAAAAAACAGAATATTTTCAGCATTTATATGGCATATTTTTTATGGCCTCTGTGCTTCAGTGGCTGTGACAAAAAAATGAATATTTTCAGCATTTATATGGCATATTTTTTCTGGCCTCTGTGCTTCAGTGGCTGCGACCAAAAAAAACAGAATATTTTCTGCATTTATATGGCATATTTTTTATGGCCTCTGTGCTTCAGTGGCTGTGACAAAAAAATGAATATTTTCAGCATTTATATGGCATATTTTTTCTGGCCTCTGTGCTTCAGTGGCTGTGACAAAAAAATGAATATTTTCAGCATTTATATGGCATATTTTTTCTGGCCTCTGTGCTTCAGTGGCTGCGACAAAAAAAACAGAATATTTTCAGCATTTATATGGCATAGTTTTTTATGGCCTCTGTGCTTCAGTGGCTGCGACCAAAAAAATTGAATATTTTCAGCATTTATATGGCATATTTTTTCTGGCCTCTGTGCTTCAGTGTCTGCGACAAAAAAAATTTATATTGTTAGCATTTATATGGCATATTTTTCCTGGCCTCTGTGCTGCAGTGGCTGCGACCAAAAAAAATTAATATTGTTTGCATTTATATGGCATATTTTTTCTGGCCTCTGTGCTGCAGTGGCTGCAACAAAAAAAAATTAATATTGTTTGCATTTATATGGCATATTTTTTCTGGCCTCTGTGCTGCAGTGGCTGCGACAAAAAAAAATTTATATTTTCAGCATTTATATGGCATATTGTTTCTGGACTTCTGGTTCAGTGGCTGCGACAAAAAAAACATAATTTTTCAGGAAAGTACACATGCCTAATTTTTCAGGGTTCTGCAACAGTGGCAAAATCGCATCTTTTATGGTCACCGCAGGTGATCAATAAAGTAGACCAAAACTGGGCCCACACTGCAGAATCAGTGTTTTTTGGTTCACTTCACTGTACATTGAATTACCTCTGCCTGACAGTGCACGTGCGCACAAGCACGGTGACTGCTAAACACACCACTACAGAAATATTGCCACCAACAGGACGAACATCCTGGAGGTGACAAGCAACTAGTAATTAAAAACTATTATTTGCTCACTTGACGGTATCATTCATTAAAGCTCTTTGCGTCTTTTTGCGTTGCAGTAAGCACCGCGTTTCGTCTTTGCGTGTGAACAGGCTGTAACTTTTACACGACTTGATTGGCATGTAGACGCCGGACGTTTTAAAGCATTTTATTACACAGGTTTAGAAATGTAGTGTGATTTCTGCCCTTTACAGCACAAAACGCAGCGCTGTGTCAACAATGGATTTTTTAGAAACATTTTTGCCCTTGATCCCCCTCTGGCATGGCACTGTCCAGGTCGTTGCACCCTTTAAACAACTTTAAAATCATTTTTCTGGCCAGAAATGTCTTTTCTAGCTTTTAAAATTCGCCTTCCCATTGAAGTCTATGGGGTTCGCGACGTTCGCGAACCGTTCGCATTTTTGACGCAAGTTCGCGAATATGTTCGCGAACTTTTTTTCCGACGTTCGCTACATCCCTAATTCTGCCCTTAGTGTACCAGGAATTGAGAATTTAGTAAGTACTGGTGAGTGATCTGTAAGATAGTACTCCCTATATCTGCATTTGTAAATAATCTTAGCCAATATTGTGAGATGAATATGTAATCAATCCTTGAATAAACTTAATGTACTTTTAAAAAGTGTGTGTAGTCCTTTTTATTGGGTTTAAAACTTTTATATCTTCTACTTGCATCTCTGAGAGTAATTTTTTGATTTCTTTAAGTTAAAATCACCACCTAAAATAAGGTGTGCCTCAAAATTGTCAAGGATCTTCAAACATATTTTCAGGTAGGTTACTTGTCCTGTATTTGGTGCGTCTACATTTGCTATCGTACAAACCTGGTCTGCTAGTTTCCCCTTTACTATAACCTTCTTTATCAGAAATTGTGTCCAACTGTTTAAATGGAAGATCTTTATGGATTAGGGTAATTACCCCGGTAGCTTTCTTCATAGGGTTGTTACTCCAGTATATGTGAGGAATGGTGTACTTTCATTACCGGAATGCGATTTTCTTTAAAGTGGGACTCGAATCATTACAATCTTAGCCTAATGTTTAATGCATTTGTGAAAAATTTGGGCCCTTTTAATCGGTCTATTAATACCATTTACATTGAATGAGTAAATTATTCCTTTTATATTGTTTGTTTTAGCCATATTCTTAAGTTAATTTTAAGCTCAATTGTACCTTTTGTCATAAACATATTGTCAGCTTGCAAAATGAAGGGATAAGGGGAAAAGTTATAGAATAGAGGGTCACCATGGTACCCTGGAAAAAGGGAATTTAGGGGTTCAACTTATGCCGCAATAGACTTATCCTGGGAAATTCTCATTGCTGTGGTGGTGTGAGAGTGGCTTGGGTGCATAGCACCTTACTATAGGGGGTAGGTGGTTGATGGGAGCGCAGAGGGATCATCATGGGTGTTTTGCTACTAGCATTTTCATTTGATCCCGAACCAACCAGAACTAATATTATCAAGTTCACCTTGTGTTAAGATGGGGTATTTGGGAATAAATTTAGATTAAATTTGTAACTGTGAAATATAACAAACTTATAAAAAACATTTGAAAGAACATTTAAAGAAGTACTCATTCAATTAAACATGTACATTCTACAGCATTAACTTGAAAACTTTACTGATACCTTCTGTTCTTTGAACCTGTAAGAAAATGATAACAGTAATTTAACCATACGTTCTTAGGACTTTTTCCATGTTGGTAAGTGGTTTATGTATAGATGACATTGTCGTCTGAATAAAGTCAGTCTGACGTGATGACTCTTTATCAATTTCTTTAGGTATAGATATCTTACTTTTGTTTCTTTATTTAGTTCCAATTTTGAAGTTTGTGTTAGTAAATTTGTGTTAGTAATTAGTGTCAATTAGATGTAGGTGTTGACCTCTCTCTTGGGGTCCTCGGGGTCCTAGGTATTTACTTGTAATTGGATGTTTGCATCCACTATCCTTGAAATCCAGTTCTTTAATCTTTCCAGTGTTAGGTATCCATCCTGGTAATTCCATGCAGAGCTGGGCCATACTGGGCAGGCGCCCTAGGCAACCTGTCTCGCCATGGCGCCGGCTGAGTGTGCGTATGTGCAAGTTTACGCCGGCGTGCCAAAATGCCAAACACCGTGAAGGAAGATGGGGAGTGAAGGGACCGGACATGGGGTAGGCAACAGAGCAGGTATGTACCTGGCGCCCCCCCCAGCTTTACGCCCTAGGCACGTGCCTACTCTGCCTACCCCTAGTTCCGGCCCTGATTCCATGGCAGGTAAGTGAAATTTTTTCAGAAAGTTTTCTGTGTTGCTTGGGTTTCTTATAGTTGCTTCCTTACTGGTTGAGAGAGAGAACAGATATCCCTATCTGTGTTGGATATTTTGTTCTCTCAGAATATCCGTCAGTGGGTTTATCCTGGAGAGGTCTTGAAATAGTTTTATATTGCAGTCCTCATAAGACAGTTGGCTCACTTCCTTAGCCTTAATAAGAATTTCTTCTTTTAGCGATAAGGAGTGTAGCAGTAGAGTGTCAGGAGTGAAGCAAAACTCTGCGTATTTCTTCAAATTGGACAGATTCTTGGACTCCCCTTATTCTAATATTGTTTCTTCTGGTTCTGTTTTCTTGGTCCTCTAATTGCCTTTGGAGCTCTTGAATAATAATATCCTGCTGCTGTATGTGATTATATATATTCTTTTTAAACAATACGTTTTACTTTTGTGTAATGCCTAATTGGTTATGAATACTTGGAGCATTTTCACCCTGTTTCTTTAAAGTGTAATAGATGAATTCTTATTTGAATAATTGCTGTGTAGATTTGTTATTTGTAAGTTGAGTTCCCTTTGGATTTGTACAGTACTTCTAAAAATGTAATTGTGTGGGAGTGTGAATAAAGTGTAAGGACCCTCAAGGCAGGGTATTTATGAATTTGTAAAAGGTTAACAGACTCTGCTGTGAACCATCCCCAATAATGAAACTTTGTCAATGTAACATTGTGAGCAATATATTGCATGTTTAAAATTTTGCTTTCTGCTAGATGTATTGTATATAATTTAGCATGTGCAGTAGCTATATTGATTCCCATAGCAGAACCCTAAATATAAAAAGTATCTCCAAAAAAAAATTGTTCTTATGTAAGGTAATCTCCAACAGATTCAAATAAAAAAATGGTTGTGATATAGAATAATTGGTGGTCTGTAAGAATTGTTTTGCAGCTATCATTCCTAAAGTATTTGTGATGCATGTGTATAGACTAGATACATAAAAATGCACCAATAATAATTCATAATCAACTGGACATACATTAGCAAATTGAATACATTCTGGGATGCTGTTACCACTTACATTTTACCCACTGTAATTGCCAGCAATGACACTCTCACAATCAATAGAGCATATCTTACTCCTACAAGCCCTCCCTATATGATCATATTCCCATAGTTTTATGTTTTTGGCAGGTCCAGGGACATTATTCCATGTGTTCTGGACTTGACCCAACATAGACTAAAGGGTTAATGATGGTACATTGACAAGTTAGGAGCTAAATTTCTTAACTCCCTTGCTTATGTTAAAAAAAACAATTAATACTGACCTTTAAAGGGGACCCATCACCCCCAAAAAAATATTTAAAATCCTTTTTTATCACATTAGTTAAGCAAAACTAACTTTAATTACACTGTATAAATTATTTGAATCTTGTTTCCTTCAATCTGGGAATTCATAATTACAGCAAGCAGGCAGGAGCCATTTTGTGGACATTGTTATTAAGACAAGCAGTGACATCTAGGAAGTGCTGAATGGAAAGTGAAAGCAATTGTCTGCCCCGTCTCTATGCCTAGGCATAGAGGAGGGGCAGCCAATATTTGATTGACAGCTGAGATTTTTAAACAAGCTCACAACAGCTATGAATGCTTTAATAAAAAATAGAAATTGGATTTCATGTTTAATTTGAAAAAGACTTTTATTATACAGCTTTTTGTGTCTGGGTGACAGGTCCACTTTAAAAAAAAGAAAGCTCAACAGACAGGATTGTTGGTTTATGGTGTGTGGAAGAATGGGGTATTCTCCCACAGGCCAACTTATCTGCCTTGCATGCCTTAGGGCACCTAGGAAGCTAACAACATGTCTAGCCCTATATCAGATTTCAAAATGAAATAATAAACTGTTTGCTCTGTTTGGATTTCAGTGCAGAATTCTGCTGGAGCAGCACTACTAACCAATATGTTTTTTTATTTCAAATATAACAAATGAAAAACAGCATGGGACCCTTTTGAAGAAAAAAGTTTGGAATGAAAAATAAAATGCTGTTAAATTACTGAAAACTTAGGAAGCTGTAAAGATATAAAAATATTAATACCAATAATAATAATCTAACAACCTCATTGGAAGATTATAAGAGGTCCCACTGGCTTACCCCAGGAATGAATACTAACAGATTTTTCCTGTGGGCAAAAATCTCCCTAACAGAATAAAAGCATTCCACATACTTCAATAGGTCTACAATTCCCAAACAGAACAATACTGATATAGCCATTGTGAAATGTATATTCCACATTCAAAAGGAATACTCTTGATGGTGTACCAGTTTCTTTTTATACATGTGACAAAAACTCAGCCAACCTGTTGCTTAGCAGGTAGAAGGCCTTTGGGATGAATTTCCACTGGGACACTAGATCATTATTTAATACACAACCTCATTTGCATTGTCTATCCACAAAGAATTATCAGTTAAGCTACTCACACAATGTTACTTGATTTGTCAAAGGAAACAGAAAATGTATTTTACTTTTATGCTTCTATGTTTTAGAGGTTATTTAGAAATTAACCACATCATGTAAAACACTTGTAAAAAGCACTAAGGTTCAATAACCCATTTTTAGAAATCATTGACCAGTTAACAAGCACTTGCAGCTAGTTTGTTGTTATAAGTAAAGAGATCAGGCTATTACACTGGAATTCAGAGAAAAGAAATGCTGCATTGTTTGTAAGAAGTATAGCAATTCATATGCACATGATGTATTTTGCAGTGTTTTGGTATATAAGCCTTTCTGAGTCGACCTGTATCAATGGAAAGTTAAATCATACATTGCAGGTTTGTTATTTTTATTACTAGTAGTAATCATCATAATAAACCGCATTCTTGTATTTTTTTTTGCAAACAAAGCAGCTGAGAGAATGTGTCTGTGACATGTTAGTGGGCTTTATACAACACATGATAGGAATAACACCTCTGCTGTGCTTGTTCTTGGTGTCAGGTTTATCACCATTTATTTTATCTAGTATGAGGATTTCAGCAAGGTGCTGGGCTCTTTTCTTTCATCCTTTTCACATCCTGAAAATCAATATTGTTTTACTTTTATCTGTCTATGTGAATATTACATTACTTTTGTTCCAGGGTAATGTAATGATGTCTACCCCATCATAGGGTTCTATTTCTTAAAAACGATATGAAAAGGACATCTGTAAGGGAAAAAAATCCTCAATGCTGCTGTGGAACCAATCCTGCCCTGCAGTAGGGATTTTCCTTATTAAATGATAGGTTATAGACGCCCTAGTAGAGTGGCTTAGCAGACATGAATATTATAGACTATATTCATGTGTGGAATTCACTATATTAATTTTATGTATTTAATACTTCATATATCTATTATTTGAATGCTAGCAGCAGCTGCTGGAGCGGTAAATAAGGCCATATCTGACCTCGCTGCTTATTGATTCCTCAGGCTGTTTATTTACCCCTGACTTCCCAGCACAAACAATTAATACCTTATTATCAGGCAATGCTCACAGCACAGTAGGATAAGGCTGCCTGGCCTTTAAGCTACAGTACAATGATTATACTTTTTTTTCTGACTACAGAGAAAGCTTGAAGGAAAACGCTTGACTAGTTACAATCCAATCAAAATACTGCACTCACAAACAACACAGTATTAAAATCAGAGCATGCAACATGTTTATAATGGTAATTACCCCACTGCTGTATTTATGAATAATGTTAAAGAATAAACATAGCACAGGTTTAAGTGATGCATTTTTAACTCACGGAGCGTCAATGGCGGAGCCCGTCCGGACCGATACGTCTTCCTGCTAGGTCGCAGCTCTCGCGATAAGCCGGTCACTCCACACCGGCTAATGCTTCTAATCCGAAAAAACCAAGTCGCTATCAAGCGCTGACCAAGTATTCAGGAATCCAGTTCAATTAACATCAAATATAGGCTTTTATTCGCACATTTAAAAGGAATTACAGTGGAGGGTGTACAAGTCTAACGCGTTTCATGCCCCATAGCTGGGCACTTCATCTGATGAAGTGCCCAGCTATGGGGCATGAAACGCTTTAGACTTGTACACCCTCCACTGTAATTCCTTTTAAATGTGCGAATAAAAGCCTATATTTGATGTTAATTGAACTGGATTCCTGAATACTTGGTCAGCGCTTGATAGCGACTTGGTTTTTTCTAAGTGATGCATTGCCTATGTATTCGGATGAAGGGAAGTTAATACATAACAACATTTTTGCTACCTTTCTGAAATAATACAACTATGCTTTTTTTAAAATTTGGCTTCAATGATATGGTGATTTTGTTAGTGATCTTTATAAGACAGACAAGCTATGCAGATAAGAGAAATTACTGTATGGAATAAATTCCCCTTGATATGTTTTCAGTGGTAAGAAAGGGCTATGAACAGGAAGATCTGAAGAATGAAGAAAAAGTGATCTGAGACTGAAGAGGTCCCCAATCTTACTAATGGCATGCACACCAGTATTTCCCTTTTGTAATGTTAAAGGGGACCTGTCATACTGACACAAAAAGCTAATAACAAAAGCCATTTCAAATTAATCATGAAACCCAAATTAGTTTTTTTTTTAAAAAATCCATACCTAATATAAAAAGTATTTAAATGTTATGTCCTGCCTCTATGCCTCATTCTGCACTTCCTATATATAACTGCACATCTTTCATTTCCACATCACAGCCTACTGTATAATACAATACTGTAGCCAGTGCATGGGCAGAGGCATTAGGTCCCCCATTCTGGTGAATATAGAAGATTTTTTTTGGGGGGGGGATACAGAACTTGCCTTAATAATAGTATCCACAAAATGGCACCTGCCTGCTTACTGTGATTGTGTAATTCCAAGACTGAAGGAAACACAATTTAAATAATGAATATATTGTAAGCAAAGTTTATTTTGATTGACAAACATGATAGAAATGAATTTGGAATTATTTTCAAGGTGACAGATCCCCTTTAAATGTTGAGTGAATAGAAGCCACGTATGCTGCATAAGTTGAAGTTAGAAATGATAAAATATTCAGTTCAGGAATTAATATTTATATACGACTGAATTTTTACACCCTAATATAATTTTGAAGTGAAAACTTTCCAATATCTCATTGCTGCTGTTTGACAAGAGGAGTCAGAGTAACCCATCCAAAAAGCAAAACACACTCATTATTATATTCATTTCTACAGACAGCTTCTTCCAGTCCCATGCATAGGATTTTGAAGTGTTTGACATAAGTAGCTAGGTAATTTCTTTTACCTGGTTGACATTGGAACACCTTCCTCCATAAGGTACCATGCAGAAAGCATAGTTTTCAGGACAGGGCCTACAGCATCCTACAAGTACATGTTGATAAACTGTACCAGAATAACATATAGCTATACATTCTGGTATGCCTTGCTCCATTGTTTGACAGATTATTGTAGCTAGAATTGTGAGTTTGTTTAACTGTTTGGTAACTGACACACCTCTTTTTCTGTCATATAATTTGCACATTTTGAGACACATTGTGTAATATAGTTATGGGATCTGTTATACGGAAACCTATTATCCAGAAAGCTCCAAATTATGGAAAGGCTGTCTCCCGTAGACCTAATTATAATCAAATAATTCCCATTTTTAACAAATCACCTGACCCAGATGGGCTACCCTATCTGTATTATAAAACATTTAATAATTTATCGATCCCACATATGGTCACACTATTCAATGACTGTATGTCAGATTTACATATACCAAACACAGGGCTTAACTCATTTGTTACCCTAATCCCAAAACCATGAAAGGACCATACAGCCTGTGCTAGTTACAACCCATCACCTTACTCAATGTCGATTTAAAGATATTCACTAAATTTTTGGCTGCTCAATTTAATCTCATTCTCCAAAAATGACTTAATTTAGATCAAGTAGGGTTAGGACTAAAAGCAAGTGATACAATCCACAGAGCGATAACTATAATTGGTTATATTAATCAAATTTAAAAACTTGCAATCCTACTTAGTCTCAACACTGAAAAAAGTGTTTGATTGCTTGAGATGGAGTTTTATGTTCCACAAATTACAGAACATGGGCTTTTGCTATACTCTTCACCATCAGCACAAATAAAGCTCCCAGGAGCACTCTCAGAGTTGTTTTCAATATGTAATGGTAAAAGACACGGCTGCCCCCTGTCCCCACCACTTTTTGCTATATGTATTTAACCATTGGTGGCAGTCATTCAACACTCCCCCAATGTACACAGTATCATATTGGGGAAGGATATATACAAAATACTGTAGGCCTTTATGTGGGGACTATGAAAATATCTCTGGGTATAAAATCAACCACTATAAATCTGAGGCACTTCCATTAAATTTCACAGGACCTAATTTAAAAGTGATGTAGAATAATTTCCCATACCACTGGCCCCCAGATCATATTAATTATTTAGGCATCAAACTCACAACAGATTATACCACTCTATATAAACAGAACTACATTCCCTCCTAACCATTCTGAAACAGGACCTTCAAACTTGGAACATGTACAACCTATAATGGCTTGGCAGGATAGCTGCTGTTAAGATGAATCTCCTTCCCCGAATCTTATACTACTTTGATACACTCCCACTATCAGTACCAAAAACAGCACTGGACAAACACCAAGGAGCCATATTGAATTATATCTTGGCAGGCAGAAGACATTGTATACCCTGACAAATGCTGTTTAACACCATACACACGGGGGAATCACAGTCCCAAATTTAATGAACTACTAACAATAAGGTTACCCATATAACAGTTGTCCCATGTAGGAAAATCATATACATAACCACAGTTTCCCATTATGTTGCCATATTGCTCTTGAAATGATTGGACAATTAAACAAACTTTATGTTATTAAGATAAAAGAGAACTTGAGAAGAGAAAATGAGAAGAGAGATTACTTAAAGGGATGGGGGGGATAAGGTGAGAGTAGGTAAAGGAGAGAGGATTTGGCCTTTGCCCAAGCCTTAGCCCTGGATGTTTATGCTGAAAACAGGAAGTCTGACATAGAAGCCCTTGTAATGTTATGCTATGATTAATCCCATAACAGCTGCTTGATCTAAATGATTTCCTACACTTTGCCTTATCTATAGTTAATGAAACGTTAATCTCCTGTTCTTAAAATGCACAGCATTCATAAGATGTGTGAGTGGGACTCTTCCTCTATATCTGTGTGTGTGTGTATATACACCTATACAGACCTTTTACTCACATATATAAATATATACACATAACTATACTAAACTACTTGAAAATCTTAGAACACTATCAATAATGCCTATTCGTTTATTTTTAAAACTGTATGCTCAGGTCAAAATAAATGTAAAACATTGTGTTTTCATACAAAATTCATCAAAATATTGTGTGCACTGGGCTCAAAATTTGTGTGCGCATGCATGAGTGCACAGCTTAGAGGGAACATTGATCTCTGTAACCTTGTATAAACTGTAATGCTAATACAAAAAGTCATCCAAGCCATATTTTAAGGCATTAACATAATCTTCTATACCAGCATCACCCAAGGGTGCGTTCTTCAGCCTTCCTGCATTCCCCATAAAGAATAATTTCAATTGTTTCAAATAAAGTTAATTTTCTCAGTTTTTTTTTAATCTTTTCTATATGACATGTTATCTGTAAAGAGCGCAGTACTTGTAAAGTGTATTCATCTCCACTCATCAACCTCCAAGTAAAAATGATCCCACCCTGGATAGACTTTTCCCTTATTATGTATATATTTCTGAGGGTGCAGGCGATACAGACTGCAGTACTACAAATTACAAAAACTATGTCCGATACCGACTTAGCACTACAAATTACAAAAAACATGTCCATGTGGTTAGATGAACTTGAATGGGCTTTCATTGCTATTTCTTAATTCTGTTGTCATAGCAGCAGGAAAGAAAAAAATGATGAGAGCTAAAAGTTCAACATTCAAAACAAAGTGAAACTAGGGCAAACTATGAACAACTGAATAGTTCTAACCTTATTTTTTTCTTTTTATTTTCATAGCTACCAATAAATCTTGCTTATAGCTACTTATAATATATGATAATATTTAATAATATTTTATTCCTTCACTATTGAGGCCAGTATTGCAAAGCTAAAACCAGACTGATCTATGAACCAGCGTATTAAAGGAAAGCTAGGGTTGACTGAGCAATGGGATTAGTAAGAGATCATAGGGGAGGAGTGAGGCTCACATACAGTTAACCAGCTAGGGAGATCCCTCTGTTACAAGAAAAACAGACTAATAGTAACTTTAAGGGGGTTATTTACTAAAGTCAGATTTTTTTCTGGTTGGACTTTTAAAGGGGAAAACAATTTTTTTTCGTAGAATTCAAATTTGCGATTTATTAAACGCTGATAGTGTTAAAAGTCCGAATTAAAAAGTACTCCATCTATTGCAGATGTTCCTTTTACAACTGGAAGATATCCTGATCTGAGCTGGGTTTTGTTCAATAATCTGAAGACTTCATAGTTTTCAGGCGATAAGACAAAAGAGTCACAGGTTTTGGGAATCAAATCTGAAAAATTCAGATGTATCAGATTTTTTCAGTCTTTTCCAGTACAAGAAATTTTCATGAAAATGTATTGATAAATAGGGGGGGGGGGAGTCTGAGCGGATTTGGTCGGAATGGTTTTTAGAAAATCCAAAAACATTTTGGATTTTGATAAATAATGATAAATAACCCCTTAAATGTAATTCTCCATTAAATAATGTAAATACAGTATCAGAGGGAAAAGTAGTAACCTCTGCTATATGCTGTCAGGTAAAATGTGAGTGCTAGAGTTAACTGCATGTGTATGCCTTGAGGGATGAAATATGTGATTGGGCTTAAAGGGGAAGGAAACCTTGTCAGCGCAAACCCCCCACCCCCCCCTCCCGTTTGTTGCCCACCCTCCCTCCTCCCCCCTGGCCTACCCCTCCCGCTGGGCAAATGCCCCTAACTTGTTACTTACCCTTCTGCGCAGGTCCAGTCCAGGGAGTTCACAGACGACATCTTCTTCCACGCGATCTTCTTCCTGCTTTGAATGGCGCATGCGCAGTAGGATCATTTCACCGGTACCATCTACTGCGCATGCGTGTTACTTTTGGCGCATGCGCAGTAGATCCATACCAGCGAAATGATCCTACTGCGCATGCGCCAAAACGCCGTACACAGCAGGAAGAAGATCGCGTGGAAGAAGATGTCGTCTGTGAACTCCCTGGACTGGACCTGCGCAGAAGGGTAAGTAACAAGTTAGGGGCATTTGCCCAGTGGGAGGGGTAGGCCAGGGGGGAGGAGGGAGGGTGGGCAACACACGGGAGGGGGGGGGTTGCGCCACCTAGGTTTCCTTCCCCTTTAAAGAGGGATAAAAATGGGGGGGTTGTCTTTATGTAAAACCTAAATTAAAGCCATGCTCTCTCTTTTGGACTTGGTAATAACTAATAGTACCAAACTCATCTCTAGCATTTGTGCAGATGAGCATTTAGGGAATAGTGATCATAACATGGTCTCCTTTGAGATTATGTTGCAGGAAAAACTCTGTAAGGGAATAACTAAAACATTTAACTTTAGACGTGCAAACTTTGCCAGTTTAAGGGCATCTCTGCAACATAAGTCTTTTCACTGAGTTAAACATAGAA